>NC_143014.1:335135878-335735878 GCF_055824585.1 Amblyomma mixtum | reverse complement strand
ACGAAATCTGCCTATGCGTGGCCCCAGTGAGCGTATTTAGACGAGAGAAACGCGTGATTTTGTTGAAATAAGCGTGCTAAGCTCAAATTCACTTGTCGAGCCGACGGTTACAACAGACGAAATCTGCCTATGCGTGGCCCCAGTGAGCGTATTTAGACGAGAGAAACGCGTGATTTTGGTGAAATAAGCGTGTTAACTTGAAGCACTGGTCATACTCATCCTGGTCACGGCACCAGTTAACTTGAAACTCTGATCCTCCTGGTCACGACGCCAGTTAAGTTTCTCCTCCGGATCGTCGTCGGAATGGCCGGCTCGTCTATGAATGTGGTTAGCTGTTCGAAGGGCACTTCGCGCCAGTGGCTGTCCCAGAGATTGGTTTTAGGGGGGGCGGACGAACTTCCGTATAAAAAAAAATAGACAATTTTTTTTATCTACATTTTATTTGTACAACTTTTGCGCGTTTTTTTTGAAAATTAAATGATGAACGATATAAATGTTATACCATAACTCTTGCCTTGAATGTTAACGGCTACGTGAGAAATATTCATTTCGATGCCAGGGGGAAACAGGTCGTCGGATGAGACATCCCGCCACGGTGGGTCTAGCAAGGTCAATGCACCTGTCCGGGCATTTCACGAGTGTGATTGGCGGCCCTCATTACTCAGTTCGGGGAAGGAGCTTTGTTCCGCCTTTGGTCACCTCCGACAAGGCGGCTGGGCGGTGCGTCTTGTGAAGCCAACCGAAGGGACGATCCCCACGCTGGCGTCGCTGCGTCTCATGGTGGGATAGGTGGTAGCGGTTTATTTTAAAGAAAAAATAAAAAAAAGGCGAAGGAAAAGAATGTTGCCGGCCGCGTCAATTGCCATCTAGTATCGTAAGCACGCGAGCTGCAGCCGGCGGAGGTGAAAGGGAAAATATAGCGAGGAGAAGGACAGGGAAGAGCTTTGTATGCTATTTATAAAATACAAAAAGTAATCAAGTTCGCGCCGCTCGCGCGCAAATGTCCGGGCTCTGTCCGAAAGCAAGAGCGCGCGAGCGGCCACTGTGCACAATCGTTTACAGAAAACGACAAATTGTACGCAGCGTCCTGTGTCTAACTAATCGCGCGCGTGGCACACTGCACGAGCGGCCGGGGTGGGGGGGGGGGGGGGGCCTCGTACAGTCCGAGGTAGCACCTAAGGAGCGTGCATGCCACGCGTGCACTTCCTAGCGAAGAGCAAGCGGGAAGTCAAGCCCGCCTGCTCGCCCACGGTGGGATAAAGACATGAATGAGTAGGCTCCACGTCGCCCCGACGAGGTTGCTGGCCACCGCAACCGCATGTGAATGGCACCGCCGTCGTCGCCGCGCCGGCGCCAAGGCAAGACAACAGCGGGGCATGGCAGGGCCCCGATGCCTCGACAATAACTACGAATTTTAGAATTGTGTGGAATAAAACTGCCGCTAACGCGTTGAACGTACAAGGTAGTTGACTACTGGACACATCACAGACGAAAAAGGTTTGCTGATTTACGTCAAAAATCACATCTCGCCCTGTGAGAGCCCGAAAACGTACGTTCGGGAAGATATGCGAAGGCTTTTGGGGAAGGGGGGGGGGGGGGGGGGGGGGGCGAGCGCCCCCTCCGCCCTTCGGACCGCCACTGCTTCGCGCCTTCGTCCACTCGTCCGGCGACACGTAGCCGGATGGGGCAGCAACTCCAAACTTCTTGAGAAGAAAAACTAGTTTCTTGAAGACGGAAACAAAAATAAAGGCAACAGGAGAAAAAGGCGGTTAAAAAAAAGGCGGTTTGAAAAAGGGCTGTAGAAAAGCGGCCGAGATTGGGACTCGGCGCGCTCCTCTTCTTTGTTTGCAGCTGGTTTTAATACCGTCGATAATTGGGCGGAGCTTTATTAAATCTGCTCTCGCGCAATTTCAATCAATACTGCTGGAGTGGCACTGTAGGTACAAGTGGGCGGCGGCCAGTGCTCGCCAGAACCCGACTCTAGAGGCGCCAGTAATGTCCGCTGCTTAGCTAGACAGTCCGGGTTTTCAGAAGTCGCCGACCTTACTGACCCCCACCCACTTGAGAGCTAATCTCTTTTTAATAGGAAACGGTCGTCGGCCCCTTGGTCCCCGTTTCCCGCGGCCTTGGAGAGCGTCCGAAGCGCGCGACGCGCTGTCACCATTCCTAACCCCTCTAGACTTCCGATGGACACGGTAGTTACCGTCGAGAGGGGGAAGGAACCTACTGGCGCCGTAGGCGTCTAGCTTAACAGGTACCAACGACGTGTGCTCAGATTCACGCAACATTGACACTTTTAATTGGGGTAGGCAGTGTTGAACTGAATAACTGATAACGACGAAATTGTAGGCTGTGCTTGGTGAGCTTCGAAAAAAGTGCGAAATTCGGGCGTCGTCAGAAGCAGCCTTGCAGAAATAATTGCTTCATGTGCGCGCATCCTATTATTGCCCAGTCACTTCGTAGTGGCTAGATATTTTTTTCTTCTGGCAGTTAAGAATGCTCTGCAGCTCGTGCTGCGTTGAAAGCCGCATTCAGAACAGTAATTGTAGGAACGAAAACATCTTCGACCGAAGTCCGTCTTGATGGGTTTTTGAGATAGTTGAGAGGAAACTGACGCCAACCAATATTTTTACTTTTTTGCCCACCGTTTCGGGACCAACTTGGTCCCTTCTTCAGGGGTGACTACAGTGTGCCAGCAGCAGCGGGGTGCTGCCTTCGCTCTGCCTTTGTTAGCCCGTGGCGCAGTGCACTAACGCACGAGGAGGGAAGCGTTCCTGGAGTCCTATTCGTCGCCGCCTTTGTGAACCGGATGTCCCATGACTCCACATGTCGCCTCGAACGGTTTTTTTTTCGCGCAGATTTTAAAGGTTTATTAAAACGAAATACAAATGAGTTGTAAGTTTCATAAAAAAGTTAGTACAGTAGGAGGTCCCAAAGTGAAAACTGTCTGGGGAACCTCCCATCAGGAATACATAAGAAAAGTGCACAAGTTTGGCAGGGGAGATGGAACAAAAGTATACAATTAAGTTAAAACCTACTAGTGTAGTTTGCGCCAATTAATAAGTTATACAATAGTTAGTGGGCATAATTTAACAAAAATGGCATAAAACAGCAAAGCATAAGAGCAAGAGAAAGAACACAAAAAGACATCGGATAGCAATGGGCATTGAATAAATGCAGATATAAAACATAGGCGGAGGAAAAAAAAAGAGGTTCCAGATGAGTAACAATATGACCGTTCGCTGTCAGAGTGGGGAACAGAAAATAAGATTCAGGCAAACTTAAGCATGGCATGAAGCTGAATGGGTTGATGAGAGATGTTTTTTTTAGTAAAGTGTAGAAAGCGGACTGCGAACGTGCGGATTTGATTGCTAGTGGTAATGAATTCCAGGTTTTGATGGCGGAAAAAAAGCAGTTTGTTTTCCATAATTTGTACTCACTTTTGGTAGAAGCATATTGTTTTGTTCAGAGAATCTAGTGTTATTGCTATTAGCAAGGAAAGATGCGGAAAAACAGAGAAGTTGCTTTCAACAAAATCACGCGTTTCTCCCGTCTTAATACGCTCACTGGGGTCACGCATCGGCAGATTTCGTCTGGTGTACCCGTCTGCTCGACAAGTAAATTTGAGCATAGCACGCTTATTTCAACAAAATCACGCGTTTCTCTCGTCTTAATACGCTCACTGGGGCCACGCATCGGCAGATTTCGTCTGGTGTACCCGTCTGCTCGACAAGTGAATTTGAGCATAGCACGCTTATTTCAAGAAAATCACGCGTTTCTCTCGTCTAAATACGCTCACTGGGGCCACGCATCGGCAGATTTCGTCTGGTGTACCCGTCTGCTCGACAAGTGAATTTGAGCATAGCACGCTTATTTCAAGAAAATCACGCGTTTCTCTCGTCTAAATACGCTCACTGGGGCCACGCATCGGCAGATTTCGTCTGGTGTACCCGTCTGCTCGACAAGTGAATTTGAGCATAGCACGCTTATTTCAACAAAATCACGCGTTTCTCTCGTCTTAATACGCTCACTGGGGCCACGCATCGGCAGATTTCGTCTGGTGTACCCGTCTGCTCGACAAGTGAATTTGAGCATAGCACGCTTATTTCAACAAAATCACGCGTTTCTCTCGTCTAAATACGCTCACTGGGGCCACGCATCGGCAGATTTCGTCTGGTGTACCCGTCTGCTCGACAAGTGAATTTGAGCATAGCACGCTTATTTCAAGAAAATCACGCGTTTCTCTCGTCTAAATACGCTCACTGGGGCCACGCATCGGCAGATTTCGTCTGGTGTACCCGTCTGCTCGACAAGTGAATTTGAGCATAGCACGCTTATTTCAACAAAATCACGCGTTTCTCTCGTCTTAATACGCTCACTGGGGCCACGCATCGGCAGATTTCGTCTGGTGTACCCGTCTGCTCGACAAGTGAATTTGAGCATAGCACGCTTATTTCAACAAAATCACGCGTTTCTCTCGTCTAAATACGCTCACTGGGGCCACGCATCGGCAGATTTCGTCTGGTGTACCCGTCTGCTCGACAAGTGAATTTGAGCATAGCACGCTTATTTCAAGAAAATCACGCGTTTCTCTCGTCTAAATACGCTCACTGGGGCCACGCATCGGCAGATTTCGTCTGGTGTACCCGTCTGCTCGACAAGTGAATTTGAGCATAGCACGCTTATTTCAACAAAATCACGCGTTTCTCTCGTCTTAATACGCTCACTGGGGCCACGCATCGGCAGATTTCGTCTGGTGTACCCGTCTGCTCGACAAGTGAATTTGAGCATAGCACGCTTATTTCAACAAAATCACGCGTTTCTCTCGTCTTAATACGCTCACTGGGGCCACGCATCGGCAGATTTCGTCTGGTGTACCCGTCTGCTCGACAAGTGAATTTGAGCATAGCACGCTTATTTCTACAAAATCACGCGTTTCTCTCGTCTTAATACGCTCACTGGGGCCACGCATCGGCAGATTTCGTCTGGTGTACCCGTCTGCTCGACAAGTGAATTTGAGCATAGCACGCTTATTTCAACAAAATCACGCATTTCTCTCGTCTTAATACGCTCACTGGGGCCGCGCATCGGCAGATTTCGTCTGTGGTACCCGTCTGCTCGACAAGTCCCTAAAAAAGAAATTTCGTAACCGCCGCGGACGTGCTCTTTCGCTTGGCGAACAGGCGGCGGCCACTCCGGGCAAGGCTGCTCTTACGAGCTGGGCTTTTCCGGAGCGACAGCGTAGCTGTAGGCGGAGGAGAATGTAAAAGGGAGAGGGAACAAATAGTCTGGCCACACTGGGTTTTAGTTCACAATCTGGCAACCTTATAGCCTGGCAACACTGGGAGTTGCGCAAGTCTGGCAACACTACAGTATGGCAACACTGGGATAGCAGACGGCGGGTACGTCTCACGAAACTCTGCCTATGGCAGCAGAGACAGTGATGATGATGGACGACGGAAAAGCAGCCAAGGCTTCGAGGCACTCGGGCGGAGCGGCCGCCTGCGTGGGAAGCGCCTTGACGCTTTTGCTGTGGGACCGCGGGCAGGAGTATGGCTTCACAAAAGAAAATCTAGCCTCCAAGGGCGCGGACACATGGTTGGGCGGTCAAGCAGCAGAGACAGTGATGATGATGGACGACGGAAAAGCAGCCAAGGCTTCGAGGCACGCGGGCGGAGCGGCCGCCTGCGTGGGAAGCGCCTTGACGCTTTTGCTGTGGGACCGCGTTGCAGGCCTGCGCATGTTTTTTGCATTCACTAAGTTGTGTTTTAAGCATGAAATGCTTTTAGCTCCCGTTGTCGGCATTGTGGTGACGTCACGCCGAGACCGAGAGCCATCATCCGGGCACTGAATCCCACTCATCCGGGCTCTGAAACGAGAACATCCGGGCACCGTACGAGACTTAACGAGATTCAACGAGACTCTCTAAGCCCTCCTACGGGACCGGCATACAAGCGCCGGTTGTTCTCCAAACGAGTCACAAAAAATAACTGCTGCCAGTGTCTTCTCAATGTTTATCAAGACATCAGTCGAGCTGTGCATTTGATAATGCACGGAATTATAATTTCCGATTTCTAATAACGTGTGGAAAAAGCACATACATGCCACAATACACTTCGTTGTCATACGTGATCTGTTAGGGGCTTTGAGAGAAGGCCGCTTAAAGAAAGAGGGGAGCTCCAGGCCGAGAAGGGGTTTCGGCGGAAAACTTTCGCTCCCTCCCCAAGGATGGCGCTGCGGTCCCACACTCACGCATGTAAAAGACCAGCCGCTTGGCCTTCAAGCCCTTTCCCCCTCTGGCAGGCAGATGTATACACGCTCGCGGAGTATTCGAACGCGCTGCATATACATTCTTGTCAGGCCTGCGTCTCTCGTCGTGTCCGCGTACGCTTCAGCATCATCCTGGATTTCAATGCCGCCACCGTCACAGCTGCTTAAGCCGAGCAATGGAGCCTATGTTAGGCCCGTAAACATTTCATGCTTACTCTACTCTCGGTTACGGGAGAGGCGCAATTTTTTTAAAATCATTTGCGAGCTGGGATATGACGACTATTCGGTTTATTCTCGCAGTAAGATGTATCAAACTTTGGTAGTACACGCAGCACCCTATGATCATTTCTGCCGCTATTGTTATATTAGGGTCCCATGGCGATATATATATATATATATATATATATATATATATATATATATATATATATATATATATATATATGCGTAACACGAGGCATCCTGGCAGCGTCGGCCTTTGTTCTTTCTTGCTGAGCAGCAGAGAACAGGCTAAAAACTCCGCTACAACGTGACGGTAAATTGCACATGACAGGATTTTCAATTGAATATTCAGTACCAGTAAAAGAACTCGGAACCTAAGCTTTTTTGGAACGCCACCAAATAAGAAAACCATGCTCCACGTTGTCAAGGAAGATACATCTGCAGAGGTTAACTGCAGGAAACGTTTATTTACAGTATGCGCACAATTTCAGTAGCCTGTGCGCTTTATTGCACTTATCCCCACGTAATATTTCGCGATCGCTTGAATACATAGCATATAGCTCCCGCTTTTCTTTGCCGCCGCATGTCCAAATTTCAGAATGTTTTCAGCGAACTGAGAACTGCTCGCGAGCTATACTCTGTTCTGCCTTTCTGAAACCCCGTCATTGAATTTTGAGTGAGTCGTGCTAACAGAGCGCATTGTTTACATTTTGTCGAAAACAAATCCGGCTGCAAAATGAAAACGCTCCTTTTCTGCTACCGAAACATGCAGCTACAGTCGGCCTTACAGGCACGCTGTTACCTGGTTATGTTTATGATGCATGTTCACAGAAAGGAAATGAGGCTCCGCTATAGTTATATCGTAGCACAAGCCACGGAGTTTAGCGAACGATGAAAACATACAGAATATCTCAACTGTTGCTTGGCAATACTCCGAATCTCTTTTGCATAAATCTATCCTCCTGAGACCCGTGTATGGCAATTTGTCCAATATATTGGACATTAGCTTTTAAGCCAGGACTCCCGCGCCGAAAGATTCATCTTCATAAAACCGACTTGTCCAATACATTGGACAACTGGTGGCGCCATCTGTGCACCTTTTTCGAAATTAAACTGCTCACTTTCCCGCCAAAACACTTTGAAAACGACGGCGTTCAGTGGCGCGGCGTTCTATGGCACCTGCCGGAGAAGTAAGTGTTGTTTCTGCGATTTTACCTACTTTGAACGAGTAAATTTTGTTGGATATCAACAAAAATAGAACAGAAAACATGTAGATATCATAATTGTAACTCTACATGACCTAACTTTTCTGTGCTTTCAATCTGATTTCACGTGTCCAATACGTTGGACGCTGGGACTCAGCCCGGTTATTTTGACCGCGCTTTTGAGATGGCTTTCGCAATAACTGTAAACGAATACTGCTGGTATTTAACGGCTGGGGACGAAATAATGTCTTTTTTGTTGTAGGAGGCAGGCCTCGCGTTCCTGATGAGACAGCCGAAGCAGTTTTACAAAGAATTGCACAAGCCAACACATCAGTTAGTTGGTTTAGTTGGTTTATGGGGTTTAACGTCCCAAAGCAACTAAGGCTATGAGAGACGCCGTAGTGAAGGGCTCCGGAATTGTCGACCACCTGGGGTTCTTTAACGTGCACTGACATCGCACAGTACACGGGCCTCTAAAATTTCTCCTCCAAAGAAATTCCAGCCGCCGCGGCAGGGATCGAACCCGCGTCTTTTGGGTCAGCAGCCGAGCACCTTAACCACTGAGCCACCGCGGCGGCCTCCAACACATCAGACATTGACCTATCGGACAGCGACGACGACACTATTGTCGATCCAAAAACAGCAAGAAACCCAAGAAACGTCAAGAAGCAAGAAACGTCAAGGAAAAAAAAACAACAAGAAACAGAGAGTGACAGTGAAGTTGAGTGGAGCCCACCATCAAAGCAAGCTCGACGAGGAAAGACCAACAAAAGTGCCTACCACTTCCCAAGGCTGTCTGATGCAGCTATAGCTCAGCGTTATAACGCTGCGCGCTGCAGGTTTGAGGGGCGCACCATGAAAACAAAGTTTTTTTGCGCAAAATGTCAGCAGTTCTGCATAACAAAAGACAGAAGATGCTTCGAAAAGGCACACAGCAAGTGAGCACAGCGAAACCTTTTTATTCAGTTGACGTATATTTTTCTACTTTGACTTTTGTCATAATAAAGTATTTTTTCGCACAACTTTCACAGCTTTATCTGAAGTATTTTGTGGCACGCCCACTGGGTAGGAAAATCCGGCTAGAGTCCTAGTGTCCAATATATTGGACATCGTGCTGAGCTGAAACTATTAGTTCTGTTGAGAAAATATCTCTCACTTTTCACCTTTGTACTCCTACCAGCTTATTCTGAAACCCTACAAAGTTTTTGTGCACTCAAATTCACTTCGGGTCTCAAGAGGCTATAATAGGAATATTTTTCTCTCCTTCTATGGAGAACCATGCGATGCCGTAAATGAATATACATGGTTTTCCATTAATGCATTGTCGGCGAACCTCTCCCGGCAAGTACTGCAGTTCCTGACGTTTGTAGTGATCTATCCGGATATGTGTGCCAGCACATCTAACCTCAATGTATGTGTTAAGAAATTCCTCGTTTATATTATTCTGCGCTATCGATGCGATATACCGCATCAGAAAATTCGTACATACGTGACAGATGACTTGAAGAGTTTGCACAAAACTTGCGAATGTTGAGTCTGCACTATTTGCAGCTCACCTTTACTGCTCCCCATTGCGGTCTGAGCCATTGCTATCAATTCGCCTACAATCAGTGCGTGCTATAAGGTATCAGCAGTGTAAATAAAGTGTTCGAAATCTGTCCCTTCCATTGAAAGCGACAATAGGTGTCTTATACTCTTTCTAGTTTCGTGAGAGGGATCTCTCTTATGTTGCTTTTAACGCCAAAAAATATAAAAGAATATATCCGTCTCATCGTTCGTGATGAAGTACAGCAACCCTCCGCCTTTTTTTCTTTATTACGTAACTCCGCCTCTTGCGAACATGCACGCGAAGGCAGGAATCGAGAAACCATTCGAGAAATGGTTGAGGATGTTTCATTTTCCAAGAGACCCAGCCCCGCAAAAAACTTGTGTGTCTGGTCCGGGTCAAGCGCGAGAAGTGGTGACCGAACAACTCGCCGCGTGTTTGCAGCGCAAACGCCGCATGTTGGTTCAATGCTATGTTTATGCGATTTGTAAATATTGTATGTGGGTATGTAACTGTCGTCCAGTGTTAGTATTGGTCACATGTCTTATCTGCCCTATTAGTCTTGCTGGGTGTAAAAAAAGAGGGCGCCTGAGAGAATAACATAGCAATTAAGTTGTCATCCTGTGCAAGTTGGCAATTCCCTTCTGAATGCTTGTTTGCGTTCGAGATTTCACAGTACAATGTTAAAGCTCGGTAATGCGTGCGATAGGCGCTTCCGCCCCTTTTTTTTGTTTAAAGCTCATTGCTTTTACAAAGCGCTAGCCGGCGAACCGCGGTCGGCGTCCAAACGTTGCATCAGGGCAAAAAGCGTGAAGGGAAGCACGGACAGATAAGCTGTGGTAATTAATGTGCAATTGGCTTGTAGAGGAACCAATTTGGATTAATTCTCTCGTTAATATATTGTTCTGTGAAGATTCAGATGCTCATTCGAGAAATTCGCCTGCTATTTTTACTACGATGTTCTTTGTGTGGTGTCTTCAACGTTATCATTTTCTTGCCTCAGACGCACCGCTAATTTCAGTCTCAAATTCGCCTGCTGGCGTTGCGTGCGCAGCGTGTCTCCGGACGGTCGTTATATCCGGCGACATCTTCCCTGCGTTTGACCCCGGACGCGCTTGAACAATAAACTGCATGGCGCCAGGAATAACCGGGTGTCGCTGGCCAAGGCTCACTACAGGTCCGGAGGTTGACAGCCTGGTCGCCATCTGTAAGCATTCAATTGGTCGGGCACACCCTTTGGCAAGAGTGGCAGTGGCGCCGGCCAGAGAAGAAAAGGCAGGATTCGGTGGGAAAATGCGGGGGAAGACGGGGAATGCAGCAGTCGCCAGCGCCGAGAGGAAGGCGAAGGAAGCGCTCCAGCTTGGAAAGACGGATGGCCTCAATGGATTTAAAAAAAAATGAGAAAAATCCAGTCGGTTTTGGTGCCGAGAAAAGCCCGAGACAACAGTCTGTCCACCGGCGAACGAACAAGGTTCACTCCGCAGCCCTCCGTTCCTTTTGTCGAATCCGGCGCCAACGCAGCAGCATGTAAGCTTCGACACCACTACCTCTGCATCATGTACTCGCCAATATGTAATTCTTGAATATATCTGTTTTGTTCCAGCTAAGTGAAACGGAGTCTCTGTGCCTCTCCGTCCCGTGTGGACCCGCGCAGTGTGTGGGGTCGCCACAATAAGCACACCACAGCATTTACAAACGACGAGCCCGGTGGCATCGCACCTATTCAGATTTCCCGAATAATATTTGTTATATCCTCAGAACGCGCGATTCTTCATGACAGCCTCGTTTCTTTTTGCTTTCTTCTTAACTTCCTCCTTTTGGCCTTGCATCTAGTCTCTGCTATCATTAATACACATTTCAATATATTTGTACGCCTCTAACTCTAAGGTCGGTAGCGTAATCGTACCAGGCTCATCATTATAAACCATGACTCCAGATTTTTCAGCGTTTAATTTCAGTCCTAGAGCCTCCGGCTCTTTTCCGCAAGGGTCTACCAAGTTTTGAAGGCCTCTCGCTCAATCTGTTAGAAGAACGATGTCATTTTTATGTGTCCATCCCGGTACGACTTGTCACCAGTTGGCCCCTTCGCCACCACGACCCAGTAGAACCTAATCCGCTTGTTTCTATCCTGTCTTAACTCGTTTTTCAACTGCAAATCTTTCAGCAGCTTCCATTTCCTGACAATTCACAGCTAGGTTGTTCTTCTAATTTTCTTGTAATGAACAAATTGTTTCACAGCCCACACTTACTTTTCAAAAATTTGCCTAACAGGGGCGTGGTTTACGAGGTCTGTTAGAAAAGTATGGATTTGAAACAAGCGCGCTTGCATCAGCCGACCTTGAACCTTCGTGCGCATGCACGAATTTTTTCCCGCCTGCCGAGAGTGCCAGTCGCTGGGGCGCAGTGTGTGAGTGAGGCAGTGCGCAGTGCTCTCGTCGGTTTTTAATTGCAAGGAAAATTGCGGTGCGACAGCAGCCGCTCTACTGCATCAAATCTTGCCAGAAACTGGGCGACAACCAAGTGGAAACCATTCGGAATATTCAGACGGCTTTCGGTGACGATGCTATGAGCAGCACACAGATTAAGCAGTGGTACAACTGGTTTAAAGACAGCCGCACATCAGTGGAGAGCGAGCCACGCTCCGATCGACCATCAACATGCCGAAATGACCAGGTCATTGCCGAAGTGAACGCTGTGGTGATGCGGGACCCTCGTGTGACTGTCCGAGAAATTGCGGAAGAGGTGGACATTAGCAATTTTTCTGCACATTCCATTATCACCGAAAATTTGGCCATGGAGAGAGTTGCGGCGAAATTCGTGCCGAAGCTGCTCACGATGGAGCAAAAGCAGCTTTGTGTTGAAGTCTCACATGACATACTGGATTCCACAAACAGTGACCCCGACTCCACCAACACCATAATCACTGGTGACGAGTCTTGGGTGTACGGGTACGACCCGGAAACCAAATCCCAGTCGTCACAGTGGAAGCATTCCACGTCACCAAGACCAAAGATGGCCTGCCAAATGCACAGCAACGTCAAAATGATGCTGACTGCTTTCTTTGACTCCCGCTGTGTGGCACACCACGAGTACGCACCCCACAGGGTCAAACAATGACCAAAGAGTACTACAGGGATGTCCTCCGTCGCCAACGTGATGCTGTGCGGCGCACGAGACCGGAGCTGAGGTTCACAGGAAATTGGAGTATCCATCACGACAATGCTCCTGCACATTCCTCGCACTTGGTTCAGACTTTTTTGGCGAAAAACCAGACTCCTGTAGTTCAGAAGACTCCTTACTCTCCTGATATGGCCCCTTGCGATTTCTGGCTGTTTTCCAAAATCAAGAGGCCATTGAAACGAGCGCGATTTCAGACAAGAGAGGACATTATGGCTGCAACGACCGCTGAGATAAACTCCATTCCGAAAGGGGCCTTTTCGGAATACTTCTAACAATGGCAGCACCGCTGGGAGAAGTGTGTGGAGTCCCAAGGAGACTACTTTGAAGATTAGTAGGTTTCCAACACTCCAGTTATGCCAGTTTTTTTTCTTCGGTCAAAGGTCGGATACTTTTCTAACAGACCTGGTACATTGCCGTAAGCCCCTTTTATGCCCAAAAACGCCATCCGCAATGGTCGTTCTTCACTTGCAGCAATTTCGATGCATTGGGTGACGGCGAACAAGTTGTCTTCTAAACTTGTCTGAACTCAATCTGCAGTTCTACCAAAAGCACATCTCCAGTCCAACCTTGCAGCTGATCCTTGATGACTTGCATTGTTATTCGATACAGTACCGATGTCGCCGTTAGAAGCCTATAGTACTTAATGCGATCTGTTCAACCTTTGCCTTTGCACGTCAAGTCCGTTCTACTCTCTCGCCAGCTTGCTGGGATTTCCTTAGTTCTCAATACGTAACTAAAAGCAGCATACGAAGTTTTTCTTGTTTTTTTACCAAGCAACGGAATTATAGGCTCATTGGTATTTGGTCCAAACCTGTTGCTGTCTGCAAAAGGACCATTTTCTCCGCTTTTTCCCGCTATATCCGGCCTGTCTTCGTCAAAAACCTTCCCTTGGTAGCGCCCTGCATCAGGCTGCGTACCGCTGATGCCACCACACGCTTTAGAAGCCTCTGATAAGTGTTTACAAATCAATTGCAGGGCTGCTTCATTTTCCATTAACTTACCCTCGTCATCCTGTATATGGCAACGCGTTTCCTTCGAACTGGTAGCTAGTGCCTTCAGGTTGTTCCAAAGCTTTCTCAGTGCCTGCTTATCTCTTTTTCTATCTGCCATCCACTTATCGGTTGTAGCCTTAGTCTTTTCCTAGGCTTGGGCATACCTTTTTGTTCTTCTACTCCACCCATTTCTCTTGAATTTCGGGCAAGGGTCTATTTTCTTGTTTTGCTTTCTGATGTGCCCTGTTAGCTGCTTGGCGGCTTGATATTGCATCTTTAATATCCGCGTCCCACCAACATTTGGGTTTCTTTTTGCCTCTCCACCTGTTTATCTTAAGTGCCAAATCTATCTCTCTTAATTACCTTTAGAATTTCACCATATTTCCATGATCTATATGAGCTCTTTCGAATGCACTTTTCTTCCGCTCGTGATATGGTCCTAAATAACGGTCATTCATAGACCGAATTCCGTGCTGCATGTCATGTTTTCGCGCATCAGCTTCATCCTTTCCTGCATACCCGATCATTACGATAAACCTTTTATCGCCGCTCCCAACACAATTCCTCGTCTATTTTCTTTACATCAGCCTTTCATATAAATCTCCCGTCATTCGTCCTCCTAACAAGCACAAGCCCCGTGATGGGGCAAATATAACTTGGCAATCGGGCCGTCTTTACTACCACAGAAGCTAAGGAAAGTGGCCTGCGCCTTCGTGTGGTTTGCCATTTTTTAAAAGATATATGTGTCCTGTTTTGAGCGGATGTTAGAAAAAATGCGTGATTTGAAAAAGAACCTCAGATGATCTTGCCTGGCGCCAGTCATGAAGAATTGTGCGAAACTGACTGGCGATGCACCATCCAGGTTTGGCACAGCATCCGCAAACAGCCAGGCAACGAAAACAACCGTCAATCGAGGTTGTAAATCACACAAAATGGCGGGCTCAACAAATAAGCTTGTCGACTTAGGCGCGTATTGTGCCTATGCAGAGAAACCTTTTCTTTTCGACAGAAAACAGCAAAATGGTGTGAAAGAGCGCGTCTATGCGTTTACTTCGGCCTTCAAACGGCTTGCGGTAGTTTAATAAAAGCGACGGGCGCTGGAAAAACACGTGAGGGAGATCTTGGGACACTGGGTGCTTCGCTCAGGTAAAGCGCGGCTATAAAAGGGGAAACAAGGCCGCAGTCATCCTCAGACCTTCACAGCGCCAGTTGCCCCTATCTGGGCTGCTTTCTAGACATGCAAGACGCTGGACCGCCGTAGTCTACGACGTACAACGGAAGGTCACCTACTTGATCCTTGTACCTTAAGGCCGAGTCACACCGCGGAAACAGTCGGCCAACCCGTCCGACAAAACAGTGTTTTCGTTGGGTTGGCGATCCTGTCACACAGCGTCAACACGAACAGAGGGGAAACGTGTCGCTGTCTCCCGCCAGCCTGTGTTGGCCACATGTGCGCCGCTTGTTCAGAAACTCTCTGTCACACCAGGAAAACTACATCAATCGCGTTCCCCGGCGCTTCTCTGCTCTTGCTCGCGCACTCCACTCCGTGCGTGCGCACAGCCGCGGAAACTGGGGACACTTGCCTTGCCGTAGGTACTGGAAGTTTTGCAGAACATCGGACGAACTATGACAGTGCGCGGCGGCTGAGGTGCAGCCTTGCTCGATTCTGACTCGGACGACGAGCCGCCACCACAGGGAAACCGCGCTGTTTGATCGACTGGATGCGAAGGGCGCCCGAGCAAAGCGTTTCCGAAAACCTCATACGAGGGAATTAAACACGGGCTACACGCGTCTACTTTCTGTGCCCTGTGTCTACTTTTACGAATTTCGTATTTTGCGCTGCTGTTCCACAATGCATTATCAACCCGGCCGGTCACTATAAATCACGCCATAATCTCGGCAGATTCATCGAGTTTGTTCCACACTGTCAGAGTACTTACAAAACCTAAAATTGTACGCATCATTCTTGCAATCAAATGGGAGCCCAGTAAAGTTATTCTGATTGCTATCTCAAAGAAAAAAATGCAGCACTGCTTTCTTGTTCATCTCAAATTCAAAAATAGCAGGACAGGTAACTCGCGCTAACCTGTGAAATACGGTCCCAACTAGCGATCTCTTGAAACGCAGATTCCTTCAGATCACATCGTTCATATTTTGGGTCTGTTATATCCCATGGAAAGCGCCTCTCTTCAATCATCGCGATCAGGTCACTTTCCCGGCGGCATGTTCACGCGAGCAACTGGCACACTCGTATGCCGGCTCCTGCTCGGGTGGTTCTCGCGCACAAACCCGTCAAGAAACTGTTGGAGCTCACGGCCGAGGCAGTCCCTGGAGCAAGACATTCCTTTTGGCTCCCTACAGAGCCGCGTTCGTCAGAAGTGTACGCTTGCTCACAAGAATGCGACGGAGATCGAACGTGCTTCTCCACGGCGACCGCATCCGACAGCCGACGGTGGCCACAGCAGCCTTCCCGCCCGCGTGCAAGACGCCGTACCGTAGCAGACGACATTACCACGAAAGGAAACGCTCTTTTTTTACTTTGAAAACGACGTTTCCAAGCACGAAAGGCACAAAACCGGTGAATCACCGCGTTGTGCTTTATTTGGTTGGTTCGGTGTCTCCGGGAAATCAGCCCGGCCGGCTAACAACGCCAACCGGGTCCACGAACGCTGTTTATTGTTCCGGTTCCCGGAAGCTGTCATACCGAGGCAACACCCCAGCAACCTGTCTCGTTTCCCTGCCGTTCGTGCAGTGTGCATAGAGTTTCTTACTATTACCTAGAGGGAAAGCTGGCGGCGCTGCGCTTCAGCCACCATGGACGCTCAAAGCATCATGGGGCGGTGAGCTACTTGTTGCGAGACAGTCGTAGTTTTTCAGGAACACGGAGTGTCATTACTAAGATGTTTACTAAGGCCGCCGCGGTGGCTCAGTGGCTATGGTGCTCTGCTGCTGACCCGAAAGACGCGGGTTCGATCCCGGCCGCGGCGGCTGGTATTTCTTTGGAGGAGAAATTCTAGAGGCCCGTGTACTGTGCGATGTCAGTGCACGTTAAAGAACCCCAGGTGGTCGAAATTTCCGGAGCCCTTCACTACGGCGTCTCTCATAGCCTCAGTCGCTTTGGGACGTTAAACCCCATGAACCAAACCAAACCTAAGATGTTTCATTCCAAAAACGCTGTTCGTGTATGCGCAGACGACTTTCGCGCGAACGCAGTGTGCAAAAACCATAGTAGTGAAAACGCGATGACACACGACGCCAATAAAAGGCTCTACTCTTCCGAAATGCCATTAAAAAAAACCTCTTAAAGTATCTAAGCAACAACATTTTTTTTTGAAAACATATTTACTTTTGAAAGTGCGCCTATTAATTACGAAATATTTATTTTTGTAGTGTTCATCACTTGGCCAACAGGAAAGCTAGTCATCTCTTATTTTGGGCAAACTTTGCACTTAAATGCTTTTCTGCTCATTTGTTGCAATCATTAAACAAGATATTGAATGTTAGGACATTCGTAGTTATCGAACAGCTTTATTTTTCTATTATATTTTGGCCAAAAGTTGCAGTTCCGCAACAAGTAGCTCACCGCCCCATGATGCTTTGAGCGCCCATGGTGGCTGAAGTGGTCTCGAGGGGTCGCCATGCAAACTCCCATAGACGGGCCGCCAGCTTTCCCTCTAGGTAATAGTAAGAAACTCTATGGCAGTGTGACATGAAGTTGTGGGTTGAGTTGGTTAGCCGACTTGTTCACGGCTCGCTTGCGAACGTGTTTGGTTTGGTTTGGTTTATGGGGTTTAACGTCCCAAAGCGACTAAGGCTGTGAGAGACGCCGTAGTGGAGGGCTCCGGAAATTTCGACCACCTGGGGTTCTTTAACGTGCACTGACATCGCACAGCACACGGGCCTCTAGAATTTATCCTCCAAAGAAATTCAACCGCCGCGGCCGGGATCGAACCCGTGTCTTTCGGGTCAGCAGCCGAGCACCATAACCACTGAGCCACCGCGGCGGCGAACGTGTTTGGTTCATGTCGTTGTTGTGTTTCCGTAGTGTGACTCGGCCTTCACGGCTGCTTTGAAGGTGCCGCAGGGCTGGACAACTTCTACGTATGTTTTCAGTCGCAGTTCCGTCGGGTCGAGTTTTAAAGGCGGTCTAAGTATCTTGAACAGTTGTCTTGATATTACAGACACCGTAGCGCCTGTGTCTAACTCCATTTGCAAAGGTACACCTTGAATTTCGACGTCGACGGTGATGGGACGCCGGGTTTTTTGAGACAGCGTCTGGACGTTACCAGTGTCGTCACTTTCAAGAGTGCGTATCCACTTCCTTGAACTCATTGGCTTCTGCTTGGGACCACGCCAGGCACGCTGAACGTGGCCTTTCTTTCCGCAGTTCGCGCACTTATCTGCAGATTTCTTTTATGCGCACAGAAAGACGACACAATAAGACAAGGTAGACAGGACGGAGCGCAAACTTTCAACTGTTTTATTCCGGAAAAAGTACATGACATTTATACCAAAATCTCAATTACTTTTTATGGAATGAAACAGTTGAAAGTATGCGCTCCGTCCTGTCTACCTTGTCTTATTGTGTCGTCTTTCTGTGCGCATAAAAGAAATCTGAGTATGAACCAACTAGCCCCACAACGCATATTACTGGATCACTTATCTGCGATATACGGACAGGCGCGGGAAAAATGCTTGTGAGAGCCGCAGAGATAACACTCGAAAGAATGCTCTCTTTTGTCTGTGTCTTCAGCGCTCATTTTGTGGAAGTAATCGACAGCTTCTCTAGCGTGCGCTTCCTGAGCATGCGCTTCCGCTGCTGCGCTTCCACTGCTGACATAACGAGCGCTGCATGACGCATTGCGTGCGGATTCGGGCGGCAGCCAGGCACGGCTGGTCGCCCCGAGGGGTAGAAGTGCCATTTAAAAAAAAACATATTGTAAATGATCGGCTCATTTTTGAAGCCTTTTACGTGGTATGAACACTCGGGGGCCTGTACTCTATAATACACATCCAGCAATATTGGACAATAATTTTGAAAATTGGAAAACTGTAAGGGACTGTAATGGAAATACTGAAGGTTATACTCCGATGTGCAGCAAAAGCTTTCTTTTAAACTGTTTCCATAGCTGGCATCGAGCAGTTAGAACTGCCGTAGAAAACCAATGGGGAACGCTTTTGCCAATAACAAAAACGCTAATAGAAAAAAAATGCAAGCCTGCCGACGGGAGATTGGTGAATATATTGATTGTTACAGTGAAATCTTAAAATACATGAAAAAATTGAGTTCATAAACTGGCTCCCGTTGAAAATACTGTTGTCCAGAATTGCTGGGTGTGCTCAAGCACCCTTTTCAGGGACCCTTCAAAGTGCAGCTGAAGTTTTTAGAAATTTACTAGCTTTAAACAGGTAAATGTGTGGTTCTGGTGAAAACTTTATTTGGAACAGGAGAGTTTGGGACACGTAGGTCCTTGGGGCCCCGCAAGGCGCCACTGCACTCAAATGTTCATGTCCCGGAGGCTCATGACGCTGGCAGCCCGGCCTGCGGCGATGGCTTGCTTGGCCGCGGGTCCTCGGAGCGAAGTAGGTTGGTTTGGTTTATGGCGTTTAACGTCCCAATGCGACTCAGGCTATGAGAGACGCCGTAGTAGAGAGCTTCGGAAATTTCGACCACCTGGGGTTCTTTAACGTGCACTGACATCGCACAGTTCACGGGCCTCAAGGATTTCTCCTCGAAAGAAATTCTGTAGTAGAACTTTTTGACGGGTTAGTTGGTACATCGTCTTGAAAGAATTCTTTCATTCTTTCAAGACGAAGATAGGCAAACACAAATACGACGAGCTTTATTCGCCACTGAGAGGAAAAGAAGATAGGCAAGTATTTTACTTATCTCCTTTTGCCTCTCAGTGGCGAATAAAACTCGTCGCATTTGTGTTTGTCACCTTTGGCCATTTCATAGCTCACAATGCCCGGTGCGTTCGTTGCAATTTGTAGCGTCACGCTTGCAGACTGGCTCGCGCGAACGCCGCAACCACCGTTGACATATCGGCCTGCTGGAGCATTGAGGTCGTCGCGCCTTGCCAGCAGCTGATTTCGTTCACTCAAGCCACGGTTGAGAGGAGCACAATCGTGGTGCGAGAATTGATTGTAAAACATTTTATTCGCCGGAAAGAGCTTGGTAAGAGGTCGCGTTAAGTGGTCGAGAGTACGCAGCCCTCGACGACTTTGTCAGCCCACTCCACCGCCAAACCTTGCATTCTGGGGTCAGAGCTAGCCAGCACGGCATCCCACCGCTCGAGAGAAGGAGCTGTAACTAGATCACCCGGAGGTGGCTCTATTTTGCAGTCCCGCAGGATGTGATCGTAGGTGGCACGTTGGCCACAGTGTTTGCGGTTTGGGTTGGAAAGATCGGGAAAAATGAGCGCGAGGAGTGATGGGGTGCGTATCGATCTCGTCTGTCGACGACTCCACGTAGCCTCTTGTTCTTTAGTAAGTGTTTTGCCTGGAGGGGGGAAAATTCTCCTCTCTAGTTTAAAATGATGGTGAGATCATGATATGTGATCATGGAGTCCTTCGCGAAATTCAGGAAGCCAGACTCATCCACTGCTCGGTCGCCAAAACCTCGGGCTTTATTGTGGGCTGCCTCCTTCCCCGGATTCCCCGAATGGGCTGGGACCCATATCAGTTCGGAATAATTTGGTGAGAATTTGGTTGCGTTAAGGATTTTAAGAGAGGTGTTTGTAATTCGGCCTTTTGCGAAATTATTGATACCCATTTTGGAGTCACTGAGTATGATGCTGTCTTGGGTATGCGCTAGGGCGAGGGCTATAGCCGCCTCTTCTGCCGTTTCAGAGGATTTCGTTTTGACTGTTGCCGAGACGATGAGGTCACCATTCTCATTCACAGCCACAATTGCAAATGCATTCGTACGTTTGTATTCTGCCGCATCTACATAAAGTGTTCCAGCGCACTGTCTGTATCTATTATGCAAGGCTTTGACTCGTGCTTGTCTTCTACCCTCATGGTGTAAGGGGTGCATGTTTTTGGGGAGGGGTTTGATTAATAGGGCCGTCCTATAGACGCGGGGTGAGTCTACTTTGGCATCTGTATTCGTAGGTTGAAAGTTAATTCCAAGCCTGGTAAGAATACTCCTACCAGTTCTGGAATTGGCTAATCTCGCTGTTTGAGCCATTAAAATGGGCTTCTTTCATTGTAGGTGTTATGTATTCCTAACCTCATAAGCCTTTCGGTTGAGGCATTTAGTGGGAGTCCTAACGCAGCTTTGTAGGCCTGCCGTATCATGCTATCCAATTTGCCTTTTTCTGCTTTCACAAATTTGAGATAAGGGGTGGCATAGAGCATCCTGCTTAGCGCAAAGGCCTGCACTAGTTGGCATAGATATCTTTCCCTCACCCCTTGTCTTCGATTAGCTATGCGGCGGATTAATCGCGTCGTCGCTTCTACCGCGCGTTTTAGCTGAGTGAGTGTGTCAGTATTCTTTCCATTTGTTTGTAAATACAACCCCAGTATTTTGATGGTTTGTACCTCTTTGACGGATCGTCCATTGACATAGACGTTTATTTGCGGGGGGGGGGAGTCGTAGTACTCCTACTTCTTCGTTTATGGCGGATCACGAAGAGTTCAGATTTTTGCTCTGAACAAGTGAGGCCGGATTCCCATGCGCATGTCTCAATGATGTCCACTGCTTCTTGGAGTGTGTCTTCTATGTAGCCTTCGCATACTCTGGTTACCCAAAGTGTGATGTCATCTGCATAGAACGTGTGATGTAGGTCTGGTATTTGTGCCAATTGAAATTTCATTTGTGCCTGTTGAATTTGTGCCTGTTGAAATTTCACACGCAAGATTCATGACAGCTATACCGATATCAAGAATGTACGCATAGCAAACGATGCACCAGCTCGACGAGCTCGCCCGAATCAAGATGGAAACAGGAAGTTGTGGGCACGGTGTTGCCAGACCACCAAGCAATTTCGCGTATCGTCTATTCCTGAGCCCAATTGGTCTTACCCATTGCATCCAATAGACGATATGCGAAATGAGCAGCGCCATCTCTCGGCGCTCCGAGAACTAAGTCCTCCATGTTGGTACAGTACAGAAAACGAAACGGCTGCCCAGCGTTGGGTGAAAATGGCTGCGCTTCCTTTGAAAAGTAAAATTCCGATGCAGTGTTGCGCTACCCTCACCACTAGGAAAAGACACTACGATGTGTGCCAGAACTAGGTGCGTTCCAGCTTTTCGCTTTTCTATTTTTTACTCCGTCCCAACGTTTTAGTAACACAAAACGCCATGCGAGGTATCATGTGTCAGCACGCGGATCAGTGCGCAGCTTTCGCTTTCTGCGCTGATTTTTGACAAATCTCTCGAGGTGATTTGCGTTTAAATTAAGATAGGGACCACAGCCTTTGTTGCCTCTGATCAAAATTAGTAGCTGATTTTGTGCACTTATCAACTCTCCGGTCGGGCGTGAATATATATAGACGCATACTTGAACAACGTAATAGAGAAGGTAATTTTTTTGAGCGGGCCAATCGCTCGTGCCGTGCCGAAATAAGTTCACTCGAAGAACCATATGCCGATTACTGCTTAGTTTGCTACGTGTTCAGTTAAGTTTTTCCCGTGTTCAATTAGTTTTAGAAGGGCGAGCAAACTCTCTGGACCATACTCATATGTTATGCGCGTTAAGGAGTCTTTGTGAAGCAATACACTCTACGTATAAAAACTGAGGTGCGAATGCTTTATTTCTTGAGGATTCATATACCTTCGATATCTGCGGCGGCGAATCTCTAAAAAAAAGAAGCGAATAATATAGCTACTTTATTATGAAGGAAGGACGCATTTCTAAGCTAGAAAGTACGTGCAACAGTGTGCTGAAAACGATTGGGCCATCAGATTTTATTATCGTTGTGGCAAGCTCCAACAGCTTGCTTTGCAACAAAGCCATTTGTCCAAGTTTGGGAGTAAGCTAATTAAGTTTCGGAAGCAACCGAACATGCTAATTTCGCCCCTGCACACACAACTTTACCAGCGTATCGAGTCCGTGCATGCACCTACAGCTGTAGCATCTTTCTCTAATCAAGCCGCCGCGGTGGCTCAGTGCTTATCTGAAAAAAAAAGCTGCGTCTTTGCTTACAATATTTTGAATTATATGTGCATGCCTACTTTCCTCTTGTTAATGTCGACTGACTGACTGCGTCTTTAGCAGGACGCAGTTTCAACGAATTGTGTCGAAAATCAAACGACGCCGGGCTCTGAAACGGTGGCGTTGAAAACCGCGCATGCGCATTGCACATTACAGTAAACGAATCGAATTACGCAGCTGGTCGAGGGTCTTGTGTGATTATACTGCAATGCACGAAGCTCCTGGCGTCGGCGCGAACGAAAGTTCGCACTGTCACAGAAGTTTGTCAACACACGTGCGCACTCAGCGCAAACTAACCGCTCGCTACCCTACCAGATGAATTCGCGTCCACCTGGGAATAAAATAGCCATGATAATGCGTGATGCTTGAACTGGTGCTTTAATGCGAGCATTAAAACGAATACAGCACACGGTCACGGTTCGACTTTCCAATCCACTTTCGAGTGCCGATTATTGCGATCATCAGCGCCAGACTTCAAGCGAAGCTGAGGACACGGTAGGAGTAAGCTGGCGGTTATTGAAAGCACCTACGTTTGGTCAAAGATCAGCTGTGAAAACAATCCAGCAGCTGAAGCTTGCCTGTTGAAATTCCACTGGAAAGAAGAAAGTACGCATAGCAAACGATGCACCAGCTCGACGAGCTCGACCGAGCAAAGATGGAAACCGGAAGTTGTGGGCGCGGTGTTGCCAGACCACCAAGCAATTTCGCATATCGTCTATTGGTCCACCGAACTGCACCCAATTTATCCAATGAATGTTTGCATGTTTGACGAAAAAGGTAGAACTAATATAGTACTTACAATAAGAGCTATCAGCAGCTTAGCCTAATAAATTCAGGGGGCACTTTGACTGTCTAAAGTGCGTAGAGGCGAAAGCGTTTTCCGCACCACTTTGACTGCTTCTGTGGCACAGGTGGTGCCACATGTAATTGAGTACTAATTACTAAGTGATGACAAACCACTAATTAATGGTTAATTACTGATTAATTCCTGACTACTAATTAACTGCTAATTAATGACGCTTAAGCTTCGCTTTTAGGAGTGGAACGCGACAGCGTGTTGTAGCGCTGCCAGGGAGTCCACGGAACGCCACCACCCCTTCGGCGCGATGCCTTGCCGTTTGAAGGCAACGGTTTTTGAGGAAAGGAAATGGCGCAGTAATTCTGTGTCATCTCGGTGGACACCTTAACCGCATCGTAGAGGAAGGGAGGAAGTGGGAGTGAAAGAAGAAAGACAAAGAGGGCCCGTAATGAAGAAAATGAAAATTGTATTTGAGGAAAGGAAATTACTCAGTAACTGTCTCACATATCTCGGTGGACACCCGTCAAAATTCAGGGGGGGGGGTGCACTTTTTTGACCTAAAGTGCGGTCACTGATGTGTGGTTAAGATGTTAAGCTTCGCCTCTAAAAGTGGAACGCGACAGCGTCTTGCAACGCTGCCACGGAGTCCATAGAACGCCATCGCTCATTCGGTTCTGCGCCTCGCTCGTCGGTAAATTGGTTTTTGAGGAAAGGAAATGTATCTGTCTCTCATATCTCGGTGGACACCTACACCTCGCCGGAAGGGAAGGGAGGAGGATGGCAGTGAGCGAAGACACCGTATTCACTAGACGCGCTTTTGTTCATTCCAAACCACCAAACCATCGAGCTGGCATGGCGGAGTGGATAGCATGCTCGTCTCGCACTCCGAAGACCGGGGTTCGATTTCCGAGCTCGACCAATTTCCTACTCGGTTTTATTTATTTATATGGCCTGACTAGAAAAGTTAATTAGGCTAATTGGGTAATTAAACAATTAACTAAGCTCAGTCCCACTTACTTGGAGCATCACTATATGATCCCTTCAATTGGTCGCATGGTTACTAGCCAAAGTACAGTTGGCCCCGTTTGAAATTGGCGCACTGTGACGTCACGACCGTTTCGACCAACGGAAAAGCGTGACATTTCTGTCGACAACTGCTGCTTACAATGATGAGACATTAAAGGCTTTCGCCTTAATAAATTGTACTCATCATCTACACCACCACTAGAGCTGAAATTAAATTAAATATCTGTGCTCAGTGGGCAAGCGCCACCGGCCCCAGCATGAGAGCCTAATAAATTGGGTATATAAGTTGGAGCAGAAGTGTGTTCTCTGGATGTACAGTCAGGCCGGAATGAAACGCGAACACGCATATGTCATACATTTCTGCTTTGCAGCGAGATATTCCTTTACAACCTATTTTCAATTATGCATTTCAGTAGGCCCTTTACCCAGGCACATGAATCAGGCTAGTTGTACACATCAGCTGAAAGTAGGCAGGCAAAATATTTTGTTTTCTTGACATGCTCTGTTCGCGTTTCATTCCGGCCTGACTGTACATATTGAGCTGATGTATGCTACTAGTGCCTGAATGTGCAGTGTTGCTTATGTGTGATGCATGTGTGTCTGTTGGCTTTGATTTCCATAAAAGCATGTTAATTTCAATTCCGTAGAAAAATGTTGATTGGCACTAGGCAGAGTGTCTCCCCACAGTCCTCATAAATCAGTTTTCCTTTTGCACATTACAATGTGTTAGGTTGTAGAAATATTCATCCAAGATCCTAGAGCATATTATTCAAACATTTAGCTACCTTTCTCTATGAATGTAACATATTTTGTGAATATTTTCTGGGTCAAATTACTGCCTGGCCTAATGGGTCCAATTCGCTAGTCCAGTTGGATCCAATTGGTCGGGGGCTAAAAACACAACTGGAACCAATTGGTTCCAATT
The DNA here is from genome assembly GCF_055824585.1 of Amblyomma mixtum. Classification (NCBI taxonomy): domain Eukaryota; kingdom Metazoa; phylum Arthropoda; class Arachnida; order Ixodida; family Ixodidae; genus Amblyomma; species Amblyomma mixtum. The sequence goes on along the minus strand of NC_143014.1, from coordinate 335,710,553 downwards.
GGGAAATCCAATTGGAAGCAATGGGAATGTCCATTTAGTTCCAACTCGAATGTCCAATTAGTTCCAATGGTTTTTTTCGACTGGGCAGCTACTGGTTTGCACATAGCTTTAAGTTCTCTTAAAGAACAAAAAATCGCCCTAACATTCATACGTATTCTACACTTCTCGCCAGAGGAAAAGGACTAAGAAGGACCTTTATTGTAACTACCATCAAGACAGGTGTTACTGACATATGCGCTACCCCGTATTTTAAGGCGGATGCGTTTGATGCCTCATCGTTGTAAGCAGGAGTTGTCGACAGAAATGTCACGCTTTTCAATTGGTCGCGACGTCATAATGTGCAAATTTCAAACGAGGCCAATTGTACTTTGGCTAGTAACCGTCCAACCAATTAAAGGGATGGTATAGTGATGCTCCAAGTAAAATAAATAAATAAATAAATCTGAGTAGGAAATTGTTCGAGTTGGGGAATCGAACTAGGGTCTCCGGAGTGCGAGACGAGCACGCTAACCACTCCGCTTTGCCAGCTCGTTGGTATGGAATGAACAAAGGTACGTCTAGTGAGTATGGTGACTTCACTATCTACCATCTTCCTCCCTCCCTTATGGCAAGGTTCAGGTTTCCGCCGAGATATGCGAGACAGATACATTTCCTTTCCTCAAAAACCAATAAACCAACAAGCATGGCGTAGAGCCGAACAGGCGGTGGCGTTCTGTGGACTCCCTGGGAGCATTGCAAGACACTGTCGAGTTCCACTCTTAGAGGCGAAATTTTATGTATTGACCACAAATCAGTGACACAAGCAGCAACACCGTGCTTAAGGCTTTTGCCTCACCATACTTTATGTCAACAAAGCGTCCCCCTCAATTTTTTCGCTAGTGTACATCTGTGGAAATTAATTTAGGTGCTCTTTCTCAAGCGTCTATAGTAATTAATTTAGTGGGCACGTCAAATGATATCAGATCTATTTATCAGCAAATGAAGTTCTTATTTTCACGTTGTTCAAAACGCATTGCACTAAAGTGCCTTGGACGGCATGGCGATCATCCGTGGCGCTTGTAGTGAGCGTCTTGTGTTACCCACTCCGCCATTATCTATAGAAAAAGTACAAGCACACAGGAAGCTGGAAGAGAACCTGGGCTTTGCCAGCGATTTTTCCCTTTAGCCTCCCTCGCCCTTTTTACTGAGTGTACTGCCATTGCCAGAGGATTTGCAGCAGCGGTAAAGTTAAAACAGTGTGAAGGCCTTGTTCACTTCATTTAAAAAGCTCTTTTGCATTGTACACCTTATTTGATACACAAATGTTTCACCCTTGATGTAGACATGGAGAAAAGGCCTTGGTGATTAATAAAAGAAAGTAGGAGAGTAGCTAAGAATTTGCCATAGAGCAGCAGTGCAGAAATTGCACATAAATGAGCAATTAGCTTTGTTTCTTACTTTTGTGTGAGCTTTCAATTGGTTTCTGCTTTTTCTTTTGAAGTGAAGATGTCTGCTCGTGGAAGGTGCGCTTACCCTTCTCCAAAAATCACTTGAAGTCATCCCTTATGCCTTCCACACCGTTTTAATCACCTGCTTTTCTGTACCTAACCACAAATGGCTGAGCACCTTGGCATCAACTTGGACTTGTGTTCGAGGTTCTACCCAGGTCTCATCAGGTGCTGATAAGCATAAGCCAACAAATGTAATAACTCCTCAAAATGTCCTCATAATATCCTCCGGGACAGTTGGAATCTCACAAAAAACTGCTCTGCATTGCTGCGTGCAGCACATGTGACCTTCTTCATTATATTTCTTTTTGTAGCTGCTCGTTCTAAGACACCCTGCAAAGAATAGGGAACTGCCTTTTGAATTATCATAGAATGATTCCTTCCTGATCTGCCTTTTACAGTATCGATGTAGTTCTATGCTATGGTTCTTTTCTATTCAATTAATCTAGTTTTTACAATCTGCGGATTTTACATCTCGTTTAATGCTGTTTATTTCTGCGTCCTTGCACCCTGGATACTTACAGGTTAGGTTCTTAGTTCTTTTCTACCTTTGTGAGTCAACCCTCTTTGCTTTTATTCTCGACTTAACTTCTGCCCTTAAGCACAGAATCGCATTTCCTAAAGTAAATCCCAGCGCCATTATTCCTTTCAAAATTCATACCTCCTAGTATTACTTTTGTTGTACACCTATAATGCCCTATGTTTCATTATATCGCAACTCTTAAACCTTTTGGCCCAACAGACTACTCGTGCTTTTTCGTGCGTGTCTGTCACTTGTTTATCCATATCCCAAGATATTTGTGTCTGGACTTTCAGTGTACTTTATGGCCTTATCTTGTAAATGAATCACTTGTATCATTGGAAAGCGCCACACCTGAATTATTTGTGCGAAAACTCAAACCATGCCTCTTTTTTCTCCACGACAAGTAACCAGAGTTTGGAAATCTTCATGTCTATGTGCTAACAGTAATATCATCTGCATACATTAAACCATGGATTCGTTGTTCAAGAACCTTTTCGCCTAAACTGTACAGCAGATTATAACCTAGATTACTCTCTTGTAGCCTTCTTTCCATCTTTATCACATAAAGCATAATGAGTAGCAATGATAGAGCAGAACCTTGCCTTAATTGCATACGTACCTCAACAGTTGTTCTTTTACTCCTTTTGCTGTAATTTCAACTTTATTATCACGCTATATTTCCTGCAGGAAATCAATTGCCTCTTTACACATACCTTCATCTTTTAACGTGTTCCAGTGGAGTTCCCTGTTCACATAGTCGTATGCACTGCTTATGTCAAAAAAGGCTGACTACATATGTCGGTTTTCTGTCTTAGCTATATCTATGCATTCTGTAAGCAGGAACAGGCTGTCATACAAGCGGCTTTTCCTTCTGAACCCGTTCGGGGGTTCTCCGTGTATCTTGTGACTTTCTACCCATGTCTGCATATTTAATTTCATTGCCTGCATTACCGTCTTGTATACTGCAGATGATGTCGTAATCGATGTGAAGTATTTTAGGCGCATCCTTTCTCCTTCTCATTTTCGAATATCATAAATTTTTCCTATCGCGAGCTATGTGGAGTTTGCTTATTTGTTGTGACTGTCTCCAATGCTTTTAACAAAGTTTCCTTGCTTCTTGGACCAAACTCATTCAGCTTGATTGCGATTTCATTTCTCCCTTCGGATATGAATTTAAGAAAATTTGCTTCCACCTTTTTTCTGTTAGTACTGGTCATTTATAACCTGCTTTTTATTATGCTGTCCTGTGTTTCTCTCTCATTTGGGGAGATTTCAGTATTGTCACTCCTAAATGACTCAACTATAACTGATGTAATGTAGATTGCAGTGTTGTCTTGATCTAAGCAAATTCCCTCACCATGCTGAATCTGTTCCTGCTTTCCTTGATTCATTTTACACAGTTAGCTGATATGGTTCCAGAATTTTCTTGGCCCTTGTTTAGTTGCATCATGCACTCCAGCCAGCCAGCGGTCAGTGGAGTCCTTTACTTTAGCCTGGACGAGGACCTGCACTTGCTGCTTCATTTGTTGATCAGATTCCCATTTTCGGTGTATTTCCTCTTGAGATAACTGTGCCTTCTTTGCTTCGCTGTGTTCCCTTGAAGCCACCCATCAATGTTCGATGGCCTCCTTAATTTCCTTATTCACTGGTTCATTGCTTCCTCTCTCCTCTCCTGTGCGTTACCCTTTTTACTTGTTTCATTTTAGTACTGATGAATAGTTTTAACTGATTATAATCCCACTTTATCATGAGGCATTTCTCAATTGCTTCTTCTATGCCTGCTGCCGTTAGCACTATTTGTTTGTCATTTTTTTGTCTTTGCTGCATTTCTCATTTGAACAGATCTCCCAACTGCAGACTAATCAACGTAAGGTCATTTCCCCAGAGTGTACTCCCCCTCTTCGTCAATTTCCATTTTTGCAAGCTTGCTACAGATTCCGTGCTATAGATTCGCTGGCGTAGCTCGTGTTCTGTTTCAGCTTCCGCTGTGTGCTTCTACTTTTTCATATATATAATAGCAAAGTGGGTAACACAAGACACTCACTACATTGCCACGGATGATCGCCATGTCGTCCATTTTGAAGAACATGAGAATAAGAACTTCTTTTGCTGCTTCACAGATCTGATATCATTTGACATGTGTACTAAACTGAATATTATATTAGCTTGAGAAAGAGTGACTCATTTAATTTTCAAAGATGCATGCTAATGAAAATAAGGGGATGGTGCATATTTCTGTAACACATTTTGCTGGCAGTTAGATTTAAGAGCCTTCTTAATCATTTTCCTCTGGTGGGAAGTGAGGAATAGCTATGAATGTTAGCACCAATCTTTTGTTCTTTCAGAGACCATCAAACCTGTGTGCAAACCAGTAGTTCTTCTGCACCCTTGCCAAACTTCTCTTCTGGCTAGAATTATAGAAATAAATATGAAATATTAGGCACTTGACTTCAGCACCCCAGTCAAAAAAAACCATTGGAACCAAGTGGATTTCCAATGGGTTCAAATTGGTTCCAATTGGACGAGTTCAGTTTCCAATTGGTTCCAATTTGAATGGTGTTCCAATTGGATGGTCTAAATGGACTATCCAATTGGACCATTTCAGCTTCCAATCGGTGAGCCCAATCGGTCTTACCCATTGCATCCAAATGGTCCACCGAACTGCACCCAATTTATCCAATGAATGCTTGCATGTTTGACGAAAAAGGTAGAACTAATATGGTACTTAATAAATAAGGGCTATCAGCAGCGTAGCCTAATAAATTGTACTAATCACCTACACCACCACTGGAGCTGAAATTAAATTAAATATGTGTGCTCAGTGGGCAAGCGCCACCAGCCCCAGCATGAGAGCCTAATAAATTGGGTATATAAGTTGGAGCAGAAGTGTGTTCTCTGGATGTACATATTGAGCTAATGTATGCTACTAGTGCCTGAATGTGCAGTGTTGCTTCTGTGTGATGCATGTGTGTCTGTTGGCTTTGATTTCCATTTCAATTCCGTAGAAAAATGTTGATTGCCACGAGGCAGAGTGTCTCCCCACAGTGCTCATAAATCAGTTTTCCTTTTGCATATTACAATGTGTTAAGTTGTAGAAATATTCATCCAAGATCCTAGAGCATATTATTCAAACATTTAGCCATCTTTCTCAATGAACATAACATATTTTGTGATTATTTTCTGGGTCAAATAACGGCCTGGCCTAATGGGTCCAATTAGCTAGTCCAGTTTGATCCAATTGGTCGGGGGCTAAAAACAACTGGAACCAATTGGTTCCAATTGGGAAATCCAATTGGAAGCAATGGGAATGTCCATTCAGTTCCAACTGGAATGTCCAATTGGTTCCAATGTTTTTTTTTTACTCGGATGACATAGACCTTGTCCAGATTCATATTAATGAATGCCTTATAGGAAAGACACATCATAACATTCATCACTGTGAGTACCCGTGTAAAGTCAGAACTGCCCGATCTTAGGTTGAAGCAATGTCACTCTTGGTTAAAGAGCCGTACCTTCCACCATTTCCAATCTGGGACTAACTGAAACTGGCTAGATTTGTTTCCCTCATGTTTCTTAGCTTTGTGGTGCCCCAAACCGAAAGGCTTATTTTTTCTTCCTCGTCTGCATGTCTAAAAAAAATGTAAAAGATATACACACTGTCAAACCATGAAATAACTAGAAAAACACGAGGCAAGCTCATCTTTTGCCTAGCTGCTACTGCTTTGAGCACTGTGCATACAATGCATACAAGTTATACTTTCCACATTTCTATACATAGCTGGGCATCAGCAGCTGAGGTGCGAACCATTAGGGACATCTGCCTGTACACAGACTGGTGGTTCTTCTTTTGACTAGTCTCGTGGAGCACAAAGTACACGACTGCAAAATGGCTACAGGCTCTCTTCTGCATTGATGGGAAGCAACATCGATTTTACATTCTGAAGCTACTGAACGTTCAAGAGATGACACAAAACAAAGCATTTTTTTGCACATTTTTTCCATCTACGTAATCCAGCATTGGGAAATCAAATACAGAAATCCTTAACATTCAGAGCTGCAAGTTATGTGTAAATGGCACGTAATGTGCCACACCACCATGCAAGATGTGAAATGCAATGCAGTGCAGGTACAGTGCATAACTAAGCATGGTTAATTTTGTTTGTGAGCAAAGTTCTTATTGCATCCATCAAAGCTGGAGTAAGTGGATGCCTCTCACTGCTGGAATAGCTGCTATGTCACTTGCCCATGCAGGATATTGTCACACATTAACAGAGGTTTTCAGCCACTGTGTCTCAGTGCATGCTTGTTGGGGCATATTCTGTACATGCAGAAAGACTACACAGTAGTACTGAAAATTCAACAAATTGCTATTGCAGTTGCATTTTTGCATTACAGCTGAACTAAAATTAACTAACTTGAGAGAGTTGTTAAGCATGCTAGCTTCTGCAGTAAGTCTTCCATAAAGCATAGCAAATATTCAACAAAAGCAGTTAAGCTTACAAGAACATGAAAAGACTGTGCCCCCTGCTAAGGTTGTAAAACATTGGTAAGTACGCAGACTTTTGAGGTTTGGAGCGACACGTGGGCAATGAGGGACACCATAGTAGAGGGCTCCGGATTAATTGAAGCTACCAAGGGTCCTTTAACATGCGCTGACATTGCACAGCACAAGGGCGCTTTTCACGCTTCGCCTCCATCGAAACGCGTCCGCGCGTCCAGGATCGGGTCCTCCGACTCAGTAGCCTAGCGCCCTAACCACTAGGCCACTGCGGCATGTATAGAAAGAGTACTAAAAGTCCTCCGAGGATTTGTATGGTTCAAGCAGTTCAAGCTCTTTGCCGTCGCAGCCACAGTGCACTAGTATGTAATAGACTGCGGTTGTTGGTAGTTCATATATTCACCTCTTGGAAATGCAGAACCTCTAGGAAATATGTATCCTAAACTATATTAGAGAACAATGTAACAGCCACACAGTAACAGTAGCAAGAGGCGAACCTTTAAGCGAGTGAATGAAGCATCCTAAACTCAGCACAAACAGACAACGCATGCTGTAGCGTTCGCACTTACAACGCTTTTTGTGCCCTTAATTCAAATATGGCACATCGAGTGTGGGCATAATAATGCACGTAGAGCATAGAGACCTTTTTTATGACTTCATTAACGCTTATAAACATATTAAGAGCCGAATTTTAGCTTGACAATTCCGCATTGCAAGCAAAGCGCCGTGCACGCGCATCTTGCCGAACGACCCGCAAGTCCGAGTACCCAGCATGTCTTGCGACTCGTTCAGATTAGACACCACCTATTGCTGAATGACCCGCAAGTCGGGAGTACCCAGCGTGCCTTGCAAGCAATGTCAAGCTGTGTTGCATTCTTTCATTCCTTGAATTTTTCTTGCCCAGTTATCAAGGCTTGTTCTCAAATTTTCATCACCTTCACCATGCAAATGCTTGAAGAAGCATGTCTTGCTTATTCTGTGCTCCAGGCACTATCTGGAGCCCCTGGATTGGGAGGCAAGCAGTAACCACATTTTCAAAGTGACGGCCTTCGACTGTAGCAAGAAACAGAGCCATCCGGTCAATGTCACCACCACGGTCAACAGGGTCTGCAAGGTTGGATGGAAAGGTAAATTCAGCTATAGATATTAAGAGTGCGTGTATCCTTCTTCAGCTTTCTTAACATTAACTTACAACATGTGTGGCATGTGCTCAAAGTTGGATGGAAAGGTAAACTCAACTATAGATATTAAGAGTGCATGTATCCTTCTTTAGCTTTCTTAACATTAACTTAAACATCTGTGGCACGTGCTGCAGTGTCTGCGGAATAATGTAGATGGAGTGCACTGCACACCACAGCAACCAGTGCAGGTCTCAGCAGACGGTACCAAAGCTGCTAACGTGTATGGTTTAAGCCAGAAATTACTGATTACCATCCACCTGAGTACAGGTTTATGGCTACAAAGGGAAACCATACACACACTTAAATGCATGCATGCATACAGACACACATTTTGGAATGTCACTGCGGCAAAATTTGCTGCTGACCTGCTGAAGTAGCTGTACATCCTTAAAAAAAGTTAGCCAAATGTTTTGGTGCATATGTGTCAATATTACATCAGCCACAACAATTGACATGTGGAAATCCTTTATTCCTTTTTTCTGTTTGTCTTCTGAAGTACCAGATGCTGCCATCACATGCAACTAACTGACTTGGGTTGGCTGAAAGCTTTTGTGAAAAAGCATCTTCACAGTGTTAATTTCCCCTTCTTTGTGCTCTTGTTTATCGGTGCCTGTAGACTAGGAAGAGTGCCGATGTTACAGCTATAATGGTCGTAGTGGCTTCTGCACTAGCTGCAACACAGTGGCGTGTTTTGTGCTTGCAGCATGGAGGAGCATGTGGAGTACACACCAGGCTCCGGTCGCCGGGCCCTGTTCCCGGATGCCCTGCTGGAGCTGGGTGAAGGGGCCTGTGCAACCGAACAGCTGTCGGCTCGTCTGACTCCGGCCACCCGCCACGTGGGCAAGGGTTGTGACTGGAACACCTACTCAGTCGATTCTCAAAGGAAGCTCTACGGTAGCATGCCTGTCGCAAGTTGCACACTTTTCATCATTTTCCAGTGACCATTAACCTCAGTGTCATGGTTCCTGCACAAAATATCATGGCTTGGTTGCTTTCATAATGGTGCAATGGAACTTTATAGTTCCTTCTGATGTTTTGAACAAATTTGTTGGCTCTTTGGGATTTTTTCACTGAATGGTTAGATTTCATCCTAACATCTTCAGGCTGCCTAGTGCACCAAGATGTGTACAAATTAATTATTAATGTCTCTCAGTTTCTGCTTTACAAGCTTTCTTCAGACTGTGCCCAGAGGAATCGCACTGAGCATTCTCCTTCTTTGCCACATACATGGAAGCCGAGTGGACGCAAGTTCTGCTGACGGACGAAGGTCGTGAGATTGACCAGGTGTATGAATTGATGGTGCCAGAAATGCTGTGGTCATTCCCGACTGTACTGTGTTGCACACCCTAACCAATGTTTTCACTGTGGACTTCTGGATATGTCCCCGCGCACCCACAGCCCACAACGCCAGCCACCTCAAAGAGCATGTCCTGTGCAGCTCTGATGGCCACCGTAAGTGCGCTGTCACATCCACTTAGTCCAAGTTGCTTCCCTGCGTCTCACTAAATGCTTATTGCATGCTCTTGAATATGTACATTTTTGGAAAAAAAAATCAGCTTCAACTATATCTTGTTATGAAAACTTTTCTACCTAGCAGCATCATTCACGGACAGGACATCAGCATGATTGTACGAGATGTGAGCAGAAGGGTGCAAAGTGGACATATACTTTTGGGTGAAATGACCTGCCAAAATGAATGTGATATTTCCAAAGATGGTTCTATGTAACTATTAAGGTGCTACCTTGGTACAACTCTTCTTCGGTATGAAGAAAGACAGGTCATGCAACCGAAAACAGCTCATGCATTTAAGCATTTACCTCTCCTTATTATGTCCTTTCCTCTGTGCTATCTTCCCTTGAATAAGAGTGACCAATTGGCTTGCGACTCTACCTGTCTAGCAAAATTGTCATTGTGGCATCAACATGTTGTAGTGACCTCATCAAGAAGTTGAAAATAGGTGTTTTGCTAATTGGTATTCTTTTCTTACAATTCATTCACATTCATCAGACCTGTAGTCTGATTCAGTAGGGTGTTTACAGTGCATAGTTGGTCAGGCAAAAGGGCATTCAGCTTGGTATGCTAAGCCCCATATTCCTCCACTTTGCCCAAGTTGTTTACATACTTAAGCACACACATGAAAGTGTTTCAGGGAATAGAAATAGCACTCAGCTACTATTACAAAAGAGGCATTGTATCTGCTGCTTCCGTTTTCCTTGGGCCTCATGCATTTCATGATCACTCGGCCTCATTGCGTTACGTTGAGAACAATATGAAAAAAGAAAATGAGCTCTCCTCATTGAGCTTTCATGTGTGTGGCTAATATTCATGCAGGTATGAGCCAGCATCACCCAGTGCTCTTCATCCACAACTGCAGGCTTATCCTGCTGCTGCACCGAGAGCCCACCCAGGAGCAGGCCAACAAGTTCACACCAGCTGAGTGGCTTTGGAAGACACCCGAGGTGTGCGGCGACAGGTGGCACCATTATGCGTTCTTCGTCAATGTCCTTGAGGCTAGCATCCTTGGCTGCAATCTGCACTACACAATCCATGTACCATCCCTTTAGCTGTGCGTTGCATTGTGGGGGTCAAGTGTGCTGATAAGCACATCAAGTACCTGGTCATGGAATATAGAAATGTGCCTATAATTGGGAGTAGATGTTCCATGTAGATACAGTATCTCCTACTGGGTAGGGCACACAAACAGATCAGTCCAGGGGAAGATGATAAGCTGGCAGTTAATTAGTTCAGACTGGTTTATTGCAGTATTCTTAGAACAATTAGTGCAATAGTGAACAGCACTAATTCCAAATGCACTCACTCTAAAGAACGGTTTAAATAAAGCTGGTACATGTAGATTGCTTGGTACCCAGCTAGCACTGAGTGAAGGAGCGCTTATCATTACTAGAAACATTGCATTTAGTATCAAATGTCTTGAGTTTGAACTAAACAGTGCCCAATTAGCCCTTAACGAGTTCAGAATGAACATGGTACAGCTTGATCTACTGTAGCTTTGGATGTTATGCGGACATTCCACAGATGTCTGTGGTCAGTTGGGTTTTGTGGACAAGCATTCTTTGGGTATTTCAGTGGGACATGGCTCATGCCTTTTAATTCCTGAACTAGTTCTGGCATTTGGGTTTTCCTACACTTCCTTTCTGAATGGCAGTATCATTTTGGTTCTGTGTGATGCAGGCTTCACTCTGTGTCGACAGACGGCCCTTTAAGGTGACGGCTAACAACCCAGAAATTGTAGACTACTGGCCTCTTCACCAGACCAAGAACATCAACACCACATTTGCTGTAGGAGCCTGCTGGCAAGGTATGCTGCCTGTTTTACACTGACGACCTTAGCGGCTTCCAACAGCATCTACTGTAAAGAACATGTCATGTGCTCCCACAGAAGGAAATAAAACTTCTCTACAACTTGCTGTAGATTTCCCTGCATGAGCTGAAGTGTAAGGATATAAACAAAGAAAAAGTTACCTGAAATAACGTGAGGTATAACAATATACTACAGATTGGTTTGGTAGAATTTTTTGCTGCTTTGTTCTATGTCAGTAAACTAGGAGCAGTCATACTACTGCTGGCCTTTTGCTAACATGCCGTTTGTGTATGCGTTGAGGTAGCGTTGCATGTTTCATTTCGGTGCTCTGCAACCTTAAAACTCAGCATTCACTTTACATCTCTGGCTTAAGAGCTGACTCATTAATTTTTTATTATATTGAATTCTTGACAGATCAAGAGGTCTAAATAAGCTTACTTATGGTAGGTAGTATGTTGTTAATGACATCCTAGTCGAAATCAAGAGAGAGAAAAGGGCTTGGGCAGAGCATGCAATGCAAAGGCACGATAACTGATGGTCCTTAAGGGTATTCGAGTAGATTCTAAGAGAAGGGAAGCGCAGCAGGGGGTGGCAGAAAATTAGGTCGGCAGATAAGATTAAGAAGTTCGCGTGGAAAAGATGGACACAGCTTGCTGGCACAGGACAGGACTAATTCGAGAGGTATGGGAGAGAGGCCTTTGTCTTGCAGTGGGCATAGTCAGGCTGATGATGATGGCAATGATGTTGTTGTTACCATTCTGACAAAATACAGACACATCTAAAGCTTGCTAATCTGGCATGCTTCCTAAAGTTGTATCCTGAGAAATATTTTCCTCTAGGCCGGAACTAAAATAAGGTTCTGCGCATTGACCCATTTAGTATGTTTAGTGGGACCAGAAGTCACTACAGGTTGGTGAGTGTTTTCAAATCTTTGGTGCAAAATTGGTGATAAGCAGCGCCACTGTTTTCTAATCCCATGATGTAAAGCCAGCTCTGCTTCCTAAATTCAGCTGGTCATGCAGAGCCTAGCCACATGCATGCCTTGGTGTGCCTTTGAAGCGTGCTGTAGGTCACTGAACAGGCAGAATACAGCAGCCACTACGTTCACTTCACGCACATGCAGCCAAGAACAACAAGATGGCATTCCATTTCCGCAGCTATTGATGGGCCTGTATGTGTTGAGGGAGCGTACGGAATCTCCTGATGTGCTCTCCTTCCTGCATCGCTGCAAGGAATGGCTTGACATTCCCCCTGCTGATTCACAGGCTGCAGGAATGGCAAGTGGCAGATATTTATGTGGCCTCTTTATTGCTGTCAGCACCATGAATTCTACCAGTAAATAGAGTTGGTTTCCATGGCCTGTGGCAGACGGTGTGTCCTATGCTCAGTGATCTGGCTTCATGGCAGATGTCTTCCTTGCTGTGTATCGGGGACTCAGATCTGGATGTCGTTAGAGAAGGTATAGACGCTTTACAGCGGCGTATCATGGGGGCTGCCATCTTTGATCACGTGATCACGCCGCCATTACTCGCCTCCTGACCGCTCGGCGCGCGCCTCGTCGCGACGGCTGCTGCGTCTGATGCTTCAGTTCCGACAGGCAGTGTTTCGGCTGAAAAAGTTTGGAAAGGAGTGAAAACACGACACTGTGTTTGGTCCGAAGCTTCGAAGGACATGTGAAAACCCTAATTTGATGACGTTAGGCGTGAATACGTGATCGGGCTTCATGTCGCGAAGAGCTGCTGAGCTCTCCGCCTGTTCGAGGCAACGGGTGGATCGCCTGAATGCCGCGCAAGGCTTTGCTTAATATTTTTTTAGTGTTATTATCTAAAACAGCAAGGTTTAACGACCCTGCGGCTGCGCAGGTCATTGTCGTATTGTGTACATGCATGCGGAGACTGCTCTAAAACGCTCACATGCACATCGTACTCATTTGTTTACATCCTGTTAAAGGTGCTTAGGAAGCCTAAAAATATTTTCTGTTGGTTTGCTAAACAAAGGAAGGCGACAAAAATAAATGAACAAACAAATGTTACCCAATCATGTAAGCAGTACCATGCATCAAAAAGCCTTCACAAGCCTGCATGTAATCGTTTACAAGGATTCCGCGATATATTTGTGATAACGCGCGCATGGCAGAGCGTTCACTACAAGAAGTTCACAATTATGTCAGCCTCACATAGTATAAAATTGTGGTACGCTCCATGCTCGATATGCGGACATGAAAATGCTCGAGGTCTCGTTGGTTGTAAGCAATCAGCCGTAGTCACTTCTAGTGACTGTCTCGCATGGATCGCGAGGAAGTGACAACCGCTGAGCACAGCAGCCGTAACACAAATGCTTTATTCCGATTGTGGTCCACGAAAACCACGCTATTTGGAGCGAAGTTCAACAGTAGCACCAAGGCGGTGTGTAATACACGAACTGACGGTAAGCGTTGTCCGCTCGCACGGCTATGCACTGCACAATATGCAGTAGCGTTAGTCGTCTTTTTTTTTGTGACGTTTCGGTGGCGGGACAGCTTGTTCATGCGGCTATGTTGCGCACTTACCCTCGCAGATTTTCCAAGATCGAGACCTTTCTTTCTATATTTGCTGTCTAGCGCTGGCGAACATGTGTGCTGCGTTCGCCCGTTCGGAAAGGGTGGATGTCCAACGGGCGCGAACAGGGGCAGTACGTCCTAGTGCAGTTCGGTTCCGTAAAGCTCGCAAACGATCGCATCCCGCCCCTTTAACTGTTTGTCGCAATTCTCGCAATCCACAACAGAGCACGTATTTTCTCTTTCCACATTTCCACTGCTGCGTCGAGGCATACACGCCGGCGACTTACGAGGAAAGTAATGGCGCCGTGTTCTGAGCGCACCTGTGGCGCCATCTGGTCTCAAACAGAAGAACTGCGCGCTGTAAACGGTCTATTGTCACATAGTTTGACTTGCATACATCGAAAGGCCCAACTGCTTTTTTCTAGTGCCATACAAAGAAGGTGCTCATGTAACAGTGAGATTTTCAAGAAAGTGGATGCCTTGCTATGGCCTAGGTCTTTTCTGCTTTCTTGAAAAAGATAAGGTGGAACAGGGCTGATTTCACATCCCCAGCACTTACTGTGCCAGTCCTTGCAGATCCAATGTAAGGATCTCGGGTTGCTGTTCGTGCAACCGAAACAAGCTCCATTAAAGGTCACTGGCAGCCACACGAACACAGACTGATTGGACACTGGCACTGTTTTGTTTTGGAGGCAGGTATTCACAGCATTTGCTGCTCAGTGTGGTCAACTGCAGAGTGAAATTTGAAGTATTCTGACTCCTGGGATTGTCACTCTTTGTGCATTAAAGGAAGTCCTGCGTGTTGTTTTGAGCTGGTATTTTTTGTGATACCTTTGGAATGCATCGTTCCTTTGAGGCTTGGAAGAACAGACTAGCTGTGAGAGCTATTATTGGCGCATGCGCGGTACTGTTATGGCATGTAATGTTCTCATTAGCACCAGATAACATTAAGCTGCCAACTGCAAGCATTTCATGCTTGTGCATCTGCCATTAGCAACAAGAATGGCAATTCTTTCCTTGTGATTGCATGTTTCTGGCCGCTCTTTTCATAGTGTTCTTCCAGGAAGTGACCTCTGATTCCGAGCAGCAAAGTCACAGCGGCAGCTCAGGACCAGGACACCCTCGATGATCTCATGTTACGTGTGGCTTATGTCAATTTGCGCGACTTCCCCACACCTGGTCGTCATACTGTTCTTGTGGCCACTACTGTCATGTAAGTATTTTGTCGATATCCAAATTGTATGTCAAATAGGTACGCAGGAGAAGTCTGCAGGTATTCAGGGATAATCCATGGATATCCGGAATCGGTGCCTTCTTGATGTCCAGTATGTGCACGTGGGGTGTGGGTTTTCGGGAACACTGGATGTTTTTTCTGAAGCCAAAATTTTGCAGTTGGTGCTTGTAGTTTGAAAATATATTGGATCCTTTCGATCAAACTACATAAATGCATGTTCACTGTGCTGCTCTTTTTGAGTTCAGCCAGTATGGGGCGCAAACATATTTCAAACGTTTCTCATTGGCTGGCATGCCATATAGAGCTCACCCAGCAGAAGGCCTCATGGGCCTGCAAACAGTCTAAAGGTGGCAGTAGATAACTTGCACATTGCACCTGCTTTTAGCTCGCAAGCTGTGCTTAGTCCAGGTAAAGTGTTGCAGTTAATCAAGTTAATCAGAACTTCTCTTGAACAGCAGCTAGGTCATTGTGGACTAGGACAGCACATCAGAGGCCCTGAATGGAGCCTAGTCATTGCATGTTAAAGGACCATTGTTATTCTGTACTGAAATGAAGGCATTTCGAATTGGATGAACTTATTGAGTGCTGTTAATTTCATTCTTTGCTGTTTTCACTATGGATTGAATATTAGCACCGGGACAGAGGAAGATAAACACGTGATATTTCTCTAACTATGGCAGCAGTGCTATACAGCCACTGCCTTTTCTGCATTTAGCATTCTTCATTCTGGACCACAGTGGAGAGAAAATGGCAAAAAGACTAATTGTCACTTTCATGTGCGTCACAAGCGAAGTGGCTCATTCCAACACATATTAATGGAGTTCTAAAATACATTGAGCCAGCTTCACAGTAGTGTCAAATGCCCAAGTAAGGGTGAAGTACCTAAATTTTCATGCAGAAAATGCACATGTGGTCATGTGTTTTGTAACATAAATGGTGTTGACGCTGTTCCTTTGACTGCAGCACACACAGTTGTCAAGTGCTGGCAAAGACATTCAGCACTTTGTCTTCCTCTGACTGCTGGCCAGCAATGCTATTTCCTGATTAATGCACTATGTGGCAAAGCCAACTTAGTGACTTTTGAAAGGGGTCTATTCTAGAGCACATGCTGTATATATCTGCTTGTCTGTTTTGCGGTCAATACTGTAGTGAGGTGCAGTGCCGGAAGGGTGAACTCCGTGACACAAATCATGCACCTGCATGCACCCAACACACCTCTCTTATTGTGTTAATTCCTTTCATGTAATGCTGCACATTTTGTGCATTGTGTGGACCACTGGGAATAAGCTTTTCCTTCAGGGTAGCCTTGCTGCGTTCCATGAGATTATTGGCATGTTTCTCTGACGAGTTCTATCTGTACGAAGTGCGGACTCTTCTCATGGCATTGGTTCTAATTTTTTTTTATCGTTATTCCTCCCCCCTCCACCCCCCCCCCCCCCCGGTGCAGCAATGGAAAAGCTCAGGAGGTTCCACCTGTGGAGTCATGGGTAACCATTTTGAATGCTGAACTACCAAGCATCACCATTAATGGCACACCCAACCTGGCACGCGAGTACGAGCCTTTCAAGCAGGGCATCGAGTTGTTTCCCTCAGTCTTCATCTCGGTTGGCTGCGAGCATCCCACCACTACACAGGCCAGCACGGCTTCATCCTTCTCGAAGGTAGCAACAATGGAACTCTCTGCATCCTGAAGGCTGCTAAGGTATTCAGTCTTAAAGCCAGCTGCATGACTTATTGCATGCACAAGAAGAGGTCACTTTGCATTGGAATTTTTTACTGAAAGGAGTCGACATACAAGCACGTCTCAGGTGGCTGGCATGCAGCTAACACAGTACATGTGTAGCTTGTCCCTTGTAAAACATTGTCACTTATAAACAGTCTATAGGTCTTGCACACCCCATGTTTCAGAGAGAAGAGTGCCAGTTAAATAATGATTTTAGATTTTGTGTATTATTGCACCACTTGGCACAGTCATGTGCCTTCCATACCAACAAAACGGGCTGACATATCAGAGACTGCTGGTTAGGTGTCAACGAACCTGTCCAATTGGCAATCCTTTTTAACTTGACAAGCAAGTACCACACAGAATCAAGGTAAACACCGTAGCTACTGCCATGAACAAGTGCCTTTAGCACCACTGCATCTACTGCTTTCATATTTCTTCCCTGTATTAATTAACCTGACAGAACTCTTGACCAATAAACTTGACAGAACTCTTCACCTTTACTGAGACCAGTCGTGCAGAAGGATCAACTGAACACTATTAAGGGGGTCATAATATGGTCTACCAACAAGTCATGCTTTTACATTGCAGCTACTAGCCACGACATTATTATGCATACTTAAAAAAAAAGTAGAGCCCTACGTGCGCACCTACGTACACATTTCAGTCAGCTTTACATTCCGTGGTTTTTTACCTGTCGTTTAATGCTGTTTCTTTCGGCATCATTCTGTCCTGCATGCTTACCGGTTAGGTTCCCTGTTCTTTTCCGCCTTGGTAAGGAACCCTCCTATATAAGTACTTAAATAGATATAAAGCTCTTTCTGTTGTCTAATTTTCTCAGGTGCTCTTATAATATTTTACTTTGAGCTTCCCGTGCTTCGAATGATGTCCAGCCCGTATCCCCCTGTACTGCTTCATTAGTGGATTCGCCGTGGGCACCTAGCGCTAATCTTCCAAAATATCTCTGATTTGCGTCTAATCTCGACGTAACTTCTCCCCTCAAGCACAGAATCACATTTCCGAAAGGAAGACCTGGCGCCATTATTCCTTTCCAAATGCATACCTCTTAGTACTATGTTTGTTGTACATCCATAATGTTGTATCTTTCATTATCTCGGCATCCCTTAAGTCTTTAGCCCTAAGAGACTGCTCGTGCTTTTTTGTGCATATCTTTCCTTTGTTTATCCGAATCCCAATATATTTGTGTCAGGATGCTCAGTGTACTTTATGGCCTTGTATTAACCCAGCCAAAAAAACCATTGGGTTCCAATTGCAGATTGCCAATTGGAACAAATTGGATATTTTCAAATGTGCTTTCAACACCATTGGGGAATACCAATTGGAAAATACCATTTGGACCACTCCAATTGGCTGACACCAAATGGTCAGCTCCAATTGGGCATGCACCAAGGGGTCCACCCCAATTGAAAGACCTCATTTGGTCTGATCCAGTAGACATTTCTCGGCCAGTTTTAATCGAATGGTATGGAACTAGGTGGATTTTCTCCCAGGAGTTTAAGGCGATGTGCGTTTATTGCTAACATTTTTACATGGCAATTGAAATTATCATAATTCCAAGCCTTTTGGGAACTGAAGACAAACGAGCCTGCGATATCACACAGAAGGAACAGAGACACAGTCAGTATATATGCATAAGGCATACTTTTGCTCCAACTTAAATACCCTATTTATGAGGCACTGCTCCTGGAGCCAGTGGCACTTGTCCATTGAGCAAAGTTATTTCATTGATTAATGCCCGAAGTGACAGTTCAAATGGTTAAATTAATTCAGTAGATAAAGCAGCTCACATCTTTTTACTAAGACCTCATTATTTCCCAGTTTTGTGTTCATAGAGAGTAATATTCTGATCCCAATCAAGACAATCATTGGGTTCCAATTGGTTTTTTCCAGCTGGAATTTTTTTTTCCAATTTCCAATTCAATTTACACAGTTAGCTTTTATGGTTCCAGAATTTCTTGGCCCTTGTTTAGTTGCATCACGCACTCCAGCCAGCCAGCGGTCAGTGGACTGCTTTACTTTAGCCTGGATGAGGACCTACACTTTCTGTTTCTTTTGTTGATCAGATTTCCATTTTTGGTGTATTTCCTCTTGAGATAACTGTGCCTTCTTTGCTTCGCTGTGTTCCCTTGAAGCCACCCATCAATGTTCGATGGCCTCCTTAATTTCCTTATTCACCGATTCATAGCTTCCTCTTTCCTCTCCTGTGCATTGCTCCTTTTACTTGTTTCAATTTAGTACTGATGAGTAGTTTTAACTGATTATTAACACTCTTTTAACACTCTTCCCACTTCGAGTTACTGATCAATTCGCACTCGCCCTACCATAAGCTTGCCGTCCCGGTTAGCTCAATTGGTAGAGCGACTGCTCCGGTGTGGCGGTGGTTCCGGGTTCGAACCCCGGACCAGGACGAATTTTTCTTTAACTACGAAGTTTCTGAGAAAGCTGTACAGCTTTCCTTTGTAGCCGTATGGCTGCGCTTGGGTGGATGCCAATGAGTAATTACTCCCTTATTATTAACTGATTATAATCCCACTTTTTCATGAGGCATTTCTCACTTGCGTCTTCTCTGCCTGCTGCCATTAGTGCTATTTGTTTGTCATTTCATTTGTCTTTACTGCATTTCTCATTACAACAGATCTCCCAACTGCAGACTAATACAAGTAAGATCATTTCCCCAGAGTGTATTCCCCCTCTTCGTCAATTTCCATTTTTGCAAAATTGCTATAGATTCCGTGCTGTAGCTTCGCTGGCATAGCTCGTGTTCTGTTTCAGCTTCCTCTATGTGCTTCTACTTTTTCATATATATAATAATGGAGTGGGTAACACAAGACGATCACTACATGTGCCATGAATGATCGCCATGTCGTCCAAGGTCGCCATGTTACATGAGAGTAAGAACTTCTTTTGCTGGTTCACAGATCTGATATCATTTGACGTGCCTACTAAAATGAATATTATATTGGATGAGAAAGAGCGACTCATTTAATTTTCAAAGATGCATGCTAATGAAAATAACAGGGTGGCGTATATTTCTGTAACACGTCTTGCTGGCAGTTAGATTTAAGAGCCTTCTTAATCATTTTCCTCTGGTGAGAAGTGAAGGATAGCTAGGAATGTTAGCACCATTTTTTTGTCCTTTCAGAGAACATCAAACTTTGTGTGCAGACCAGTAGCTGTTCTGCACCCTTGCCAAACCTCTCTTCTGGCTAGAATTATAGAAATAAATATGAAATATTTGTCAGTTGACTTCAACATGACATAGCCCTTGTCCAGAATCATATTAATGAATGTCTTATAGGAAAGACACATCATAACAATCATCACTGTGAGTACCCAGGTAAAATCAGAACTGCCCGGATTTAAGTTGAAGCAATGTCACTTTTGGTTAAAGAGCCGTACCGTCCACCACTTCCAATCTGGGACTAACTGAAACTGGCTAAATTTGTTTCCCATATGTTTCTTAGCTTTGTGGTGCCCCAAACAAAATGCATATTTTTTTCTGCCTCGTCTCGCATGTCTAAAAAAATGTAAAAGATATACACATCTAGCAAACCATGAAATAACTAGCATAAAACATTGCCAAAAATTGTACCAAAAAACGAAATGATAAGTGTGGCTTGTAATTAGCTCTCTTAGATGTATAGGCTGTCACATTTGTACAAATCACAATAATACGAGTTAAACAAATATGATAACGAGATCACATAATTAGATCATAATTAGGCCGACTTTAAAAGGTGCTGAAACAATAAAAAAATTTGCCAAAAATATTTTGACGGAATAATATTTTTATTTGCGCCAGGAGAGCACTATTTAGAGCCATAAATCAGCAAAGTAGACGAATGGTTGAACAACGCCAACAGGGTCGAGAATAGCGTTTCACATTAGACCGCCCATTCATCTGGATCCCCCTCATGAATGACAGTATATACCATTTTTTGAAACATCCAGATTTTTTACTTGAGAAAACTCCCACCACACCTGCACTTGCAGACACATGACATGTCTCAGAATTAGTCACGTCAAGAAGTATAGTGCTGTCTGCCACTGTGGATACGAGGCGTGCCAGTTGCCATTGACTATTTGCTCCACAGCCACTGCACTTCTAGCTCATGTGTCCTTCGAGTCTACAGTTCTCACATGTAAAAGTGTGCTCACTGTGCTGCAGTTACTATAGTCGACGCTTGAGGGTCTGTTCTGCAGCGGCTCCTTAAACCAGACAATTTGTACCATAAACTAGCCTAAAGCTAAACACAAGCTATTTGGATAGTCTATGCAGTACACTTTTCTTCAAGATTTCCTCTCCCATGTCTCTTCAATTAATCCTGTTCTGCGCCAGCCGTGGCCACCTTATTCCCGCAAATTTCTTAATCTCATCTGCCCACCTAATTTTCTGCCGCCCCTGCTACGTTTGCCTTCTCTTGCAATCCACTCCGTTACCCTAAAGGACCAGCGGTTATCTTGCCTTTGCATTACATGCCCTGCCCAAACCCACTTCTTCCTCTTGATTTCAACTAAGATATCATTAACGCGCGTTTGTTCTCTCATCCACTCCGCCCTCTTCCGATCTCTTAACGTTAAACCTATCATTTTTCTTTCCATAGCTCGCTGCGTTGTCCTTAACTTAAGCTGAACCCTCTTTGTTAGCCTCCACATTTCTGCCCCATAGGTGCGTACCGGTAAGATACACCTGTTGTATACTTTTATCTTGAGAGATATTGGTAAACTGCCATTCATGAACTGAGATAACCTGCCATATGCGCTCCACCCCATTCTTATTCTTCTAGTTATTTCCCTCTCATGATCTGGATCAGCTGTCACTACCTGCCCTAAATAGACATATTCTCCTACTACCAGAACCTGGCTACCAACTGCGAACTGCTGTTTTTCTTTAACTACGAAGTTTC
This sequence comes from Amblyomma mixtum, assembly GCF_055824585.1. Lineage (NCBI taxonomy): Eukaryota > Metazoa > Arthropoda > Arachnida > Ixodida > Ixodidae > Amblyomma > Amblyomma mixtum. The sequence continues at coordinate 335,689,117 of NC_143014.1, read as the reverse complement.
TGTGAAAGCTGTATAGCTTTCCTTTGTAGCCGTATGGCTGCGCTCGGGTGGATGTCAATGAGTAATTACTCCCTTATTACAAATCTACTCCACCTTGGGGGATTCCCCTAAACATTTGGTCAACACTGTTCCCACTTCGAGTTACTGATCAATTCGCTCTCGCCCTACCATAAGCTTGCCGTCCCGGTTACCTCAATTGGTAGAGTGACTGCTCCGGTGAAGTGGTTGTCCCGGGTTCGAACCGCGGACTAGGACGAATTTTTCTTTAATTACGAAGTTTCTGAGAAAGCTGTATAGCTTTCCTTTGTAGCCGTATGGCTGTGCTCGGGTGGACGTCAATGAGTAATTACTCCCTTATTACAAATCTACTCCACCTTGGGGGATTCCCCTAAACATTTGGTCAATGCTGTTCCCTTGCTAGGCTGTTGAACATTACTTTGGTTTTCTGCATATTAATTTTTAGCTCCACCGTTCTGCTCTGCCTGTCCAATTTATTGATCATGCTTTGCAGTTCATGTCCTGAGTGACTTAGCAAGGCAATGTCATCAGCGAATCGCAAATTACTTAGGTATTCTCCATTAACTCTTATCCCCAACTGTCCCCATTTCAGGCCCCGGAATACCTCCAGCAAACAGGCAGTGAATAGCATAGGCGAGATCGTGTCTCCCTGCCTGACACCTTTCCTTATTGGAATTTTATTGCTGACTTTATGGAGAACTATGGTAGCTGTGCAATCATTATAAATATCTTCCAATATTTTCATATAACACTCTTCTACGCCCTGATTTTGCAATGCCTGCATGACTGCTGAGGATTCTTCTGAGTCGAATACTTTCTCGTAATCAATGAACGCTATATATAGGGGCTGGTTATATTCTACGCATTTTTCTATCACCTGATTGATTGCGCGAATATGGTCCATTGTCGAGTATCCTTTACGAAAGCCTGCCTGCTCATTTGGTTGATTGAAGTCTAAGGTTGTCCTGACCCTATTAGCGATTACTTTATTAAATACCTTGTAGGCAACAGACAGTAAGCTAATTGGTCTGTAATTCTTCAAGTCCTTGGCATCTCCTTTCTTATGAATTAAGCTAATATTACCATTTTTCCAAGCTCTAGGTACGCTTGAGGTCACAAGGCATTGCGTATACAGGGTGGCTAGTTTTTCGAGCACAATCTCACCTCCATCCTTCAACAAATCTGCTGTTATCTGATCCTCACTAGCTGCTTTTCCCTTCTGCATTGTTCCCAAGGCTTTCTTTACTTCCTCCTTCGTTACTGGCGGGACGGCCCATTGCTGTGTTCCACTGCCTCTCTCAGTAACATTCTGATTGCAATCGCTACTGTACAGATTTGTGTAAAATTCTTTGGCTACTTTAACTATCTTATCCATATTTCTAATGACATTGCCCTCTTTGTCTCTTATTGCATGCATCTGGCTTTTACCTATGCCTAGTTTTCTCTTCGCTGCTTTTAGGCTACCTCCGCTCATTAGAGCATGCTCGATTTTCTCCATGTTAAACTTCCTGATGTCGGCTACCTTGCGCTTATTTATTAACTTCGACAGCTCTAATAGTTCTATTCTATCTATGGAGTTAGACGTCCTCATGCTTTGCCGTTTCTTAATCAGATCCTTAGTCTCCTGAGATAGCTTCCCAATATCCTGTCGAACCATCCTACAGCTACTTCTACAGCGCACTCCGTTATGATATCTGTGAGACGATTGTTCTTTATTTCAACATTAGAGTCGTCATCTTCAGTTAAACGGAAAATCTGTTCTGCAGCAAAATCCTGAATTCCTCTCCTTTCCCTCTTAATGCATGCTGACTCGTTAATAGACTTCCGCTTCACTAATTTCCTGCGCTGCCTTTGCAAATCTAAGCTAATGCGAGATCTTACCATTCTGTGGTCGCTACAACGGACATTTCCGAGGACCTCCACATCCTCTACGATGCCAGGCTGAGCGCACATTATGAAGACTATTTCATTTTTAGTCTCACCATTGGGGCTCTTCCACGTCCACTTCCTGTTGGCTCGTTTGCGAAAGAAGGTATTCTTGATCCGTAAAATCTATCTGCGAACTCTACTAATAACTCCCCCTGATATTCCTAGAACCTATGCCATAGTCACCTACCGCCTGGTCCCCAGCTTGCTTCTTGCCTACCTTCGCATTGAAGTCGCCAATCAGTATAGTGTACTGTGATTTTACTTTGGTCATCACCAATGTTAATTCCTGCAATAAATATGCTCTCACATGACAGGTTTAGTGCTTTGTGTACCTGTATGATTATCATTTTTAATTTGATATAGAACGAATTATCCATTACAAGCACATCATTTAAAACACACAGTTCAGCAAATGAGATGACATGTTGCACAACAAGAATGTCCAGCAACATCAGAAACAAGCGGCCATGAAAATAAGCCATTTTAATTTTCAAGTCACAATGTCAGCTCAAGTCCCTTCCTTGACACGTCTCAAAAACGGTCACGTCGAGAAGGTGCTGTCTGCCACTGCTGCTACGGTGCGTGCCAGTTGGCGTTCACTATTTGCTCCACAGCCACTGCGCTACTAGCTCATGTGTCCTTAGAGTCCACAGTTCTCACATGCAGAATTGTGCTCACTCTGCTACAGTTAATACAGCCGACGCTTGAAGGTCCATTCTGCAGCGGCACCTTAAACCAGACAATCCGGAGCATAAACTAGCGTAAATCTAAACACAACCTGTTTGGATCATATATGCAGTACACTTTGAGATTTGCAATAAAGTGTCTTAATAAGCATTCAATGCATTCAAAATCTATTGCAAGCTCAGTAAACTGTGCTACATTTGATATAAACTTGTGGCAACAAGAACCTTTGGTCACTAATTTGTAAATATTTGCAACAATTTCTAAAGAAAACAAAATGCTTTTAGTTTGTTACTGCAAAATAAGCAAAATATGATCCAAAGCTTACATCACAATTTTTGTTTGTTTTCAGAAAATAGTGGCCACCCTGTGACAACCTAAAAGTCTGGCAACATAAAAATAATAAACAAAGCTCGGTGTGTGCTTACAACCATTTTAATGTTTTGTAAAAAAGGAAGAAAAAACCACGATTGCCTACGACTACAATATTGGAGGTTACCAATGGAGTAAACCTACACCTTCTCCCTCACTTCAAATGTCAGGGGGCACCACAAACTAGATGAGGAGAAAAAGAAACTGTACTATATACAGAACGAGTAAATATTGGCAGAAAAGGTCAACTGAAATATAAAAACTGGTTGTAATTACAAGAAAAATGCATTCTCAGTAGAGAGATTGAGAGAAAAAATTTTGAGCAGAGTTTGAAGGGAATCTCCCAGAAGAAACCTCAACTGGCTCAACCACGCCGTGAGGGAAGCGATGGAGGAGAGAGTGAAGGTAAGTAAGAAAAATATACACAGTGGTGGATGACTGAATTTCGACCGTGTACCTTGCACTTTGGTTTCAGAAAACGAAATCTGCTTTCTGGAAATTTTAGAAAAACAAGCCCACTGCATAGATCAGGCATCGAAGATAACCTCTGCAAAATACTAGAGCCATTTTAGCTCTGAATAGCTGTAAAAATTCAATCAAATCTTGTGTGCTGTTTCTTTCGAGAAGCAGTTTATTCTACGGATTGTGCATTCAAGGTGGTGCTGCAGCCCGGACCGTCAAGCGTCAACTGTAGTAACTGTAGCAACGTGAGCACAGTCTTGCTTGCGAGAACTCCGGACTCGAAGGACACCTCAGCTAGAAGTGCGGTGGCTGTGGAGCAAAATGTCAATGGCAACTGGCACTCCCCGTAGCAGCAGTGGCAGACAGCACCATATTCTTTCACTTGACTATTTCTAAGACATGTCATGTGTCTGGCTGTGCACGGTTGGTGCATGTTTTCAGATGTAAAAATCTGTATGTTTGAAATAGTAGTGTATATTCTGTCATTTATGTGGGGGATCCAGAGGAATGGACGCTCTAATGCGAAATGCTACTCTCCTGTCCATTTGTTTTGTTCAACCAGTCATATGCCTTGCCGATTTGCGGCTCTAAATAGTGCTCTCCTGGAACTAGTGAAAATAATATCGTGTCAAAGTCTTTTTGCAAATTTTTTAATCATTCTAGACCCTTTGAAAGTTAGCATAATTATGAAGTAATTGTCTGATTTCGTTATCACTTTTGTTTCCTTCGTATTATTGACACTTGTATGAACGCGACAGCCTATACATCTAAGGGAGCCAGTTACGATCCGAACTTATCATTTTGTGTCTAGGTGCTATTTTTGGCAATGTATAACGGTAGTTTCGTTGTTTGCCAGTGTGTATTTCTTTTATATTATCTTAATCAAGCGGGTGGGGGAGGATGAAATATGACTTCTGGTTTGGTGCTGGTGAAAGCTAGGAAGCACGCAGGAAACAAGTCAAGCCTATTTCAGTTAGTTTCCGACTGGAAGTGGTGGAGGGTTCGGCTCGTAAACCAAGCATGACAATTGCTTCAACCTAAGAATCGGACAGTTGTGACTTTACTCGGGTACTCACAGTGATGATTGTTATGATGTGTCTTTTCTAAGAGACGTTCATTAATATGTTTCTCGATAAGGTCATCTGAAAGTCAACTGTAAAGAATTATTTCATAATTATTTTGAGAATTTTAGCAAAAACACAAGGTTATTGGCAAAGTTGCAGAATAGCTACTGCTTTGCACATAAAGTTTGATGTTCTCCAAGAGAACAAAATATTGCACTAACATAGCTATTCTACACTTGTCGTCAGAGGAAAACGATTAAGAAGGCTCTCTATTGTAACTGCCAGCAAGACAGGTGTTATGGACATATATGCTACCCCATTTTTTTGCTAGCATACATCTGTGAAAATTAAATGATTTGCTCTTTCTGAAGCAAATACAATAATCATTTTAGTAGGCACATCAAAAGATATCAGATCTGTGAAACAGCAAAAGAGGTTCTTATTCTCATGTTCTTCAAAATGCAGTGCACCTAAGTGCCGCGGACAACATGGCGGTTATCGGTGGCACTTGTAGCGAGTGTCTTGCGTTACCCTCTCCATTATTATCTATAGAAAATGTAGAAGCACACACAGGAAGCTGAAACATAGCGCGGGCTACGCCACTGAATTTTCTATGTAGGCCTCCCCCCTCCCCCTCATCATTTTTACTGAGTGTACTTCCATCGTTGAAGGATATCCAGCAGCGGTAGACATTACAGCAGTGTGAAGGCTTTGTTCAATTCAATTAAATGCTCTTTTACATTGCGCACCGTATTTGATACACAAATATTTCACCCTTGATGTAGACATCCAGAAAGGTCTTCGCTGATTAAGAAATGAAGCTAGGAGAGTTGGTAGTAATTCACCATAGAGCAGCAGTACAGAAATCGTGCATAAATGACCAAATAGCTTTGTTTTTCCTTCTGTGCGAGCTTTCGCATGGTTTCTGTTTTTTGTTTTGAAGTGAAACTTTCTGCCCATGGAAGACGCACTTACCCTTCTCCAAACATCACTTTAAGCCATCCCTTATGCCCTCCGCACCGTTTTCATGATACTGCATTTCTGTACAGAATCCCAAATAGCTGAGCACCTTGGCGTCAACTTGGACTTCTGTTCGAGGTTCTACCCGAGTTTTATCACGCGCCGATAAGCATAAACCAACAAATGTAATAACTCCTCGAAAGTTTCCCATAATATGCTCTGGTACAGTTGGAATCTGGCAAAAAACTGCGCTGCTTTGCCGTGCGCAGCACATGTTACCTTTTTCATTATATTTCTTTTTGTAGGTGCTCGTTTTAAGACACCCTTCAAACAGTAGAGAACTGCTTCTTGAATTATCATGGAACGATTCCTTCCTGATCTGCCTTTTCCAGTATCGATGTAGTTCTACGCTGTTCTTCTTCTTCATTGAATTAATCTAGATTTTACATTCTGTGGTTTTTTACCTGTCGTTTAATGCTGTTTCTTTTGGCATCGTTCTGTTCTGCACCGGTTAGGTTCCTTGTTGTTTTTTGCCTTTGAAAGGCAACCCTCCTATATAAGGAATTAAATATCTATAGAGCTCTGCACCTTTGGTGGACTAATTTTCTCAATTGTTCTTCATATAATATTTTACTTTGAGCTTTCCGTGCTTCGAGTGATATCCAACCCATATCCCCTGTACTGCTTCATGAGTGTTTCTCCCGTGGGCACCTAGTGCTTATCTTCCAACAGCTCTCTGATTTGCATCTAATCTCGACTTAACTTCTCCCCTTAAGCACAGAATCACATTTCCGAAAGGAAGACCCGATGCCATTATTCCTTTCCAAATCCATACATCTTAGTACCATATTTGTTGTACATCGATCCCAGTGAAAAAAAAACATTGGAACCAATTGGGAATTCCAATTGGTTACAACCGGATGCAACTTATCCCATGTGGAACCAATTGGACAGCCAACTGGTTCCAGTTGGACGCAGGACTTCAATTGGTTGGACCAATTGGATTACCCATTTGTTCCCGTGATTCCAATGGGAGATCACCTCCCAAATGGATAGTCCAAATGGTTTTGCAATTTTCAATTGGGCACACCAATTGGTTTTGAAGCTCCTAGGAAACTGGTGTCATATATTTCATTTGTGTCACCCAATTAGGGTTTAGTAGCAGGGAGCAAAGGGGAGTTTTTCTGAACAGTTTTTGCATTTTCAGAATTTGCCATATTCCCTTCATCTGGCTGGCAAAAAATCATCACATTTACATGTGAATTCCTGCAATAAATATATCTCACATGTCAGGTTTAGTGCTTTGTGTACCTGTATGATTATCATTTTTAATTTGATATAGAATGAATTATCCATTACAAGCACATCATTTAAAACACACAGTTCAGCAAATGAGATGACATGTTGCACAACAAGAATGTCCAGCAACATCAGAAACAAGTGGCCATGAAAATAAGCCATTTTAATTTTCAAGTCACAATGTCAGCTCAAGCCCCTTCCTTGACGCGTCTCAGAAACGGTCACGTCGAGAAGGTGCTGTCTGCCACTGCTGCTACGGTGCGTGCCAGTTGGCGTTCACTATTTGCTCCACAGCCACTGCGCTACTAGCTCATGTGTCCTTAGAGTCCACAGCTCTCACATGCAGAATTGTGCTCACTCTGCTGCAGTTAATACAGTCGACGCTTGACGCTCCATTCTGCAGCGGCACCTTAAACCAGACAATCCGGAGCATAAACTAACGTAAATCTAAACACAACCTATTTGGATCATCTATGCAGTACATTTTGAGATTTGCAATAAAGTGTTTTAATAAGCATTCAACGCATTCAACATTTATTGCAAGCTCAGGAAACTGTGCTAAATTTGATATAAACATCTGGCAACAAGAACCTTTGGTCACTAATTTCTAAATATTTGCAACTCTCTGTTAAGAAAACAAAATGCCTTTAATTTTTTACTGCAAAATAAGCAAAATATGATCCAAAGCTTAACATCACAATTTTTGTTTGTTTTCAGAAAATACTGGCCACCCTGGGACAATCTAAAAGTCTGGCAACATAAAAATAATAAATAAAGCTCGGTGTGTGCTTACAACCATTTTAATGTTTTGCAAAAAAAGGAAAAAAAACCACGATTGCCTATGACTACAATATTGGAGGTTACCTACAGAGTAAACCTACACCGTCTCCCTCACTTCAATGTCTGGGGCACCACAAACTAAAGTCCCTAGATCAGCTTTGCTAAGTAGCGACAAGTTCCTCCTCTTCTAACGCCCTTTCCCCTGCGGCTCGCGTCGTCCGCCATGTTCTTCCCAACGCGCTCCGGCGGCGCGGTCGTGTGCACTGGAACGGCGGACCTTGCAGAGTCGCGGCTTTGCTGTAAGGGGCAGTAAAGAATGTAGCAAATGAGCTTGGTATGAGGAGAAGGGAGACATGCCAGTAATGCACTCCGAATGTGATTTGTGTTGAGTTTTGTCGGAGACGGCGAGTGCGGTGAAACTGCAGTCGTGGTGCAGCGGCCAAGTTCGCGAGAGAACACGGACGTGCGCGCAGCTTTATATATGGCGTATTATTTTAAATACTATCAACAGTCACTCGCATATAGTAGAATTCATAACTGCGCCTGGAGAGTCACGCCCGAGCGGTGCGAACTTTTGTACCCGATAAATAGTGTAATTGCTCTTCCCTGTCCATTCTCGCTCACCCCTTGCCGAGCTCTCCCTTTTGCTTTTATTTCCGCCGGCCGCAGCTCGTTTGCGCAAGACATCAGGTAGGAATTGCCGCAACCGGAAGCATCTTTTTGTTTTTTATTGCAATGAAACTACTACCGCTACAGCACCTCTTATATGCTGCTGTTTCAACACAGCATCCCCACTACGTGGTTTTGAATAGTATGCCACAATGCACGATTACAGAAGCGTCACTCGCGCTCAGTCAAATTCACGTACTATCACGAAATAAAATTTGCCGTCGGTAGGGGAATCTGTTTCACGCTTTTCAAAAAGACTCTGATGCAGGGCCTTTCGAAGTGTGCATTGCACACAGATTTGTGCTACATGTGGCTCTAATTTGCATAAATCATAGTTCGAGGTGAACCTACAATATAACATAACCAGTATTGCCGAAGTTAGAGGTCAAAGAAAAACATGATGAAAAAATTCAAGGATTCACAACCAGTTTATTTCACACATAAAAAGATGCACATTAAAATTTTGCTGGTTTCAGTGGAAACCAGAGTGTATTGCAAGTTTACATATTTGGCTGCTGTTCTTTCGTATGGCCACCTTGCAAAGAACTTGTGGGACTCATTCCTGCCACGGTATTCAATTAATCAAGAAAGGCCTGATGCATTATGTGCCTTGCTTCAGCAGCTGAGAAGCTGCATTAAATGCCAAATAGCTGTTTTTATAACCCTGTTTCACTTAATGTCCTTTCTTAAGTTTTTCTAAAAAAGCAAAGCCATTTAGGGGCTTCAGTTTGGCCAACCTGGCTCAAGCTCTTACTGCAGTGCAGAAGCAGCACATGTAATTGTTAGGCAATGTTCCTGCTTGCAACATAATTATTTCACACATCACACAAGGTGGTGAAGGTCACATCAATGTTTATTTTTTTTAACAAATAAATACACCAAGAACAATTCTTTTGCTTAGAATACAGACCAAAACGACACCTCCAGTGGGCCAATTACACTGACCTGCTGCTTCCTGCTAGACAGTTTTTTAATGTGCACAAGTCCTAGACACATTAATGTTAATACCTACAACAAACATGAAATTAACTGCAGCTAGTAGTGCTATTCCATGCTGAAGAATTGTCCCAGTGCTGGGAGTTTCTTCTCAGTTCGGGTGCCTCACAAGGCCCGAATGGTTTGTGAAGCAACAGCTATCACGTTCCAAAGTAGAAAAAACAGTTCCCTATTGTCTTTCACTGCACTTTCGTCCTCAGCACCACACTTCACCACTTTCGCACATTGCCCTGCAGCAGTGGCTTAATGGTTATGGCACTTGGTTGCTGGCTCCATGATCGCAGATTTAATTTCAGCTGCAGCAGCCGCACTTTCATTGAGGCAAATGCAAGTGGTCAGTGTATTGTGTAACATCGGTGTACACCGAACCCCAGGTGGTGAACGTTTTTCCAGTCTACATATATGGTGTCCCTCATAGCTTGAGTCGCTTCATGACGTTGAACCCCACAAAGCAGAAACCATCTGCACACTGCATGGCTTTGCTAAATTTGCAATACCACTCAAGTTTCATCCAGTGAACTTGCTGTTGCTACATCTAAGCAATGGACTCCGCTGCTTTTGGCATCCCAATGCTTTTGCTGCCACACCTGGCAGACTGCTTCTCGGCAGAAATACGGCCATTCTCTTTCCTTAATAACAAGTACACCCGTGTGTGCAGAAAACAATGGAGCAGCTTGTTTGGAACGTTGTGGCACACAGGTATGCTGGTAGGCACAACTTTAAGCACCGCCTTCTTCACAGCAATAATACGTGCGCGATTCTGAAGAAGTGCTTCTCTGTTGCTCAGAAAAAATGCTTCCGTTGTTTTCAATAGCCTGAAAGCATCTTCTGTCAGGACAACCAGGGGCATACGTGCCATCTGGTCTCCTGTGTAGTAAGGCTTTCTTTTTTGTTCTGGATGTCATCAAACCAAACCACTTTTCCATTTGGTCAACAAACCAAGCAGTTGTGACTGCTGTCTCATCTAAGTGCCCCATTTCCACATGATACCGGAGCGCTGCAGCAGTACCATGATGGAAGAAGGTGTATGCTGGCGCCACTTTCATCTTGTCAAAGTGGCCTGGACTGATGCATGCTTTTTTGAGTCTTGGCGCTGCTTTAAAATCAGCCCCTGATTCAAGCTCTATCAGCTCTTCTATGGGTTTGCGACATACTTTATTTGCAGGAAGTTTGTTGGCCTCAACAATTTCATCTGGTAGATATATGTTCTGGCCTCTTGTGAGATGACTTCTCAAGTTTTTCAGCAGATGAGGCACATCTGCCATGAAATACAGGCGCCGTGCAGTATCCTGCGGATGATTTATATAACACTTCCGCTGAGTGCATTTGCCCACTGAAAGGCCAAAGCACCGCCATAGTGCCTGATTGCAGGGTCCATGTCGCCAACAATGGCATGCACTTTTATGCAGATGTTTTCACATGCTGCTATCACAGCTTCAAACTTCATTTTGATGGTAGGAGCATGAAAGCTGTTTTCAGTAAATTCATATGCGACTGTCTGCTTCCATCGTGTTGACAGCCCTCCAAGCATCATTACAAGGCCATGTGTTGCCACACAGTCTTCAGGAACTGTACCATTTGCAAATGGAACTGATGGCACACCGATGATTCGGCCGGTCAATGGGTCGAAATCCAGACAGACCTTTGGTGATTTGGAGCTCATCAATCATGAGTACGGCATGCCTCTCTTCCTCAGAAAGAAGACCGATCTGAAAAGTAACAATAGGAAGAATGTCTAGAAAGCCACTCACCGAACAAAGAAAGGGTACTAGAACCCATATACACATTTTCTGCGCATGGCTACAATAAAAGACTACTTTTAAATAATGACGGAAGCCAGCAGTCATCGAAACCAAGGAGCATAGGGGATGTTCTTTTTTTGGAATTGGTGGTGTTCATCAAAGGGAGGTCAATAAAATGGATATTTTTTAAATATCACTGATTACAAAGCAAAAGAAAAAAACACGTTGCCAGTGTGATCTGAACCCACAATCTTCGAATTCCACGTCCAGTGCTCTGCCAACTGGGCTACGGCAATGGCTGTCTAATCTTCTGCTTTCGGGGGAATTCATGTGTAGTGGCGGAAGTAGTACGCTTAGTATGACTGGTTTGGATCCCACCAGTGGCATGTGCTTGTTTTTTATTCTGGTTTGTAATCAATTATCTTTTCAAAAATAAAAAAGTAATCACCTTATTGGCCTTCCATTGATGAACATCACAAATTATTAAAAAATATATATCCCACTATGCTCCTTCGTTTTGGTAACTGTTGGCTTCCATCATAAATGTGATAACGAGCCCCTCTTTTCCGTTCCCTAATCTACTTTCATATAAGGTAAACATACACCTTTGAGCTAGTGAACATTCTCTGTAAACAATTTTTTTTTGTTTGCCAACCTTTATTTTCAGCAGGTCCATCATTTCCACAATGATCCCAGGCTTGAATTTGAAGCTTTCGATCCTTCGTTGTAAAGTCCGTTCTGTGGGAAGCGGGCTGGCCAGTTCCCGTACAACATCGTAGCCCCGCGATCCACAAGCCAACCTCAGTTTCAATGCCTTCACCACAGTATCGTTGCTCCATGTTGAGCCTTGCATCGTGCTCATCTGGAGGCTTCGAAGCTGGTCTTGATTGAAGTATTTGCTGATGCCTGCATGTCTACAGGACAATAATTGGGAATATAAGGCACAGCAAAGTCGGAGGTGTATCTATACGGATGGATGCTCAAAGAGGGCTTGAAACAAAAATCGCATGGCCTGCACTGTCAATTTTCACCATCAGCTTCCATCACTGCCATTTTGAGATCAAATGTGAATGTACAAAATAATAAAAACATTCTGCTTTTAGTGTGACAGCACTACTAGGCACATTTTCTGATTTTGGGCTTTATGAGGCATCCCACCTGCCCACTGGGTTGTGGGCAACCTGCTAGGTGTGCACACCTGGCATGACTTCACCTAGGCGAAGTCCTTCAAGGTAAAATACTTTCAGGGCAAACAACTTTAGGTCAAGGGCTAAGTCAAATGCCTTCAGCACATATGGACCTTAGGTGCCCACAGTAACTAGTGCTACTACATGATATTCCACCTTAGCCTTGCTAACCTGCCTGCTCATTTATTATTCAACACTGTACACGCATTAAATAGACAGTGAAGCTTTGTTTCGACACCAAAGTAGAATGGATAACAGGCATTTATATGGACAACTCACTTCGAACAGATATGAAATAATCAAGGCAACTGTAAAAATTACCACATATGAATTTTCACTTCTTTAAGTACAGACCTGAGTGTATCAGTGAAGGTTTTCCATGCAGGAGACATGCTGTGGTATTAAAGGACTATAGACACCTAATTTTGGTAGCATGCTTCCTGCAAATCATGGGTTATATATTAGAATAGATGGAACATCGTGTGGTGTTCACCTACGACCATTAAATAATTTATAGCCGAATTTTTACTCTCATGCTATTTTGGTTTTATGAACTGAACGATGGCTGTGACGTGTAGTTGACCTTTAGGTTGAGTGAGGTACAAAAAAATCTGCGATATAAACACTGCTACATAATTTCAATTCCCTACAACGCTCATACCAGCTTGCTTCAGGAGCTGGAATGACAACAAATGATATGTCAGCAATATATTCCTGCTTTTTTGCGCCTTATGTGATCTAAAGGTCAACTACATGCCACAGCCATCGTTCAGCAAGATGAAACCGCAACAGCATCAACAAGGAATTCAATCAAATTATTTATCGGTCGTATGCAAATGTTACACTGTGATTCGTGTATACGAATGTCTGATGCATCATTTGAAAGAAGAAAACATGCAAGGAAAACTTTTGTATTCCTTTAGCAATCTCCTTCCTTTTTTGTGCACTGATATTAATGTCTCCATTGGAATGATATTACCTTTCACAAGTTTCTGGTTCTGTCTTTCCAGTGTTCTTGCTCGCTTCTGACATCCAGCAAGCTTTCTTTTCAAGGTCTCCATCTCCTTCTGCACACTTTCAACCTGAGGGTCAGCATCATCTGAAACAGAATTAGAAATTGATCACCTTTACAACAGTCATTAATGCTTTAAAGCCCAACATTTCACACGAATGACAACTGAACATTTTTCTTCAATATTACCTCATTTGAAATCTTTCACATCTGTTCTGAGAATAGCTCCTCTGAACTTCATAACGTAGAAAGAGACGGCATGTCTCACTTTTTTATTAAGAAACATGAATGAGGAAGGTTGGCCAACTATTACAGAGTGGTAATAAATTTGAGCAGCAAATGAATGTTAAAATACAACATTGTACAGCTATAAATATATTATTCCTGTCACATCAAAAGAGGGTAAAAAGGAAGCTGAATATTGTGATCAACACAGTACAGCATTGGCTTCTGAGCGTGACTGGAACAAAAAAAAACACCCCAGTAGAATCGTCTTATTGTACAGTTGCGAATTTAGCCAACTTTTAGTGCCATATTATTGCTTCGTTATACACTGGCGATTACAATGGAAGTTGTCAGCTCATGGAGCAATGTGAAATACTGGGTGTCAAAGGGTTATATTTCATGTAAATTCAAAGATCATTATGTAAAAAGACAAACATTACTTGCAACACATTGCTGTGGAATTGATATTTGAGTGGGTCCTGTAAAGGTCATTAAATGTTTTTCATATTGATGCACAGACAGCTTGACTGCATGAGCCACATGGCAAGGGCTCTACATTGCAGATGTAATTTTAACAAAACTCATCAACACTAACCAAGTGTGCAGGAACAAATAGCCGTGGACGCCATTGTTGTGCTGCCAGGGGTATCCATACGTCGCCTCTTGCTTGGTGGCTGACTGATGCAGTTCTGCACGCATGCACCAGCGCTAGGCATCTCTTCTCTATCATCACATGCCTGCTTGTCACTAGATCCCGTGTGAATGTCAGTTTCTGCAAAGTAGAAATAAATTGCAGCCATTTGGGGTTAGCAGTTGTGGTGGTAGAATAGAGCTGGTTTCTGTGAAGAAAATAGCACTATGCAGTTATCTTACGCTGCAAAGCAGGCACATCCACTACTGATAACTGAGAAGAATGGCCGACCGAGGAAAATGTGCTTACTCATGGCAGGTTTCTTCTGGAATTTCAGAAGAGAACGGCTGACTGTACCTGCAAATAGTAGCAAGTTATGACTCTTCTACCCATTGCTGAGTCTTCCTATGTGAGGAAATGCACACTAAATGTAATAAGTATGCACCTTGCATTTGTGACGAAGACTTCTCAACTGTAAATGTTGCGTTTTCAGATGTACAGAGATCAGTACTGTCTTCCTGGGATGCTCAATTATAACACGCTGCACAGCCAGGGCATTAATGCTTGAATTCTCAAAGCCACATGGAGCCTCCTGTGATGTGTTTCCCTCTATACAAAAGAAAAAACATGTCATCACCAAGGCTGTCTCTTCATGTATGCAGAAGCTAGTGTTATAACTTTGGAAAAACCACACAACACGATACGGTGAAAGATTTAGAGTGCCAGATTTAAACTCACCGCCCTGGTCAATAGTGTCTTTCTGCTGAAGACCAGTAATGACAGCTAATTATAAACCAGTGCAAGACCGATATTCTTTGCTGTTTTCTAGTGAATTCAAGTTCAACAAACATTATTTTCAATACAGAACCCCCTGTATAGCATGAAGTTGATACTGACATAAAGAATGGCATACCTTCTGAGCATGACTGCAGGGAAGGTAGAACATATGATGGAGGTTCAGGAGCACGCTCAGCTGTAGAGCCTAGCTCAGAACAGCTGGGAATGTTTTCCAGTGCTACAAGGAAAGGCAAAATGCACTTCTAAGTTTGGGCATTCACATAAAACTATAGACTCATTAAGGAATGAAGCATTGAACTAAAAGTGTTTTGACGGGACACTGATAATGCACAGCTCTCTCACCTGATGCATTCGGCACGCCTTCAGCAGATGGCCCTGAAGAACAAGCAGCAGGGATAGCTGTGTGTCGGCAACAAACAGTGCAGTCTAGTTTAGGTCTTATGTAATGTTGGCCTTAGTCAATAAGGTAATGCAGAAGTCAGAATAAAAAAATGAAGAAATTCGGTAACATGCTAGGTGTCATTTTTCAAAACGCTTAACAATGAGGCCCCACTTACCCGAGGCGTGGACAGTACCACGAGGATGTGGTGGTTTGCGGGGCAGCTTTGCTGGCCGGTGAGAGAATATTGATGGGACAGCAGTGCATTTCAGTTTCTTTATGCCAAGCTTCCTCAGAATTATGGGCTCGAATTGGTCTTCAGTATAATGGAGCTGTAAAGAAGGGCAATCGTATTAGTAATATATATGAAAATAAAAAATACAAAAACCCAGCTGTGCAGGTGAACACGCTGAAGTCCCTTGATGGGTTTCTAGGACAGATTGGGAAGCTGATGTCTGCGGGTGGCTGGTAGGCACGAAATAATTACGGTGCTGCCTTTCGGATTATTTGTATGGCGGGAATATAATGAAAGGAATATTATGGGCAGTGGACGCTGAGACTGGCCGTTGGTTTCGCACAGCAATAAAATTCCTTTGTGCCCGCGTCACACAAACTTTTGGCACGTAGAGCACTTGCACAGCTAACACTCCAATAATTCACACATGCTATGCGCGAGAGCGAACACATGTAAATTCATCTAATTGGAGCGCAAGTTATGTACACACCGCCAATTTTTTAGCAGTATCGCGCAACCGTCGACCAGCCGTCGGCGCAGAGCGCGAATCAAGCGAGAATAAGCGCATTAGTTTCATATGAACAGATTCTCGCTCATTTTGCCGCTCTGCGCCGTCATCAGGCGCTGACAAGCAGGCTGGTTGACAGTCGCGCTATACTGTTAAAGAATTGGCTGGGCGTACAGCAGAACACTTCGCAAGAGGCAACGGTTTCAGTGCGCATTACTGAGCTAAAAGGTTTTGGCTACTTAATCTCAATGGACCAGCTGCAGTGGGTGCCGGAGTGGGGCTGTAGGCTGAAATACGCGTGCATACTTGCACTGACATGCATGTTTACGAAACGACAAAGGCGGACAGCAGCGCATAATCAAACAATCGGCAAACACAGTGCGAGCTGGGTGCTTTACCAATTCTTACACACCAGCCGAGGTTTGCTACTAGAGCATCGAATCTCAACGATAGAAAGCCGGAATTGAACTTACCTCACATAGCTTACTTGACTTCGTCGGATTGAAATTTTTTCTCCCACTCCTGTGGAGCCACGCTTTCTGTCGCGCAATGTCGTTTTTTGCAAGCGGCACTGAAAACAATGCCAGCGCTTTTCCTGACTGGGTTGAGAACCCGAAGGCGCAACAACCCGGCATTTCGGCTGCTGCTCGGGCACAAAAAAGTGCCTGAAAAACTCAGGTTACTTCCAGCGCACAGCGAAAGTTACTTCCAGCACACAGCGACAAATATAAAAAAGTCACCTCCGCTGAATGTCCGTCGCCAGCACAACTATACGAGTAGCGTGCAAGCGCCGTCGAACTATGCAGCCGGACGACTTAGGAAGAACATGGCGGAACGGAACCAGTTCCCAACCGGAAGTGGGCACTGTCCAATCGTGTGCGTCGGCGGCGCCGCAAACGTTTTCGGTACTTAGCTTTTTTTAGAAAAGCTCATACAGGGACTTTACCACAAACTAGACGAGGAGACTGCCTCTTTTGACCTCACAACAACAAACCAGAGTTTGGAAATCTTCGTGGCTATCTGCTAACAGTAGAATATCATGGAGAGGTTGCTCAAGAACCTGTTCGCTTAATCTGTGCGCCAGATTATAACCTAGATTACTTTCTTGTAGCATTCTTTCCATATTTTTTGCATAAAGCATAATCATTAGCAATGATGGAGCACAACCTTGCCTTAATTATTTACGTACCTCAACAGCTTTTCTTTAATACCTTTCCCTATCTTAAAAATTTTATTATCTCGCTGTATTTCCTGCAGGAAATCAGCTGCCTCGTTACTGATACCTTCATTTTTTAACACGTTTCAGCGGAGTTCTCTGCTCACATTGTCGTATGCACTGCTTATGTCCAAAAAGGCTGACTACACAGGTCTGTTTTCTGTCTTAGCTATATCTATGCCTTCGGTAAGCAGGAACAGCAGGCTATCATACAAGCGCCTTTTCCTTCTGAACCTGTTCTGAGGTTCTCCAAGTATCTTATGTAATTCTACCCATGAGTGCATTTTTATTTTCACCGCTTAGATTGCCATCTTGTATACTCCGGATGATGTCATAATCAGTGTGAAATATTTTATGCGCTACCTATCACCTTTTCCTTTATAAATAACATTCAGTTGTAATCGGTGTGAAATAATTTATTCGCATTATATCTCCTTTTCCTTTATAAATAACATTCATTTTTCCTGTTGCCAGCTGTGTGGACTTTGCTTATTTATTGGGACGGTCTCCAATGCTTTTAAAAATGTTTCCTTGCTTCTAGGGCCAAACTCATTCAGCTTGATTGGGATTTCGTATCCTACTTCGGATATGCATTTAGGAATACACGGTCTGCTCTGAAAGTAGTAGGACTGATTTCTTTTTCAAAATTTTATTCATGATAATAGTACAAATGATTAGAATTTTTCAAAGGAGCACCCTTCCGCATCTACACACTGCTGCCAATGAGTTTTCCAGCTTTCATACGCCTCCAGGAACGCCTGGACCGGAATGCTGTTTAGCTCCCTCATCACGGCCTGTTGAATCGCCTCTACCTATCCGTGATGCTTCTCCTTGAGCGTCGACTTTATTCTCGGAAATAGAAAAAAGTCTGGCAGGGTCAACTCGGGGCTCTAGGGGGGCGAGGCAGCGTTGCCACCTTGTACTAGGCAAGATACTACATTACGAGGAACCCTGTCTGGCTCGGCGCGTTGTCATGGTGCAGCCGCCATTTGTTGGCGATGGCTGGGCGGACACGAACAATGCATTTTCGCAGTCTTCTGAGGACTTCCACGTAAAAAACTGCATAAACTGTTTGTCCGGGTGGTACGAACTCTTTATGGGTGACTCCATGTCGATCAAAAAATCAAATGAGCATGGACTTTTCCTTGGATTTGCTCTTTCGTGCTTTCTTGGGGTTGGGGAAAAAGGGGTGGGCCATTCTGAGTTCTGCCACTTGCTCTCTGGGTCATATTCAAACACCCACATCTCGCCACAGGTCACTACGTTATCCACAAAATTGGGGTTCTCATTCGCGCGATGAAGAAAATCCTGGCAGATCACTTTCCGGCTGGCCTTTTATTCCTCTAACAACACTCGCGGCACCAACTTCACACACACTTTCCTCATGGTTAAGTTTTCTGTCAGGATCTCAAAAACTTGGGTTTGAGGAATGCTACAGTCATCTGCAATCATTCTGATACTCATCCTGCGATCACTGTTAGGTACATTTTTCATTGCGACACATTTTCGTTGGTCTTGCTGGTCGATGAGCGTCCGGAGTGGTCGTCGTCTTTCACTCTTTCCCTACCTTCTTGGAACAGCTTGTGCCAATCAAAAACACCTGATCTACCCATGGCAGCATCCCCGTAGGCCTGCTTAATCATGTCGTGAGTCTCTTGGTCCGTTTTACTAAGCTTTACACAAAATTTGATCGCGTATCGCTGATCCAGTAAACACTCCATGATTCTGCGTGACGAGGCGTTTCAACAGGGGTGCACAGTACAAGCGATCTGCTCTCTTCAACGGCCAAGAGCAGACTGCTGATTTTCTCCAGTGTTCCCAATATCCCCCTTCACCGATCCTGCACTCGCAGACAACCTTTCGTCTGCCCGTTCTCCCAGGAAAAAACAAGTCCTACTACTTTCAGAACAGACCCTGTATTTGCTTCCACATTTTCCTGTTAGTACTGGTCAGTTCTAAGCTGTTTTCTATTATGCTGTCCTGTGTTCCTCTCTCATTTGTGGAGATTACACTATCGTCGCTCTAAAATGACACAACTATAAATGATGTAATGTAGTTCGCAGCATTGTCTTCCTCTCAGAAATCTCCCTCAGCATCTTGAATCTGTTCCTGCTTTCTTTGATTCATTTATCACAGTTAGCTGTTATGGTTTCAGAATTTTCTTGGCCCTTGCTTAGTTGCATCATGCACTCCAGCCAGCCAGCGGTCAGTGGAGTCCTTTACTTTAGCCTGGACGAGGACCTGCACTTGCTGCTTCATTTGTTGATCAGATTCCCATTTTCGGTGTATTTCCTCTTGAGATAACTGCGCTTTCTTTGCTTCGCTGTGTTCCCTTGAAGCCACCCATCAATGTTCGATGGCCTCCTTAATTTCCTTATTCACTGTTTCATAGCTTCCTCTTTCCTCTCCTGTGCATTGCTCCTTTTACTTGTTTCATTTTAGTACTGATGAATAGCTTTAACTGATTATAATCCCACTTTTTCATGAGGCATTTCTCACTTGCATCTTCTCTGCCTGCTGCCATTAGTGCTATTTGTCATTTCATTTGTCTTAACTGCATTTCTCATTTGAACAGATCTCCCAACTGCAGACTAATACACGTAAGATCATTTCCCCAGAGTGTACTCCCCCTCTTTGTTAATTTCCTTTTTTGCAAGATTGATATAGATTCCGTGCTGTAGATTCGCTGGCGTAGCTCGTGTTCTGTTTTAGCTTCCTCTGTGTGCTTCTACTTTTTCATATATATAATAATGGAGTAGGTAACACAAGACGATCACTACATGTGCCATGAATGATCACCATGTCGTCCAAGGCACTAAAGTGCAGTGCATTTTGAAGGACATGAGGGTAAGAACTTCTTTTGCTGGTTCACAGATCTGATATCATTTGACGTGCCTACTAAAATGAATATTATATTGGATGAGAAAGAGCGACTCATTTAATTTTCAAAGATGCATGCTAATGAAAATAACAGGGTGGCGTATATTTCTGTAACACGTCTTGCTGGCAGTTAGATTTAAGAGCCTTCTTAATCATTTTCCTCTGGTGAGAAGTGAGGAATAGCTATGAATGTTAGCACCATTTTTTTGTCCTTTCAGAGAACATCAAACTTTGTGTGCAAACCAGTAGCTGTTCTACACCCTTGCCAAACCTCTCTTTTGGCTAGAATTATAGAAATAAATATGAAATATTTGTCAGTTGACTTCAACATGACATAGCCCTTGTCCAGAATCATATTAATGAATGTCTTATAGGAAAGACACATCATAACAATCATCACTGTGAGTACCCGGTTAAAATTAGAACTGCCCGGATTTAAGTTGAAGCAATGTCACTTTTGGTTAAAGAGCCGTACCGTCCACCACTTCCAATCTGGGACTAAATGAAACTGGCTAAATTTGTTTCCCACATGTTTCTTAGCTTTGTGGTGCCCCAAACCAAAATGCATATTTTTTTCCGCCTCGTCTCGCATGTCTAAAAAAATGTAAAAGATATACACACTGGCAAACCATGAAATAACTAGCACAAAACATTGCCAAAAATTGTACCAAAAACGAAATGATAAGTTTGTCTTGTAATTAGCTCTTTTAGATGTACAGGCTGTCACATTTGTACAAATCACAATAATAAGAGGGAAAGAAATATGAGAGCGACATCAGATAATCGGGTCATATTTAGGGCAACTATAAAACGTGCTCAAACAATAAAAAAATTTGCCAAAAATATTTTGACGCAATATTAATTATTTCTGCTTACACCAGGAGAGCACTGTACAGAGCCATATATCGAGAAGATAGACGAATGGTTGAACGATGCAAACAGAGACGAGAATAGCATTTCACATTAGACTGTCCATTCATCTGGATTTCCCACATGAATGACAGATTATACTACTTTTTGAAACATCCAGATTTTTTACTTGAGAAAATGCCCACCACCCCTGCAGTTGCACACACATGACATGTCTCAGAATTAGTCGCATCAAGAAGTATGGTGCTGTCTGCCACTGCTGCTACGGGGTGTGGCAGTTGGCACTATTTACTCCACAGCCATTGTTTTTCTAGCTCATGTGTCCTTCGAGTCCACAGTTCTCACATGCAAAAATGTGCTCACTGTGCTGCAGTTACTATAGTCGACGCTTGATGGTCCGTTCTGCAGTGGCACCTTTAACTACACAATTCGTAGCATAAGCTAGCATAAAGTTAAACACAACCTTTTTGGATAGCTCTATGCAGTGCACTTTTCTTCGTGATTTCCAACGAAGCGTCTTAAATAAGCATTCAACGCATTCGACATTTTATTGCAAGCTTGGGAAACTAGGCTAAATTTGATATAAACATCTGGCAACAAGTACCTTTGGTCACTAATTTCCAAATATTTGCAACAACTAGTAAACAAAATAATGTACCTTTAGTTTTTTACTGCAAAATAAGCAAAATATGATCCAAAGCTTACATCACAATTTTGTTTTTTTTCATAAAATACTGGCCACCCTGTGGCAATCTAAAAGTCTGGCAACATAAAAATAGTAAATAATGCTCGGTGTACGCTTACAACGATTTTAATGTTTTGTAAAAAAAGGAAAAAAAAACCACGATTGCCTACGACTACAATATTGGAGGTTACCAATGAAGTAAACCTACACCTTCTCCCTCACTTCAAATGTCAGGGGGCACCACAAACTAGATGAGGAGAAAAAGAAACTGTACTATATACAGAACGAGTAAATATTGGCAGAAAAGGGCCCTGAAATATAAAAAGTGGTTGTAATTATAAGAAAAATGCATTCTCAGTAGAGAGAGAAAAAAAAAATTTTTGAGTAGAGCTTCAAGGGAAGCCCCCAGAAGAAAACTCAATAGACCCTTTCGAAAATTCAGCGCCATCTGGTGTGTGGTGCGCAAACCGCGGTGCCTCCGCCATTACTTGGGCATACGCCTGCCGGTATGCGCTCGGGCCAGATTGAAAAGTACGCGCGCCCGGCGAAGCCACAACAAGCGCAATTTTATTGTTTCTGTGTCCTAGCCATGTTCCTTGACATTGGCTCTCTGCACCAAGCTATAGTCGCGATGCCGGCATGCTGCTGTGTGCCTTTCTGCAGCCAGCGCGGTGAAGAGACGCGCACGGAAACAAGCTGTGTTACCAGAGCACGGAGCGCATGGAGTAGCTGCATGCTTCTTTCGTCTCGTCCGTGACCTGTTCGTTTTCACATTAAAATAAATCATATAAGTATTGAAAGAGCAGCGAAAAGTTCCTTCTACCGTGTAGCCGCTCCGCTGTATAGTGAGCACAAAAAATAAAGGTGCCACCTTCGGCGCACTCGAGGACATGCATTCCGATGCTGGCGACTGTTTCGGCGCGTCACAAAATCAAAACGTAGCTCAAACGCGCTTGTTTTGGATTTTCAAGCATCCACATCCATTCGTAGAGAGTTCCGTGTGCGCGAAAAAGAGCACGACGATGCGGCGCGGCGAGGAGCGCCGTCGTTCTCTCCGTTGCGAACATGCAGCAAACGACGGCGACATAGGCGGAATGCAGCAGCAGCAGCTGTGTGTTTTCGTTCGGTCAGGGCCTGTGCACTCTGGCTAAGGCAGGAGACACATGTCCGGCAACACGTCCGTCGCGCCGCTTCCGAACTACCACACCACAGCAAGCAGGGACACACGCAGCGGCAAGCACTGCTGGCTCGCTCTACCCAAGCTCCGCCCACAACCGGTGTCGCACTTCGCCGCAGCGCAGCAGTGCCCGAGCGCTGCTTGGCTTGGTGTACAAATATTGCAAGAAAAGACGGCATCGCCTTGTTATCAGAAAGACTGCCAGCTATACTCGAGCGGCGACAAAGCATGCCAGCTGATGTTGCGGGCTTTGGGCAACGGCACCGCTCGCGGGCGCTCCGGGCGAAGAGCTCTGCGGCTGCCTGTCTGCCGTGGTCGTCGCTAGGCCTATAGCCTGCTTCGCATCGAAACGGCAGGGGCCGGCGCTTCGGAAGTCGCCTGCGCTATAATTGAAGGCCTATTCTTCACTCCGCTTTGCTGTCAACAGCATAATCTCACAATAAAATAATAATATGGTCAATTTCTACGGCGCCTTCAGCAGCGGAGCTAGCGGGCGCCAGTCGAGGCGGACCCCAGCGTCGGGCCAGCGGCAGCTTCGAGGCGGTTCTCGCAACAAATTCGCTCGTACCACAGTTGTCACTTTTACCAGCAACTCGGTATTGACCAATGACCCAGAAAAATGATATATTTTCTCATTTCCCTATCACAGGGTTTATTATTTACGTCGAGAACACTCATTAGCTCGTTTTTATGACGCCGGCAGGGGATCAAGGCTGGCCGGCCGGTAGGCTCAGCTTACTTCACGTTCGCACAAGAAAATACAAAACAGCCATGCTACCAGAAAGGATGCTTGCTAGATTCTAGCAACGACAGCATGCCTGTGCTAGAGTGGAGCTTTCGGCAACGACACCGCCTGCGGCAACGCCGGGCGACGAACTGCGCGCTGGTCCCCGACTGCCCTAGTCGTCGCTAGGCCTAGATCGCTGATCGAGCGCCCGTATCCGGATCCACACGCATTTCGCCCTGCAGTGCGCCTGCTCGTAGTCGAGTCCGGTCCAAGTGTTGTTAGCCCTCCTTTATCGACAGTAGATTCGACCTGCAGGGTGACACGGCAACGCGCACTGTCGACGGATCGCAGTGATACCGGCTTGTAGCTTCGCTGAGAGGTGCGGCCGGACGATAGGAGTCCAAAAGCCTTTCCGAAAATCCGCCCGGGATGACAGTCAGGTCCCTCGACCACTGCAAATTTTCCGCCATCGCTTTCACAAACGCAACCAGACATGCCACAAGGTGGAAACTAGTGCAAAGGCCGTGCAGAGCGCTATAGCTGCGCGTCTTCCAGCCAAAGGTGCCCAAAATATGGCGCACGACGCCGACGAAAGTTGCTGATGATGATGCCTGCCGAGTTGCCAGACTGAATTTTCTAAAGGGTCTATTGGCTTACACACTCCATGAGGGAAGAGATGGAGGAGGGAGTGAAAGAAAGTAAGAAAAAGATACACAGTAGTGAAGGACTCTGGATCGATTTCGACTGAGTACCTTGCCCTTTCGCTTCATAAAACAAAAACTTCTTTCTGGAAATTTAATAGAAACAATCCCACTGCATAGATCAGGCATCGAAGATAACCTCTGCAAAATACTAGAGCCATTCTAGCCCTGAACAGCTGTAAAAATTCAAATGAAATCTTGTGCACTGTTTCCTTTGGGAAGCAGTTTATTCTGCGGATTGTGCATTCAAGGTGGTGCTGCAGCCCGGACCATCAAGCGTCAACTGTAGTAACTGTAGCAATGTGAGCACAGTCTTGCTTGCGAGAACTCCGGACTCGAAGGAGACCTCAGCTAGAAGTGCGGTGGTTGTGGAACACAATGTCAATGCCACTGGCACTCCTCGTAGCAGCAGTGGCAGACAGCACCATACTCCTTCATCTGGCTATTTGTCAGACATGTCATGTGTCTGCCTGTGCACGAGTGGTGGGCGTTTTCTCAAGTAAAAATCTGGATGTTTGAAATAGTAGTATATTCTGTCATTAATGTGGGGGATCCAGATGAATGGATGGTCTAATGCGAAATGCTACTCTCGTCTCTGTTTGTGTTGTTCAACCAGTCATCTGCCTTGCTGATTTACGGCTCTAAATAGTGCTCTCCTGGAACTAGTGAAAATATTATCGTGCCAATATCTTTTTGGAAAATTTTTAATTTGTTCTAGCACCTTTGAAAGTCAGCCTAATTATCAAGTAATTATCTGGTCTCGTTATCATTTTTTGTTTTTGTTTCATTCATATTATTGTCACTGGTATGAATGTGACAGCCTATACATCTAAGGGAGCCAGTTACGAGCCAAACTTATAATTTTGTGTCTAGGTGCTATTTTTGGCAAGGTATATCGTTAGTTTCGTGGTTTGCCAGTGTGTATTTCTTTTACATTATTTTAATCAAGCGGGTGGGGGAGGATGAAATGTGCCTTCTGGTTTGGTGCAGCTGAAAGCTAGGAAGCATGCAGGAAACAAATCTAGCCTATTTCAGTTAGTTTCAGATTGGAAATGGTGGAGGGTTCGGCTCATAAACCAAGCGTGACAATTGCTTCAACCTAAGAATCGGGCAGTTGTGACTTTACTCGGGTACTCACAGTGATGATTGTTATGATGTGTCTTTTCTAAGAGACGTTCATTAATGTTTCTCGATAAAGCCATGCGGAAGTCAAAGACATGTGGAAGTCAAAGAATTATTTCATAATTATTTTCAGAATTTTACCCAAAACACAAGGTTATTGCCAAAGTTCCAGAGAAGCTACGGGTTTGCACATAAAGTTTGATGTTCTCGGAAAGAACGAAAAAATTGCGCTAACATTCATAGCTATCCTGCACTTCTTGTCAGAGGAAAACGATTAAGAAGGCTCTCTATTGTAACTGCCAGCAAGACATGTGTTATGGACATATATGCTACCCCGTTTTTTTTGCTAGCATGGATCTGTGAAAATTGCATGAGTTGCTCTTTCTGAAGCAACTATAATAATCATTTTAGTAGGCACATCAAATCATATCAGATCTGTTAAACAGCAAAACAAGTTCTTATTCTCATGTTCTTCAAAATGCTGTGTGCTTAAGTGCCTCGGACGACATGGCGGTTATCGGTGGCACTTGTAGCGAGTGTCTTGTGTTACCCTTTCCATTATTATCTATAGAAAATGTAGAAGCACACACAGGAAGCTGAAACATAGCGCGGGCTACACCACTGAATTTTCTATGCAGCCCTCTCCCCTCCCCCTCATCATTTTTACTGAGTGTACTTCCATCGTTGAAGGATATCCAGCAGCGGTAGACATTACAGCAGTGTGAAGGCTTTGTTCGATAAAATTAAATGCTCTTTTACATTGAGCACCGTATCTGATACACAAATATTTCACCCTTGATGTAGACATCCAGAAAGGTCTTCGCTGATTAAGAAATGAGGCTAGGAGAGTTGGTAGTAATTCACCATAGAGCAGAAGTACAGAAATCGTGCATAAATGACCAAATAGCTTTGTTTTTCCTTCTGTGCGAGCTTTCGCTTGGTTTCTGTTTTTTGTTTCGAAGTGAAGCTTTCTGCCCATGGAAGACGCACTTACCCTTCTCTAAATATCACTTTAAGCCATCCCTTATGCCCTCCGCACCGTTTTCATGATACTGCATTTCTGTACAGAATCACAAATGGCTGAGTGCCTTGGCGTCAACTTGGACTTCTGTTCGAGGTTCTACCCGGGTTTTATCACGCGCCGATAAGCATAAACGAACAAATGTAATAACTCCTCAAAAGTTCCGTATAATATGCTCCAGGACAGTTGGAATTTCGCAAACAACTGCTCTGCTTTACTGTGGGCAGCACATGTTACCTTCTTCATTATATTTCTTTTTGTAGGTGCTCGTTTTAAGACAGCCTTCAAAGAATAGAGAACTTCCTCTTGAATTATCATGGAACGATTCCTTCCTGATCTGCCTTTTCCAGTATTGATTTAGTTCTACGCTATTCTTCTTCTCCATTGAATTAATCTAGATTTTTTATTCCGTGGTTTTTTACCTTTTGTTTAATGCTGTTTCTTTCGGCATCATTCTGTCCTGCATACTTACCGGTTAGGTTCCCTGTTCTTTTCTAAAGCCTTGGTAAGTCAACCCTCCTTTATAAGTATTTAAATACATATATAGCTCTGCACCTTCTGTTGTTTAATTTTCTCAGGTGTTCTTCATATAATATTTTACTTTGAGCTTTCCGTGCCTCGAATGATGTCCAGCACGTATCCCACGTACTGCTTCATTAGTGTTTGTGCCGTGGGCACCTAGCGTTAATCTTCCAAAATATCTGATTTGCGTCTAATCTCGACTTAACTTCTCCCCTTAAGCAGAGAATCACATTTCCGAAAGGAAGACCCGGTGCTATTATTCCTTTCCAAATGCATACCTCTTAGTACTATGTTTGTTGTACATCCATAATGTTGTATCTTTCATTATCTCGGCATCCCTTAAGTCTTTAGCCCTAAGAGACTGCTCGTGCTTTTTTGTGCATATCTTTCCTTTGTTTATCCGAATCCCAATATATTTGTGTCAGGATGCTCAGTGTACTTTATGGCCTTGTCTTAACACAGTCGAAAAAAACCATTGGGTTCCAATTGCAGATTGCTAATTAGAACCAATTGGATATTTTAAAATGTGTTTTCAACACCATTGGGGAATACCAATTGGAAAATACCATTTGGACCACTCCAATTGGCCGACACCAAATGGTCAGCTCCAATTGGGCAGGCACCAAGGGCTCCACCCCAATTGAAAGACCTCATTTGGTCTGATCCAGTAGACATTTCTCGGCCAGTTTTATTCGAATGGTATAGAACTAGGTGGATTTTCTCCCAGGAGTTTAAGGCGATGTGCGTTTAGTGCTAACATTTTTACATGGCAATTGAAATTGTGATTACTCCAAGCCTTTAGGGAACTGAAGACAAACGAGCCTGCGGTATCTCATAGAAGGAACAGAGACACAGTCAGTATATATGCATGAGGCATACTTTTGCTCCAACTTAAATACCCCATTTATGAGGCACTGCTCCTGGAGCCAGTGGCGCTTGTCCATTGAGCAAAGTTATTTCATTGATTAATGCCCGCAGTGACAGTTCAAATTGTTAAATTAATGCAGTAGATAAAGCAGCTCACATCTTTTTACTGAGACCTCATTACTTCCCAGTTTTGTGTTCATAGAGAGGAATATTCTGATCCCAATCAAGACAATCATTGGTTTCCAATTGGTTTTTTTTTTCAACTGGAACTTTTCCAGCCGTGTATCTTCAACCAACTGGAGCACCGAGTTGGACCTTCCTGCTTGGCTCATTAGCAGTATATATAAGCTATGGACTGTTCATTTAGCACAAAGCACTAACTCTACTACCCGGCTAGTGAACTAGCCGATGGGTAATTGAGGAATCAACTCCTTTACACAATTTGACCTTTAGTTTGGAACACAGCTAGGGGACCAAATGGGCAGTCCAGCCGAAAGTGATGAAGCCAATGGAGTCCTGGGGACCAGTTGGATAATTCAGCTGAATTGGCAGAGCAGACTGAAAGCTCATCCCAGTCGAAAAAAATCATGGGGTACCAATTGGCCATGTCCAATTGGAACCAATTGGATATTTACAAATGTTTTCAACGCCATTGGAGAATACCAATTGGAAAATACCATTTGGAACACTCCAATTGGACGACACCAAATGGTCAGCTCCAATTGGGAAGGCACCAAGGGGTCCACACCAATTGAAAGGCCTCATTTGGTCTGATTCAGTAGACATTTCTCAGCCTACGTCATCACCGCACGCAGTTTGGTTAAAAGCAATGAGTCAATTCATTTCACATTCAGTTGCAGTTTGATTCGAATGGTATAGAACAAAGTGGATTTTCTCCCTGTAGTTTAAGACGCTGTGCGTTTAGTGCAAACATTTTTACATGGGAATTGAAATTGGGATAATTCCAAGCCTTTAGGGAACTGAAGATAAACAAGCCTGCAATATCACATAGAATGAGCACAGAAACAGTTAATATATATATGCACAGAGCATGCTTTTGTTCCAACTTATATACTCCATTCATGAGACACTGCTGCTGGAGCCAGTGACGCTTGTCCATTGAGCAAAGTTATTTCATTATTTCATGTCTGCAGTGACAGTTGAAATGATTAAATTAATTGAGTAGACAAAGCAGCTCACATCTTTTTACTAAGACCTCATTATTTCCCAGTTTCGTGTTCAGAGAGAGCAATATTCTGATCCCAATCAAGGCAATCATTGGCTTCCAATTGGTTTTTTCCAATTGGAAATTTTCCAGTCGTGCATCTTTAACAAACTGGAGCACCGAGTTGGACCTTCTTGCTCGGCTCACTAGCAATATGCTATGGACTGTTCATTTGGAGCAAGGCACTAACTCTATTACCTGGCTAGTGGACTACAGCCACCTGGTAATATAGGAATCAACTCTGCCTTTATACAATTTGACCATTAGTTTGGAACACAGCTAGGGAACCATCTGAGCAGTCCAACCGAAAGTGATGAAACTAATGGAGTCCCGGGGACCAGTTGGATAATTCAGCTTAAATGGCAAAGCTAATTGAAAGCAGAGACACCAAATTGGACTGGTCAGTTGAAATTAGGGAAACCAATTGGACTTCCCAATTGGATTCCCGAGTCCAGCTAAAGCTCAGAAACCAGTTTGACTCTCCAATTGGATTCCCGAGTCCAACTGGAAGTTCAGAAACCAATTGGACTCCCCAATTGGATTCCGGAGTCCAATTGGAAGTTTAGAAACCAATTGGACTCCCCAATTGGATTCCAGAGTCCAATTGGAAATTCAGAGGCCAAATGGGCTGTCCAATTGGAATTAGGTAAACCAATATGCCTATTGGAATTGGAATTAGGTAAACCAATTGGATTCCCCAATTAGTTTTCCTCAGTCCAATTGGGTCCATTTGGCTTCCAATTGAGTCCAGTTGGGTCCAATTGGAAATCTCAATAGGACCCAATGATTTTTTGACTGGGAAGAGACCAAAGTGGACTGGTCAGTTTGAATCAGGGAAACCAATTGGACTCCCCAATTGGATTCCTCTGTCCAGTTGAAAGTTCAGAAACCAGATGGACTCCCCAGTTGGATTCCCGAGTCCAATTGCAAGTTCAGAGGCGAATTGGGCTGTCCAATCGGAATTAGGGAAACTGGTTGGATTCCCAAAGTGGTCTTCCTCAGTCCAATTGGGTCCACTTGCGCCGAATTGGAAATCTCAATTGGACCCAATGATTGTTTTTGACTGGGTTGTAAATGCCTGATCATTCAAAGGAAAGTGCCACACCTGACTTTCTTGCGCCAAAACAGAAACTGTGCCTCTTTTGTCCTCACAGCAACTAACCAAAGTTTGGAAATCTTCCTGGCTATCTGCTAACAGTAGAATATCATGGAGAGGTTGCTCAAGAACCTGTTCGCCTAATCTGTGCAACACACTATAACCTAGATTACTCTCTTGTAGCATATTCTTTCCATATTTTTCACATAAGGCATAACCATTAGCAATGATGGAGCACAACCTTGCCTTAATTATTTACGTACCTCAACAGTTGTTCTTTTATCCCTTTCCTTGTATCTTTAACTTTATTATCTCGCTATATTTCCTGCAGGAAATCAGCTGCCTCATTACTGATACCTTTATTTTTTAACACGTTCCAGTGGAGTTCTCTGCTCACATGGTCGTACGCACTGCTTATGTCCAAAATGCTGACTACATTGGTCTGCTTTCTGTCTTAGCTATATCTATGCCTTCAGTAAGCAGGAACAGCAGGCTATCATACAAGTGCCTTTTCCTTCTGAACCTGTTCTGAGGTTCTCCTAGTATCTTATGACTTTCTACCCATGAGTGCATATTTAATTTCACCGCCTGGTTGCCATCTCGTATACTACGGATGATATCGTAATCAGTGTGAAATATTTTATGTGCATCCTATATCCTTTTCCTTTATAAATAACATTCTGTTATAATCGATGTGAAATATTTTATGCGCATCCTATCTCCTTTTCTTTTATAAATAACATTCATTTTTCCTGTCGCCAGCTGTGTGGACTTTGATTATTTGTTGGGATAGTCTCCAATGCTTTTAAATATGTTTCCTTGCCTCTAGTGCCAAACTCATTAAGCTTGATTGGGATTTCGTATCCTCCTTTGGATATGCATTTAGGAATATTTGCTTC
Source organism: Amblyomma mixtum (assembly GCF_055824585.1). Classification (NCBI taxonomy): domain Eukaryota; kingdom Metazoa; phylum Arthropoda; class Arachnida; order Ixodida; family Ixodidae; genus Amblyomma; species Amblyomma mixtum. The sequence continues at coordinate 335,658,159 of NC_143014.1, read as the reverse complement.
CACCTTATTCCTATTAAGACTGGTCAGTTCTAAGCTGCTTTCTGTTATGCTGTCCTGTGTTCCTCTCTCATTTGGGGAGATTACACTATCATCGCTCCAAAATGACTCAACTATAAATGATGTAATGTAGTTCGCAGCGTTGTCTTCCTCTCAGAAATTTCCCTCAGCATCCTGAATCTGTTCCTGCCTTCTTTGATTCACTTTATAGAGTCAGCTGATGTGGTTCCAGAATTTTCTTGTCGCCTGTTTAGTTGCATCATGCACATCAGCCAGCCAGCGGTCAGTGGACTGCTTTATTTTAGCCTAGACAACGACCTACGCTTTCTGTTTTTTTTGTTGACCAGATTCCCATTTTTGTGTAGTTCCTCTTGAGATAACTATGCCTTCTGTGCTTTGCTGTCTTCCCTTGAAGCCACCCATCAATGTTCAAGGGCATCTTTAATTTCCTTATATACCTGTTCGTAGCTTCCTCTTCCCTCTCCTGTGGTTCGCCGCTTTTACTTGTTTCCTTATAGTACTGATGAGTAGTTTTAACTGATTATAATCCCACTTTTTCATGACACATTTCTCAATTGCTTCTTCTCTGCCTTCTGCTATTAGTGCTATTTGTTTGTCATTTATTTTGTCTTTTCTGCATTTCTCTTTTGAACAGGGCTCCGAACTGCAGACTAATACACGTAAGATCATTTCCTCAAAGTATATTCCCCTCTTCGTCAATTTCCATTTTCCAAGCTTGCTATAGATTCCGAGCTGTAGATTCGCTGACGTAGCTCACATTCTGTTTCAGCTTCCTCTGTGTGCTTCTACTTTTTCGTATATATATAATTGCGGAGTGGGTAACACAATACGCTTACTACAGGTGCCACGGATGATCGCCATGTCGTCTGAGGAACATAAGTGCAGTGTGTTTTCAATTACATGAGAATAAGAACTTCTTTTGCTGTTTCATGGGTGAGATATTTTTTGACGTGACTACTAAAAGGAATATTATATTTGCTTAAAGGAAAGAGCAACTCATTTAATTTTCAAAGATGCATGCTAGTGAAAATATGTGCGTGGTGCATATTTTTGTAACACCTGTCTTGCTGGGAGATATAATTAACAGCCTCCTTAATCATTTTTATCTCGTAAGTGTAGAATAGCTCTGAATGTTAGCCCCATTTTTTGTTGTTTCAGTGAACTTCAAACTTTATGTGCAAAGCAGTAGCTGATCTACAACCTTGCCAAACTTCCATTTTGGCTCAAATTCAAAAAATGTAGATGAAATAATTTTTGACGGATGACTTCCGCATGACGTAGCCCTTGTCGAGAAACATATTAATGAACGTGTCTCAGAAAAAACACATCATAACAATCATCACTGTGAGTACCCTAGTAAAGTCAGAACTGCCTGAATCCTAGGTTGAAGCAATTGTCACTCTTGGTTAATGAGCTGAACCCTCCACCACTTCCAATCTGGGACTAAGTGAAGCAAGCTAGATTTGTTTCCCCTGTGTGTCCTAGCTTTTCAGCTGCACCAAACCAAAAGGAATATTTCTTTCACCCCGTCGGCATGTCTAAAATTATTTAACAGAAATGCAAACTGGCAAACAACAAAACAACTACCGCAAAATACTGCCAAAAATAGCACCTAAAAAAAATGGTAAGTTTGGTTTGCAACTGGCTCTCTTAGATGTATAAGCTGTCGCATTTATATAAATGACAATAGTATGAAGGAAAAAAAAGATAAAAATATTAGGTAATTAGATCATAATTAGGCTGACTTTAGAAGGAGCTGAAACAATAAAAAAATTTGCCAAAATTATTTTCACAGAATATTTTCATTTGTGCCCGAAGAGCACTATTTAGAGCCATAAATCAGCAAAGTAGACGAATGGCTGAACAACGCAAACAGAGTCGAGAATAGTGTTTCACAATAGACTGCCCATTCATCTGGATCCCCTACATGAATGACAGTATATACCATTTTTTCAAACATCCAGATTTTTTACTTGAGAAAACGCCCACCGCTCCTCTGCTTGCAGACACGACACGTCTAAGAAACAGTCGCGTCAAGAAGATGCTGTCTGCCACTGCTGCTACGGTGCGTGCCAGTTGGCATTGACTATTTGTTCCACAGGCACCGCGCTTCTAGCTCGTGTGTCCTTCGAGTCCACAGTTCTCACATGCAAAATTGTGCTCACTCTGCTACAGTTAATACAGTCGACGCTTGATGGTCCATTCTGCAGCGGCACCTTAAACCAGACAATCCGGAGCATAAACTAGCGTAAATCTAAACACAACCTATTTGGATCATCTATGCAGTACACTTTGAGATTTGCAATAAAGTGTCTTAATAAGCATTCAACACATTCAACATTTATTGCAAGCTCAGGAAACTGTGCTAAATTTGATATAAAGATCTGGCAACAAGAGCCTTTGGTCACTAATTTATAAATATTTGCAACAATTTTTAAAGACAACAAAATGCTTTTAGTTTGTTACTGCAAAATAAGCAAAATATGATCCAAAGCTTACATCACAATTTTTGTTTGTTTTCAGAAAATAGTGGCCACCCTGTGACAACCTAAAAGTCTGGCAACATAAAAATAATAAATAAAGCTCGGTGTGTGCTTACAACCATTTTAATGTTTTGTAAAAAAAAGGAAGAAAAAAACCACGATTGCCTACGACTACAATATTGGAGGTTACCTACGGAGTAAACCTACAACTTCTCCCTCACTTCAAATGTCAGGGGCACCACAAACTAGATGAGGAGAAAAACAAACTGTACTATATACAGAACGGGTAAATATTGGCAGAAGAAGTCAACTGAAATGTAACAACTGGTTGTAATTACAAGAAATATGCATTCTCAGTAGAGAGATTGAGAGAAAAAATTTTGAGCCGAGTTTGAAGGGAATCTCTCAGAAGAAACCTCAACTGGCTCAACCACGCCGTGAGGGAAGCGATGGAGGAGAGAGTGAAAGAAAGTAAGAAAAATATACACAGTAGTGGATGACTGGATTTCGACCACGTACCTTGCACTTTGGTTTCAGAAAACGAAATCTGCTTTCTGGAAATTTTAGAAAAACAAGCCCACTGCATAGATCAGGCATCGAAGATAACCTCTGCAAAATACTAGAGCCATTCTAGCCCTGAACAGCTGTAAAAATTCCAATCAAATCTTGTGCGCTGTTTCCTTCGAGAAGCAGTTTATTCTACGGATTGTGCATTCAAGGTGGTGCTGCAGCCTGGACCGTCAAGCATCAACTGTAGTAACTGTAGCAACGTGAGCACAGTCTTGCTTGCGAGAACTCCGGACTCGAAGGAGACCTCAGCTAGAAGTGCGGTGGTTGTGGAACAAAATGTCAATGCCAACTGGCACTCCCCGTAGCAGCAGTGGCAGACAGCACCATATTCTTTCACTTGACTATTTCTAAGACATGTCATGTGTCTGGCTGTGCACGGTTGGTGCATGTTTTCAGATGTAAAAATCTGTATGTTTGAAATAGTAGTGTATATTCTGTCATTTATGTGGGGGATCCAGAGGAATGGACGCTCTAATGCGAAATGCTACTCTCCTGTCCATTTGTTTTGTTCAACCAGTCATATGCCTTGCCGATTTGCGGCTCTAAATAGTGCTCTCCTGGAACTAGTGAAAATAATATCGTGTCAAAGTCTTTTTGCAAATTTTTTAATCATTCTAGACCCTTTGAAAGTTAGCATAATTATGAAGTAATTGTCTGATTTCGTTATCACTTTTGTTTCCTTCGTATTATTGACACTTGTATGAATGCGACAGCCTATACATCTAAGGGAGCCAGTTACGATCCGAACTTATCATTTTGTGTCTAGGTGCTATTTTTGGCAACGTATAACGGTAGTTTCGTTGTTTGCCAGTGTGTATTTCTTTTACATTTTCTTAATCAAGCGGATGGGGGAGGATGAAATATGACTTCTGGTTTGGTGCTGCTGAAAGCTAGGAAGCACGCAGGAAACAAATCAAGCCTATTTCAGTTAGTTTTCGACTGGAAGTGGTGGAGGGTTCCGCTCGTAAACCAAGCATGACAATTGCTTCAACCTAAGAATCGGGCAGTTGTGACTTCACTCGGGTACTCGCAGTGATGATTGTTAAGATGTGTCTTTTCTAAGAGACGTTCATTAATATGTTTCTCGATAAGGTCGTGTGGAAGTCAACTGTAAAGAATTATTTCATAATTATTTTGAGAATTTTAGCAAAAACACAAGGTTATTGGCCAAGAGGCAGAATAGCTACTGCTTTGCACATAAAGTTTGATGTTCTCTGAGAGAACGAAAAAATTGCACTAACATTCATAGCTGTTCTACACTTGTCGTCAGAGGAAAACGATTAAGAAGGCTCTCTATTTTAACTGCCAGCAAGACAGGTGTTATAGACATATATGCTACCCCATTTTTTTGCTAGCATACATCTGCGAAAATTAAATGATTTGCTCTTTCTGAAGCAACTACAATAATCATTTTAGTAGGCACATCAAAAGATATCAGATGTGTGAAACAGCAAAAGAGGTTCTTATTCTCATGTTCTTCAAAATGCAGTGCACCTAATTGCCTCGGACGACATGGCTGTTATCGGTGGCACTTGTAGCGAGCGTCTTGTGTAATCCTCTCCATTATTATCTATAGAAAATGTAGAAGCACTGTGGGGTTTAGAGTAGGGGAGATAAACACGTATTCCCCGTTTAACCGCGGCTGACGTAGTTCAAAACCGCGCGGACCCCACCCCGTGGTCGTGTACGCTACCGAGCGCTCGCCGACCACGGCGGGCCTTGCTCTGCGGGAACAAAGGAACGACACACTGGCTGACACAAACAAGGCATTTATTGCTATAACAACAATAACGCCAGCTAGCAACCACCAAAATACACTGAGGAATCGAGGATGTCCGACTCACCAGCACGGCTACGAGCGAACGTTCGCCCACGCTAGGGCAAAGGGATAAACTCCGAGGCCGAGCGGGACGGGCTCGGCAGGAGCAAGTTCCAACCAAGAGGCGCGCGTCGACGAAGAGCGAAGCTGCGAGCGAAACGTCCGCTTGCTTCCCGGTCCCAGGGAGAAGAGACCCCGTTGCTCCCCTCGACCGCGCAGCAAAACACCATCCGTGGCGCTGGTGTCGCTGCGACACGAGCGCCCTTCCCTGTTAGTTAAAGTAACCAAACTGAGAAGAGCGCGTTTCATGGGAGCTAACTACAGGGAACTAGTGCGTTGAGGGAAAGCGAACGCAGGGGACGGAGGCGTCCCCACAGCACACAGAGGAAGCTGAAACATAGCGCGGGCTACGCCACAGATATTTCTATGTAGCCCTCCTCCCTCCCCCTCTTTATTTTTACTGAGTCTATTTCCATTGTTGGAGGATATCCAGCAGCGGTAGACATTACAGCAGTGTGAAGGCTTTGTTCGATTCAATTAAATTCTCTTTTACATTGCGCACCGTATTTGATACACAAATATTTCACCCTTGATGTAGACATCAAGAAAGGTCCTCACTGATTAAGAAAAGAAGCTAGGAGAGTTGGTAAGAATTCACCATAGAGCAGCAGTACACAAATCGTGCATAAATGACCAATTAGCTTTGTTTTTGCTTCTGTGCGAGCTTTCGCTTGGTTTCTGTTTTTTGTTTTGAAGTGAAGCTGCCTTCCAATGGAAGCTGTGCTTACCCTTCTCCAAACATCACTTTAAGCCATCCCTTATGCCCTCCACACTGTTTTCATGATCCTGCATTTCTGTACAGTATCACAAATGGCTGAGTGCCTTGGCGTCAACTTGGACTTCTGTTCGAGGTTCTTCCCAGGTTTTATTACATGCCGATAAGCATAAACCAACAAACGTAATAACTCCTCAAAAGTTCCCCATAATATGCTCCGGTACAGTTGGAATCTGGCAAAAAACTGCGCTGCTTTACCGTGCGTAGCACATGTTACCTTTTTCATTATATTTCTTTTTGTAGGTGCTCGTTTTAAGACACCCTTCAAACAGTAGAGAACTGCTTCTTGAATTATCATGGAACGATTCCTTCCTGATCTGCCTTTTCCAGTATCGATGTAGTTCTACGCTCTTCTTCTTCTCCATTGAATTAATCTAGTTTTTACATTCTGTGGTTTTTTGCCTGTTGTTTAATGCTGTTTCTTTCGGCATCGTTCTGTTCTGCATACTTATCGGTTAGGTTCCTTGTTGTTTTTTGCCTTGGAAAGGCAACCCTCCTATATAAGGAATTAAATATATATAGAGCTCTGCACCTTCGGTGGACTAATTTTCTCAAGTGTTCTTCATATAATATTTGACTTTGAGCTTCTGTGCTTTGAGTGATGTCCAACCCATATCCCCTGTACTGCTTCATGAGTGTTTCTTTCGTGGGCACCTAGTGCTAATCTTCCAACAGCTCTCTGATTTGAGTCTAATCTCGACTTAACTTCTCCCCTTAAGCACAGAATCACATTTCCGAAAGGAAGACCCGATGCCATTATTCCTTTCCAAATCCATACATCTTAGTACCATATTTGTTGTACATCGATCCCAGTGAAAAAAAAACATTGGAACCAATTGGGAATTCCAATTGGTTACAACCGGATGCAACTTATACCATGAGGAACCAATTGGACAGCCAACTGGTTCCAATTGGACGCTGGACTTCAATTGGGTGGGCCAATTGGATTACCCATTTGTTCCCGAGATTCCAATGGGATGTCGCCACCCAAATGGATATTCCAAATGGCTTTGCAATGTCCAATTGGGCAAACCGATTGGTTTTGAAGCTCCTAGGAAACTGGTGTCATATATTTCATTTGTGTCACCCAATTTAAGTTTAGTAGCAGGGAGAAAAGGTTCTGCCAGAATTGAGTTTTTCTGAAAAGTTTTTGCATTTTGAGAATTTGCCATATTCCCTTCATCTGGCTGGCAAAAAATCATCACAATTACATATTAATTCCTGCAATAAATATGCTCTCACATGTCATGTTTAGTGCTTTGTGTACCTGTATTATTATCATTTTTAATTTGATATAGAATGATTTATCCATTACAAGCACATCATTTAAAACACACAGTTCAGCAAATGAGATGACATGTTGCACAACAAGAATGTCCAGCAACATCAGAAACAAGTGGGCATGAAAATAAGCCATTTTAATTTTCAAGTCACAATGTCAGCTCAAGTCCCTTCCTTGACACGTCTCAGAAACGGTCACGTCGAGAAGGTGCTGTCTGCCACTGCTGCTACGGTGCGTGCCAGTTGGCGTTCACTATTTGCTCCACAGCCACCGCGCTACTAGTTCATGTGTCCTTAGAGTCCACAGTTCTCACATGCAGAATTGTGCTCACTCTGCTACAGTTAATACAGCCGACACTTGAAGGTCCATTCTGCAGCGGCACCTTAAACCAGACAATCCGGAGCATAAACTAGCGTAAATCTAAACACAACCTATTTGGATCATCTATGCACTGCACTTTTGAGATTTACAATAAAGTGTCTTAATAAGCATCCAACATTTATTGCAAGCTTAGTAAACTGTGCTAAATTTGATATAAACATCTGGCAACAAGAACTAATTCCACTAATTTCTAAATATTTGCAACTATCTGTTAAGAAAACAAAATGCCTTTAATTTTTTACTGAAAAATAAGCAAAATATGATCCAAAGCTTAACATCACAATTTTTGTTTGTTTTCAGAAAATACTGGCCACCCTGGGACAATCTAAAAATCTGGGAACATAAAAAAAATAAAGCTCGGTGTGTGCTTACAACCATTTTAATGTTTTGCAAAAAAAGGAAGAAAAACCACGATTGCCTATGACTACAATATTGGAGGTTACCTACGTAGTAAACCTACACCTTCTCCCTCACTTCAAATGTCAGGGGCACAGCAAACTAGACGAGGAGACTGCCTCTTTTGACCTCACAACAACAAACCAGAGTTTGGAAATCTTCGTGGCTATCTGCTAACAGTAGAATATCATGGAGAGGTTGCTCAAGTACCTCTTCGCCTAATCTGTGCGCCAGATTATAACCTAGATTACTTTCTTGTAGCATTCTTTTTATATTTTTCGCATAGAGCATAATCATTAGCAATGATAGAGCACAACCTTGCCTTAATTATTTATGTACCTCAACAGTTGTTCTTTTATCCCTTTCCCTATAATCACAATTTTATTATCTCGCTGTATTTCCTGCAGGAAATCAGCTGCCTCGTTACTGATACCTTCATTTTTTAACACGTTTCAGCGGAGTTCTCTGCTCACATTGTCGTATGCACTGCTTATGTCCAAAAAGGCTGACTACACAGGTCTGTTTTCTGTCTTAGCTATATCTATGCCTTCGGTAAGCAGGAACAGCAGGCTATCATACAAGCCCGTTGAACATGAACCTGAGTAATTTCTGAACTCGAAAAAAATAAAAACGAAAAATTAGCGTATAAGACGCACCCTTGTATAGGACGCTTCAGCAAGATTTTTGAAAAAAAGCCCCGTCTTATACACCGGAAAATACGGTAACCTTTGATGGCATTACAACTCTCCATGTTGAAATGGTATAGTTTTACAAGAACACAACTCAGTCCGCATACATTCTATTTTTTGCTAGAAGCACTGCCAGCAGCAAGGAGCGGAAAAGTGATTCTAAAGGCCTGTTAATGCAGCTGTGTGTGCATATTCAGTGCTTTTTGTGGGGTTGGATCGTTTCCAGTTGCATTACTCTGTAACCTGAAAATTATCTCTGTGCGCTGAAGTATGGTTGTTGCAATTTAACCAACAAGACCGTGGTTTTGTGTTTGTGCAAAAAGGCAATACCAGACTTCTCATGTATATATTACTGATGCATATGTTACCACTACTCTGATTCAGCAGATTATTTTTATGCTTGTGACAACAGACACACTAGACTCCATTACGTGTAATGGAGTCTAGTGTGTCTGTTAGCCAGTGCTGTTTTGTTGATCTGCTGTAGAGTTTAGCCCTTGTTAAATATTGTAACTTAATGTAATATATTTATATTTCCAATGCACTGTCGTGAGTAATATTTAACACTTATGGCAGGGTAGTATGTGGGGTTTCAAGGGGTAGAGCCCCCTAATTTTTTTACTGTTTTTGCTTTGGAATAATAAACATCGATCACTGCACTTAATTCGTGTCTCAGTAATAGTAACTGAATTTCTTCTCTTGATTTAGTTTTCAGTTTCAGTCGCCAAACAGTGGTAGTGATGTCACAAGTATGTAAGTGCGAGGTCATGTAGAACGAACAAAACCATTATACATCTGCTGCTTTGTCATTTCAATTCGCTCCCACTCTTGTGCTAGCCCGCTGCAGAAGCCGGAATGACAACAGGTGAGCGAACTGCCATTATAAATGTATGCTCCATGTGATGTCATATTTATGACATCACAACTGGCATTTAATTGCTGAAACTGAAACTACAAATAAAAAGAACAATGATGAATCATTCACAGAGTGCCAGCAAAGTTCATGTTGAGATCCACCCTCACGAATGTCTCAGGCGTCATTCCAAAGCAAAAACTGAAAAATAAGGTATGCCTACTTTTACTTTTGTAGTATCAAGTACTAAACTTAGTGGGGAACCTTCAGTCAGTACGCACAGAGAAGTGTCCAACCTTTTCAGATTTCTTTGCTAAGGTTGTTTGATTGAGTCACGACACAGATTTAACTGTGCTTTTATTATATGTAGTGTTAATCTGCTGAGGGTGCAGTTGGTCTTTAATAAATTATCTGAGCCTTCAAAACTTGTCTTGGTCATTAACTTAACACATGAAGTGACAAGGGCAACCTTGTAAAACAGGATAAATTTATTTTTCTTTCAGCATGTCATGTGAAATAATTACTCCATTTTTATTTACACATTATTAAGCAAAACAATTGTTTCAGTTCTTCCACTTGACGGCCTGAAAGAAGAAAAAAAGAGATTGAGCACATCACTGAGAGTACCTTCTAAAAATACAAGCATGACTGCCGAACTGCAATGCACTACAACATGAATGGTATTGTTTCATCCTTTACTGCCATTTTCTTTATAACCTTTATACTTGTTCAAGGTCACACATTAAAGCAAAGCAATTGCACACGCCCTACATTCTGTTGTGTATCATATCAGAATTTTGTATAGTGACAGTGGCATCGCATTACCAACAGGAACCCAAACAGGAAAGCTGGGGGGTTTCAACCATCACAAGAAAATGATCACGCTAATTTGAGGGCAACTTATGCTTGTGAAACAAAACACATTTAAGTGAGGAAAGAATGCCAACCAAGTTGAGATGACATGTTTCGGAACCTACACAGTTCATTCAATAGGTGTGACTATGGGTGAATTGCAGCTTGGCTTTTTAAGCCCACGCATAATCAACCGCCGGGTCACTAAACGTTAACTGTGAGAGTAGAAAGAGGGAGGGAAGTGTTCCGAGGGAGCCGTTAACATCCCTCCACGTTTGCTGAATGCGCCGTAATTGGCATTCTTTTTCCAGTTAAATTTACTTTCCCAAATAGAGAGTCCTCTGTCAACTGTTTTCCTTTTGAAAACGTCACATGCTAGAGGTAAGCTTACCGTGCCATTAAGGAGCCTTTCAATCTCAAAGTATGGAATGGAATGTGGTGGTAACTCACTCTTGTACCTAAGTAACTGCTGCCGGTCTCTAAGGTAAACTAATATCTGCAAAGAAAAGTGCACACAACAGGTGTCATCGATGTCAAACTCCTGATGAAGTGCAGAGAGTCTATAAAACTAATGCAGTTTTAATTATAGACTGTGTGATGCCGTTTTGCACATAACACGCGCAACGCTAAAGCGCATGCATGCTAACTCGCTAAAAAAATAGCTTTCCTAAACCTCTCAATACCACAGCAGTGGATTGACTTAATTATTTAAGCTGTTGGGCCCCTATGCCAGGAATTTCCAAACAGCACTGTGAAAAAAACAATGACCTGTCCTCACTTGTTCACGCGCAAGCGAGGCGGATCCGCCGCGCCGCTGCTGTTTCTCGCTTTTCCACACCGCGTCGCTGCTAGCGGCATACACAGATATAGTGAGAAAAGAGCATAAATTTACGCTGTCTACGTATCATTACTGGTTTAGCGAGTTGAAGCGATCATGTTACACGCAAGTCGTCCTATCTTTGGATGCATTATTCCAACATACACAACAACGCAATGGATAAAAATGGCACTTTTTAACAGCATAGCGCTGCTTTTCGCTTATTTCGCTCCTCTAGCCTTCGGTGGTTTCCTGGTTCTGCAAGTCAAACTTTGGTTCACCACTTGTGTTAGGCACATACACACACACAGTTGCCAACCTAAAGACAGCCTTTTGAAGCTGAAATCTAGAATTGGTGGCCAAAACTCACCTCAATGGCAACACTGCGGCACTTATGCAATTTTGCCAGTGTTAATCGTTTCTCTGCGTCGTCAACCATTTGGAGGTACTTCTCGAATACCTGATAAGAAAGAGAAAGGTGAGAGCGAATGGAAGGAAAAGGGTTCTGAATTGCTTCTAAATTTCACTGCACTTTACAGGGTGCACATGGTTACAAGGTCTTGTAAGTGCTCCAAGCCGCCCAAGGAACCAGCCATACAAAGGAGCTTTGTTGAAGCTCTTGTGAAAGGCTTGGAGCGAAGAGAGAGTTCAAAGAATGCTGGCAGTGAAAGCTAAAAGCGCTTCATGCTGGGCGAACTTCTAGACATGAGTGAATTTCAGTCCTCTAAGACAAGCTGAAATGCCAAAATGTGGGGCCACCATCACACATTTAGTATGCATTGTTGTGCGAAAGTCGCAACATTTGGGTCTCAAATCCAAGCTTTGTTTCAATGCCACAGTGCGATTTGCTGTTCACAACACGTGCGCCTCAAAACGTTAAGTTCTTTCTCTTTTATCACTTTTCTTTTTTTTCTCAAGCTATTTCAGTCTCCCTGAACTTTTGAGCAAGGCTGTGACCGTTTCAATACTGCACGTGACAAGTTTCTCAAACATTTGGAAGATGACAAGCCCACCTCAGGTGGTGCATGTGCCTTGGCCAGGATTTCAACAGATCTGTCGAAACCAATGCAGCAACGCATTTTTGACTTGACAAGCCAGGACTGCAAACGAACAAAAAAATATAAAAAAATATTTCAATAACATTCTCAGGTCACTTGCACTCCTTTAACCCTTTATAAGGTGCAAATTTTATGCATATTGTATGCATAAAAATTGTAAAATTGTACTTGGAATGACTATAGAAATTGAATGAAACCTTGTAAGTCGTTTCTACCACTGGTTTTATAAAAAATGGGGGCACACGTTTGTACTGAAGACTTCATAAAAATACCTCAAATGTGATGCGTATTCGTACCTCAGTCTCATCGACTTGTAAGACAACACATTAGAACTGAAAACTGTTTCAAGAGGTATAGTGAGTCAGTCGATGTATTTTTCTCGCCAGCATCGCCCGCATAGAACTGCACACCTTCTCTTGTTAAAAACACACAGAACACCAAGTAGGCCAATTAGCAAAAGATAAAAACACACTGAATGATTTGTTTGAGAGTTAGGCAGTATTGAGCACACAAAAATACGGCACCCAGATGTGCCAATGTCCTTTTCCTAGCACTTTAAGCAAGAGGGACAACAATTGTCCCGTTGTCATATAAAGGTTGTCATATAGGGACAGAAAATACAGAGAAGCATTCCTAATCCACAAATTTAAAACACTGCAACCAACAGGGATTAACGTGTCCAGAGGAAACCTGGAATCTCTCAGGTACATTCCAGGGTTAGCATAATTTTAAATTAACAAATGTCTTGCACGTGGTCAGACCATTTCCTAGAACCTCGCATAAGTATATTATCGCTCTTTGCGCCCTTCCCACGTCATATCTTCCACCACATTTCCGGCCTTCTCACCCTCTCCCTTTGTTCACGTTTTCCTTTTTTTTCTCCTAATCCCCTACTATCAGTTCTCGGAAACCATGACATTCCTGTTAGCCTCTCCGCCCCCACCTTTTGGCTTTCTCTGAACTTGAGCCATTTCCCCCCCCTGCCTTGTCCTTCCTTGGAAATGCCCCCCCCCCCCCCTTTCTTTCTCCTTCCAGTGCCAGCCTATTTTGTTTGCCTTGTTCTCATTTCCCTGTGCCACGCTGACCAATCCTCTTATCTGAGTTTTACAGGTCCACCCAGGGCCTCCCCCCCCCGTCGCAGCCCCTTCAAAGCCTTTGTTCATTACACACCCCCCGGATATAAGTTTTTCCACTATTGCAGCTTAACGCATCAAGATACACCTCCCTCCCCTTCCTGACACGCATCCCCTCTCACACCACTTTCCTTCCCCACCCCCGGGGCCTTCCTCCCGGAGCAAAGGCCCTATTTAATCCCTGCCAATGATGAACGCTTTGCTCAGACGAAGACAAGTCCCCTTGTTGAAACGTTGGCTCAAGCAACCTGAGGTTTTCCCCTCCCTTGTTCATTTTGTGATCGCCAAGGACCATCTACCACACCCTCTCTCTACCATGGACTCCAGTCAACGGAAGATGATGGAACAAGGTAAGCCTCTCCCCCTTCTTTCATTGGCACATGTTGCGTTGATAGGTGATAGTCAATACAAGCACATCCACAATCACTTTCCTCCTGGAGAACATGCACCATACATTAGGTTTGAGAGCGGCGCCAAAACCAATGACATAAGGAAACTGATAGCCGCAGCACCACAGAACATCACGCACTTCGTCATTCACTGCGGGAATAATGACCTGAAACACAGCAGTGCGGAACAGACCATTGAGGCCATGAATACACTGGTACACGAGGTCCATGCCATCAGACCAAACATGAAACTGCACCTGACAACCGTGCTTCCTAGGGTAGTCAACTTGCACCACAGACACATGCCACAATCCTGCCAACTCGCAGCTCACGCACAGGACTCATTTAAGCTCAACAATTTTTTGCTGGACATGGAACTTTACCAAAAATACGCTGAAATCATCCACCACGCTCAGATCCATCATGACCCTGAGGCACTCCTGGCCAGAGATGGACTTCACCCTAATTTTTTTGGCGTTCAAGTAATGGCAGACAACATAAAGTACTGGCTGAGAAACACATTTAAGCGGACGCTACAGCCCACTCATGCTCCCTCTCCCACTCTGGCTAACACTCAACAACAGACCACCCACAAAAGCGACAACACCCAGGAACGAACACAGCCTCCCCCCGCTAGGACCCAGGACACCTCCACACAGTTCACTCCAGAGACTCGCGACGCTGGCACACAGACGGTAACCGTGGATCCCACACCAGCGGAACAGCACGTAGGAATCCCACCGAAAGTAGCCACTAAACAGCAAAGCCACCACTTCACACAGGCGCCTACGTGATTAGTGACGCACACTAGCACCCAGATTTTCACCGATGCGGACCTCGACACCGATACCACCCTCAAACAGAAGTCCCCTAAGACCCGTCAAGAGGTCCACTCGGCACAAGCGCAGATGACTTACATCTGGCAGCACCAATCGCCCCGAACCCAAAAGACGAATTTTCCTGGTAGCCAGAAAACTAGCCACTAAACAAACTAACTACCGATTCCACCTACACACTTACAAAACCTACTTGCAGCACAGGACAATACCCAAAGGACTTCGAGTTAATGTTAGGTGCTCCCTCAGTGCGCTCAGGCCTGAACTCCTCGCTCGATGGGAAAAGCTATTTTATAAGAACATTGTCAAGAGCAGTTAAATTCCCTCGATGGTCAACTTAGTAAGATAGAACTAAATTCAGACGAAAGCCAGGCACTAGCAGATTTTGTAGCCAGAAAGGAACGCAAGCTGCACAAAAAACAACAGCGTAAACAAATTAGAGATAAATTTCCACTAGATATGAATACATCTGGGCAGTTTAACAACCGCCCGCCAATTTCGATACAGACAAAAGATACGCCTTTTCCGCCACAGGACACTGACAGCAACATTGTCGATATTTCCAAATCCCTAAGTTATAGCGACAAACAGATTCTGAAGCATGGCCTTACATTTTGTCCAACTAACAATAATTTTAATGAGTATGAACTTCACAGAGATCTCACAGAATTTGCGCGAAGATTGCGAATAAAGGAATTCTTTGCCGAAAAAACTAACACCCCGATTACTAACCTAGCTCTTTCCTGTAACACGTGGTCAACACGTGCTCACCCTACTGAAGTAACCAGCCTTAATTCCATCCCTCTCAAAGCTGAAAGCACATGGACGCCGGAAGCGCAGCAGAGTCCCGAATTAGACTTGTACATTAAATCTGTCTCGAAAGAAATTATAGACCAAACAAAGGAAGCTCGAAAACGCAGAAACGTTACCCCAACGGAACAGGCTACTCTGAACCACTTAGCTTCTAGAACCGATATAGTCATTAAGCCTGCAGACAAAGGAGGTAGCATAGTTATCCTACCGGTCGAAAAATACAAAAAAGAAGCTTTTAGGCCACTCAACAACCCTTGTCATTATAGGAAATTAGATTCAGATCCCACTTCAGAGTTCTGCAAATTGATTCTGAACAAACTGGCAAACTTATTATCAAGGAAACTAATCACGCAGTCCGACTACCACTTCTTAAATCCGCTAAACAAACAGGCAGGACGCTTTTACCTACTTCCCAAAATCCATAAGGTTTCCGCAGAAGACTTGTTTACCGCAGATATCCCCGGCAGACCTATCGTTTCAAACAATAACACGCCCACAGAGAACTTAACAATTTTCCTGAACAACTATCTTGCAGATATTCCCACCCACCTTCCTTCCTTTGTCAAGGATACACCGCACTTTCTCCGCATAATAGAGTCTCTGAATGATGCTTCCATTATCCCAGCAGATAGCATACTTGTCACACTTGACGTCGCCGCTTTGTACACAAATATTCCCATAAATGAAGGTATCGACGCACTCTCCAAAATTCTAACTCAAAGTCCTCACCCGCACGAAACTGAAGTGTACCTCACGCTACTTGAATTAAGTCCTCACCCACACGAAACTGAAGTGTACCTCACGCTACTTGAATTGGTACTAACACTCAACTACTTTGAATTCGATTTTTCTTACTGCCTTCAAGTATTTGGAACAAGCATGGGCACTCCCTTCGCACCCACCTACGCGAACATTTTTATGGGGCTACTAGAATCTAAACTTCTAAATTCATTTATAAAAAACCACTTATATACCTGCGTTACATAGACGACATTTTCATGATATGGGAGCATGGGGCTGAGACCCTGAAGGCATTCGTCACACATTTCAATTCAAGCCACTCCAGCATTAAATTCACCTTCAACTCCTCGAAAACGAAAGTCAATTTCCTTGACACCACTGTCTATTTAGAAAAAAAAGCAAGTTCAAAACCACACTTTACAGGAAGCCTACTGACTGACAGCAATACTTAGATTTCACTAGCCATCATCCAAGACACTGCAAACAAGGTATATTCGTAGGACAGGCAACGAGACTAAGAAGAATATGTAGCGATGACGACGACTACCTGAAACATTTCCACTCGCTAAAAAAACACACTAATCACCAGAAACCATCCACAGACAACCCTTAATAACGCGTTCCAACGAGCAACCACTTTGAAACAAGATGTAGTTCTTGAAAAACGAACAGAAGCTAACAGTCAACGACCTCCTGCACTTATAACGAAATACTCAAACGCGCTTCCAAACATAAACAATATCCTGCGGAAATACCACCCCATTTTAACTGGTAACGACCTTCTCAAGAAAATATTTCCCGACGCACCAAGGGTAACATACAGACGCAACACAAACCTGAAGGACATCCTGGTGCATGCTAGGCTCGGTAAGAAACCACCACCGACAGTAACTTCATGCTCTCGACCTAGATGCAAGACATGCAAACATTTACAAGGGACACTACGGTTAAAAGTACGGCAAGCGATTTCAGCTTCGATATAAAGACCAGTTTTGACTGCACATCGTCCAATATTATCTACATGCTCCAGTGCTCCTTCTGCCAGAAACAATATATCGGAGAAACCGGGAAACAATGAATGCCAGATTAAACGGGCACCGAGCTGACACAACATGGAATGAACAGAAGGCAGTGTCGACCCATTTTAATCAACGCCATCACAAATTCGACGAGCTCAAATTGTTCATTCTTCAGTCAGGCTTCAAATCGACTAGGGACAGAAAATATAGAGAAGCATTCCTAATCCACAAATTTAAAACACTGCAACCAACAGGGATTAACATGTCCAGAGGAAACCTGGAATCTCTCAGGTACATTCCAGGGTTAGCATAATTTTAAATTAACAAATGTCTTGCACGTGGTCAGACCATTTCCTAGAACCTCGCATAAGTAAATTATCGCTCTTTGCACCCTTCCCACGTCATGTCTTCCACCACATTTCCGGCCTTCTCACCCTCTCCCTTTGTTCATGTTTTCCTTTTTTTTCTCCTAATCCCCTACTATCAGTTCTCGGAAACCATGACATTCCTGTTACCCTCTCCGCCCCCACCTTTTGGCTTTCTCTGAACTTGAGCCATTTCCCCCCCCTGCCTTGTCCTTCCTTGGAAATGCCCCCCCCCCCTTTTTTTTCTCCTTCCAGTGCCAGCCTATTTTGTTTGCCTTGTTCTCATTTGCCTGTGCCACGCTGACTAATCCTCTTATCTGACCTTTACAGGTCCACCCAGCGCCTCCCCCCCGTCGCAGCCCCTTCAAAGCCTTTGTTCATTACACATCCCCCGGATACAAGTTTTTCCACTATTGCAGCATAACGAATCAAGATTCACCTCCCTCCCCTTCCTGACATGCATCCCCTCTCACACCGCTTTCCTTCCCCCACCCGGGGCCTTCCTCCTCGGAGCGAAGGCCCTATTTAATCTCTGCCAATGATGAACGCTTTGCTCAGACGAAGACAAGTCCCCTTGTAGAAACGTTGGCTCAAGCAACCTGAGGTTTTCCCCTCCCTTGTTCATTTTGTGATCGCCAAGGACCATCTACCACACCCTCTCTCTACCATGGACGCTAAATATACTTTGTCACACGACAAGCACAGTTACTACTATTCTCACCTTTCCCTGAAAAGGTTGTCAATTTCTTTCCAGTGTTTGATCTGTGCCAAAGCTGTCAGTGCAGTCCATACAAACTGTTTTTCAGTCAGCTGTAACAGAAAGGACAAAGGAGCTGCATTAGGATGAACACTAACAAACATGAACTTTTCACACACAAACGTTCTGTGCCATGCTGTAAGGCACTGTGTTGGGCGTCGCATGAGGCAAATGCGCAAATGAAAGTAATCGTGTCAAATGTGGCTGCAGATGGGACATGCCGATGTAGCAACAAAAAACTGCGCCCCAAAAGGGGAAAGGATATACTCACATTAAACAAAGCCTTCATCTGGGTCGGGCTCGCAATGTGGCTCTGCAATGTCATGACAAACATCACATTTGAGAGAAGAGTCAGCTAACTAAAAACTGCTAATCAGGTCTAGTTTTCTCCTCATGTTTACCTACATGTGAGTGTGCCTGGCAGTTTCGCAACTCTGAGATGGTCAACAAAAAAGCGAGTGACCACTCTGAGAATTACAAGCACTCTCAGCTCCAGCAACATGACACGAAAGGACCAAGGCTTATTGAGCAGTCAACTACAAATTCCAGACAAACTACTGTGCATAACTGAAGCCTACATTGAATAGTTCAGTTTGTATTGCTACTTGTTATCACTGACTGCACAGAGCTGTAAAGTCAGAAACATCTCATTTAGACGTACATTCCCATAACAAAATATGACGCTCTGCAATGCAAGTGGCTGCTATTATATAGTAGACACATCAGTATTTACAGACAATGTTTTCATGGCAGTGTGCTATGGGATTTGTTTTGCTCTGTTTCAGCACTAAGTGTGCATCGCTGAACAGGTTTCGAAGAGTTAGCTTAGCTACTCTAAGATGTAATGCAGGCTTTCAGTTTTAAACAGGCTTTTAATGCATAAGGTTCAAACATGTAGAAAACACCTAAACTGCGCCTGAAAAATGGGTAACTTACATTTGAGACATTGTAATGGTAGAGACAGCAGTAGTAAAGAGTTGTCACCAGGGATGACCCAACAACGGATGCTTTGCGAGGAAATTCTTGCATCAGTATGTTAAGACCTTCTTTTTCAGCTTTTGAGTCTTCCTCCTACAACAAAGGGCATAAGTAAAAGTTCAGCTATACTGTGCATGTATGAACATAAGAATTTTACAGGCAGTCTCGGCTGTTCTCAAGGAATGGTAGACGCACACATGTAGAACCCTAAAACACCTCCAATGCATTTTTTTTCTTAAAGAAATGTTTCTCATGTAATAAGGAATAAAACATATGCCTTTTCATGTCTGTGATTAGTTTCTCCACGTAATACTCCAGGGCACAGTATTGCTAAACGTTGGTAAAAAAAAAGGCATCTTGATTTTAGTTGGGAATACTGCTCAAAGTACACAACAGTAGTTAGTGCACAGGTCTTGCTTATCTCTATGATGAGCTGCATTTCAAGAAGCTTCAGTTCTTCCCTCACAACTTCTGCCTGCATTTCCAGTGAAGGGTCGGACTGGAAGTGGGATCTGCAGAGAATCAGCCCCTCAGCCAACATTCTGCCAATAGGTGAACTAAATAATATCGAACAGTGGCCTGTACCTGCTTGTAGCAAGACTGTAGGTTTCGAAGTTTCGTTGCAGCCTCTGGTGTTTCAACCGCAAGCCTGTACTTGACCATCGAAGAACAGAGGTTGGCTTTAAACGCCTCCATTTCAACAAAACATTGAGAAGGGCTTTGTGGAATGAGTAAACTACATACCACAGCATCTTCAGTTCTGTCAAGCTTACTGGTGGGGGAAAAAAAAGGAAAGACAATGCAGGCAATGAAGCACTCTTTATAAGATGGGCTCCAGGAGAAAACTTGACAGTGTGTAAATGTAGCAAAAGATGCCCAAAATTACACATCGACATTCGACACAGGCCTTACAATTGCCACTGTTACATGATATGGGACATTCTTTCACAGGTTCAAAGCAGAGAAATAAAAGAAAAGAATATAAAAATATGATGCATTTATGACTAAAATAAAAAAAATGTCATACACATGGCCCTGTCAACTGCTGCCTAAAGATGCATGGGCAACTTTGGTAGCCTCATTCCAGGCCTTAGGTGTTTATCTTAAAGATGCCTTCGAATTCAAAAATACAAGTTCAAAGTCTGAAAAAAAAGTATAAACACATAATGTAAGCTGGTTCCGGCTTCTACAATAGTTCTGGGTTCAGCACAGTGAAAATTCAAGCCAATCTGCAATCGCTCAATGAGCTTACTCGAAACGCTTCAACCACTGTGTATAAGACGCCAGCATTCTCACCCAAGAATGTCCATCAGCTGACTGTTGTCATATGCACTGCACGCAGATGACTGAGATAGTGAGACACGACCTTTGGCCTCTGCATCAGCTCTTGGTTGAAAAGGGATGGCTTCAGCGTTTGTTTCAGAAAAAGCAGAACCTGCACAACAATTAATGGACTCTAAGTTTTTAATGGACTTGCAGTTTCAAATAAGGTGCATATACACTGCTGTGAGGAAAAAAATTCTCGATGCACTATTTAGTCGAGAGATTCAGGCCAGCTCTTAAGAAAAACATTTTTGACATTTCCTGCCTAATTTTACAAATATAAAAAAAAAGCTGAGCTGCTTTTCTGCACAAGTAACCTGCAATCACAAAACTGATGAAATCATGAAATAAGTGATGTCGGCTGGTAATGCTAAACTACAGGTAACTAACATTGATTTATCTTCTGACCCGAAGAAGTTGCAACCACTAAAGTCCGCTGCACTGCAACTCAAGAATGAAGCTGCAAATTCCTCTAAAAAAAAGCCCTCTTACCAACGGCATCAGCCTTGAGTTGTACCGAACTATAGCTACCCCACAGAACCACCGTGTTTAACTCAGAATGACTCACAGCAATTATGGCATTTCCATCTTGGGTGCGCACAGCCTCATTCAAAAGTGGAATTTTGTCCTCTTTAGAACGATGCTTCCCAAGGAAATACGGCTGTGTGGAAGAAAAATAAAAAAGAAGAGAACCATTAACAACGTTGCTAGAAATTGCTATGGTACTACTCTATGCCGTGACAGTTATTTAGGCTCATTCATTGACATTACGGTGTGATTTCATAGTATGGATATATCAGTCAATGACCTCTGGCTTAAATTCAAGCATAGTATCCATAGCAGAATACAAAGAGACAACATCTTGAATTATGAACCAATACCTAATACACTGCCGTAACGAATTATGAAAATTTAAAAAAAAACACCGTCTTGTACACTTATCTGAGCAACATTCTCACATAAACACATTCATTTATATTGTGCTGTGTCGGTGCAAGTTAAAAACCTCAGGCGGTTGAAATTTCCGGAGCTCTTCACTTCAGCGTCCGTCATAGCCCAAGTTGTTTTGGGATTTTAAACCCCCATAAACTAAGCTTAACATTTATTTATGTGAATTTATTTATAAACACATTTATTTACATTCATTTGAAATTTACATTTCACATAAACACAGGAAGGGCCTTACATGACTATTGCACACTACTCGAGCATATATTATGCAGGTAGCATGGACATAAATTTATACCTGTCACTGGTGGATATCCATCATATATTGTTCGCTGCTCTCAAGCCCTTTAATGTAACTCTAATCTGTGTGCCTGTTAGGACCACACGGAGTACTCAATGTAGTCACACAATGTTTCAAATGTTGAGCTCAACGCCACTTGTTTTAAGAAATTTTTTCACACAGGAAGCTTCGTGAATATTGTGAGGGCACGATCTGTAAGAACTCGCACAAGTTAAGACGTTGCTGAAACTGTTACCGGGGCAGCCGCTTCACATGTAATGTGAGGCATCTGTGAAATACATTCATGGTACATCACCGGCAATCCTCAAGCCGTCTGCCCAATGTGTTCCACTTCTTGCATTTGACAGTTTGACACTGTTAAACGAGCAAAGGCGCTAGATTTCTGTTGTGTGTTTTCTTCTTTGTAATTATCCGTAATACATTCATTGGTCAGCATGTGGTATCCACCTAAAAGAGGTAAAGAATTTACAAATGAGTTTCTTCTCTCATGCTATTTCAGATTCGGCTTCATTAGCCAAACGATGGCTCTGACATCGAAGTTCAGTATAGATCATGTAAGGTATGTAAAATATACGGTACTTTGCTGTTTTAATTCATTACAATGCTAAAGCCAGCCTGCCTCAAATCCAGAATGACAACAAATGAAGATGCAGTGCCTACACCAGTTTTTTCATGCCTCCTATGGCATATACTGAACTTCCATGTCAAAGCCATTGCTTGGATGTTGAAAACCAAAACAGCATGAGAAAAAATTCAATTATAAATTATTTACCTCTCGTACGTGAATACCATACTATCCATGTGAATAAGGTATCCATGTTAACTAATGTCTTGCACATTATTACAGAAATGAAAACAACACAACTAAAATTTGGTGTCTATGCTCCTTGGGGGGGGGTATTGTTTGATATATTTATGCAATTTTTTATATAATAAAAATGAATTTACGACTACCCTCACAAAATTTCACTCTTATATCTCCACAAAAAATTTTATATTTGTTTTTTCTCTGAATCTTGTTAAAAAGCTGCAGATTTAAGAAAATGTGACAGAAGGCTGGTTCAACATTCATTGCATTCCTGTAGACATGCTACAGATTAAGACATCCTTTCAATTTTTTTGCAAAGCATAAATTTAGGCCTTACATTTCTGTGATTCAGTGTCTGTAGACATATCGAGTGAGAAGAAAATTTCATAGAAGAAATTTAAAGTTCAAAAACTTGAAGAATGTTGACCTACACTATGGTCTTCAGAGTACAATAAAACAAACGGGGTCAAAATAAATAAAAACAGCCATGATGAGATCTGCTCCACAAGGTGAATATCTAGGTAGAAAACCATAACGGAGGAAAACGCCCACTGTTCGAGCGTTTCCCCACCCAGCTGCTGAGGTTCAGCGAACAATTTTTTTAGGGTATGTCCCATTCAATTTGAGGAATGAAAATTTGGGACAGCATAAAAAAAAGATGCATTCACGCTGATACCGCAGTTTTATTAAAAATCAAATATTTCGCTATTGGAATTTCAAAGCCGCGTCCCCTCTTAAAAAGACACTGAGGACTAACTGAAGTTGGTCTGTACAATAGACTATCGCACTCTAACTACAAAAATGCTATTTTCACTGAAAACGAAGGCTTTATAACCTTCAAAAGGCCAAAAAGTTAAATAAAGATGGTGCCAAGCCCAACTGATTTCATAAGCAAAGTGCGGTGGGTCAAAAATATTTTGCACGTGGATCCCAAAGTCTAGGTTATACAGCCATTCACTTCAAAACAACAATGACAGAGTCCTTTTTCTGGTCTTGATGTTATTAGTTAATTTGAAATGAATTGTAGGAAAATCTTTAAAGCTAATTGTCTCAGCAATAAATGCGTCTTTTGCTGCCGAGCAACCATCAACCACCGAGTCAGAGAGTCGATTTTTACTATGAACAAAAATGGGATGGAGTCGTCCCCAGTTTCATCTAAACCAACACCAGAACCCAAAGAACTCATTACCTGGCCTATTACAATGTTCCTTACAGTTTCCTCAGGAGTGTTCACGCTTTTCAGACCCTTCGTGGGAACCTGCACAGAAAATTACAATGTTGATCGAGGCATAACGAATGCAAAAAATGACTTGCACTATCCAAACAGTCGCATAAATACTTACATCATGTCAAATCTTCAGTCTTTCAGCATGCTTTTGTATGTTTCCCAAGTCTGTATTCCTCAGATTCGAGCCAGATGCAAGTGGAGCAATACCTAATAATTAAAGGCGTAGACTTTAAATAAAGTTTTTTTTGCTGCGTACTATGCACACTTGAAGGCTGCGTTCTCATACCACAAACTTCTGCTGTGACCCGGTTCAGTTCATCAAAACCGAATTTCCTCTGTTCGTTGCTTAAAGACTGTGGCTTCTTGTTGAACTGTACGTTCCTTCTGCCATCGTCTTCCTGCATAGTTGCAAGGCAAGATTAGCAAGTCTAGGGGGCAAGGCTCGAGCATATTATGCTCCAGACAACCTATACTTACCACGTCATCTTCGAAGTTGAAGGCGACATGCTCGGATTGGTCCAGTAGTCATCATCGGCGCTTGATTCTTTCCTGCATTGATGGGAACAGTGTTTAGTGGGAGACCATTGAAAATCGTTGCAAAATAAAACTTACTTATTTTTAGGCTGCAGTGTCTGTTCTAGGCAGTCGTCAGTAGTGGATGACTTGAAAAAAGGATCAGGGCCAAAGTCTGCGTCTTGCTTGAGTTGTGCTGACAGCTAGCCGAGCCGCTTCTCGCTGCAGTTTCGTTTACGCGATTACCGTTAATCACACTGCGAGCAAAACAGCTATTAGCCATGCACTAATGCTAAAACAAAACAGGGCTAAAACGGTTCATGTCACAGAAACCATTTTCCTATCGCGTTTTTCAAAAAAATTACGCTAACGTGAATTTGGTGAGAACGGCAATGATCAGTTTCAGATCGTCAGCAGTTGCACCTTTCCACCGTGCGAACATGTCGTTTGCAATGCGATATCACTGCTGGTGCGTCATTGAAGTTCGAAAGGTAAGAGCAATAAGATCATGTCGTTAAAACTTTTCGATTGTCTAAACACTCAAGTGACATCACCAGAGACCGCGTATCCTGAAGCCAGAAGACGGGCATGTTCCCAGCCCGGTCGCTGTTCATCTTCGACGGCGAAGTGGACAGCCCGACAGAAGCTAATCCCGGTCAACTTGAGAGGTTCAACATTTTCTGATGAGCACGACACAACACGCTGTCCTTGATTTTTGCACGTTTATTGACGTAAGTGCAATGCGTCCTACAGCAAGTTCCGGTACGCTTTGTTTAGCGTTTAGCATTTCCAGCGAACCGATCAGGCCAATCAGTCTCTGCTTGGCTTGGCATCGACTCTGTCGTGGTCACAACATTGTTTCACTTTCGTTTCTCGGCAGCTGTACTTAGCAGCACGGAACTTGAACTCTGTATTTCTAATCGAACGTTATTGAACCCTTTACTGCCCTGTAATAGGAGGCATTGGCCAAAATTATGAAGGAATCAGACAAAAATTCAGACCTCCACATTGACTAATATAGCCGCATATTGAAGAAAACAGCACACATAAAAAACAAAAACACATTGACGTTTCGGCACCACTACAGGTGCCTTGTTCACAATGGAAATGAAAGGAGATGGGAAGCAACGGCCCATCTCGTTTCATTTTCATTGTGAACAAGGCACCCACAATGGTGCCGAAACGTCAATGTGTGTTTTTTTTTTGTTTTTCTTTTCCTCCGTGACCTCGCTCGGCGAGTGCTGTTTTCTTCAATATGCTGAATTTCCCTCGCCGGACGGGTTTCCGTCGAATCCTCAACTAAGATAGCCGCATTCAAGCGTGAATGTAAAAATTTTGCCGAAGGCGCAAAGACAGTGAATAATTTTTTAGATCAGCTTCGCTTGCAGCTGATCTCGGCCATCACTCGGCCAACGCCGCAGCTTTGTGTTGGAGTTTTTCCTTTTTCAGCAGTTTTTTTTCTTTATTGCATATGGAAAAATTGTTGAAAAAAGAAAAACTCGATCAAACTCCTGCCTGAAGTAGTCGGGCTGCATAATACGAGCCCGCCACGACCCCACATTTCACCGCGTATCTTGACGCATGTGTGTGCCTCCCGGAATGTTCGAGATGTCTTTCAACGCCTCAGTCTTTCTCCCCGCATGTCGAACTGCCAGCTCCTCGCACTGTGCTCAGCAAGCACTACAGTTTACGCAGCTGCACACAAAGGACGCCACAAATCCGTGACTTACGCGCCAGCGTGCGCTGCGCAAAGAGGATACCATTAGTCGGTGCGCTCACGAAATCGGAGCCCACACGCAAACGTAGTCCCCTCCGCATCAATCGCTCGTGAATTGTTGTGCGGAAGCGTGCTAAGAAGTCTCGTTGAAGCGAAAACTGGGCAACCGGCGTTGTTACTCAGAGACGTCACCAGAGCGGGAGAAATCCGATTGGCTGGAGGGACGTAAGGTGACCAGACCGGCGAATGCCCTCTGCTAAAGCTGTGACGTCACCAGACCAGACCTGGGACGAGGCTGAACGAATGTCTGCATTTAAGTACAGTTCGCCATAGGCATAGAGCCGGAGGCAAACCCGTCGCATGTTTCCGAGTGCATCGAGGATGGAAGGTACAACAGTGCTCTACAGCTTCTCATTACCACACATAACAGTGTCCCTTAGGTTTTTTCTCTTCAGAAGGATGACTCAGAGACTACGAACATTCTGCCCGGGAAAGCGCTGGCTGCTGAGAATATGTCGACACTGAACTTAGCATCCAAGCTCTACATGTTAAATAGTATGCAGTGTGCCAATGGCATCAGGGATTTGAGGCACTCAGCAGTAAAAGGTGAGGTTGCTGGACTTTGAAGAGAGCCGCCACATTTATACGCAGCGCATGTCAAGACTACATTCCGTCAAAACGTTTGAACCTACGGCGCCATGCGCAGTGTGCCCCACTCATTGATTACTGGCATGGGGTTTCGCAATGATTCGTACAGTCTATTGTGTTATTCCTTTGCTCGAGTGCGAAGTGCACTTTGAAATGCAAGACACTCACTGGTACCAGCAACCATACGTTTGGCTATTTGTTTAATAATTAATGTGTTAATGTAAGGAACTTACGTGAAATGTGCTGCTTTCTGCAAAAGATGCTCGCACAAGGAAGTGTGTGGATCTGAAGGAAAGATGCACATCTCAATGGAAAAAGACATAAAATGTTTATTGCAGAAATAAAAAGCGCGCAAGATAAAAACACCTGCAGAAATTAAGACGCCATAAATGAGAGAGGCAGGCTGAATTTTCAACCGATCAAGAAAGTCCTTTTGGTATTTACAAGTCCAGCTCACTGCTGAATGCATCTAGCAAAGTTCACAGGAATTCATCACACCAGTCGTATAAACACTGGTAGCATTCAGTTGCCTGCCCGTTGTTGGCGCCACAAATGTCCTTCATCCAGTCGACGAAGATGTCCTTGTTCTTCTTCAGGACCAGAAACTGACCGAGGACAACATAGGCCTGAAACAGCAATGGTGGTAATGGCACTTCCATTAGTTGGGATACTGTGGCTTTGACAGCAGTGCCTGAAAAACTTTCCCATTAAAGGGTGACTACAGGGGAATTTAGGGCATTTTCAGCTTACGATCGCATTATATTTCTCGGACCCCTACCCCCTACCCGCTGCAATAAAGTTTTATGAAATAATGACAAAAAAAGCCAAATATCAGGAAACGAAAATTTCGTTTTGACCAAAATAAAGATGTTCCGACAGACCAACAAATAATGTCCCAAGTACTTTTCGTGTGCACGTTGAGCAGCAAAAGTAGTGACTGTAAATGAGTGCTCCATTAATTATTTTTCTGAAATGACCAAAAATTACAGGGACACTTAAGCTTTGGCTTGAGGTTATGACATGACAGTGTGAATGGTTCTTTTAGTACCTCCTTCCAATTACACTCATTAGCATTCATCAGTAGGCATACTAGACCATGCGATACACCAAATGAGACAAGAGGTCTCCCTTCAACCAAATCGAATGAATGCGGCTCCTTGGCCTAGGGGTAGTGTGACTCACAACCCAGCTCGCAACCCCAATTTTCTTTTCAGCACAATTTACTTTATATCCTTATTTCAGTTGTTCTACAACCTTATAATAAATTAAACTCCAGTTTTAATCATTTTCATTGTACAGCTTAATGTGTGATGTCGCAACCCTCTCAACCAATCCTGAATTAGTGTATTAGTGTGACAACGCATGCAGCTTTTGCTCCGAACACTTGCTCCAACGCTGCCACGTTAAACACAAGCTCGAAATTGTTGCTTCACCAAATACAGAGCAGATATACCCAATATAAACATATACAAGGCTGTCCAAATCACTCCAATCGAGGCCAGGAAACAGGAAAATTTCAAATCATACTGCTCAAGACAAAACGCCAAATTTGATCAGCTGGCTTTCAGGGAGCAGCTCATTAAACAAATCTTCGGGTATGATAAGGTAAAAGAAGCCCACGCCCCCAGTCCTCCCATAGAATCCATTCGTCACCAACGAGAAGAAAAAAATTGAAAAAGAAGGAACTGCAAGCTCTGCTATCAGAGAACAAAGATCAAACGTTATGTGGAGTGCCTGTCATGTCTATTTCTGCTTCACATCTTCACCTGACTGCTTTTCCAGTGATAACCCCTGACTTCACCGACCATGGAAAGTGCAATAATTTTTCCTCAGAGCTGAAACTTGGAAGAATGACAGCTACAAACATATGCAACAGTTTTTATATTCCTGTTTTCCTCTAATCTAGTGCAGCCAGTAATTTTTTTTGCTGCACGTTTTTCACATTTTTGGCATATCTGACAAATAAATGTTCAAGTACCTTTGCACACACAACTAATAAGCTACAGTTTCATGCATTGCAATATGCACTGGGTTAGTCACTTCTTGCGAAAAAAAATTGTTTCAGTACACTCCAAATCGTGCATTTTTCCGCAGGTATTGAAGAGTTAAAGGAACTTCTGCAGCTAATGACGTGGTGATTCTACCTTTTCTCGACTGACCGATCCCCTTAGACTTGCTAGAGTGAAATCTCAGGGGGTGGCAGATGAATGGGGAATAACCCTGGCGTCATGAAAATCGGATTGACGCCATTAGCTGCAGGGTTTCCATTGCGAGGTACCTGCCGCTTCTTTCTTGAGTTGCGTCTGACTATAGCCTTCTCTAGCTTTAAAGCAACCCCCAAGATATTAGAGAACACGAACCAGCCTGATCCTGAGCTTTCTTAAACAAGAAACCAGAAAAGACTTGACACTAAGCCACAGGCAGCACACTCGGCAAGAAAATCTCCAAGAATTAACTCGCTGAGAACTGAAAGTACTTATACACAGCCCCCAACTGACGAACGCAAAGCGCTGCAAATGTGCTGCCACAACCAGAAGTGTTTCCCAATCCTACTGTTGAAGGAGCAATCGGACTCTGGCAAGCAACAAGAAGTGATAAAGCCACCAGAAGAACAATATGAGTGTGAGATCCTTGTTGCAGAAAACGCACCACACTGCGAAAAATGTGCAAATGAAGCCCCAGGCTCCTACTTTCCCCGAGGCAAAGTTTGAACCCTGAATTGCAAAACTGTACAGCAGTTGGTTTATGGGGTTTGATGTCTCAAAGCGACTCAGGCTATAAGAGACATCGACGTTGTAGTGAAGGGCTCCGGAAATTTTGACCACGGGTTCTTAAGCGTGCACTGACATCGCACAGAACACAGGCCTCTAGAGTTTCGCCTCCATCGAAATTCAACCGCCGCGGTCGGGATCGAACCCACGTCCTTCAGGTCAGCAGTTGAGGACCTTAACCACCGAGCCAACGCGGTGGACAAACTGTACAGAAGTGCCACAGAAGTAGATGTCTCACTTTATCAAAGCCGTTCTGTTCTAGACGCTTGCCAAGGACCTGTCCGATCCCAGCAAGGTCGGTGACTGCCTTTTCTCCTATTGGCTCAGAGGCGAAATTCCGGTGCTTTTGGGATGTGGACGACATGGCTGGATGTTCTGCATGAATAAAAAAAGAAAAAGCAAATGTCATTTTCTTGCGAGACCAGTGCGGCTACAAAGCACTACGATGGGCTAGACTCCTTTAAGGTTTACGATTCTAATGGATAACAAAGTGAGACAGCCAGTATGATTTCATGCAGAGATGAGGTCACCAAATGTGCAAGATTTGGAGACAGTCTGTTCTTAAAACTAATTTTGAAGTAGACGCTAACAGCCAGTTGCTTATTCACTGATTTCATGCAATTATTAATTCTTTAATGATTGCATCGACGCAATTTTGCCAGCAGCATTTTGTACACCAGTTTTTACACGCAAAATTACGTGCAGTGGTGAAAGAGAACTTAAAATGTGTGTCTTTTGAGGAAATAACCTTACTGACATCACGATTTCTGGTCATGAAGTCCAGATGCAGCTGATTCGCTTTAGGAGTCGCAGGAGCGGTTCGGGACAGCTATGACTCATTTTGTTCGTGAGTTATTCATGTTTGCCCCGTAACATTGCAAACTATCAACAACGTACTCGTTTTAATACACTCGGTGCCGTTCACACGCCGTAGCAGTCGTGCACGTCACGCCGTTAAAGACACACCTGTCGCCCATTTCGACCAGCTCGGCAAATGTTTTTCTTTCCCATATTAGGCGGCATCGTATATCGGTCATTGACTTTCAAGCATGGGGGCAGCAACGGCTTCAGCACGGCCCGCCCATTCAAACAAGTTCAGACAACATCACGCATGTGACCGTTCGTAATTCTCAATATTGTAACAAGGACAGGACCGGCACAGACCACAGTTTCAGCGAAGTTCAGCTCACAGCAGAGAACTCACAAGATGGCTGTCCGAACCACACACACACAGACTTCGTCTTCGTCCACCGACACATGCACACTTCGTCTTCATCGTCGGCGCGCTCCCATGAGCACGCGCCATTACCCCCTCCATCAAGGCGGCGGCCCGACGCCGGAAACGAACACGGACGGCAAAGGTAATGTTCGGTATAGATGGTGGAGGGCAGACAACACAGAGAGCTGTTAAGCTGGTAAAGCGGCGGGTTGCAGCCTGTCATGGTAGGGCTTCATGCGCACCACGTGGACAGTCTCAGTCGGATGGCGCCGACGTGGTAAGGAGGTTGTGTCCCGCGGAACAACTTCGTATGTGACATCACTTACACGACGAACCACCTCGTACGGACCGAAGTAGCGTCGGAGGAGCTTTTCGGAGAGTCCGCGGCGGCGCACAGGTGTCCATACCCACACAGAATCGCCGGGCTCGTACCGAACGTATCGGTGTCGGAGGTTGTAGCGACCAGCGTCGAGTTGTTGCTGATGTCGAATCCGGCACCTTGCGAGTTGGCGGGCTTCTTCAGCCCGCTGGACGAATGTGTCAACGTCAGCGTAGGGGCCGATGTCTCCGTCGTTGTGAGCAGCGGGGAGCATAGCATCCAGCATGGAGGAACTATCTTAATTTGGACGCGGCGAGATGGCGCAGGTAGCACGGACCCACTTTTTCCGCAGGCCTATCAACATCACAGCATGTAGCATGCAATCCCTTGCTCTATGATCGACTGATACTCTGCTGACAGCGCCATGCGCTTCGTTGCCCCGTTCCTCGCATCGAGGAGCGGCGCGCGCTGTAAACGGGCGCAAGACGGCCGTTTTGGCGTTACGTGTTATCTCGGCCCTTCAGTACGCGCGCGCGGCCACCACTTTGCAGTTTAGTCGACGGCGCGCGACACCGAGGCTGAAGTGAGCACGCCTGGATGAAGGCAGCACCTGGCGGTGTTGCCCGAACCAACTCAGCATCTTTCGGACAGTGATAACGGCAGGGTTGGAGCAAAGAGGGGGGCTCGGCGGCAGGCACTCTCGCTGCGCGCGGATAGCCAGAGGTGTCTTTGTTGTGCTGATAGGTGGCGCTTAGATGCAGCTTCTGCTACCTTGGCCGCCTTTCGCGTGCTCCGTATTATTCTGGCCGCACCTGTAC
This sequence comes from Amblyomma mixtum, assembly GCF_055824585.1. Classification (NCBI taxonomy): domain Eukaryota; kingdom Metazoa; phylum Arthropoda; class Arachnida; order Ixodida; family Ixodidae; genus Amblyomma; species Amblyomma mixtum. Next base: position 335,626,462 of record NC_143014.1, on the reverse strand, counting down.
ATACGCTTTGGTTTTGTTTTTAAGGCGAAAGCCTTTAATGACTCATACTGTCGTTAGCAGACGCGTCGGCAGCCGTGTCGACAGACGCGTCGGCAGATTTGTCCACCTTTCGGCGTCACTGCTTAAAAAGAAACTGCGCCGAGGGTGGGAATCGAACCAGGGCCTTTGGCATTTGAAGAGGAGACGCTACCACTACCACTCCGCCACGAAGGCTCAAGGTTCCAGCATGAATAAAGGCGCATCTAGTGAATGCATAGGTTTCATAAATAAAATAAAAGGAATAAAGTGAAGGAAAGGAAAAGAAAAATAAGAAAATAAGCAAAAATAAAAGCAAAATAGAATAGGATATGAAAATAAAAAACAATAAAAACAAGATAGGAGCAAAAATAAAAATAATATGAAAAATAAAACGTAAATAAAAACAAACAGTGCGCCAGGAAACGCTTTCGCCTTGCAGCACTTTAGACAGCCAAAGTGCCCCTTGAATTTTTACATTACGGCCTTCGTACTACCTCCTTTTTGCTTCGCCAAGACGGCGTCTGCCAACGCGGCGCCTCGCGCAACTCCTGTCGCACTTGAACACGAAGCTAGCAGTACTAGCAGGGCGTCCGCTCGGCGGCGCCCCTAGTTTCCGCGGCTCGCCGATGCGACGCTGGCGTCGCGCTCCCAAACTTGATGCACCAATTGCTCCCAAGGGAGCACTCGCATTCCAATCGCAAAATGGGAGGTGGCGAAGCTACGGGCTCCGTACGCGATCCGACGGAGCGGTCCCGATCTGCCATTGAAATTCAGCAAAAGTCATTTTACAGAGAGGGCTGGCAAAGGTGCATATCAACCTGCACATACAGAAAACTATGGGACCAGCAAGGCAATGATTCATGGCACGTCCAGCTGTGGGCAGCCGGGAGCAATTGCAACGGTCAAGAATGAATAATTGCAGCCTTTCATTACAAAAGAAATACAGAGGAAAGAAACAAAAAAGGCTCTAAGGAGCGAGGGAAACATGGGGAGATCTCAATACTGTACATACAACAAAGGCAGTCTGTACCAAGTGGCTGAATGAACAGCTGAGCACACCATCTCAAGCCGTCCACTCACAACTGTCCACCGGTTCAATTTGATGGAAAACAAAAAATGAAATGTGTCGTGATAAAAACAGAAGAACGAAGACAGCCCCATTCTGCTGCAGTCAGGGGGTTTGTTTGGCCAGACGAGTGCGACCGCTTATAGAACCATACTTTTCATCTGTTTTTGCAAAAATATCTTGATGGTATATCCTTCCCTTTGCAAGGGAAAAATTTGCATATATGAAATATGTATATATATACAGGTATTTACACATGAAAAATGAGAGCTAAAACTGTACAGGGAGGTGTGAAACGCCGAGCAAGCAGCTCGCACCTATACAAACACGTGTTGCAGTCTGTTCAACTTGTACTGCGCACAATTCGATCCCTTTCACAATTTTTTCCACCAGCAGCCTATACAAACACATGTTGCAGCCTGTTCAACTTGTACTGCACACAATTCGATCCACTTCACAGTTTTTTCCCACCAGCAGAGAGTGCACTCAAGCACCTGGCTCCTTATTCCTTCGAGGCAAACAAGAACCTGCTGCGATTCGAAAGCCATCTGTTGCATGCGTAAGCCACCTTGAATACATCCTAATGTGCACATGTTACACTGGAGGTGCAAGATGGGCCACAAGCGAGATTTGCACGCTGGTCACACTACAGCTGCACAAAAACACCAGCAGGGCACAGCAGCCGCTGATACGAGAAGGTCATGGGAGCTCGGCACAAACTTAGACTGATGACTGACTTCCGGTGCATGCACAAATCAGATGCTCAGGTTTAAGAGGTGATAAAAAAAAAAGATTTCTTTTCCTTCCCAGAACTGCCTGCTGACTGATGCCTACAAATGTAGCCTGCCTGCATGGGCAAGTACTTCCAGTGAGAACAGGGGCTTTAGTTCCTTGCATTTACACGAAAATGTAAGAGAGTTCACAGAGTGTCAACCATGTCTCGCTCCAACATGCAAGCATTCCTTCCGATGATCAAAAGTGAGCGGTAGACTGGAGTTTGCAAAGATGACCTACATTGTTTTGCTGCCCTTATAAACAGCACATTTTTGTTCTTGACAAGGACACAGATGAAAGCTTGGCCAATGGAACTTGAAAGCTTGAGTAGGCTAAGACTTCATAACAATCCCAGTGGAAATGCCTTTCTTTTTGTTCACATTACAATCAATGAGTTTCCAACAGCACACAAACTACTCAACCTTAATATGCTTAATAAGCAGGGAATATTGCTTTTGGGTAAAATCTGGTTACACACGATTGTTGCACCCTAAACAGTTTTCATAAAAATTGGGTAAAACACTACTTCTAACAGAAAATGCATCTTCAAGCAAACACACTTGACGAACTGGTCGAAGCGCACTTCATTAGCCCCTCAGTTCTTGGGGTCAATAAAGTTGTTTCCTCTTCCCCCTACCTAGAGTGATACTTTCAGTTACTTGTTGATACCGCAATTACTGAAATAATTTATTTCCCAAAATAACTCAGAAATTTGGCGGGTGCATTCATTAGGTAGGGCAAAATATCTTTGACAAATTTTGAAGCGGTAAAAATGGGTCAGAAAGCAAGCTAGTAGAATAACCACATGTCTCACCCATTACAACTCGCCTAAGTAAAACAAAATAAACGCTTAAGCATGGCTGCTGTGCTCAAGAGCATTTTCAACAATTTTTCTTGTATCAAGCTCATAGAACTCGTGTAGCAGCCCATAATTCTGTCCTGAGAGAAAACAATTACAGTTCACTCTGGCACAACTCACTGCATTCAGATTTAAGCCCCACCACAATAAGTTGCTGCAGTCACTAATTTGGCAAATCTAACAGAGACCCTTTCTGGCCAGGCATGGTTTCTATTATTTCTTGGATTCCTTGTGAAACATTCTTTTTACTGTTCGTCCTGTAGTGTTATGTATAGTAGCACTGACATTCGATAGATTGTGCTCCACATTATTGCATAATTGTTTTATCGTCTAAAAAAGGGTGCCTGCTATCATTCACAATCATTATCAGCAGACAGTGCGGCCAAAGAGAGAGGCCAAGACCCCATTATTGACCAGGCATCTTAATAGCTACCTTGAGATGAGTCTTGGTTCAGAAACGAAGTGAAGACAGCAAAGGAAGTGCGAGAACCTAACTTTGCACTGAATCTGTGCTAGTCATTGCCACAGTACTGAGCCCCTGTTATTACATGGTGTGTAGCCCTTTTCTTTTTTCAGATCTAATAGATTCTCAGTGCAGGCAGGAAAAAGAGGCAGGGAAAGAACAACAAGAACCAATTTTCTTCAATATAGCTCAGTTTCTCAAGTAAAGAATCATTTTTGGATCCATCTGCAAAAGCATCCGGCCAGCTCAGCACAGTCAGTACCTGTCACGAAGAAATTTGCTATACCAAACATTACAACAAAACGCTGTGCACAGAACTTCTCCTCAGAGTGCTTGAAAAACAAGGAATAGGAATGAGTGCCATTTTTCAAAGCAAAGTTAATGCAATACCCTAAGAGTTAGTAGAGGCATGAAGAAAAATTGTCATCGCTTAAAGCAGATAAAAAGCTACAAAGTAAAAGTTTCTATCTTTAGTTTTTTGTAGTAAATAAAAGTCAGCATCGTCAAGTTGTAAACAGCCAAGACAATGTTCCTGACAGCAGTTTGTAAATCGGAACTAGCATGCAGTACTGGCAGAACTCGTTCACAAAAAAAGATTGCACAATCTTTAAAACCTTTGTGCTCCTGCTTAAGGTTATGTAGGAAGAAAAATCTGCCGCGTGAACGAACATTTCAATTCGGACAGTCTTGCGCTTGACAGCCTTCAAGTGTTACAGACAATAATGTCAGTTGCTGCTTTGAGAGTACAATGAAACACAGACAATAATGTCCATAACTTTTCTGTTGGCAGTGTTCACATTATAAGCAAATGAACTCAACAAATCACAATAAGCTGCATTACACCTATCATGAAGGGCAAGTGCATGCATGTCTCACAAGGATGATTTTTTAGACTTACACTGCACAAAACTGGACTTTAAACTAAATAATTACACACATGTAAACGTTGATCTCTTTGTCTCAGGCAGTGTTAAATAATAACCATGATTTGCCTCTAATTACTGTCATGTTCAAGCGATAACACTGAGGCATTTCTAACACGATTCTAAAAGAACACTTAGGACATTTCTGACCCATCTTGCACCTCATATAAGGCACGCCAATTACCTCTGTAACACAGCACAACAGAAAACCGATTCATAACTAAGCAGGAACTGCATACAAATTCACTAAGGAACATCAAGCCACGATTGTTACTCAATCATACCTCAGACGGAAGGCTTGCTGCCAAAATATTTTCTTTTTGCACAATGTATTGGCTCAAAGCCACAAGTGAAGTGCTTTAGTGAACTCCCAAGTATCTCTTCTTACTTCTGCAGCGCTCATAATGCACAAAAAAAGCTTATTTAAGCAGCCTAGAGTAAACCTGGAGCAGTCTCTTAACCCGACACTCACTTTGGCACAAAGATAACTTGCTTTCCAGGGTGGCCTGAAGAATGGAATTATTGCTTTGCTCAACAGGCATATGGGCTGCACTTTGACCACAGAAAGGTAGATCATTGCAACAAACATAACCAAAACGTCTGAGCTTATCCCAAGTTTAGTACAAAGCTGTCAAAGGCGCCATACTTCAATACATGATAGCTCAAGGCACGTGACATAGAAGCACAAAAGGCGAGGCACCAAGAATGCAGGTGTAAATCATGCAGTAATTTTTCCTAAAAGCAGCTGCTGTTTTGCCCTCTTTTTCTATTTTTATTACAGTGCTACTGGCTCAAATGTTGTAGAAAAGAAAAAACAGCTGATGGTAAACACTGCTAAAGCACACGACACAAGTGTGCATAGTGAAGTTAGATGCTGCACGGTTATGAAGTTGTACTGTGAAAATTTGCCACACAAAGCCGTACTATTGCTTTACAAATTCTAAGTATGGGGAAAGCTTGAAAATTAACCATAAGATATGCAACTCATCGCAAATGACCGTCGGAAGCGTCGCAAGTTTCCTGGGTGGACTGTCTGTCATTATGAAGACTGGACGATCGAAAAAAAAAAAATTGAGCTCTGCAAGTTTGACTTCTGCCTGAGTTTTCTGGAACACCATCGTTCTCCTCATTACTCTTCTACGTCCTCCCTTCCTGATTCTGGCTCCCCCTCTCCGCTAACGACATATTCAGAAATATTGCAACATTTGCGCCTTGAAAGGCAGACACTCCCGAGGCCCGCTAAGGGTCTCAGTAAATCAGAGGAATGTCACCTTCGCAGGCTACAAACTATGTCTTTCAATAACCCAGCTACGCTTCACGCCATTGAGCCCGAGTCCTTTTCTGCACAGTGCAAATTTTGTGGCCAGAAGGCAAACTTGTACCACATGGTATGGGCTTGTCAGAAAAATGACAGCATTGAGATCATAAATCAGCTAACGCGGGAGGGCTAGGAGGCGGCCCTGTCCAGCTCGGACCTCGAGGAACAACGAGCCCTCGTCGCCAGAGCACGGACAGCGGCTTTCACCAACGGCGTCCCGGACTAGGGACCCGATCAGCCTTCCCTTCAACTAAGGCTTTAATAAACGTTTTCATCATCATCACCCACATTACTTTTTTCCCTTTTCCAATAGCTCTTCAGATATCATTGCTTGAAGAAAACAGGGAAAGCAATTATGCAAACTCTATTGAGCCTCCTACATTCGCACTCAGCAACTGTGGTGCCTCGCTTCTTTTATCCTTTGTGCCATTGCCTTCTGTGTTCAACCATGTGACAGCCCTGAAACTCCTGTGAGCACGCAGCCATATGCTTTGTTATCCGACACTATTGAAGTGGCCTCCATGATGCGTAAGATTTGACGACGTCCGCCGAGCGGCCCGTGGCCACGACCGCCCGCGGTCCAGCTGGTCGCTGCGGCCAGAGTTTGCTGCCACATGCCCGGAACGGCCATCACGGAGGCCACCGCTGCGCAGATCCGCCATCTCCTCTCCGGCGAAAGAAGGCCAAACAGGCTCTGGTCCTCACTAGACATGGAACGAACGAAGAGAAAAACGGAAGAGATCCGCGACACAGGTCACTTGCGCTCCACCTGCAGGATGTGCACCACGTGTGTCCGTCCCTCGGGCGGCTGGCCGTCGGCGCCCGACTTGACCGACTCGTGGGCGCCCACCTGGAGGGCCTCGCCCCAGATCTGGGTGATCTTGTCGATGGGATTTCGGCACCCTTTGCAGCGGCACTGGGCGCAGCTGGAGCCGGCCACGTAGCACGGGCACCGCTGACCGCAGCACGTCAGATTGCCCGGGTTGATGCTCGCCGCGCCGCACCGGCAGCCCCGGCGCCCCCCGGACGACACCGGTGGCCGCGGGTAGTGCAGAACCGTGGCCGGCGCCGCCGCCGATGTGGTGCCGTTGTACTCTGACGTGTCCGAGCCGTTGCTGCCCAGGTCCATTCCTGCACATAACACGTCGAACGTCAGTTGGCAATTCGGCCTGGACAATTCGCGCATCTATGGCTGTTGTTTCAATTCTTTCGCCTATTCAGCAGCTGCTTCCGCGCGCGAAACGGACGTGGCTGCAGGAAAGCCTACAGCCCCACCTCGATGGACACTTCCGAGGCGTACACGCGAAGCGCCTGCGCGCCCAGCACGCGCCGCGACGGGCGTCGAAAAGTGGCATGCACCTCCATGTTCCTGGTGCTGGCTCGCTCCCCTTCGCGAGCCGACTGAAAGAATGTCAAGCCGTGAACAGAATATGCTTGGGGAGCGTCAAGGATTCGAAGAAAACTTGGGGGGAATCTGAAAGAACTTCAAGCAGTGAAGAAAAGAGTCCCCGAGAGCCCCGCGGTCCTCCCATTGTTGTAAACCGGACCCCGCTTCCGACGCGCGCGAGCGCCGTGCTAGACAGTGGCATTTAGCATATGGTGTCTTCGGCTGACGGCACTCGTGGAGTTTTCTACGCACTCGTGCGGTGCCCCACGTTCGGCTGGATGCCACTCGTGCAGTGCCGTACATTCGGGTGGGACGAGCACGACACCCGTGCGCGCCACCGCGGAGACCGACGGTGGAGCGCGGTGCAATCCCGTCGTGCAGCGCGCGCTAGCAGACGACGCTGTTCACGCTCGTTGGTTGACCCAGCATCGACGAAGAGGAAAAACGGACGAAGCATTACAAGTGGGCACATTTTAAAGAAATGTTGAATATTATAGCCGCTGCAATACATTTATTCGCGCTGCAATCACGCAGCCACCGGCCGGCGAGCCATGTGCCTTCCTCATAACGGAAGAGCTCTCGCACAGTGGCCGCGAATCTTACGCACAACGAGGCTTACGCATACCGTCGACCGCGTGCTTAAGCGCAATGGTTAACTCATGCAGGATGTTTGTTCAACAATCGCACAAGGCTAGTTGAACCAGTCCAGAAACTTAGCGCAAGTTTCGGGAATGTGGAATAAAGAAGAGCCGATTGGCGCCGAATGTCCTCCGATGAAAACAATGAAAGCGCAGACTGCCGGCGACAAACCGATAGTGGTGAAAAGAGCGGTTTCCAGCTCCGATTATGCGCCAGCCGGCCCCCTTTCTCACCTTGCGAAGAGCCATGGTGCCGAGCTTCATTGGTTGAGAGCGCGTAAGTATGATCACCAGACATCGCCTTTCTTGCTAACAGTCACGGCCACGTGCATAAGCAAAGAGGGGTCCTAACCAAGTCTTGGGGTGTATTCTGCCGGTGTCGCCTTTTGCGACATGTCGCATATGGGCGGGGGCCTAAAAAAGTGCTTACAGGTGCTCGAAGAAACGGAAAAAGCCGCCGGCACTTTCGTCTGCGGTGCATTCATTCACTCCGAGAAGCGACAATTTACCACTGCTGATTCACTAGCAGCAGTAGTTTCGTATCTTTTATAGCAAGAATATTTGCCATCACATGACGTCTAATGTTCAAAAAAACATTTGCAAATTTAATATAAACTCGCTTTACTTCATTTAAGTCTATAAAACACCGCGAAAAAGCTCCAAATCTATTTTGTTTCGTTCCGGACGGTTGTGCTAGGTTTCGGCTGCGTTTCGGGCAGTTGCAGACGGTAGCAGTGTAGCTGGAGGTGCCATTAGGCTTGCGCGCTCCAGAATCGAGAGCGTATCTAAAAAACTAGGCTGAATTGCAGCTTAAACTTTATCGTCGAAGCAAGGTAAGTCATAGCGAAAAGTAACAACACCAGTAGTTGCCGGTAAACATGCCGACCGGAATCGCAAGGACTGCTGAATTGGCTGAAGCGGGCGGCTCTCGCTTGAAAGGACGTCGCCATGTTTTCACGCCAAGGGCGCAAAAGCCGCAACTGCCGATTGCGTTCGTACGCTAACGGTAGCCCGTCGCCCGCGCGAATCGCTTCAGCGCATTCCGTTGTTCGACTAAGCGTAGTAAATTGGGGCACGTCACGACGACGTAGCAGGAAGGCGGATCCGTGTTGTCACGCCGCCGTCACCGCGGCTCGAGCCAATCAGCGAAGTGCGACTGCGACATGTCGCAAAAGGCGACACCGGGAGAATACCACCCTTGGTCCTAACCCAAGCGCCAATGTCACGTGGATAGATGAATGGATGGATGGATGAATGGAAGCGACCCCTTCGAAAAATTGCCGCTGCCTGAGGCACCTGAGGTTCCTCGCGCTGGTCCATCTCTTCGTCTAGTTCACGGCGCCGCCACCCTGCGGTGGCGGCGCCGCGATCTAATCGAAGATGGCGTAGCTCTATGGAAAATGGAACGGCGCGCGGAGCCGCGTCGTTTGCTGTGCTGGTTCTCCGGCACATTCATACGCTGTCGTCAGAGTTTTGCTGCAAAAATACATCTTAAGAGCGCTGTTACGTGGATGCTTGCAAGCTAACAAAATAGAAGATCAGCTAAGTGCCACTGCGTGAGTTTTCTGGGGCCAGCGATACAAAAGGAGCACGGGAAGAGGAGGCTTCCTTGCTGTAGGGGAAGGAGACCATGACAGCCCTAGCAATTGTCAGGCACCCAGCCTGTATATCTCAAAAGATGACTCGCGTGGACTATAATGGCCTATGCAGAAACAAAGACTTAAAGAAACATCTCTGAGCAGAGACTCATTAACAGGTACATTTAAAGAGCGAAGGGTTTTCTGCACGACAACGTCTTAATTGAAGGCCTTGTTGTGGCATACGTGTGTGGTTATATGGTGCTTTGTTAGCCACAAACAAGGGGGGTGTGATAAAATGATATAATTCGAACTCCATTTTATCATGATTTTTTTTAGCGCTTCGGCTGACATGTGCAGTCCCTGTCGATCGAATGGAATCATACAAAACGAATCACGTATCATGGCGGCCTCAGATTCTTTATGTCTTTCATCCACTGCTTATGAAAAAACTGTGAGCACAAGGCGCAGTCAATTGCTCTGAGAAGACATGACACGCCAAAAGGTTATAACTTTTCATCTGAACATACAATCAGAAATATTTGCTCATTTAAAATAACACCCGGATAATCAAATTTATGAGCACGACAGAACGCAAAAGGGAGCAGCTTTATCCATAAAATTTTAGGCGACAGTGAATGGAAAACTTTTCCAGCTTGCTTTCTGCGAAGCAACATGATAAATTTAAAATCACTGGGTCATGCTCACGTGATCTAGTTTTGTCATGCGCCAGTTGTCTTTAATGTCGATATTATCGATTTTAAATTCTCTGAGAAGTCCGCATCGACTGTCCGTAGCTCTGTTTTCACACCGGCCGTTTTCAAACGCGATGAGGATTTCTCTCTCGTTTATTAATTGACACCCTCGAGAAGACAGACTGTCTGGCTCGCACAAGGTAGTCACTATCGGCAAAAAGCGCGTCTGTTGTGACATTTTGAAACAAGCGCGATTACACATACGCACATGGAGATTTAACTCTTTCCCTACCATGGGGAGAATGACCATTTTCTGAAGGTTTCAGTACATTTTTTTTTCTGTAAAAACTACTGCATTCAGTATTGATTGCAATACCTAAAAACAGAGCTGAATAAAGGTGCTTTCTATTAATATACGTTTAACTCTTTCCCCACCGCGCCCATTGAGCATCCTTAGCCCGCTAACGATAATTTCATGTCCCGATTTCAGAACCTTCCGCGTTGCTAATGACCGCGCGGCAGATGTAGTTTGTAGGCCAGGAACCAAAGTTTTGTTTCCGATGTAGTTTTCTTTTGTCCCGCGAGGGGGCACTTTCTAACGTGCTGCGAAGAAATGAAGATATTCTAGTACACTATAACGCGGACCTGCGCTCATTGCCCGCCATGTTGCCCGCAGATGACGCCTTCGCCGCTCGACTTCGGAGCCTTCCGTTTTGCTTACAGGCACGATGCGCATCGGGCTTGTTGCCGGAGAACTGAAGTTTTGTTTGCGATATAGTTTTTTTTTTTTGCCCCTACAAAACGGCATTTTTTGAAACCACTCCGAAGATGCGGTACCATCGAAGTCGCTTGGTAGCCTCCGCATGCGCGGCACGCACTCTAAGACATAGCAAATCTCAGGACTCCGTTTCGTCTGCGAGTGATTTAATCGACGTCCTGCGCCACAACCAGCCTGAAAATGTTGCAAGGTGCTGAAGATGATTCAGTTTTCACATCAGTGGTGATGGAAACCAGCCTGAAACACAGGCGACCGCACTCCGATGCACAACTATAGGGTTTTCAGTTATTGTTTTGTAGCAACAATACCATTCAAAATAGAAATGATTTTTTTTTGCAGAGAGTGGCCAGTATAATAACAAACAATTTTGCATATTTCAGAAAATTTTTAACATTTTTTCTTTTTAAATACAAGCGTGTTTTTGCAAGTTTCGTAGAATTTTTTCTAAAATCTCGTTTTTAGCAACTAAAATTTTTTGTTGCAACATGGAATTTGTTGTTTAAACGTATATTAATAGGAAGCACCTTTATTCAGCTCTGTTTTTGGGTATTGCAATCAATATTGAATGCAAGTTTTTACAGAAAAAAAAAATTACTGAAACCTTCAGAAAATGGTCATTTTCTCCATGGTAGGGAAAGAGTTAAACAAATTGCATGTTGCAACAAAAAATTTTATTTGCTAAGAACGAGACTTAAGAAAAAAATTCAACAAAACTTGCAAAACCGCGCTTGTATATTAAAAGAAAAAAATGTTAAAAATTTTCTGAAATATTCAAAATGTTTGTTTGTCTATTGGCCACTCTCTGCAAAAAAAAAATCATTTCTATCTTGAATAGTATTGTTGCCACAGAAGAATAACTGGAAACCCTATCATTGTGCATCAGAGCGCGGCCGCCTGTGTTTCAGGCTGGTTTCCATCATCACCGATGTGAAAACTGAATCATCTTCAGCACCTTGCAACATTTTCAGGCTCGTTGTTGCACAGGACGTCGATTAAATCACTCGCAGACGAAACAGAGTCCTGAGATTTGCTATGTCTTAGAGTGCGTGCCGCGCATGCGGAGGCTACCAAGCGACTTCGATGGTACCGCATCTTCGGAGTGGTTTCAAAAAATGCTGTTTTGTAGGGGTAAAAAAAAACTACATCGAAAACAAAACTTCAGTTCTCCGGCTACAAGCCAGATGCGCATCGTGCCTGTAAGCAACGCGGAAGGCTCTGAAGTCGAGCGGCGAAGACGTCATCTGCGGGCAACATGGCGGGCAATGAGCGCAAGTCCACGTCTTCATTTCTTCGCAGCGCGTTAAAAAGTGTCCCCTCGCGAGACAAAAGAAAACTACATCGGAAACAAAACTTTGGTTTCTGGCCTACAAACTACATCTGCAGCGTAGTCATCAGCAACGTAGAAGGTTTTGAAATCGGGGCATGAAATTATCGTTAGCGGGCTAACGATGCGCAATGGTCGCGGTAGGGAAAGAGTTAAACGTATGTTGTCAACTAAGCTTTATATTTATCACGCCCCGTTTCAACCAAATGTTCGCTACTGCCACCTAAATTTGGAAGCGATACTCTGACTGACATTAACAAACCATTAGTGTTACAGAAAAATAAATTAGGAGCGATGGCTAATGTTTCACATCTATCGTCCTCAACACAGCTATTTTCTCGATATCATGTCCAAAGTGTTCTTAGGTTAATGATTATTATCAGTTTACAAGATTCAAATTCGTCGCAAAGTTTTCTTACATATCTAACCTCACTGAAAACCCAGCACATCTCCTAACACGCCATCATGAGTATTTGGTACATACCACGACCAGACACAAATTACGGCCTCCTAGCACTAAGGTATGCGCAAGCTAAGCAGGAAACGATTAACTTCAGTTCTCTTTCTACTTCACAAAGTGAAAAAAGGCATCACACACCGATCGTGACACAACTCGTTCGATCGCTAATCAATCCTGAGCTCATATTGCAATGACAATCCTGGAAAGCATTGCTGAGAGCCGGTCAATTGACACATGCAGAAACAAGCTGGCATGTTGTCTGTACAACTTTAAAAAAATTCTAAAAGTGCCCACGTGAATGAAAAGAAAGTGGTAGCTAAGTACTTCGTAAAAGGCCACACACCCCACCTTCAGGGTAAACATAACATGATGTGGTAGTTGGTAAACTGGCTTACACCTCCCGGATGGCTTCTGTTAAAGGCTGGGAAAGAATACTTCATACATTCAGGGAAACAGGATACACTGACCATGTATAGTGGTTATCTGAAGCAGAAGTTATAGAAATATATTTACAGGGCGAAAGCTATGTTGTCGCAGAATACAATGCATTACAAAATAAGCATTTAAATGTGTGAGGGGCATATACGCATACGTCCTCCCGTATACCTTTACAGTTACGTTAGACTATTTTCTGACCAGCAAAAAAATGAAAGACTGTAACAGTGATTCTCGATCCCAAAACAGCAGACAAAAATGAGCATTGTCTGCATCACTCGTGATACATAAAATTTCGGAGCACGCTATCTGTTGCTTATTAGCAATATCTTCAGCAGCAAAGTAAAGGTTATTTCAATAAAAGTATAGTTTTCAAACTGCCAAGGTTCTCTTTAAGCATACCCTATGTTAAAATGACTTCGTCATTAACCTAAGTTGCTTGAAGACCTTTCCCTAGGCTATGCCTACTTTAATGCTTCATACAAGGGGTCTAGAATGGCTGAATGCAATTAAGCAGACAAATGTCTTCTTTTGTGGCCTCATCTTGCAAAACAATGCACCGAAATGATAATCCTGTTTGAGGCCTTACATGAAAACTCATGCTCTTAATGCAATGAAAACAGCAACTTTATAAATAAATTAGTATTTAGTACAGGTTTGTGCTTTTCCATGTGTTTCACTGCCGTCAATGTAAGGAAACTACAGCAGCTGTAATCTGACTCCATTCAGGATGACAGGAACGTATGTGGCCTCATTAAAGAGGAGAAGGAGGCACTCTTTCATAAACGCTGTAAATGCTGGCCCGTAGCATACCTGGCTGGCCATTTTAGATGAGGCTAAGGATCAAATGACACATGCACAAAAAAGTCAGTTGCATAAACATGTGCATGTAGCATTTTAACCACATCACATAATTGAACTCACTGTGCTGCTTTGCTTGACAGACGGTAGGATACAAGCACAAATGAAATACTGACACATATCGACTCGTAATGGAGAACGAGTATGGCTGACAATAAAAACTATTAGTGCAGTCCTATTAACATTGGCAAATAAACCACCCTTGAGCACACAGACGGTTGTTCTGGAGGGTCTGAATGTTGGCATTGATTGTAATGTACTATCGCGCTCAATATGAGTTGCAACGCGCGGTCATCGACCAGGGCTCGTTCCGTGGTGTGCCTCCTCCAAACAGTCGCTCGGAATTCTGGGAGAAACTGCTGTTCCAGGAAACAACAGCACCCCCGCTCAGGAAAAAGTTTCTCCCAGAATTCCGAGCGACTGTTTGGAGGAGGCACACCACGGAACGAGCCCCGGTCGATGACCGCGCGTTGCAACTCATATTGAGCGCGATAGTACCTGACCACATAGTAATCAATGAAGACTAGTCAAATGAAACATTGAAAGGAAGGTCATCAATGAATGTAAGAAAAACTGAAAGCTCAAGTACACTACCATTTGGACTGCCTGAGATTCCAAAAAAAGAAAGGCAGGATGAGTAAGAGTTAGCATGGGCCAACTGCTAATAGCCAGCTAGGATCACTTAAATCCAGCTCACAACAGTGGGACGCAAGGCATTTTTCTATAAAGGATTTTATCGCAAGCTTTCTCAAGGAGACCAAGGTGCAAGTGAATGTCACGAAGAATGACAAGCTGGCTATCCCAGGAATGCTTTTCAAAAAACGTGCAGATTTGAAAGGAACAATGTAATAGGCCACAACAATCTAGCCTTGTGAGAGCACATACTGTTTTTCATGATTAGGGACCCATGCTAGCCATAGATACGGTGCAATGATTTGGGGCTTGTGACAATATCAGGACTAAAAAATTTACCATAGTATGCAGCCATGCCTCAATAATATCCACCGTGTAATATGACGATTTGAATTATGAACAGTCTTTCTGGGGACGAAACTTTTTGAAAGCATACATGCCTTGTTACCATGGAAACCTGCTGTTTGGACAATGGACATGGTGAAAATGCACAAACACCACTGCGACCCGCATATTTCTGTTGTGTAATATGCACTCTAATGCAAACATCTGAACTGTGGTAACCAGATACTATTACACAGCGCAAGGACTGTTACAAGTGTTTGGTGACAAATACAGAATGAATCATATGGCTGCCACACCCTGGAATTGCCATCATACCACTTGTAGCATAGTGTGCAGTTTTTTGTTAAACCTTCAACTGCCAGGCATACCGACTCTCTCTGCTTGCACTTTCTGATTGATAAAGCGCTTCCCTTTCTGGTGTCCAAATCATTGGCGCTGCAAGGCTCGGTGACATTTCCTGGTGCACTTTGTTCACTGCACAAATTGAACTAAGCCACTTGCTTGCAATATAACCTTTCTGTTATAATCTCACAGATGCCTGCTTACAACATTGTTAGTTTTTTTTAAACAGAGCATGTGGCATGAAAAAAAAAATACTACTCGAGTTCCAAGCATGTCTGGCAGAAGGAGAACTTAGCAGAGGTGCAAAGCAGGGAATCAGCAAATACAATCCAAGCAGTAAGGAAATGGCTCCAAATTAAATCTGGTCTCAGCCTCGATATGTCGATGGCTGCACCGGCAATGCCAGACTTTCAGAAATAGCTCAATGTCAGCATTGCAAAACCAACCACAGTGCAATACCGCATAGCAAATTGTGAAAAATCAAAATAAACCTTGTTAACGTGGTTTGAAAATATGCACAAAAATGGCCTTGTCGCAGCCATGTGACAAATATGCACAGATAAGTGTCCCAACAAACCGATAGCCAAGCATTGTTGCACTGATATATTAAAATGTAAAAACGAAAATAAGAAGACTGTCGGTTTGTCGACAACAATGGTTCCTGCTCTAAAAACCAGATGGCACCACTAAGTCAAAGTTATCATTACGTCTCAGTTTGCATGCGCTGAACTAAATGCGCTGATGTAACCCAGGTTAGGGGCTCCACCTAGTATTCAGAGGGGAAGGAGCCAATAGGGCCCTACCCCAATCATCTCTCAGTAACTATTGAACGGATGATATATGTTTTTCACCACCACCACACTGTACTGCGCCCGGCGGTGCTTAAGCATTTCAACACATTCTGACACCTTCCACATGGTTTGGGCATGACAATCAAACCCATCTATCGCCCCCAACCCCAACACTACGACAGAGGACTGATGGACGGCCCTGCTTGGCTGTCAAGACCTCAAGGCACAAACAGGCGGCGTTGCTCGCCAATGGTGCGTCTGAATACGGGCGCCACCAAGTATTGTAAGGGGAAGGGGCCAATTGGGCCCTACCCCAATCACCTCTCTGTAACTATTTAATGGCAAGATAAATATTTTTCACCACCATCACCAAAGTGAAAATTCCTGCAAAACACAATGACTGAAATATTGCTTAGGTGCAGGCTCTCTTATTTTATTTTTTCACCGTCGGCCTACAACAGCCCCCCCAAATATTTCTGGCTATGCCACTGATGTGCATTGATGACATATGCATCTAAAGGCTTCAAGGATGTCTCACAGAAGCTCGTGCAGCTTACCTAGGAAGCATTGCATAACTACTGTTCGACACCAATAAAGCAGAGTTGTCGAGCAGCTCAGCGACAGAAGTGCAGTGCAAACAACAACAAATATGAAATCAGATGCTGATTCAGCGTGTACAGTTTCTATCCCGCCTATCATGGCTTGCAGAGCCCTTCAAGACCGCTGTATTTTACCAGCGGCCATGGCAACCACGATAACGCACTTAATATTGCAAGCATTTGTCTAAAATCCAACTTTACTCCATGCTGCTAAGCAAAAGATAAATTTTAATCACACCAGTTTACTGAAAATGTTTTTCATTTTTGATCACGATTCGCTATTATGAAAAACTGTGTGTACAGTTCTGATCCAGAACCAAAGTGCTGATATAAATAAGGCACAATTGCATATGGGTTGCCTGTTATGAGAAGTACAAGCATCTGCTGGTCTTTTTTCTTTTTGGCATTGCATCAAATGAAATGCTCATGAAAAAGAGCTGCCCTAGTCAGCACATATTAGAGATTTTTGAATTGTGAAACACCCTTGAATGAGTTGCGACAATGATGCAGGGGATCATATGATCATATGCAGAAGAAGTTAGCAATTCAATTTGCCAAGCAAATATTCATTGCAGATATAGGCCCACAAGCCGGCAGAAAATAAAAAGAAAGGCACCCCAGATGCTATGCACACCGACGCATTCACACAGATTACACAGTGTCGCCGGCACACCATCGTAATCCATCCACTCATAGTCGCAAAATGCCCTTTAAGGAGCGTAACACCGCACGCAGAATGGTGGAGACGCTTCTGTAGTACCGGCAGAGAACAGCTCAAGGGCCGTGCAGCCGAGGTCATCTCGCATACGTGAAACACAGGTCAAGTCGCACTCACGGCAGTTCTCTAACGCAGTACACACGAATCACAATCAATGTCAGTGATGGCTACGCCGCAGGAACAACGACTTGCGCTCACGATCACTGCAACCGCTGCAACGAATGCGTCTAGCAGCATGCTCGAAGTTCTTTTCGTCACGTCGCACTCACGGCAGCTCTCACAGCACAGAATCTACCATACAGCTCGAAGTTCATTTCAGCATTCGGAAAACAAGGCGTGTGGAGTGAGCTTTCCAAAACAAACAACAATACTTGCAGGCTGACACAAAATTACTCCTCCCGATCGCAATCACTTCCCCTACACACACACACTTGCCACTATGCTGTGAAGCTTGAAGAAATTCACCCTGGGGAGCTAGCTGCTTCTCGCTGCAAGTTCGTGAAGATCTTCACGCGAATAAAGAACACTTGTAACTATCACAAACGGCACCAAATATACACTTTGCGACACCGGCACTGTGTAGGAGATCTTGCGGGAACCTTAGCGTAGATTTGAAGGCTGCTAAGTCAACTCAGTGTAGACGGCGACAAAACAACTTGGGTGGAAACTGTCGCTTGCCGCTGTTGCGCACGGCGAAGTTCAAAGCCACCTACTAAGCAGCGGCCTGGTTTCCCACTCCCCTTCGCAGGCAGGTAAAATTGAGGGAGGCGCGGCCTGTCACATCACGGGACAGCAGCTAATAGCTGTTTGGTTTGGTTGGTTTATTAGGGTGTAACGTCCAAAAGCGACTCAGGCTATGAGGGACGCCGTAGTGAAGGGCTCCGGAAATTTCGACCACCTGGGGTTCTTTAACGCGCACTGACATCGCACAGCACACGGGCCTCTAGAATTTCGCCTCCTTCGAAATTCGGCCGCCGCGGCCGGGATCGAACCCGCGTCTTCCGGGCCAGCAGCCGAGAGCCGTAACCACTGAGCCACCGCGGCGGAGGCCAATAGCTGTGATGCGACCATCCCGACCATCCCCTCGTGCGCCCAACCACGGCCGGCCTCGAGGCGCGCGCTCGAGAGAGCCAGATCGCGCGCGTCGAGATCGGCCGTAGCCACGGAGATAGAAGGCGTGCCGTAGCTTTGGTGGTACGCCCGAGCCACGGTGGCCCGGGCGGATGCGTTCGTGCACCCCATTTATGGACCCTATTGTTCGGGTCGTGCGCACGGTCGCAACGACGCAACCGCATGCGGTTCAAATACGATCGTACAGCGGTTCACGACGACGGGCTTCGTACGATCGTTTTTTTGGGCGGATTCTGCAAGCGTGCGAACCGCACGCTTTCAGCCTCCGCCCGGGCGTGGGGCGGAACAGGGTTGTACGATCTTCTTCTTGGGGTTCTTGGTGATAGTGAGTTATATAGAAAAGGGGAACGCGGCGCGTTCGACATAGGGAATCACTTAGCAGCTTGCAGACGAGCCGGATGGTTCGAGCGATTGGCGCTCCCGGCAGTGCCTCCCGTCTAATCGCTACTTGCGGTAGAAATTGCCCGTATTAATTGCGGCGTATTCGAGACATATCCGTTGCGTCAACGTTTCTTTGCTACGGGATTTTCGTCGAAGGTAAAATAAAATCATGGTCGGCTGTGATGGCAAGGATCTCGGTTCAGCCGACCATGACGGCCGCAAACCAATTCGCGACAAAAACTTCGCAACATCGAAAGCGAGTGTGATCATCTGAAGCGATGTCGTGGGAAACGATACGTATTTGGATCGTTTCTACCCAAGAGACTGAAAAACTCGTCACATCGCAATCGAGTACTCCTCCTCGTTGAACGCTACGTTCTCACAACGGTCTGTAATTTCTGCCCCCAAGTAACAGAACGCTGCCTGCTCTGAAAGTTACACTGCCTCGACGAATTCAGAACGACAACGCGATTCTTACTGCGAATTTTCGATCGGGCCAAGCTGCAGTGCAGGGTGCTAACAGCCATCCATAATTAGAACTGGGATAACCACATTTTCTAAATAGTTAAGATTATATAATTAAAATTTTTAGTCGGTTATTCAAAATAGCATACTCTAGTTTTCTGAATTGCCGAAAGAAAAAAATAATTGCGCTTGCAGCCTTTCCCAAGCATTTGCACAGTAGTTGTCACTGCAATATGTAAATGGCCTTCTCTCCTATACTGACTGTTGCTGCAAAATAATGCTTGAATTGTGCATGCATTAAACATTTACAGTTCAGCAAAACATTGCAGTCAAACACAAATACTAATGTACATGAGAAATTATGATGTTTCCAACTATTTGGAACAGGTAATTTACAGTTCAGCAAAACATTGCAGTCAAACACAAATACTAATGTACATGAGAAATTATGATGTTTCCAACTATTTGGAACAGGTAAAATCAGTTGTAATTAAAGCAGTTCTGCATTCCACAAAACAGTGACAATGCAACAATAGGGATTTATTTCTTGTCGTGTTTTTCAGGCCATTATTAAAGCCAAAATAGAAATAGCACTGCGTAGCTGCGGTTTTTGACGTGGCCTATCCACGGTTATGCAACTACTACACATTACTAATGATCTCATGGCAGCTCTGGATTGGGGTGGGCAAACTGATATACTGTTCCTCGACTTCGAAAAGGCGTTTGACCGAGTCTGTCACAAAAGGTTATTGTTTAAGCTAAAAAGTGTATTGCAAAATGAACAAACTTTGAACTGGCTTGATTGTTACTTATCCAATCGACAACAGTATGTCTGCATTGAAAACCCGCATTCTTCATCTGCCCCTGTATTATCCGGAGTAGCACAAGGTTCTGTCCTTGGACCTCTTCTTTTTCTGATCTATTTAAATGACCTGTCTTTAGATTCCTCTGTACAATGCCGGTTCTTCGCCGATGACTGCATCGTGTACCAGGTTATCGGATCTGTGCAAGATCAAACTGTGCCATGTTATTACCTCTCTGCAATTAACAGTTGGTGCCAATCCTGGTGTATGAACCTAAATGTCTCTAAATGTACCCATATGATGGTCACAAGAAAGAAAAAACCGTTAATATATACTTACAAAATTCACAATGCAGATGTCAAGCGGGTTGACAACTTCAAATATCTGGGCGTTATAATTGACTCCAAATTAACATGGAACGCACAAGTTGAATATGTTGTGACGGTGTCACTAAAAAAGCTGTGGTTATTAAAGCACCGCATCAGGCACTGCACTAGTGCGACAAAACTTGCAGCATTCACGAAACTCGTTAGGCCAATTCTTGATTACGCTGACACTGTTTGGGACCCTCATACTAAGAAAAACATCAAACACATTGAAGGGGTACGAAAGAAAGCACTTCGATTCCTTTTTAACACTTACCATAGAGGTATCTCTGTTACAGACCTGAGAACATGAGCTGGGCTCCCGTCGCTAGAAATGTGTTGTAAACTACATCGCCTACAAATGATGTACAGTATTGTCAACCACCATGCCAAAATAAATTTTCATATTTACATGCGCTTCAACGAATCCAGGAAAACGAGAGGCAAGCACAGCAAAACAATTGTAATGCCGCAGGTTAAAACTAACACCTACCGTTCATAATTCTTTCCTCGAACCATAGCCGAGTGGAACGCCTTACCCTATGAGGTTGCTGACATGCCCACTGTTGAATCTTTTGTTACGGCCGCGTCACCTTACCTATGATGCAGCAAGTATTTCTTTACAACGCTTCTTGCTTTGCCGTCCGTCTTTCAAAGTGTATTTCTTCTTTCTTTTTTCTATTTTGTGATTGTGCGCATTCCTTTGTGGCTGATTGTCAATAGCATGTTTTCTTTCTTTGCCGCTGTTAAACCCTGCTTAGCAATTTTTCAAGAACAATGTATCCACTCCTGCTTTGACTGCCAAGAGGCAGTTGGCAGTATTTGATAAATAAAAAAAAATAAAATAAAAAGGGGCATAGGCGTGCATCATTGGGCTAAAGTGCACGGCTTTGTTCTGCACAGTGACAGTGGGCCATATCAGGTTGGCCTCTAGCATTCCTTCCTGAGCTCATATTGCGGTTGCACAAGCCAGAATGCAGCATTGAAAACAAGTATGGGAAGTTCTGTTGAATGCCATGTCACTGTTGCCATGTACAAAACAAGCTGGTGTATACTCTGTGCAACTCCAAAGCATTCTCAAATGTTGCCGTGAATGCAAAACAAAATGGGCGCCTTTGTATTGCATAAAAGTCTATAGATGCCATTCTCATTAATATAAATATGAGATGAGGAAGCCAGTAAACTGGATTACAGGTACGTAGAGGGAATGCAAGAACCAATTTGCAGGGTTTACATGGCTCCTGGCTTAGGCTGAGGAAGAATACTTTGTATAGTCAGAGAAACAGGATGCGATGGCCATATTGTCGGGTTATCTCGAGCAAACATTAACACCTCAAGCAGAGTTTTCAAAATTGGATTTCCAGTACCAAAGCTATGATGTCGCACAATAAAATGAAACTAAAAATAAGCCTTTTAAGTATGTGACGCGCATATATGCATATTTTCTCTGACACAGCTTTAAAGCAACCGTTAAGAGTTATTTTCACTCATCAGTAAAATGTAGAATGACTGAATGCAAAGCTAACCAGTTCCCAAGCTAGCAAGAAAAAGTGAGCATTGCTGTTACCTGATGTTCATACCACTTAACATACGTTGAATTTTAGGGTGTGCTATTAGTTGTTGACCATCAACATCTTTAGCAAAATGTACCTATTTCACTGCTAGTCTGGTTTAAAAGAAAGAAATTAACTGAGGCATCGACAGGCATCAGAAATTTAGAAAAGACAAATTCCAAGTTAGGCCAAAGAATGTCAAAGAAAAACAGAAAAGCAGTGGTGGCTTGTGTCGTTTCTGGTATCTCTTTTCTGCAACTTGGGGTAGACGGCTTTTGTGTTTAAGATGAACCAACAGCCCTGTTAACACTATCCAGAATATATAAAAGTAATTTGCATAAGCATGCATGCATTGTAGCATTCTCATAAAGCCGCGTTATGAAGTGGATGTGTTGTGTTGCTTAGCTGAAGAGAAGCACCAAGGAAAGTCTGACACAGACAGGCACAATAATGCACGCTTAGCTTTTCAGTGAACGAGTTTAGCTGGCTGTGCCTAGTTTGTGCACAGTGCAAGCTAGCCTAAACGCAACTGTACGCCGTCCGACAAAACTACTGTGTAAATCTGCCCCCATATTACTTGGAATAGATGGTGAGGAAAGCTCTTACACATAAGAGAGCATTGTATTGAGCTGAGCAAGTGACTAAGCACTTCAGCAGAACAATTTATTTTAACATTTATTATACATAAACACTACTAAATGACTATACTTGAGTGGTGAGCTGACATGACATGCTAAGTTGGAACTTGCGGAGTTTGTAATTTACTGATATGAAGTAATTAACCATTAGAATCCAAGCGTAGCCATATGGCTACAAACTCTTTGTAGTCTAAGGGCTGCACTTGGGTGGATGCTATTGAGTAATTACTCCCTTATTACAAATCTTATTTCAAAGGCAGAGCAGAACGGTGGGGCTAAGAATTAACATGCAGAAAACCAAAGTAATATTCAACAGCCTAGCAAGGGAACAGCAGTTCGCAATTGGTAGCGAGGTGCTGGAAGTAGTAAGAGAATATGTCTACTTAGGCCAGGTAGTGACCGCAGATCCGGATCATGAGAGGGAAATAACTAGAAGAATAAGAGTGGGGTGGAGCGCATATGGCAGGTTCTCTCAGATCATGAATGGTAGTTTACCAATATCCCTGAAGAGAAAAGTATACAACATCTGTATCCTACCGGTACTCGCCTATGGGGCAGAAACGTGGAGGCTAACAAAGAGGGTTCAGCTTAAGTTAAGAACAACGCAGCGAGCTATGGAAAGGAAAATGACAGGTGTAACGTTAAGAGATCGGAAGAGGGCGGAGTGGGTGAGGGAACAAACACGGGTTAATGATATCCTAGTTGAAATCAAGAGGAAGAAATGGGCTTGGGCAGGGCATGTAATGCGAAGGCAAGATAACCGCTGATCCTTAAGGGTAACGGAGTGGATTCCAAGAGAAAGCAAACGTAGCAGGGGACGGCAGAAAGTTAGGTGGGCGGATGAGATTAAGAAGTTTGCGGGGATACAGTGGCGGCAACTGACAAAGGACAGGGTTAATTGGAGAGACATGGGAGAGGCCTTTGCCCTGCAGTGGGTGTAGTCAGGCTGATGATGATGATGACAAATCTTCTTGGGGAATTTACCTAAATCAGTGCATGAACACTATCATTTACTGCATGGATTTCTGTAGTTACTAGCTCAAAGGACAAGAGGTTAGTAAGCCATGTGAGGTGGAAGGCCATTCCAACCTTTCGTGGCAAAAACAGAAATGGATTTTGAAATGCAGTGGCATGAGCTAACTGAGGAACAACAGTGCTTGCGCAGCTAGTGCAGAAGGGACCATGAGTCGGAACAGATTAGTTGGTTGAGTGACGGTAAAGAGTTAAAAAAGCCTGCAGTTTCTGCACAATATGAAGAAATTTGAAGATTCACCTTAAGTGCTGTGACACAGGAGCTTCAACAATAGTCTGAGAGAATAAAACAAGCAGCTCAGGTCCAAACTCAATGCAGGATTGTAGTTTGTGCCATGTGCCACTAGAATACCTACCGTATTTTCCGGTGTATAAGACGCGGCTTTTTTTCGAAAATCTTGCTGGTGCGTCCTATACAAGGGTGCGTCTTATATGCGAATTTTTCATCTTTTTTTTTGCGAGTTCATCGATTACTCCGGTTCATGCTCAAGCTTTTTTCACCTACCAATATCACTACCAATAACGCGGTTGTAACACGGTTAATACTTCAATACCGGGACCGCCGTGCCCGACATTCTAGGTGATCTTTATCATGAAACGGCGGGGATGACAACTTCCGGGATCACAAACGCGCGGCTGCTTCGGAGGCCCCAAGCAAAAGTAATGAGAAGCCCCAAAAGATGGTGACAATCGCGCTTCTCGCCATTGTCAAGACAAGCCGGCGTTCTTTTTTAGTCACCCTTTGCAACTTTTTTTGCTCCGTGTAAGTAGTGCATGTTTCAGCCGAGTTGCTTCCAGAAATGGGTGAACCTTTTGATAGCGCATCTGAAGATGAAGAGTTCGAAGGTTTCAAGTAGAAATAAAGAGTTGTTATGGACATATGGGGAGCTGTATCGTTTTTTCTTTCTTTTTTGCTAAAACGTGGACGGGTATGGCGTGAGTGTTGCCTTTTTCGATCACTTAGCGTTGCTTAAGAATTGCTCACAAGTACGGTGCATTTCGCGATAGTCGCGCAAGCGTGTTTAATTAAGCCTCACTAGCCTAACTGGGTAAACTGGGGTGCGTCTTATACACGGGTGCGTCTTATATATGAACTTTTTCGGTGACAGCTTGCATATATGGCAGGTGCGTCTTATACAAGGGTGCGTCTTATACACCGGAAAATACGGTAAGCTGATGCCACACAGGGGATTTGAACGCAAGTAACTTGGCAGACGGTGATACTAAGGACACGTCATGGAGTAAATATCCCAGGTTGTGGGTGAGTGTATAAGGATTATTAGGAGAGTACTGGAACCAGCATACACTCAATGTACCTTTTTCGAAAGTATAAGTTGCCAAAATGTAATGCTGACAATAAAAAAGTATTGGTGAATTCCTAATAACAGTAGCAAACAGGCCGTTCTACAGCACGCAAAATGTTGTTTTGGAGAACTGAAATGCTGGTATTGATAGCAAGATGGCAGACCCCATATAGCTGTGAGTGGAGGCATGTGATAAAACACTGAAGGGAAGGTAATAAAAAGCCGAGACTGAAAGGAAATGCCTTGGGGGATGTCTAAGATTGCAGGAAAAGGCAGGATGCATAAGAAAGGGCAAGGGAAATCTGCCGACGGCTGGCTGTTTAAGCTTGGATCCAGTTTAGAGCTATCGGATGCAAGTTAAAGCACGAGAAAACCAGCCTTACGCAAAAAAGGGAATCGCGTGCTTTTTCAAAGCGAAGAAAAAAGCATCCAGGGGGATGTTGCAGTCAAGGGTGCATGTCGTGAAGAATGAGAGCAAGTTGGCCATTGCAGAAATGTTTTCTAAAAGCTTGCCGATTTGGATGAAACAACTTAATGGATCAAAACAACCTAGCAGGCAAGAGTACGAAATGTGTTTGGTGATTTGCAGCGCATGCCAATGGCACAAATAGGGCCATAGGTGCCAGGTGATGAAGGGTAACAAACATAGAGAGGCCAAGCTATGATGAGGCAGGAAATTATCTGCACAGCATGCACTAGATATATGTATACTCTGCTTCCTGTCCTGTTGCTGCTTTCTGTAAATTTCATAGAACTTGATCCAAGTGTACTGTCTGGTGAACCGGTGGCAAGTTGGCATGTCGAAATTGTGCTACGGGATGACGACAGAGCAGGAATTGCTACCCTGTGCAGTGTTGTTGTTCCTGTCGTCTTCATTCCTAACGTAGCTTTACCAGCTCCACAGGGCTCATTTTGCAGTCTGCTGTTTAAAAGTGGTGGCAGGTAAAGCTAATCGTTGTTGTTGCTGTGCCATACAACACATCCCCAGCAAACCACAAACCTCCTAGAGATCTCCAAATTAAGTCTAAACGTCTACATACCAAGGTATAATCTCTGAGACGTCTTATTTACCAACCTTTTTTTGTGGAAAAGGTGGAGACATACCCACGAAATTATATCTGCCTTAACCTAGACTCCTTGTAAATATTACTTGTCACGTCCCGGGAATGTGAGATATAATTTAAGAATTCCACATTTTTCAATCATTTGATATTTTGTGTTGCCTTACCGCATTTAAAGTTGGAAATTGCTGTTGACTACAAATTGGAGGAATGACCAGCACTGCCTGTGTTTTTGTGTGTGCTTTCGTGCTTACTTTACGGCAACGTTATCCTACCTAAAAAGAAAAAAATATTGGAAGTAGTGAAGACAAATCTGAATGCACATCCATCAGGTTTCTGACTGAACTGTACGCAATTAGTTTAAAGTGCCAGTCACTTTTGGTCAGGATTCGCATTGTTATTTCATTACTATTCTTACTTTCAATTTATACCTTGCGCTGCAGCCAGTGAAATCTATTTCAGCTTAAGACGTGAGGCCACGCTGAAAAACTTTTTTTAATCAGTAGCCAGGACTATAATAGCCATTTTTTTCTGATTAAGCATGTTTTAATCAGCTTATCCAACTATTTAAAGTACAAAAATTGGTTCAACTCAATTTTTGGGAGATAATTTTTCTCAAAAATATGTTAAATCTGCTAGTTGCACTAGCAATGATAAATACTTACTGGAATGCTCAACTGAGGAAAGCTTTGGCATTCATGCAGCTGAATGTGTGGCCTCACATTTCTTGACAAAAAACTTCTTGAGCCCCACTTTTTATCATCACCAGCCAATTTCCAATTCTGGCCAAAAACTTCTCCAGTTAACCCTGTCAGGTGCCAGTGGCGGCCACCTTATCCCAGCAGACTTCCGAACCTCATCTGCCCACCTGACCTGATCCTCTCTGCTGTGCTTTCTTTCTCTCTGAATCCCGTTACCCGTAATGATAACAGGTTATTTTGCTTTGATGTTACATGCGCTGCCTATATGCCTGTTTTGTTATTTCGACTATGATGTTTTTAGCTTAAGTTTATTTAATAGCATCGTATTTGAAATAACAAAGCCGAGATGGGTAAAGGAACAAACGCAACTCCGTTTTTTCGTAAAGCATGGGTTGCAAGCACCCAGGCTCTACGTGCTGCATTGCAAAGATATAAGGTTTTCATCATACTGTCCCTCGGGCATTTCTTCCCGTGGGAGTCTGCTGGCATTGTGAACATAACGCTCTTTGCATTATAATGTTCTTGTAACATAATGCTCTTTGCATTGTGGTAGCATTATCATAGTATGCTATAGCAAAAGCCTCTAGACAAGAGATGACCCAAGAAACAGTACAATGAGGGCGTCAATAATTTTTTTCAATGCAGAATCTTTCAGCTATTACAACTGCAGTATTTAAGACTAATCTTCAACTGGAAATTGACCTGGGAGTAACTGGTTTCAAATGTAAGTAACATGCCAGTTGGGAGCCAAATGGTTCCAGTTTGCCAGCAACTGGGAAACATCGTTTCCCAGTTGAGAGCCAAGTGGCAGGAGGGACTGCAAACCAACTGGGAAGTAAGTGACAGAAGCCAACAGCCACAGAAACCAAGGGGCACAGGGGATTTTTTTTTTAATTTATTTATTTAATTTCAAGTGTTGATCAATTTAGAATATTACTGAATATGTTATCGCTCAATGCTAATTCATTAGAAAAGCAGAAGAAAAAACCACATGCCGCCGGTAGGATCCGAACCCACGACCTCCGAATTACGCGTCCGGTGCTCTACCTCTGAGCTACGGCGACGGCTGTCAAGTCTTCTGCTATCGGGGGTATCGGGGGTATGTTTACAAGTAACCTAAGTGGTTCTGTTTGTGGGTCAAGTGAGAAGCAAAAATTCCCAATTGAGGGCCAACTGGGCAGAACTAGTAGTGGGTAAAAACCAAATGGAAAGTTTCTTGCTGCTTGGAGGGACGACAAGAAGGAAATAAATGGTGCTGCGGCTCAGAACATCTCAGTCATTAGGCGCAGAAATGAATGTACTGTGAAATTATATTGAAGCTGGCTTATCGGTGAACATCAATCCGATCGCACTGTGTGCACTGCATGCGAAAATACCCATAGACACTCTCCTGGCGAATAACGCCACTTCCCTCAAAACTCTGCATTGCGTGTTTAGCATGGGTTGCTAAACACGCAAAGCAGCGAATGTATCGTGTGCCCACGTTATTAGCAATGCTATTTTTTTTCTTTTTATCAAGCCTGCTCTTTCTTTCTGCAGCCCGTTGTGACAAACGTTTCGGGCAGGGTAACATTCTAATTATTTATTTATAATTGCCTAACCATCGAAACGAGCTTCTATTTCTGAGACCGTGATTACCGAGATATGCCGCGGACTGGTGGCGGTGCGGAAAGCTTGGTGAAATTGTCTGCACCACCATCGTGCTGAAGTTCGTATCATATTTATCAATAACAGCGCAAACTGCACATGGCAATTACAGCTGTGAAAAAGTAATACGTTACAATTTAAAAATCATTAACTTATTTTTCGTGCCACAGCAAGCAGACTACTAAGTATAAAAAAGTGACGATACAAAGCATGGGTCAGTTTTGCACACTCCGCATGAGCTAGGTCAGCCATGCCGGCAATGGTTGAGCGCACAGCGTCTGCGATTTCTCATAGTGTTCCGTGGGAACGTTGTGTTCGGAGAACCTCGACACAGAATTAATTATTCGCTTACTATTGCCGGTAAGATTGTTCAACAGTTCTTTCCTTGATCGAGCTGAAGGAAGAGAGTTTGTTTGCTTTTACTACTCAGAGAAGTAAACCTGTCGGTATGAATTAGGACTACAAGTTGTTTTCACCGGCTGGAATCGTGACCTTTCCAGGTACGCACTTAGTTCGCTCATTGAAGTGTATTTTATGCTATTTTTGCATTCATAATGAAAAAATTCTAATGCACTTATCGGCACGTTACATTTTGAGCTCACTCGTTTGGCTGTGTTGCCAAACTCGCTGTGCATTGAAACAAAGGATTGTGATGTATGCAACTGACCTCTACTACTGAAATGTGGGCATGCGTTCGGATGGTGTGCTGAAGTGCATGTGGAAGCACATTCCGCTCAGCACGACTGCTTTTTAGTGTCGCAAGGACATTGTTTGATGCGTCAGACTTGCGTCGGTAAAATGGCATAAATTACTGGGCTTGTCTGTAGTGGTTGCTCTGCTATTCTCTTGTTTGTCACCTATAAAAATGAACAATTATGCTTTGTTTTGCAGCAATCCTGACCTATTGGGCTCGGCAGAAGAGTTTTGATGCCTCCGCAACTATAAACCTGACGATTATACCCAATGAGAAGATTCAAGGTTCAGTGAAAGCGGCGAGCGCAATAAAGCACTGACGCACTGAGAAGTCGTCTGCACTGTTTTGGGCTCCCGTGATGGCCATGTACTCGCTTACTGAAATGTATTTGAGCAAGCTACAGTGCTTGGACTTCCTGACGCCTCCATAGGGAAGTCAGTGACTGGGATGCAGTAGGTCCCCATTACATCTGGAACTGCAACAGCTGCCAGCTGAATCTGGGATTGCAACGGGTACAGCTGCATCTGGGATTGCAACAGGTCCCAGTTACATCTGGGATTTCAACTGGTTCCAGTTGCAACTGGTTTAAGGAACAAATTTCCAGTAGCAACAACTGGAAATGTGTTCCTTAAACCAGATGGACTGGAATGAGTTAGAAACATTTCACGTGGGATATTGGTCAATGTGTAGACATATTCTCTTTATATAGATATCTAGACAACGGAGACTGGGTGTACTTACACCATGCACAAATATCTCGTAATCCTGCTGGATGTCGGCACGACGCACTATACCTCGGACTGGACACTAATTTTGGTGTTGTAAGTACGTAGATATTTGGTAAATGGTACTAAAATGGATGTCTGGTGGAGGTGTCCAATGTCCAGAGTAAATATCTCGTTGATGTCCATGTGACGTTTGATGGTTTACTGGGTCCTTCTAATCACCTTCATAATTTGCGAAGACAAATGTACCTCATTAGTCACATAGTTAATAACACAGATTAATTGCTTGTGTTAACACCAGAACTAAAAAATTAACTATAATTTCATACATACAGCCATGCCTAGACCATTAGCACAAGCCCTCTTAATATGGGCTCAAATTATTGACAGTTTTTCGAGGCAAAAAACTTTTTCAATGCACCTACACTTGGTTAACATCGAAACTCACTGATCAGAGTGGACAAAGCAAAAATGCATGCAGCTCATTGTTGCATGTGTCCTTGTCACACTATTACGCAGAGTGGAAAGACACTTGTATTTGAGGAAATAAATAAAACACTGACTGAATCATATACCTTTCTTACACACTAGAAATGCCATCACACTGCCTGCCCCACTGTCTGAACAGAATTTTATGTTAACCGGTGAACTACCAGGCACACCGACTTCTCCAGCTCACACACTTTCTGGTTTCCCTTTCTGGTGTAAAAATCATTGTCAGGATTGGGAGGATCACATTCTGGAGTAGACTGCTCATTGCACAAAATGAATTAGGCTGCTTAAAAATAAAAGAACAGAGCCGCTTGCTTACATCACAATCCCACAAATGCCTACCCGCAGCCCACAATGCTAGGTTAGCACTTTTTAAACAGAGTACACCGCAGAAGAAAAGAAAAATGCAGTGCTCCTGTTTCGGGCATGGGCGGCGGGCAAGAACAGAACTAGGCAGCGGTGCAAAGCGGGGAGTCTGCTAATGCAAGTAGCAACAGCCATTTCATTCAATCCTAGGAGTAAGGAGCAAGCACCAAGACGCAGAAGGAAGACGACGTTGCTGTTGTCGCCGCAGAAAACAGCCCGACGGCCGTGCAGCCAAGCTAGCGTCACGTTGCACACACGGCAATTCTCAAGCACAGTTCCCGCACGAATCGCGATCGAAATGTCAATGAATGCCACAGAAACAACGTCGTGTGATCGCTCCAGTCGCGATCACTGCAACCACCGCAACGCGTGCGACTAGCTGCACAACGGCATTCGGAAAGCATGGCGCGCGTAGCGAGTTTTCGCAGGTGCACATTTCGCTGCCTTGACTTGTAAAAGCACTCGCTCTGGTCGCAATCACTTTCACTACGCGGACACTTGTCACTGTGCTGTGCAGCTCATGCACGCATAGGAAATTCACCGTAAGCAGCTGTTACTCGCCGCTGTCCGTGATGATCCTCGCAGGAACGCTTGCAACAACCACAAACAGCTCCGTATAAACACCTCGCGACATCGCCAACGCGCAGGTCTTGCGTCGGTTTCAAGAGGCGCTGTCAACTCCATCAGCGTCGATGACTACAGAATTCAACTCGGGGAACTGTCGCTGCGCGCTGCTACACGCGGAGAAGTTCGCAGTCGCTTTGAACACGCGTAATATCAATATGTTTCGCAGCATAGCTGCCACCACCTCGCTGCCAGATTCAATCGGTGGGCGGCCCCGGCAGAAGCGGAGTCGGGGCTGAGACGCCGCGTAAAAGCAGCCAATCCGGCCGGATCCGTACACGCGCATAAATGCCGCATTTGTTTTTCCAGTCCCGGACCACTTGCTGACAGGTCTCGGCTTCCGCTCTGACAGAAAACAGCGTCATGGTCACATGACCTACTTGCCATAGGCTGCTTGCGAACTCGCCGCCAGAGCCGGGCTCCCCTTCAGTTACCGTACCGGGAAGCTGTCATCTGCTAGCAGACGACGCAAGCCACGGCCATCACGACGCCGAAGCAACGCCGTGCGCTCGATCATGATACTGAGTCGATTTGAAGACCTTACTGTCAGCTTGGCGTAGGTACATTACAGAACTCAGCTTCGGAGGTAAGCTCGCCGCTACTGCTTGCGGCGAAGTTCGCACAAAGCCCAACTCGTTGCGGATAGGCAGATAGACGAAAGCCTTCGCAAAAATGTTAACAAGCGCTATAGCTGCTCCAGTATACAAGTGGTTCACCTGCGATGCTTTCAGGTAAGCGTACAGACAGCATGTCGCAAAACAAGCGAACGAGAACCTCTTGGCGACACGAGCAAACAATACGCGTTCGCAGCTTCGAACGCGCGTCCGTGTGCGGTGGATTTCAAGAAAATAAACGAAGATGCAAGAACAAAAAGTCTTACGATGGCTCAGAGAGCAGCTACGGAGCTCATGTGAAGGTTTAACGCACGATATCATCCTCCAGGAACACGAAAAGTACGCAAAATGCACACGGAATGGCTGCCAGCGAGCCGCGCAGCTGTCGTCTGCTGCCTTTCCCCACCTTGCCTTTCCCGCAGCCCCAAGTAGCCCGCGGACTGCCATAGGCGAAAAACGAACGCGTTGCCATGGCGACGCAGGCAGGTGGGCGGAGCTTTCGGGCTCAGGAGCACAGACCTTTGGGCTGCTTTCGGGCTGCCTGAGAAAAACAAATACCGGACTCGAGTCCGCAAGTCGTCCCAGACAGTCCGGGACTGAAAAACAAATGCAGCCAATTTGACCAACTTTCCCGCTTCCGGTCGCCTACTGTCTGGTCTGTGCGGTCCGTCGTCTGCATGCCGTGCAGAAGGCGCAAAGAGAACGACGATTGTTGAGGGCGCTCAATTCATCTGTCCGCCCACTGTTATCATCATCATCCTATATTTCGGCCCTGCACAGTTTTATTTCAAAATTAGTAATGAAAACAGCCATAATAACTTTTTCTCACCAGCAGAAGAAAAACGAAAGGTTCATAAGTGCATGCATGCGCGCGTTAGATCGGTGTCGTTTTTCATTATCGAGATAGCGCTTTAGTTTTGCGCTGAACGCGCTTTTTATTACATTGCAAGCGAGCGACCCTCACCCGGCCCCTTTCTTTTACATCGGCGCCGAGCTCAATGAATGTAACTACGGGCATTTATGATAGAAGTGCTATCTTATAATAAAATTATAAATTAGAATTTTGTTATGAATTAAAATGTTTTAAATTATAATAGTGGATGAGGCCATTTGTCCCATGGATGGATGGATAGGAGCGCTCCCTTTGAAACGGGTTGGTAGCAATTGCCACCATGCTCAGCTTTTCTTTCTTTAGCGCCACGCGGCGAAAGGGATGAACTAGGACATGCATGCTAGGGCCGCCTGGATTGGCTGCGTGTTGCTGAAGCACCGTTATCTGCGCTAATATCCCTCAAACTTCGCAAAGTTTACCGAGTTTGAGGGGCTTTAATAGACAGTTTTAGTATAGCGTTTGCGTTTTTTGCGTACGCAACACGCAAGATGTTTGCGTACGCTAAATTCAAAGCGCGAACAACTTTTAGGTGAGCGTTTGCGAACCGTTCCGCAATAGGCGCTAAGTAGACATACAACATCCAGGTTCAGCCCCGTTTGGGTAAGTACTTAACGCCACCACACGTCGAAAAAAAAAAATTGAGGTCGTTTTGATCCAAACCAAGCCAAACAACTTCTGAGAAGTGCCAAAAATGGCCGTTGCCATGACGACAGTGTACACAACCTGTCGTTCGGCTTACGGGCTTGAAAACAGACTGCTATCTCAAAAGTACCGGCAAGTTATCGCACATAGCATTGCGTCCCAGTGAAACGACAGAAAGCGGAAGCGAATACCACCATTTATTGCCAGTTGAGCGCCGAATAACTCAACGACGAGGTATTTTAGAACCGAAGCGGGCAAACAGGGCGCCGCCATGTTGTCTCCGCAAGCCCCGCAAAGACGCTACGCTATTTCCAGAAAATTGCGTGTGTACGCTAAACGCTAAGCTTCTTTTAGCGTTCTGCGCATGCGCATTCTACATGCGCTATTTTATTGCGTACGCAAAGGTTTTGCGTAAGCTATACTAAAACTGTCTAATATGTGCTGGTCGACAGCCCAGGCCCTGCGACGGAGGAGAGCGCTAAGGAGATCCATTCGAACGCATCACGTGCGCCGTATTTCGACCAGTCGAGTACGACGTTGCTCGTCAAGTCACGGCCGCTCGATGAAAGCGCACTAGGTCAAGGTCAACGACCAGTCAAAGGTCAAGAAAATCAGCGCGCTACGAACCACCAACTCCGCTCTATTCCTGTCTGCGCGTTTCACCTGAGTGTTCATCTAGGCAGGGGATTTCCACACTTCGCGAAAATTTTGAAACCTATCATGGCTTTCGTTATAAATTGAAGGAATAGTAGAATACTCCTCTTCGGCAGACTGGATGAGGAGCTGGCAAAAGACTGATTACGTTCCGAGGCCGCCTCGCTTGGCCGTTCATTCGCCACATGCCCGAACGACGACGCACCTCAACCCCCCCCCCCCCCTTTTTTTTCCTGTGTTGTTACCGACTGCGAACGGCACCAGTCACTTTAATCCAGCCAATTTCAATGCCGCCATGTATCAAATTTTCTCTTAACTTGCTTTCAGGCCATCCCTCATGGATAAACCTCGTACCCTACGGTCTTTAATGGATTGGAAATAAATAAATGCTGTCGTTTCGAAACTTGCGAATGCTGGTCTGAACTGTGGTAAACGCGCGAATTTGAACGGTAATTAACCCCTTCCCCCGGCATACTTAGCATCGCCACGCACAACTGCAGAGCAAGCACTGAGCCAGTATTAACGCGAAACTGGACTTCAATCCTTCATTTAACATCTCCTGGGTTCCATTCCCTCATTCTCAACTTATGCCTCATGGCACACTTCTCGAATAGGGAAAAAAAAACAAAAAAAAAAAACGCGGCTGCCTTCCACAAAGGCACCTTCGCACAAATCAGCTAAGTCGCTTCACTTAGCCAGCTCCGTGGACGCTTTGCTTTCGCTTCATTTTGTTTTTTTAGGTTTCCGTGAATAGTTTGATTCGCAGATAAAATAGCCGCAAAATAAGCCCGCAGAAACAAAAATACGCGCAGACTATTTGCTGGATTACTACGTATTACTCCGCCGATGGCAGAGCGGCAAGCCGGCACGGGACTGGGTGAAAGGCACTCCACGCGTTGGTCAACTCCGCCCACCGTACGGGGAGAATTAAAAAAAAAAACAAAGGCGGGAGCCGGACGTTAATTCGATTTAATTAGGGAAATCGGCCACACAGGGCAATGCACCGAAGTTTTTAAGAATGCTCGGAACGTATAGATCGAGTTCCCGCGGCAAAAAGACGAGTTCAGATTCCTCTTCACTGCACCTTTAACTCAAAAATTAAAGAAAGAAAAGAAGCAACTGGTTGCGCATGCGTACATGCAGTGAGTACAACGGTCTTCCTCACGCCGAGCGATCTGTGAAACAACGCAGCAGCCGCGGCAGCCCCGATGACGCTACCACCGTCTTCGCTTCTCATCAGATCGATCTGCCCACGGCACACCGAATCCCAGATCTCGAGGATGAACCTCGCATAACTTGACACGACGGCACGGATTCAGGCCTACAAGCTCTAAATAGACTCTCATGTCCGCGGACGGAAAAGGGAGGGCGCTTTTTTCGCATTGGGATCTGCTGTTTTCATCCGCCGTGTGACTGAGTCCATCACTCGGACGGCCCCCTGACTTGGCGTGACGTCACGGATTCGGCCGTGACCTAATCCGTCGTGTGAGCCCACCTTCAGGTACCGCCTTCCGCGGCTATTAGCAGTACTTCTATCCCAAACAATCCCTTTGCTTTGGTGCTCTCTCGTATCTCTCCTCCTCGGTGCCCCCTCCCGTCCTCTTTCCCGCTCTCAGCAGCAGTCGCGTGAGGAGCACCCCAAACGACCTCACAAGGCGGCCGCGTACAGAGGCGAAGACTCATATATTGCACGTCTTGCGCTTTCAGCAGCATGCCCTCATGTTTACCCCGGAGAAAAGTGCAGGAGCTGAGAAGTTTTCGCGGGAAACTGTGTAAAGGAGCTACGCTGCTTCGCGACAGCGACGCTCGTGCTGTGAGAACGATCCGTGAATGGCCGGTAATTTGGATTAATGAACGCCCATCTATCGCAAACCGACCAACTTATGGGCACGGGCCCGTCGTTGACAGCGTCACCAAAGCTCAGGATTTTGCAGTACCGTCCAGACGTTACAGACGGAGTCCCGTGTACCGATGTGTCATATGGTGGGAACAGGAATTCGTCCAACATTTAGGTCTGGCGAAGGCCCACGCTCGCACAGACCGCATCGTATGTGAACGCGCCGCAAAAGGCTTCCTCCGCCATGGTGACTAACTCTGGCTGAAAGGGCCTCTGGCCAGTGTGGTACGCGGGTCATATAGGACTACGAGCGTCACTCGCCGGTGACTCACGTACATCTGCTTTCATATATGGTGGAAGAAGAGTGGATTCGCGAAGAGTGGTACAGCGCCTAGAAGAGCATGCCTAGTCTGAGCGCCCAGTACTCAGCCGACGGCTGCAAGTATACAGTTCACGTACAGCCAGGGACAAAAGTCTGCGGGATGCGTATTGGCAGGAAAAAATTTAATGCGGGGAAGTCAAGCATTGCAGATCACTGAAACGCACAGGAACATACGGAGATATGCGTGCTCTATCTGCTATAAAAATACGAACTGCCTGTGTACTGAGGCGGCGCTGAAATAAACTTTTTCCCTCAAATCCGCATCCCGCAAACTTTTGTCCATGAATGTGCCATTTTAAAAGACGGCAAGAATAAGAGGCAGATGATCCACGAAGACAAGTCTCGATCAAGGAAGCTCCTTTTGAAAGTTAGGAGGGAAAGCGAATTGGTGTTTACTTTCTTAGTAAAAAACAACAACAAAAGGAAACAAAAAATTTCAAGGCCTTAGTGGTCTTGTTGATTTTTGTTTATGCCATTGTACTTATTACAAGTTACACATTATTGTTTTTTTTTTAATTTCGCAGCTTCTCCGTCAACCCTTCGCAGGTATCGGCTTTCTTCGCTGGAAGGCTGTTAAAGCTACAGACAGGAAACGTTTTACGCGCAAGATGCTCCCGATCTGCTGCCGCGGGCTGCATTCCTTCCACTCGGCGCCAGGAAATCACCGAGACAAAAAGGAAAAGTAAAGCAGGCGGAGTGGGCCCGACTTGCTTTCGCGCGAATCTCTCGCACATTCTCGCCCAATGCAGGAGCCATCGCCGGTCGTGCAACGGAAGAGGATGCAACGGGACCTCGTCGGTAAATGCCACCGCGTTCTCAGTCTGCACCCCCTCCCTGCCGAAGGCTATCGTTTGACGTATCAGAGGAAAACAAAAAGAAAGGGAAGTGTAACCACGTAGCAGGCACAGATTCAGGTGGGAGCGGAATCGCGGACAGCTCAGACTAGGAGACCGGCGCGCTGCGACACCGCTGTGTACCATTCGCGCAGAGCAGCCCGCACAAGATTGCAGCGTTGACGAATGAAATCGCCAGAAACGATCGTCGCGCGCGCGCTGTACAACTATGCAACGAACGATGAGACGTATTTGGCTGCGTACCAGTTTTTCGTGACTGGCAGTTCGAGTGCCGCCGTTCCATGCCTAGCTCTATTTCCTGTCACGGGACAGGTCACATCATCATCATCACCACCACCACCGTGATAACTGCTATCAGATGGAGGATGTGCTCGGTTTCTGTCGTCAAGATAGGTTGGTATACCACCCTGCCTGCACTTTAGCCGTAAAAAAAATCTCAACGAAGGTAGCAAGCCTCAAAAGTGACACTGCAACGGTTCTCGAAGGCGGCGAATACTGACCCGCCCAAGAATATTCCAACAAGAATCCTTAAAGGGGCTCTGAAACACCTTCAGAGGAGAGATTACCACCTTCGCTCGTCGTGAGCCAAACGATGCACTTCTGCACGCAGCAGAGAACCCACAACCGCGGGCCATTGTGCTAAGGTGCAATGGGCCAAGGTGCCACTGTGCTAGCGCACCTTCATCGCATTTAGTTTAACGTCGTAAATCGTTCATCATGATTTCTTCACGGTGGGGTTGTAATGCTAACGCATTAAAATTTAAACTACAAATTTAGCAGGTCCAGTCAAATTCTACGAGGTGGTCTACTCATAGCAATGACTACGTATTATTTCAACGAAAAACCAAGACTGCCGCCTTATTTCCTTAAGGGGTGACGCGGCTTTCAAATCACGAAAATCTCGAAAAAAAATCGATTTTTAGAAAACACCAGATTTCGTGTCTATAAGGTGTATTTAGTTATATCCCGAAAATAGCCCAGAACTGACTTTGAAAAATGTTTTTGCGACCACAGGTAGCAAAAAAACTGGCTGGAATCTGCGTGAACATGTCAGTTTCCTCGAAAGTGTTATTTTTTTAAATTGGACTACCATGCTTGCAGAAAGCTTAACATGACAATGGCTTCGTGGATTTTTATGCGGTTTATTGCATTATGTTCCTTGGTATATTCTGCATGTACTGACTTTCATTTCATTCAAAGTAGCCTATTTGTCATTAGGACGCGGTAATCTGTTGAGGATGACTTTTAGGAATAGGTAACCACTAAATAAAAAAGACAAACCCTTTGCAGGCAAGAAGGCGATCCGGCGCGTATCAGCGCCCTACACCGTCTGAGAAATTCAAGGCACAGTAGTGAAGTAAAACTCGCAGGATTTCGGGCGTCTCCATGACGATTTTAACTGGTGAAGAATCTTCCGCGGCGGCACCGATCTTGTTTTAAGTCCGAAAACACTATTGGCTTCATAACCTGGAAAATCCAGGTCACGTGATGCGGGAAATTGCGGGAAATAAACGATATAAAGAAATAAAATAAACAATGCCACGACTGGGTTTCGAACCCGCGGAGGCGCAAACAGATCAGCCTCGCTGGCCACTGCACGAGAGCACTACGTTATCACCGCAGCCGATCACTCCCCGTGTTAAACTGCAACACCATGCCGCGCTGTGCATGCACGTAGTCGGCTTTATCAATCATCAGCTTCCAACTGTGCGCAGCCGCCGCGGTGAGACAGTGGTTACGGCGCTCGGCTGCCGACCCGAAAGACGCGGGTTCGACCCCGGTCGCGGCGGTCGCATTTCGATGAAGGCAAAATGCTATAGAGGCCCGTGTACTGTGCGGTGTCAGTGCAAGTCAAAGAAACCCAGGTGTTCGAAATTTTTCGCAGCCCTTCACTTCGGCGTCTCTCACAGCCTGAATCGCTTAGGGACGTTAAACCCCATATACAAATCCAAACCATCTGTCTGTAAGTCACGAACGGAAAGGAGACGCCCTTTCAATCGCGCTTTCAAGTACGCGGCGTTGGTGTCCACCTGCGAAAACCCGCTTTCGCACCATATTTCTTGGTTAGAAATGCTAAACCGCCAGCAATTTTTTTTTAGTAAAAATCGATTGTTTGCATTATTTGGCTCTGCTTAACATTTGCTCGGCAGCAAAGAACGCATTTACTGCTCAGAAAATTTTCCCGCCACTCGATTCAAACTCGTGACGTCTACACCATAAACGACTCCGTGATCACCGTTTTGAAATTGAATGGCGGGGTATCCCAGCCTCAGAGATCCACGTCTAAAATCTTTGCGGCGCTCGCAGTTTATTTGCTGGAACAGTCGGTGGTGGCGACACCTGTATTTAATTTTTTGGCCTCTCCTGGCTTACAGAAGCTCCGTTTTCGGTGAAAGTGGAGTCTTTGGCGTCAGAACGCGGTGATCCATCGAAGCAGGCCAACTTCAATGTCTCCTCAGTGTCCCTTTAAAGGAGAACTGCACAGGCTTTAGGATTCGACGGGTTTAAAGGGTTCGAAAGTGTAAATCTTGCACGTAAAGCACGAGAAGTCCTTTTGGGCTAGCATTTGAATTGCTAACGCAATCGCCGAATAAAATCGCGACGTCCTTTACGATTCTCCGCAGCGCAGAGCGCCAAGTGGCGGGCGCATAATGACGCCATCTACGGTACCGGTACATTTCCAACGCATAAACGCCTGCTTCGAAGGAAGAGAACCACCTCCACTGAAAGCAACGCCCGGCGAACGTCCATGACATCATGGAACGACGTTCCACACCGTCCATGACGTCAAACCGAGTTTCTCCGCACTTCCATAGTGCTGTGAGGAGAAGCTTAAATTTTCTCCTAAAATTTATTCGTCGATTACGCCACCATTTGAAATGGTAGCTTTAAAAAATTTCGCATGCTTTACCTGCAGCCAATATAAATTGGAATCCTTGAATATCGCGGAATTCTCAAAGAACGACACAGTTTACCTTTAAATAACGCATGGCAGTGCAAGAAAGCCATCCAAGCTTCGTTCGTAGGAAAAGAGGGCGCCATCAGTCACGCCTGTTCCCTTGTTTCGCCCAGCATGACCCAACAACGTGGGACACACCACACTGCAGTTCCCACTGAAAACGCCGTAGAAAAGCTGCAGCGGTTTTAGTGCAAAAACCTTCATACGGTTACCAACACAGACCAAGAATATTGTCTAGATCTTCCATGCCTAGCAACGGCGACGCAATGTTAAGGTAAAAAGAAATAAAATACCCACGACTGGGAGTCGAACTCGCGGCGGCGCGAACAGGTCAGCTTCGCAGGGCACTGCGCGAGTGCACTGATGATAATGTGATGGCTGATTTTTTTGCTAAGTCTGTCCTTTGTGGATCTGTGGTACCATTCATTTCAAACACTGTGCATTTGGCAACCCACTTTCAATGTTTCTTGCAACTTCACTCCTTGCGTCATGAGCCTCTACTTGCTACAGCGGATTTTCAGCATTTGGCATTCCCTTAGAGTGCGCGCTTGTGCAGTTCACAGCAATTCAAGGTGTTCATGACACTTTCGCGGTGCAGAATACCGCAACTAAAATTTTATTTGTGCCGATCGGGGTTCTCTCTGTCGAACTATTATGAACCATGTGGCGAAATTGAATCACTTGATCACTTTCTCTTCTCCTGTCGGCAATTTGCTTCAATGCGAAAAGCTTATCTGCAGATTCCCCTCGCTCGATTTAGGGCTTCCTCTTTCTATTCTGGTTCTTCTCTCCTTTGGGGCAAGTGCCAGGACATATGTCCTAAATCAGTGTGCGATTATTTTCATAACTTCGCGATTGCGTCGGGAACACTCCTTTGTTATTTATGATTTTTAAAATTATTTTCTTTAACACAAAATTCAACCACGTCTACCTTAAATGAGTCAATGTTTCACAACTCTTTGAATGTGCGAGGCACCTTGGCCAAACCCTCCTCTGGGTGTGTACCACTCCAACAGAGGACAACAATAACAACAACCAGGAGCGAAGACCCGTGTCTTCACAGGTCACTTCGCACTGAATGCAATGCCACGCTGCTTGTGCGAAGCACGCAACAACCACACTAGCGTGTGCGCACACAACACTCAAGTTGTCACCGAGTCGGGTAACCGGCAAAATGAACCCCAGCAGAGGTGCCCGTTATATGCGCAAAATGCGACGTGTAGCTTTAAGCGCTGGTCAGAAAGTACAAAACGTCCACAGCGAAGTACCAAAATAAAGCCAAAGCATTGTTTTCGCAGCACATCAATCGAGATTCTATTTTGATTTGCAAGAGTGAAGTAACCACCATAACGAGAGTAATCCATACAAAGCGTGTCCGTTAGTGCCTACTACTCGAAGTATCGCACTTGATTACACTCTTCAGTACGGTACGATCCACATTGCAGCGACAAGCACTGCACAATTTAAACAGCCCGCCACACGTGATGGTTGCGCCATCTGGCGACAAGTTCAGTAAACGCGCAAAGCGCGGGGCAGTAACCCGCGCCGCCGTACGAGAGGACGCGAAAGCTTAGGCACTCAAACCAACCAGCCCTGGAAACAGCGGGGGCAGTACTATTCAAACTATTTGTCTCCCACCACCGTAAACTACACGCAAACCTGCATGAACTCCAAAGCGATTAAAAATAAACAACGTGGTGGCTCCCCAAGCATGCACGTGCAGGGAAACGCATGTACGCAATGCTCGTCAGTCTGTCAACTGGAAACGGGGAAAACCGTTACAACTACACGAGTTGCTGAACCTCAGTCAAAACTCACAATGCGACAACAGCTCAGTTTAACGGTCTCAACTGCACCTCAGTTCATGCACAAGTGTGTCTGCGTTTCTTGCAAAGGCGGCAGACACGAATGCGTGCAAGGTTACTGTCAATGAACAGCGATACCTGCTGCGAAACTGCACGCGGGAATGAATGCTAAGCTCTCTCCGTACGCGCATTTGTGAGCACTGGTAAACAAAACAGGTTGGTTCGATACGAAAACACCTACCTGGAGGTACTTTTATCAACTTGTACGGCGCAGAATTAGCACGGTCGTGCGCTAGTGCCATCA
The DNA here is from genome assembly GCF_055824585.1 of Amblyomma mixtum. Taxonomy (NCBI): domain Eukaryota; kingdom Metazoa; phylum Arthropoda; class Arachnida; order Ixodida; family Ixodidae; genus Amblyomma; species Amblyomma mixtum. The sequence goes on along the minus strand of NC_143014.1, from coordinate 335,584,533 downwards.
CATCTCCGTTGAGTAGCGCGACGCGACGCGTCCTGTCACCATTGACACTTTTTGTCACTGCGGCCGCCGCCACGGCTGATGTCCGATTCACAACACGTGCTGCTTGAGGTGGTACTGTTGTTGATGATGCTGCAACCCCTGCTGAGGCTAATGAGGAAGAAAACGATGATGAAGCTGCCAAGGAAGGCACTGCCGACGAGGTTGATGGTGTGCTCGTCGAGGTGGGCTCTGCATGCCGATAGTTATCCGCTAAGCGGGACCCTTCGACCACAATGTCCCTAAAAGTGATGTTCGTACCCCCATTTAAGCTCCCCCACTTCCTCTGAAAGCTCGGAGTACTCAAATATCGGCATATCTTCTTGTAGCACTGCAACACGATACGGAGATGCAGGTTCTCAGTGAAACCGGCGGTACTACTGTTGCAGTCTGCACACGGCGAATTCAACCGCATCGTCTGGCCGACACACATCTTGCACACTGTGTGCCGACACTTTGAAGAAGTGGACGACATGGGGACAACGAGTAGGCTGGAACACACACAACACGCTAGCGCCTGCCGAAGCAGGGACAGCAGGCGATATATGTCAGCCCAGGCACCGTGGTCTTCGGGGTCCGATTCGAACACTTTTCGGGTTACCTCTAGGTAGAGATTCAGAGCGCTCATTATTCACAATGCGGGCTGGCGCTGAAGGTCCTCCTCAGCCCGCACAACATGAAAAATACACTTTTCATGCGCATTCGCGCTCGACTCCGATCATGTTTTGTTTGTGGCGAGCGCGATGTCGCTGCCGCTTCGGCTGGCGGTTTCGCTTTGAGGCATGGCGAGTCAGCTGTTAGCGGAGCAGTGGCGCCGAATTTGACGGTCATTGCTCCTTATTCGGTTCCCATAACTGCTTCTAACAAAGCTGTTTTCGAATTAAATATTTCCAGTCTCATTTACGCAGAAAATATTTTGGTTGTTTTGGCATTTATTGCTTGAAATGATCGCATCAACATACGATCGTGATATGGAGGTAATTGTTAAAAAAATAGCGTTATATATAATTGGTGAAAATTTTTGTTTTATTATCTTAAAATGAATATCACCTAAACAAAGATTACAAAAACCGCTGTTCATGTCGTTGCATATTACGAAACCCGAAGATGTAGACAAGTAGTAGACACTATGCAAGTTGGCCGAGGTGAGCAATGAACTTAAGAATAAAAAAAGAACTTTGCGCAAAAACACTACACTAGGCACTATAGACCTATCAAAAGAAGCCATCTGTTTTATGAAATCGCGTGTCTGTGTGTGCATGGTTTTTCTTTGTGCGCTGCAATAAACAGCCTAATTAACTAATTAATCAATCGCGCGTTTATTTACAGTCGTGGTGTGAAAATGTTGCGGAATAGGCTTAGAAGCACCAATCTGAAACATTTTCGCTCAAACAGGGTTCACTTAGCTCTCATTTTCGGTAAAAGAAAAAGAGAAAAACCAGTGATAATTCATCTGCGCACAGCGATTGCAGCGGCCTCTAGCGGATACGGAAAGAACTCACTTACCTCATCTCAAGCGAGCTTTTCAAGACAAAATATTGCTTTCATATTGGCCTCATTACACAACTTTATTTCTTAGAATTCGTAAACGACGTGTCCCGAATGCGAGACTGGGTGCCATTGGTTCATCTCCATATGCGTCAGCAGGTGCCAGCGCTTCACTCAGTCTCGGCACGAACCGAAAGCATCATCTGTGAGAGCAGGCCAGCGATGAGGCCGACTGAATCGTTTCGGTCTGAGTTTGAGACAGCAGCGTCCGGTTTTGTTGTCACATGGTTTTTCTTTTATTAATTTTCCCTAAATTTTGTTTCCCCGCACAAAAAAAAAACAAAAGAAAAAACCGAAGGAGAAAATAAAACCAGGCAAAACCTTTTGTCATGAGAACGGTTCAGTTTAAACAGTTGATTTCTACAAAAGTCTGTTCAGTTCAATGAATGGGTAAAAATACGCGGCGCGGCTGCTGGTACTTATTAAATAAAAAAAACTACCACGGCTAAGGTACATAAAATTTTCGGCGCCATCTCCCAATGTGGCAAATGACCACTAATTATCTGTTTACAGTCATTTCTTTCTTTCTTTCTTTCTTTCTTTCTTCCTTTCTTTCTTTCTTTCTTTCTCTCTTTCCTTCTTTCTTTCTTTCTTTCTTTCTTTCGTTCTTTCTTTCTTCCTCCTTTCTTTCGTTACTGCGGTGTAGCGGTTATATACGGTGCTAATAAGGCGCGGGCTCAGTATCCGCGTTCTCGGGGCTTGCTTTAGGAAGGTAGAATGGAGAAGTCATTCCGGAGTGATCCACACAGAGCCCCTTGCGGCTTTAAATCCAGGCCGATTCTGATAAGAGTGCAAGGATTTAACTGAACAGTTAACTCAAGTCTTAGTAGATGGAAGTGAAAGGAGAGAACTGAACAATGAACTTATGTGAACGCTCTGAAATTTAAATATCAGTTTCCACGTGGAACCCTCCAGCGCCGCCTTGACTCTCACAGGGCGAGAAGGAAAGGGGGGCGGTGGAGACGACGCCCCAACCCCTCCAACCTTGTGCGTTAAGATTAGTTTTCTGACCGAAACACTCCAAGCGCTATAAAAAATTAAAAGCGTCCTTCTACAACAGATGTAACGCAGCTACACATAGCTTATTGGCTGCAAGAGGAAAGTATACAACAGTTACATCTTTCAAGCACTCACTTATGGCGTTGAAGCTTTGAGGCCAGTGAAAAGGCTTTAAATAAAGTTGACGGCAGCACGGAGAGATGTATGGAAAGAAAAATGATAGGTGTATTTTTCAGTGTTTGAGTGATTGCTGTGACCCTGCCTGTTATTATGTAAAAACAAGTTTATCTCGTCAGGAAGAGAAATGTATTTAATTTCGAGCGGCACGCTTTTTTAATGGCCATACTAATTGTTGGTACGGGTGGATTGAGCAACAATGGAGTGCTTAGAGCTGTTACCTTGTTCGACTTCTCTGCCTGCGCGAAGTTTTTTTTGGAAAAGCTAAAGCACCAAAAAGAGGACAGATCCTGCATCGTTTGAATGAAATGTTAATACCGGTAAATGGAGGCTGCTTTCGGCTCCACTGGGTAATTATCTAGAACTAGTGGTGTGAGAATGACAAAAAAAAACAAGAAAAAAAACTGGAGGGGACACTTAAGCTCCGCCTTAAGGGTATGACGCCATAGCATTAATAGGTTAATGGCCATATGAGCGGAATTGGTCATTCTCTAATCAACATTCATAGATCGATGCAAGAGGGTTCACCAGTGGCAGTGTCCATAGGAAATACATGGGAACTTTCAGAAGCTATACCATGTCTAAACATGGCTCGATTTTCATGAGGTTTGTGGCAGCGTTTTCGTCTTTAGTGAATAGAGGAAATGTTGCGGACAGATTTTGTTGTTTAAGTTTCATTTTTTTACTAATTAGACGCAAAGTTCCAGAAAAATGGTGCTTTTAGATATGTCAAACCTTCATGTCATCTTGGGAAAAAACTAAGCCAAATATCAAAATTTCGTCCGCAACATTTCCTCCCTTTTTCTTTCTTGATTGTTAGGCCGCAATTTTTATCCATATCGAACCTAGTGTTTGTATTTTACAGGCTCTGAAAGTTGTGTATGTATTTTCTGCGGGGATTTGAATTTCGCGCTAAAATTTTACTAGTGCGACGTGGCTCCACCTGGCAACAAACTATTTTGTCGCTACTACACTCTACCACCAACTTCTTGCTTGTCTGTGTTCGTGCGCACAGTTTTTTTTAGAACCTGGACGAACTTGATTTCTTTCTTTCCTTTTTTCTTGCTTGGGCTGTATTTCGAAAGGATTCTGCTTTTCTTTTTCTCTCGAGCTTGTGGTGCGAAAAGGAAGCCGGATGCAAGGCCACACCCAAAAGCAGCTCCCCCCCCCCACCCACCCCTCCCACAGCACACACAGTAAGGCATTGTTCGCACCAAAGCCCAAGTGAGTCGAGTTATGGGGTCAAAAACCGGCTACTTTGTTCACGTAAACGCGCCGAGTCGAGTCAAGAGATCGGGGTTGACTCAACTCCACCCTGCTCCAATGTGCTTGTAAACGCTGCCGGGCCGAAAAAACGGAGGGGAGAGAATAATGCAAACTTGTTTTTCACTTGCGCTGTCGCACCTCTGAAGCAGCGGTGGTGTGCCTCAATCTTGGCAGTGTTGTAGGCGTTACCGAAAAAAAGTAACTAAATACGTTACTCGTTACACTAAAAAAAAAACGCGTTACCGCCCTACGTTACCCACAAAAAAAGGTAACGCGTTACCGTTACCGAAAAAAAAGTATCGCACGTTACTTTGCCGTTACTCCATGGCAATAAATTTTATTGAGTGCATCTTCGCTGTAAGAACTCAAGATAATAATTTTATAAAGTTCACACTTCATTTAGTTCCAACTTCACAAAGGAAACAGCTGAACTCAACAAATTTACAGTAATTTTGGTGTGCTTCTGCTTACGAAATTACGCGGAAATTGTGTAGCAATAAAGACATGCTTACATGTCATAGTTCCGGAAAAAATCTATTAGCGCACATAAACATTTTTTTTTACTTGAACCTGCATAATTATCGCGAAAATGCGAGTGTTTACGTCAAGGTGTTCAAGGTCAGCTTCGCTCGCTTAGGAACTCAATAACCTGAAACGTAGCCGCAGTTGCAGATAGAAACAGCAGGTTGACTGCAATCCCCTTTTCTGTGCTGTACCATTGTACTCCTTCGACGGCTCTCTTGGGGCCATCTTGAAGTAAACTGGCGACATTCATGAGTTTGCTCAGAAGAGGGAATGCGAGTGTGTCGCGTGGGAACGAGATCTTTTGGCTGGAAAACAAGCTTACGCAGAAACTGACTTACAGATTTCTACAAATGGTTCATTGGTGGCTCGGCATGCGTCCACTCTTTAGAGAGTTGTGGATGTGAGGGGTTTGGGGGTGAAGACAAGTGTGTGACTGCGTGTTCGTGCTTTTTTATTTTAGTTGAGTGCGTCGTCAAGGGCAGGTGTGCGAGCCGCAACAATGGTCGTCGAGAACACCGGTACATTTTATCTATTTGCAACATCATTTTCGGGGGACAATTGAAATAAAAAAGTAACTAGTAACGTGACACCTCACGTTACCGAAAAATGTTAACGTAAGTACGTGACCCGTTACAGTTCCGAAATGGTAACTAGTACGTTACTAAGTTACCGAAAAAAGTAACGCGTTACCGGTAACGCCGTTACTTGTAACGCGCGCGTTACCGACAACACTGAATCTTGGATGCTACCACTGCTCGCTCGTAATGCGGTGCTCGACGCTTGGTGTCACTGCTTATGAACCGGTCTCGACTAGCTAAAATCGAGTTCATGTAAATATGCGTCGGTCGAGTTGACTTCCCTCAGCCCGACCACCGCCTCAACCTGGCGTTACTGGTTCATGTAAACAGAGCTAAGCAAGCACTCGCTTATGCAATGCCAAAGTTAGCGTTCAGTCACCATGCATAGCTACAGGACGCTCTCGGTGCTTTTGCAAACCATACTTCTCGTCCTTTCATCCAATTTTGATTTGCTTGGTGACTTGTTGGTGCTGAGAAGCGGAAGATGGGTGTTCGGCGCTGGGAAACCTCGTACGAGACTATATAGGCAAAGTAAGCTACAGGCTGTCACTACAACCGAGGACATGATTCTGTAGCTATGTAAGGAAGGCTACGCGGGAATGGGAAGAAAACCAGTCATAAGGCATTGTGCTAGGAGGTCCTTTCTTTTCTTTTATTTAGCCACTGACCCCACAGATGTTCAACACAATGGAACCTTTTCCAGGTAATGTCCTGGGGATGCAGCAAGCCTCCCTTCTGCCATTTTAACCGACCACACCTGTCTGCTCAGGCGAAACCAGTCACCCGGAACCCAAATCGGAAACGCTAGATTGGTGGGTTCCTGGGAAATGGTCCATTGTATGACCCCCACATCCTTCTGTGCTCAATGGCTTCAGAGGGGTTAACTTTTTTGTGCTTCGGTCCCCGGAACCTTGGCCGCATACCTACAGAAAGTTCTGGGCTCTACTTTTTGTAGGCGGAAGAACGAATACTTTCGTGTCGCGGTGTAGTTTACACACCTGGAGGGGCAATAGAATTTCCCTCCTTTTTGGGGTACTCAGGTGCTGCCATCTATCGACAGAAAAAGTTCAAATCTGAGTTGCCTTCTAGCTGGTGAGCCCTCTTAACAGACCTGGCGCAGTGGTACAGTGGTTGAGCGATGCGCCACTGCACTGGCAGGTGGCTGTTTCGAGCACGGCCATATGAAGGGCTTTTGAGACCCATGTTGCGACCAATCATTCATTTAACTGCCACCTGCCACGTTGGGCAGTCTGTTCACAGCCTGTTGGGTAGGTCGTTACTTGTCACAGTGGACAAGTCGTGATGACGTCACAAGTTTACGTTACCTATATAGCTGGCGTCACATTCCATATGCGTGCTCCGGCCGCGCCTGCTCCGAGGCTTCAAACGGTCGCCGACGCCGGACAACTTTTTCCGACGTGGGAATACTAACGCTCTCCCAGTAAAACGACGCTTATCAGAGACTCGTTATAGGTTCCGGCATAAATGAAAACAAAAGCATATTTGGTACATTTGTGGATCGTAATTACTTCCCTTCTTTTTTTTTTTTTTTAGCTGCAGTTAGTATAGTTGTTCAGTTTTCAGTGGCCAGATTCACCCGTCATCACGAAAACGAGACCCAGAGGAGTTTAGGTTCTGGGTTCCCAGACCACCTTGGCCCAGACCTCTGTGGGTCATTGTTTCCGTCATGACCTGTAATTTTGAACGACGAAAACTAAAGAACTACCTATTGCAGTTCAAAGTATTGTTGCGCACTTACCAAAATATGCCCGACCACAACTGTGCCAAATATTCTTACGTTTTGTCAGACAGACTGGAAGCTATTGAGCCAGTAATATGCGTTATTTTTGCAAATTTTCTAAGTTTTCAGGGCGCCGGTTCTAAATAACTGTTCATTGTAGTCAGAAAGCGCTCTCTATTTACCGGAACATTCCATTTAAACGCTCCAGAAGCAGCCCAATTTTTCCTGCAGTATATTAAAAAAAAAATTTCATGCGAGCTGCGAAGTCGAATCAAATATTGTTTCGGCCATTTTGTTTTTTGCTCACTCCTCTCTTACCGAAAATAATTGTTATTAGTAACGTCTATCGCCCAAAAGTAAACACATTACTCTTTCTGCGGAGTTTAGACTTGATTTTCTATCTTAAGCGAGGGGGCTACAGCAATCGCGCAAACAGCGAAAAATGGGCAGAGGCCACTAAAGCGTGGGATGCCAGCCTTGGGTAGTGAACAAACGCGAGTTAATGACATCCTATTTGAAATCAAGTAGTAATGAGCATGGACAAAGCATGTAATGCGAAAGGAAACTAACCGATGGCACATCAGGATAACGGAGTGGATTCTAGGAGAGGGCGTGCATGGCAGCGGACGTCAGAAAGTCAGGTGGGCAGATGCGATTAGGACATTTGCGGAGACAACATGGTAGCAGCTGGCAATGGTCTTTGTCCTGTAGTGACCGTATTTAGGCTGCTTCTGCTGCTGATGGTGATAATTGAAGTCTTCGGCTGTTTTAAACTTTCTTCGAATGATCTAGTACAGCCGCATCCGAACAAAAAAATACAAGGTCGATTGACAGATCTCGCTTCGCGAGCAGGCTTACACCACTGAAGCAGGCTCTTCGGGGATATATTGTAGTCTGATCACACCTTACCTTGCGCTTAAGTACGCATTTAATTCCACACGCTAGCCCGCAAATGTCCCATTTTGTGTCGCACATCTCCTCCGTACCATTTCACATAGGAATATACTTCAATCCGTCTGAGGTATCCCACAATACAACACCCCTTCCGTCCCATCGGAAAGCCAAAGTGATGGCTGAAAGCGTTACATGATGGCCAGGGCCAGACCGATAGCTGCGGCAAATGGGGTTCGGAACTAAGGGCAGCACAAACTACCTTCGTCCTTTAAACCTCAATGAACAGCAAAGGTTTTTTTTTTTCTCTCTCTCTCTCACATTCAGTTTTGAAAAGAACTTCCCGTCTTTTTAAAAATTTCCCTGCATTAAACATATATGCATTTCGTAAATATCTCTTCTTTCGCTCCAGTACCGCTCACTTTTTTTTTTCAACACATTTAGGCTCTGTCACCCGTCAGAAGGAGAACCATCATGACTGGGACTCGTTCTTTGCAACAATTATGACAAAACAGCTGATGGAAAGATACTTCGAGTACGCCTTCTTGAAGGGAAAGTGAGGAATTTCCTGGAGGATAACTGCTTTGCCCCTCCCCACCTCCAGCGTAGCTGTTGTCACGTGTTTAGGGGATAACGCGCAACTGTGCCAAGCTGCTGCTCGCCAGGTTCATGCAGGAAATAAGGCTTGCAATACAGGTTTTCAGTGCTGCACCCAACTGGTGTTTCGTTAGTACAACCATTTCGTCATGGCGGAGGGGTTTGTTCTTTGAAGAGAACGTGGCTTCCAGGTATTTTCAACGGGTCTATACGTAACATCTGGCCAGTCGCCCCATGTGTTAGCTCGTTTCTCCTCTCTTCGGCACAATCCACAGTAGGGCAGCCCAGCCGGTCGTGTTAAGACAACATCCGCACGGGATCAAGAGTAGCAGCAGAGACTGTTCGTGCTTCATTTTCATGCTACAGTCTTATGCCGCCTACGGAGAATTATGGCATTGTAAAAACGCGACTTCAACCCGACCAGTGTTGAAAGAGCCGCGAATGGAAAAAGCTTCAAAGCCGTCGAAAAGGCTTGGATTCACTGACAAGCCCGTGGAGCCTACCGTGCTTGACTGAACAACATCGGGAATATTCTTTTTTTTTTCTTTCGCAGTTTTTAATCGCTTTGCTTGTAAGACCCGACGGCGATTGCAGACCGCATTTATTTAAGACGAAAGCGTTTAAACGCGTTACATCCAGCGCATGGGGTGACTCATCGACGAGCCCAGCTGTCAAAAGGTGACGTCATCTTCGTCGAGAGGCATGGGCGTCCGGAGGGGGGGGGGGCAAGGGGGGGCGGCTGCACCCCCCTGGAAAATCACTCACTCGAACCGTGAGTGATGGCCGCACGCCAGGGGCGGTGGTGCGCTCAGCCAAAAGGGTAAAAGCAGCCCCGCTTCCACGCTTTGGGTCACATCTGCGAAATGCCGCGTCCGGGAGCACGTCGTTCCACCGTTTTCAAACCACGCCATCGTTAGCTCTACTGAAGGGCGACCTGCTGCAGAAATACAGCGGCACCGGCGAGCATGTGTTTCGAGCCGTCTTGAGATGGGTGTCTAGAGAGATAGCGACACGGAGGCAGACAGTGCACGGGGCATCTTGTTTTCGCCTATCGTTATGCCGGTCACCGATGAATTCTTCAGGAGGGAAGGACAAATCAGCCGTGTCCACCCCCGCTTTGTCGGGCTGCTCAGGGGCAAGCGGGCGATGAGTTGGCGCCGCCGCCGCTCGCTCTCTCCTCCGATCCACGGGAGAGTGCAGTTCGGTAGAAGCGCCGCTTTCAGAATCTCCGGCAAAGGGGATTAGCTGCTTTTGTTCACGGCGACGCAGTCTCCAGAGGCGCCCCCACACCAGCGTTCTTTGCGTCTTCTGCGAAAACCAGCGCCTTTGGTCAACGCAGCCCGATGGCGCCTGCCTGGCTCGCCTGTCACCTCTGGCTGGGCCTCAAATCACAACAGCGCCCATGTACTGTGCGTGTCAGTGCATGGTAAAGAGACCCAGGTGGTCGACATTATCCGGAACTCTGTACTACTCCGTCCCTCATAGCCTGAGTCGTTTTGGGGCTCTGAACCCCATAAAAACACAAAAACAATTTTTCCGACCGGAGTGGCGAGTGTCCCTTCCCCTCGGAAGTTGCGCGGCGTTCCTTTCACCCCCAAAGTGCGCATTCGGGGATACTGCGGCAAGTGCGCGCCTCTGTGTTTGTGCTTCGGTGTTTTTAGTGCCCGGTTGTCAGCGAAGCTGACAACAACCAAGACAGCGGACGAGAAAACGACGAGCGGCGAGCAGTGTGTGTGCGGTTGTTCGACTGTGCGGATGCGCGAGCAAGATGGAGCGAGGTGTATGAAGCTGCGAGCGTGCATTTATCATGTAAATAAGTTTTCGTTGTATATATAGTCATCTTTTGTTTTCAACGTACGCGTTCAACAGTTTTTCCAATCAATGTGTATGATGAGTGTGCACCGAGAGCGTGTAATGAAGCACAGAAGTGAATTCATCACACGTCTAATTACGCAATTCGCCCAGAAAAATCCGAGGCGCCTACAGTTGCTGTTCAAGGAAGACTGACTGAGTGACTGTAGTTGCGTGTTTGTGAACATGTTGTGCTGTGTGCTGGTCATCAATCCAGGTGAGTCGAGAACCCGTATGCAGCAAGACTGAGCACTCTTCTCCACGAAGTGATAGTATCTTTTTGCATTTTTTATTAATTTTAATTGTTTCTTCGTTGATAAACTCCAATGTACCTCTCCTAGCCGCGCTTTAATTTGCTGTTTGTAATTTCTCTTTCATGTGTGCATTTTGCTTAATTTTTATTTATATATAAATAAATAAATTTACTCCGCAAATAGTGCCTGTTTGCTACGAACATACCCCCCCCCCCTTTGGCGCCAACAACCAACGGGGCCCCCCCCTGCAAAAAATTCTGCGGACGCCCTTGTCGAGAGGTGGAGCTGTCGGCACGGCGGCGTCGAGCGCTGCTCCGTCGTCAGTCGGTGTGCGGCAGCTAGTGGAGGAGGATGGCTCCCAAGCGGGGCAGCCGTAACAAACATAGGCAGTCATTGGCAGTCGAAGTAGCGCGACAAAGGCTTTCGCCTAGCGCTCTTTAGGTTGTCAAAGTGCCCCCATAGATTTTCGTCGCTCCTCGAGGCCGAAGACCCTCGGTTAATGAATTAAACGAACTTTTAGGCGCACTCTCTGCAGATTTTCATTTGACTATAGGTGTTCAGCACGGCTAGTGATTTTGCCACCTCTTCTGCATGTCGACGCCGAAGCCATGAAATCATCTTGCAGGATCTGCGTGGAAAGTCAGAAAGGTGTGCGGAAAAAACAAACAAACAAAAACACGTTATCAGGAAATGAGACGCATTAGCTGTCTCACTTCTTGGTGGGCACCTCAACCACGCCGTGAGGGAAGCAAGGAAGGTGAGAGTGAAAGAAGAAAGAGGTGCCCCAGTGGAGCGGCCCGGAATAATTACGACCGCCTGGGAGTCTTTAACGAGCACTTACATTGTATTGCACTTACATTGTTGTGTTGTTTTTCCACTCCTGTAAAGACCCTTACTTGGGTTGACAGTATGAATAAACAACAACAAATAAAGCACGCAGGAGGCTTTTGCGTTTCACGTGCATCGAAACGCGGCCGGATTCGAACCCAGGCACACCGGCTCAAGGTGTGCGAAATGCTGGAATAAATGGTCCGGTACGTGCAATTTATATGCTCTCAGTGCCCCCGCACGCGTCAGCAGCTTTAGGGAAACGCTCTTTCAAAACATTGTCGCAAAAAGCCTTTTTACTTCATCAGTTTACGCTGAGAAGTCTTACACACTGTTAGAACGGACGGTGGTAGCCGCACAGGGCATTACCCCCTTACCTTGACACCAGTGGGCGCCGAACGCGCCGAACGTCGGGACGGTCGCGGTGGGGACGGAGATGGGGTTGTCAGGAGGCAGTTTGTGTTAGGAGTGTGTGAGTGGTTGTGGTCTTTCCGTGGTCGGTGATGTAGTGTGCCGCCTTTTCTCACCCATGTAATAAATGGTGGTTGTTGTGTTGTAGAAAAAGAATGTGTGTGGTGGCGAGTGATTAAAACGCCGAACGGATAACTCCGTTACTACACTAATTTCTGGCTCCGAAACCCGGGAGAACGATTCTGCAACATCAACGGACCACCAAGATCGGCTCCTCGAAAGACATAGAGATCTCGAAGAGAAAGAGGAAGGCCCTGCGAACTCAAGCAACGCGTCTGGTTGGTGAGGCAGAAGCATTGCTGAAGTCTACCGCACCGAACGCCGAGGATCTGGAGGTAATTATCGAACGTCTTCAATTGACTCAACGTCAACTGAACGATGTAGACGCCGCGATCGAGCTTTTGATCACCGAACAGGAAGCCGACGCAGAGTTTGCAACCATCATCGAATACGGCGACAAGATCGTGACTTCTCTAGCCAACTGAAGTCTGCAGCGAAACGCAGCACAAAAGGAACGAACGCGGAAGGAACTAAATCAAACGAAGATCGAAGCCCAACGACAGGAACGACTGCCAAGACAAGACTCAAATTGGAACTCCTGAAATTTAACGGCGAAAGAAGGAATTGGCAGCCATTTTGGGAGCTATTTGAAACATCGATCCACAAGAATTCGGACCTATCACCAGCAGAGAAATTTCAGTATTTGCGATCTGCACTGACAGGAGACGGAGCATCTGCCATCGAGGGGTTGCAACTGACGGCGGAGTGCTACAACCACGCCATTGACATCCTCAAACAGCGATTCGCAAATCAAGCCATCCTCATACAGGACTAGATGGAGGGTCTGATGGCTGCCGCACAGGTGTCATCGACAGGCAGTGCCCACACTCTGCGGCGCTGGTATGACAGCCTTCAGGCTCAAATGCGAGGCCTTAAGGCGTTGGGTGTGGGCGAAGAATCGTACTGCGCAATGCTTTACCCTCTTGTGCTCCGAGCGCTTCCGACCGACCTGAACCTGCTGTACAACAGGATGATGGCTTCGAAGGACGCAGAGGGCTCCAGCAACGGCAACGCCTCAAACACCGACACTAGCTCCGACAAAAGAACCGACACTAGCTCCGACAATAGCTCCGCACTTATGTAATTTCTTCGGATCGAAGTTGAGTGCCGAGAAAGGGCGGACAATGAGCAACCCAACGACGCAACTGGTAAGTCCATGTCCCGTAATCAGGCGCATGAACTGGTGAAGAGTGCAGCATATCCTGGCAAGCCTCGACACTCGTAGGCGGCAGCCTTGCATGGCACAAGGAAGGGCGTAGTATGCTTCCTGTTCAAGTCAGAACAGCATGCAACGGAGAACTGCACCACCGCAAGGGAGCTGTCGGAGAAGAAGCGCATGTTACGGGAGCACGGCCGATGTTTCCGATGTACGCGACCAAAAAATACGGCAAGGATGTGCAAGAGCATGACATCTTGCAGCAAGTGTCGCGTCAGGCATGCCTCAACGATGTGTGACCCGAGCTTCATTCCCAACCGGCGAGACGCTCGACCGCATGAGAGTCAGAAGGGCATAAACGAAAGCGCTAGTCCAGTCAGCCTGCAAGCAACGCAGTGTGGCGCGACACCGGCAGTTCTGCTCCAAACTGTGACAGCATGGGCCGAGAGTCAGAAGAAGAGAAAACTGGCTAGAATCATGTTTGACACTGGTAGCCAGCGCTCCTTTATTACCGAACTGCTGTCAAAGGAGCTGAACTGCAATCTGCTCGGTACCGAAATCCTAACAGTCGGCTTGTTTGGAGCCGGTAAAGAAGAACGTACCTTTCGAAGGGTTCGGCTGACTTTGCGAAGCAGGCGAAACAACCGAAGGTACGAGATCGACGCTCTCGAAACACCGACTATCTGTGAACAGGATCTCCCAAGCCTAGACGAAAGTATCTTGGAAGAATTAGACCACCTTGGCTGCAGTTTAGGCGATGACCTGAACGAGCTAAAACACCGCTCAGTTAGTATTGTTATCGGATCGGACCATTACTGGGGAGCGGTGACAGGCCGAATACATCGCCTAAGGGGCAGCCTGACCGCGTCAGAGACAATGTTCGGATGGGCGGTGCAGGGAAAGAGCAGTTCGTATTCTCCGGTAATGAGTTTCGCCCAGGTTATCGTTCTGCAAGCCACAGTTGAAGAAAATGACACAGCAGATGTTCCCAGAGAGTTCTGGGAGCTGGAGAGCTTGGGAATTATCCACACACTGGCAAAAAACACAAGCGAGAACGAAGTAGGACGAGGGTTAGATAATATACGAAAAGAGCCCCATCGTCCTGCCGAAGAACCATCGGTATTCCACTCTCCTGGCGATCGACGCACACCGACAGATGCGCTGCACACCGGAGCAAGCGACACACTCGTGCAACTTGCACCGACGTCACATCCGGTGGCCGTCGGCTGCGAGTCGGCCATGCTGCCGAACCACCGCCAGACAGCCTCTAGCTTTCCGCTGCCTATGTTAGCTTGCAACGTGTCGGTTCTCGTCCATCCGTAGATTCGGTATGGTTTTGTGTGTCACCCTTGGCTGCTACGACCGTAGCGACAGCTCCAGGCGAAAGAAGAAGCCGTTTAACACGAATTTCATCCGCATTCGTAAGATAATCGTAGGCATGCAAGTGCGAGCGCTCCATGACTCAGTACGAATCTGCGCGAACTGTGGCTGGCTCGCATTAAGCGCGACGATTTGGAACCCGTCAACCCAAGTTTACTTGTGTGCGGAGTGCACTTTGTGACAGGTAAGAGGCTTGTGTCGTCAACTGAATGTTTACGAAAACGTGGGAAGCAATGGTTACACTCTTGAATGTTGCTGATTTGATTGACGCCATCCAGTTTGTCTGACAACTCTGACAACACAAACCCAGACTGGGTCCCGTGTCGCTGCATCCTAGCTACAGCACTAGGCAAGCCGGTTCGGATCGCCACGACCGCAGCGAGCAATGACGGCAGAGAAAGCGGCGTGCCGAGGCCGAGCTTTTCGTCTCGTTGCTTGCGCATCGCAGACAGACTTCTCACCCACCTGCTGTAGAAATCATTGTGTGCCTCCATTGATTCAAAGGCTTTCATTTCTTCTAACTTCACAAAGCTGGAAAGAGTACACGATATCCCCCGTGGGCCACTTCAAGGAACACATCAACGCACATCGTCGCGTCGACTCCCCGTCGCAGCGTGTACGGATCTGTATCGTCGCAAATTTTCACTTTGTCTGCGTATCGTACGCGCGCCGATCGAATAAATTCAGACCGGTAGCCAGCACTGAACGGTTCATTCGACTGTGGAGTAGGCATCGCGCCCGAAAGATAAGAAAATAATCCAAAGTGTCCGAGGAGTGGCCAGGCATCGCATGGCGGACGGGCGGCTCCGTACACTGGTCAGAGGGCGCCACGGAGCAGCGCCGCGCGCAGCGCCGCCGTGGCACAATACGCGTTACTGAGCCGGCGGGGGCGGGAGGACGCGAGCAACCCACTTACTCTTTTCCCCTTCATGTGCTCAGCCAGCGTCCCCGTACGTGCGTTGCATGCACGATCTTCACGATCCTCTGCAATGTCGCAGGTGGTTTTAGCTGGCTTTAGGACCATTAAGGGTACAGAGAAATATTTTCATCCAGCCTCTCTGACAAGCGGGAAGAAATTGTACGAGGCTGGACATGTTTCCCATGTGTCGGAAGTTGACGGCGTGAACGTGCGGGCGAAGTGCCGCTCTCAGCAAGGGAAGCAAGTTTACGACGTTTCTTTGCACGTAAGTAAAGTTGTGGCATTTTTAACGTAGTAGTAGCCACTGCTGTAATACGGACCCCGCTCGCTGTCGGCGGTGCACGTTTTATATCGTTCGTAGCATATAGATACGCGAACCGCTTTCCAAATCTCTGTGAGGCTTGTTTTAGCAACATTATCACGTGCACGAATAAATAAGCTACATCTCTTCTCAGGAATATAATTGCCTTAAATAGTGGAGTTTTTCACGTCTCTTAGGAGGATTTTGAAAGGCATTGCGCGGTGGGAACGTAATTAATAATAATTTGCGTGCATCGCATGCGAACGTTCTCGTGTTATTGGTGACCAATTTGGGGGTCATAGTTTGTGTCAACTGTTACATTTACATTGTGTTCGCCGCAGATAAACAAGGATGACCGCGAACTGCAAGCCGGACATTGCGGTTGCAGGTACGGCGCTGCAGGGTCCTGCAAACACTGCGCGGCGGTCGCGCTGCACATCAACACCCACGAAGAAATCTCCTGCACATCTGAGAGGCAGAAGTGGGGAAGGCCAGCCAAAAAGTCCCGTGTGGACGATAAAGCATCTATTGAAGATCTTTTTGGTGGTAAGCACTGCGTTTCATTGCTGAAGTAATGGAAGTTAAATGTACCTATTTTTATTAATATATTGCCAGGCATTTTGGCATTAGTTATGAAACTTATTTCTTGTTACTATGTGATTTTCAGTCTGTTTTCAGAAAGCATGCCCCAGCCTTATTTCAATTAGTTCACCTGCATATTTTCTTACAGCTAACAAGCATCCACATGTTGGTGGCGGAGAGCCTCCCAAACCGTTGCACCCAAGCTTTCTGATAAAGCACTTCCCTGACATTCAGTGCCCAATGTCCCGAATTCTGAAAGCACAAAATGAAAGTCCTGAAAGTGCCTGCAAAACAGTCTTGCAACGTATCGTAAAAAAAGTGATACTTGAAAAAGAAATCAAACAACTCGGGAGTGTTTTGCACGAACCAAAAGAGGCTCTGCACTCTTTAATGGTAGCCGGAGAATTCCCAAAAATATCCATTAAAAAAAAAGAGTTCGAGCAAGAAATGACGGCACAAGTGGCAGTGTACTACACCAAAAACATCAAATGCACAAGTGCCCTGCACCTGTGTGCCCTGACAAAGGGGCAGGCTAATAATCACAGGTAGGTGCTTCACCTCCTTGTTCGTACGTCACCTTGGAGAGTTGCAATGTAACGTATCCCCTAATTATCCTGTTAAAATTTCTAACAGGTGGCACAGAGAAAGAAGACTGAGAATAACTTGTTCGCAAGCGCACAGCATACTGAGAACAAGGAAGTCTCCCCAAGACCTCTTGAAGACTATTCTAAATCGTCGAGGATTTTGGTCCGAGGCCACATCATATGGTACGTCTTCCAACATCACACCATCGCACATTGGGCTGACTGAGAGTTACTTTTCAGGCATGAAAATGGAGCCAGTGGCACGCAAGAGCTTTGAGGAGAAAGTATGTGCAGATGTGTTAGAGGTAAGTTACATATGTTAAACCTGCTTGACTTAAAAATTTGTGATTGCACATTTGGTAGCCTCAGTGCTTACATATCTGCGCACGACCATTGCACTTTTAAGTCTGCATTTGCATTATTTGTGTCAACTGTATACTGGTGGGACTTACGCTTCAAAAAAGTACTCTTTCTTTTTCCAGACTGGACTTGTCGTCCATACAGCCCAGCCATGGCTTTGTGGAAGCCCTGACGGGCTTTTTGAAACTGCAAAGGGCGTTTGCCTTGTAGAGATCAAGTGCCCATTTTCACGACGGGACAGTGATATCATTGACGTGGAGCAGGAGCTCACATTTGTGCCGTACATTAAGTACAGGAATGGCAGACTGACGCTCCTTGCAAGCCACAGATATTACACACAGGTGCAACTTCTGATGTATGTGTGTAATCTTGATGAATGTTTTTTTTTTGTTTTTTCACAAAGACAAAGCATCACCGTCATTGTGGAGAAGGACAACAACTTCCTGTGTTCAGCTGTGCGAGCCTTGGAAGACTTTTACTTCACCTGGCTGCTCCCCGCCCTTGTAAAGTCTACAAGAGTCTGATAAATTTTCTTTTGAATAAAGAGATGTGTGGACATGAGAATATAGTATGGGTCTGCTGATTGTAGACGGCGCAGCACTTCAAACCTCACTGTTCGGAGCTTATAATAGGCGGCTGGAGATTTGCCAAGACGCAACAGACATGAAATGCATCGCTCATCACTGCAATCAGCTCTGTGGGTATGCGTGTGTTGAGGATGTTGAACATCTTTATGCGCTGGATAATTCTCTCCACATGAATTCGCACCTGTGCAATTTGGTACGTCTCATGCACCTCACTCTCAGCAAATTGGTCCTGACCCTGTAAAAATGGGGGCATCACTAATATGGCCCGTACCTCTTCAAGGCCTGCCTTTATACCTGGAAAGCCCTTATCGGCCATCACAACATCGCCTGGTTGCACTAGGTCTAGAAACCCAGAATCTACAGTAATAAAGGAATCCGAACACCTGCCTCCGTACGCCTTTGAGCAGAAGCAGACTGCACCACATGGTGTGATTCCAACTAGGAATTTCAGAGTATATCCTCCTTTGTAGTGTGAATAGAGCACACGCTGTTGCTGTACAGTGTACGGCTGTTCCGTACGGACTTCTGTACAATCAATTATCATTGAGCAGTCCTGGTAGTGAACTTTAAAGCAATTTGGCATTGTCTGCCTAATGACATGATCAGGAGGGCGATATATCCACTTCTGCGTGGCAATGCTAAGTGTTTTAAAACACTTTTAAAATGACGGGAGACTGTGTTCCTGGATACGCAGAAAAGCACTGCAAGAGATGAGTAAGTGATCCCAAGCTTAAGCTTCATCAAAAACAGCACAAGCCTATCGGTTATTGGCACATCACAAGTTCGCTCAGCAGAATGGGGCATTATGCTCAGCAGGAGGGCAAATACATCGGAAGACACGCCGCACAGATCCTTCATGGCAGCTGCACATGCTTGGACACTGTCGTATCCCGTGAAGCAAGCTGTCCTGCTGTCTCTACCAGACTGGCGGGAAACAACTTGAGGCTTGCACTGTACTTCCATGTCACAAACAATTTTGTGGTTAACTTGAGTGCACGCCTCACTGCCTCGCGCCGAACATAGGAACACGGAAAATGTGCCGGAACATCTTGCAATGTCGTCGGTTTGGCAAGACTGCATAGAAAAGCAAAAATAGGTATTAGTCATAATACTGGACAGTTTAGTCACCTGCACTGCCATGAGATGCAAAACATAAACTAGAGGTTAAACACTTTAATTCACAGTAATGAGAGCAGGCAATAAACTGCTGAAATTTCACACTTAAACTCTGTATGTAACAAGTACACAGAGACTGCTTTGCATCAAAATAAAGAATGGCAAAGTCATTGTTCAATGCCCATCTCGATTGCTTACCTTGTCGTTTTGCGCTGCGTCAACAGCCATGCAAAGCACCTCCAAGTTGGATGGCTCTTGATTCAGGGGATCCGTTTCAGAGGTGTCTTCATCAGTGCTTGATGCCGTGCCTTTTTCGCAAACAGTGGGAGATGCCTGCTTAGGCACTGCTGAGGCTGACGATGCCCTAGCTTTCCTCCTCTTATGCAACCTGAAGCATATGAAACATTTGGAAATTTAAATTCTCCTTGTGGTCCTTCTTCTGAACGTTACATAATGCAAATTACCAACTGCGTTGAATTTTGCTCCCTAATTGAACTTAGAATTGACCACAGTGGTTCAAATATTGCATTTTTATATGTGGTTCACAACGCAAAGAAGACATTTCATACCTTTCATATCGTGCAAGCTGCTTCGTCGCATCGACGTGGCTGACCCTGTACGCATCCGGGAATATGGTTGGGTAGTACCCTGGATGCGATGCGATCGTACTCTTCTCTCCGTTGACGAAATGCTTAGAGCATATTCTCGTCCTCTCATTCGGCACCCACTCGGAACCGTCGGCCTGGCTGAAAAAGACAGAGCATAGCTTACACTACAAAATCCTCAACCGACACAGGACAGAGGCAGACAACACATGCATAATGCTTCCCCAACTGGCCTGCAATTTTACAGAACGCAAGTTGTTTACGCTACGGAAAAGTGGTCTGCGCACACCACGTAAACACCACATTAAAGTTCTACCGGCACGCTCTATCATGTGTTTGCCACACTTTTCATCATTTGCCGGACCCAAGATAGCTTTTAGACACATGAGCCAACCGCAATCCTAGCGAATGTGCATGCACGATAACTTCTTCCGCACCCGACCGGGTGCGCCGTTCGAGTGTTCCTAGGCAAGTACAGCACATGTGAGGAAGTTTGTACTTACGTAGGCGCGACTCAAGAAGTACAGTCGAAAAAATGCATCGCGGACAAACGGCATAGAAAGTTAAGTGCGGCGATATATCCGTGATGAGAATGGCACGTATGCGTAGGTACATACGCACGAGGTTCAAACAAAATATCCGCAAACTTCACCGCCCGAAGCGCGGCGAGGCGTCCACAGTTAGCAAGTAGCACTCGAGATATGAAACTGTTAAACGTACTACGTTGAAAAGACGCTAAATGTTAAATGCGACAAAGAACTTACTTGATTCTCCGCACTGCCGTGATCCACTTCTTTCGTCGATCTCTTTCGTACGGCCTGCCTGGAAATCTGTACAGCTTAATGCCAAACTGTCCTTCGTGGCTATGGCAATCCTTCACGCAGCAATAGCGACAACTGCTTTTTCTTTTCGCATTTCTTTTGTCGAGTCCATCGCCACTACTACTGCTTGCCATCGTTGCAACGCGACTGAAAGCGTGCAGCTGAGCGCGGCGCTTCCGTTCAGCCGGCCCGGAGACTCACTGCAGCTGCGCTAGGTGGCGCAAGGGTCGTGAGCAAACTTGACTGTACGGAGCCTATAAAACGATGCGCTAATGTCCTGCGGTGGAAGGTGTTGCCATCGGTTGAAATTGAAGACCAGAGTTGGTCTTGCCAAGATGCCTTTCTCGACCTTTCATTAGCTGCCACCTGCCACGGTGGTCAGTTTTCTCAGAATCCGGCGGGCAGATTCTCATGACGCCACAAGGTGGTGACCAATGTGGCCCACCTGAGTTGCTTCTGCGGTCATTTTTCGCTGAAAAAGATGACGAAAAGGAGGCCGGATTTTCTGCAGAACGCATTCCAAGGCGACTTAGCCTTCCCAAGGCTGTTTAGTCGGCGGCTCTCCGGTACCCGTAGCGTCACCCAACTCGGGCCTTCGCCGCTCGCGGCTAGACGATCTCTATTGCCCCCCTCGTCAACGGCGCCCTGACGCGTTCCGTCCGGCAGTGCTTAATCCTCAGGAATTCTGCAGACTTTTCGAACGAGACGTTCGTCGCGAGCTTGTGTCTCGGCTGGTGTCTGTTGAGACGAGGGGATTAAGACAAGGGGGGGGGGGTGTCGTCGTGTGGCGGCTCTTCAGCCCCAAGCTGCCACCACTCCTTTGCCTAGCCGACGCGAATCAGCCCCAAAGGGCGATGGACGCCCGAGCGGCCCGGCGCCTGCGCGCGCGCGCGCGCGCATCGTTCCAAGAAATGTCATTCTTCGCTTCGAGCGCACCCCTCCGTCCCGTCGCGGAGGGGGGGGGGGGGGGGGGGGTCCACTAAGACGGCAGCGGCGGGGTGCTGAGAAAGAACGACCGGCCCCAATGACCCCACGTGCACTACCGATACCTTACAACCAGCGTGAATATTTAGGAATTATGCAACTAATGAGGTGAACCATTTGAAGGAGAAGAGCATCGTTCGCCATTTATTTTTCAACAAAAAAATCGCACAAAATTGTAGTGCAAATAAAATGAAAAAAAAAAAATGTTTCTAATTCTTTTCTTTTTTTTAATATACGGAGGTCCGTCCGCAAAACACCAACCTGAGGAAAATGGATATGCTTAGAGGCAAGGCGTCGTCATTGCGGAGCCACTGCAGCGTGCCCTGCTGCTGCGTAGCCGGCGGCGGCTGCTCTGGATGAGCGTCGGCGTCCTCTGCCGTACGTGTAGTGGCGAGCATTTCTTCACTCGTCAAGCACGGGCTCTCAATGGCAAAGCGGTGCAGAAGGCCCTCGGGAAAAGATCTCAAGGTCTCCATCCCTCTGCAAGCACGATCTTGCTGCAGAAGTTATCTCCCGCAGCCGACTGCCGAGACACCGGATCAGACGTGCGGCTGCGCTGCGATGCTACATGGAGTCAATCGCGTCTTCCAAGCGCGGGCATTTCCAGGCGAGTACACACGAGCCACGCGCACACTGTCGAGCGTTGAAACAAATTTGGGCGGCTGAAGCGAACGGCACCGCTCACACAAGCACTGCCGAAGACACACACGCCATTCGTGTTTAAGGCGTCTGCGACTGCCTGCATGGTGGACAGCCCTTTTTAATACCCGCAACACCTTGAATTAGCCTTTCTCTTTACCGGCTTTTTTTTACCCGCGTGCGTGCGTGTGTGCGTGCGTGTGTGCGTGCGTGCGTGCGTGTGTGTGTGTGTGTGCGTGTGTGTGTGTGTGTGTGTGTGTGTGTGTGTGTGTGTGTGTGTGTGTGTGTGTGTGTGTGTGTGTGTGTGTGTGTGTGTGTGTGTGTGTGTGATCCCACCATTTTCATGCCTCCTTGCAAGTAAACTGCGGCGGCTCGGAGCCCAGTTAGCTTAGCCTTCAGGCGATAAAAATTAGCCGCGTATTATGAGAAATCTTTGTATGTATTCGTTCGGCAATTATTTCTCGTAAACTGGAACTTGGGCACTCAGTTCCAGGATTTCTTGCGTGTCACTGCACTGCAGTGAGGCGATATGGGCGACTGAGTTATCAGGTCCGGCAACGCTTTAGCACTGGTTAGCAGCATCTATTTTTCAAAGTCTGTGCTCGCATAAGATTCCTCGTCATCAAAGGCTTATGGCTTATGGGGGTTTAACGTCTCATAGCAACTTAGGCTATGAGGGACGCCGTAGTGAAGGACTCCGGAAATTTCGATCACGTGGGGTTCTTTAACGGTCACTGACATCGCATCGTACACGGACCTCTAGGATTTCGCTTCCATCGAAATTCGACCGCCACGGCCGGTATCGAACCCGCGTCTTTCGGGTCAGCTGCCGGGCGCCATAACCACTGAGCAACCGCGGCCGCCTCCTCTTCAAAGATATAATTTAACCTTTCCGTTTTGTTTTTTCGTACCGTATCTTTTTATGATAAAGCGGTGATGCCGCACAGAAACATGCGACAACTTAAAAGGCATCTCCAGCGTTTTTTGTACCTGCTTCCCTTAGTCTCTCAGCTTGTTCACTGAAGCTCTTGTTAATCATATGGTCACACGGTTTTGATAACGTCGACGACAAAAATAAAATAATTCACAATTCGCCAGATTACGTGGCTCGGAAATCACAAGTTGATATCTTGGAACGCGCACCATGGAGGTTTACCATTCACCCTGCAGTTCAGACCTGGGCTCCACGGATTTTATGTCCTTCATAACCCGAAGAAATTTCGGCGCGGGCGGCGATTTCCTTATGGTATTGCTGTCAAAGGATTGGTAACAGGCTCCCTGCGGCAACGAAAAGTTTCCTTCCGTTGTGATGGCAACCGCAACGGCGAAGTGGAATTAATTTGTTAATGTCAAGAGCATTGCATTGATATGCAGTAAGCTGTAATTATCTCCGCAAACTTTGCTTCCATATTACGGTAGTAAATTTCGTAATTGAACTCTCCGCTGATTACCCTCATCAAGAACGAATGGATGGGGAGGGGGGAGGGGGCACTTGGTAAACGAATTCACTTACTCGGAGTGTGTATGGCAGAAAAAAAAATCTTTTTTAAATGCGAAAACACCCTGCCACGGTGGCTCACTGGCTTTGGCGTTCGGCTGCTGATCTCAAGGTCGCGGGTTCGATATCGTTCGTGGCGGCTGCATTTCGATGAAGCCGAAATACAAAAACGCCCTTGCGGTGTGCGATGTTATAGTGCCATGTGTACCCTTTTGTAGCTTCGGTACGTTAGGCCTCACAAAACTTTTTCGGCGCTTTAAACCACCATTGTTTTACACTTTTTATAAAATCCCGCACAACAGAATTTTCAATACCTTGTGTTCGGCGCATGATAGCCTTAGATGCTTATGCGACACTAAACACAACACAACGCAAAGATGCAGATTGTTTTTCACGTTGTTGCATTTGATGTCAAGTAGTTTTTCGTAGTTTTCAAAGTACAGCATGCCTCCCCCCCCCCCCTCTAATGGTGGTAGAAATATTTACAGGTCGTGTGAAAAGGCGCTGTTAGGCAATAAATTCCCACTGAGTTATGAATGTGACGAAGTACTATGCGAAACAATGCTTGGCCTCTTTGAGGTCAATGCCTTTTTTGAGGTGTATCCGCAGGCAAGTTATTTCGACGAAAAGTGCGTTCTCGGACTGTAGCTACAGAAGGCTGCGAGTTTCGGAATTTAACTCTTCAGTTCATTCCGAGCTAAATAAGGCGCTTCGGGAAGCGCAGCGTGCCCGCCACGGTCACTGCTCCCGCCCATCCTCCTCCTCTGCTGGAGCTGCACCCCCTTGAGCTTTGCACCCGGCTGCGCACCTCACCCCCGTCGTGACGCCGCTGGGCACATGGTCTGCAACGCGGCACCGCAACACTACTGGGGCAAGGTACAGCTAAGCACAACGCCACCTCGCCTTCTTACTGTTGATAACAGCGGTGCGGGTGCGGGCTAGTTTGTGATCGGTAGTAAACGTAAACTGCGGTAAACACAGGTAAGAAAGACGACGAAGCTCGTAAAAAGGGCGCATCATGCAGACCAGCCTTTCGAATGTCCTTGCAAAGTTTTGCCTCACTTGATTAACGAATGTGTCTCAAGGCAGATTAGAAGTCGAGCGGCTATACCAACAATCTGCTTTGTGCTGTAGCTGAGGGCATCTTCAAAAAACAGAAGGTTGACAGTGACAGCGTGATCAAAGAAAAACCAGAAAAAAAGGGTTGTAGCCTTGCCATACAACCATTCTTTGTCTCACAATATCATCAAGATAACATGGAGAGTGAACGTAAAAGTCGTCCTGTCAGCACCTCAAAAACTAAGCACGCTTTGCAGGCTGACGAGCCCTTCGGAAAGTGAAAATGTAGGCTGTGAGACACGACATGCCAACAAGTATGTTTACTACGTGTGTTGAGGGTATCGTCTATGAGGTACCGTTGTCATGCGGCTGTTTCTCCGTGGGCCAGAGCGGACGATTTGAGTACGAACGTCTGCGAGAGCATGCCAACAGTGTGCGTGAGATGCGTGGAACACTTTCAGTTCATTGCCGCGACTGTGACTTCGAGGGTGGCAGCCACTGTGCTCGGGATTTCGCACATTGTGTGTTGACAGCCATCGGAATCTATGGAGATGGACAGGACATAGAGTGGCTGCGTAAGTGCACCATCAGTCGCATTTCCGAAAAAAAGTAGGTTATGTATCTCAGAATAAACTACGAGAATGACTTTCATTTCGCATTGTACGCTATTTGTGATGGTGTCTTTTTTGTTACCTTTTCATGTCGCTATATATTCTTACCTCTCTTTGTAATAAAATTTAGTTGGAAGTTTGCGCTCGTCCGTCGTCTTTCTTACGTCCATGTGTTTACCGCGCTTTACGTTTACTCAGCAAGTATCCTGTGGAAGCAGCCAGCTTGACGCAATGAACCACCACACAGAGACACGGAGAGGACACATACGTCATGTGGTTCCAATTACCGTGCTTTGCCCCACCGGAGTGCGGCCGTCTTCGACCAGTTAAGATCGAGCAGGAAAGGGCCCAATTTCCGGTGTCTCCTCAGGTGCCGAGCGCCGCCGCGGCGATCAGGGTCTCGTTCCCGGTGGTTCTCCTTTGGCGTGCCTCCTCGCGCGTCGGGTGATGACGAACAGTTGTCGGCAACACAAGGGCCGCCACGAGTGCCGAGAGATTATCACATGCGATCCTACCGCAGTCTGCGCTGCTTCGATGGCATCCTCCTCACCCTCAAACACGTGACGGGGGCGTGTCCACAAGGGAGGGGAAGTGTTGGGCGCAAAAGTGAACGTTTCAGGCCGCCGTCAGCGAGTGCGGCCGACTCTCCGCTCTTGGCGGTGTACGTAAATAAACCCAGTCGTGTTCTTTCACCATCACACAACTCCTTCACTCAGCGGCCCTACTTTCCTGGTGTAAAGAGCGTCATTTTGACCAAGATTTTGTCGAGCCGCTACACCGAAACCCCCATCCAACACTGTTGCCAGGCGGTGAGATGAACCGGGTAACAAGGTGCAGCATCTGCGGGTGAGTGTTGGTTTTTGGTTTGCATCCTCGAGGCTTCAAATTCTGCGTTGATGTTTTAACTGCTGGTTGATAGGATGTCTGTAGCACAGGGGTACAGTAGCTCAGAATCACGATGAGCGAGCAAGACCAGCATGCAGCGACCACAGACATGACGAGGTTGTCGAGGGCAGGGCTGTTGTTCTTGTGCGATGAGTTGCGCGTCGCTCTAGATAAAAAGTATTATTCAGGTAATCAAGAATCCTTGAACGGAGTAAGAGGATGATTGTGAGATTGCTTGGGAAAATGTGCAACGTTGGGTAAATGACCAGGACAGAGAAAGGTAAGACGCAGAAGTGAAGCGGCTTAAACTCCAGCTTGAGATGCAGCGAAGGGCAGCCCACACCGGGAAAGGCAAAATCTTGGAGAAATGGAGTGAGGCTACTTCTCAGATTATATCCACAAAGTCTGTGACTGTAGGCGAGTTGGTTAATTGCGACACCACGAGGGAAGCGGCAGAGAACGCGTCCGACCGGTAGGTGCTCCAAGGAAAGCCGCAGTATCCGAGGCCGTGTTCGAGCTAGGCAGCCGCAATGCCGATAGAGAGCATTCAGAGAAGGGGCCTACGCGACCCGACTGCGAGGATTCCCCTCCGAGGAAGGTAGGAGTGGCAACGGAGACCGTAAGTCGGGTAATTAAGAGTGAAGCCCTTTCAATTGAATTGCTACAGGCGTCGAACCTACAAGCCCGCGAAAAGGGAGATTTCTCCAAAGGTGCAGGTTTCAGAAGAGAAACAAAGCGGAACCGTTCAGTCTGTGTGAGTCAAGGCAGCTGCGAGTCAAGGCGTCACTAGAGCATCAGTGAAACAGAAAGCGGTGTGGCTACTTCAGCGAGCTGGCTTTTGAAGACTCATGACGGCTGATAAGCAGGCGAGGCGGAAGAGAATTACCTTCAGTGGAGCAAACGGCACAACTCGCGGGAAGCTGAAGGTCCGTCTGTCAGCTGTGTGGAGCTGGAAATGCTGCGAAGCCAAAGTGGCTAGTTTTGAACCGGATGAAGGTTTCCGAGGTGCGATGGAAGAACTAGAAGCTAGTTCTGATCTGGGGACACACGCTCAGCAGTCTATGCGCAGAATAGGAAAACGGAGAAAGGCGAAGGGCAAACAGAGAAATCGATTCATTTGTGCTCACAGCTGTTGATGTGAGCAAAGAGCGGAAGGCGGTAGAACCCGAAGTTTTCCCGCGGTGCGCAACTGTAACTCGCGGACAGGGTTCCTGGCCAGGCGACAGGCACTGGTGCTTCAAAAGCTGACCGCAATGGCAGGAAATTAAAAACGAATTTTCCAGGCATGCATGTCAGAAGCCCATGAAAATCCGTCAGTTCGCGAGAAGAATCAAATTGCGCTGTCCTGGGTCAAAGACGGCAAGAGAAAAGGCAAATCGCTGTGCGAGCTTCCTTGCCCGTGACTTGAGGGGGAACTATCGTGGATATATGCGGATTCCCCGAACACTCCAGGAGAGAAAGACGCGTGTGCGGGATTTTTCTTGGGAAGCAGCCAGACAGGCGCACAGCCGAAGAGTCGGGACTCGAAGCGATAGGGGGAGCGGGACAGTACTTGTTGCAGCCTGTTGTCGACAGCAATTATGGGCTTTGCAAGCGCTACCAAAGACCTCTCCTCTTGTCGAAAGGGCGGAAAGACGCTAGCGAAGGCAAAGAGTGGGTTGGCTTCCTCTCCCTAAGCCCCTGTAGCTGAAAAGGTGGTTAGTCCGCGGCCCCGACGCGCGCGGCTGAAAAGGCCATTGTTTGAGCGCGGCAGAGGGAAATCACCTTTGTCATAGATCGTGCCTGTACTTTTGTTTGCTTTTGTTTCTCACTTTCGACGCAGGAAGTTTACATGCATGGGCGTGTCAAACTTCGTGGAGATACCAATGGCATGTTGCTGAGTAAAGGCGAAAGTTGGGCGAGTTGGTGGACGTTCATGATTAAAAAGTAGAGCGAAGGAATCATTAAAGTAAGATAGGACGACGCAGACAAGCGTTATCTTAGCGCGGGCGTGCGTTGCCCTGTCCGTCTCTATTTCTTTCAGTATTACAGAAATCTTAAAATTGGAAAGGCAATTAAAAACGGACTAATGAAGATACGTTGATTAAACTGCGCACACTGCACTACTATATTTTCCTCCCCAAATGGTGAAAATATTGATGCTGCGCGCTCCGATAAGCGACAGATATTTGTGCCCAAAATAACTAAGTTTTGATGTATTTAAAAGGCCGCCGATCACAAAAATTCAACGAGTGCACATGCCGAAATGTAAAGTAACAGAATAATGTCTATTCTACGTGTAGTCCAAACGAAACTGTCCTAATTTATGTAGTTTCTTCAGAAAAGTTCTCTGAAGTAGGTCATGTTGAAGAAACTACCGAATTGGTCATCTGCAATGCCACGTCTTGCGCAGTTGTTAATGCAGTTACGCTCCAGCGGTGTGCATCAATTGACAGTGCACATTGAGCTTCCAGACGATGCCTACACTGCGCTGTTTGAACAAGAGCATCGCGCACAATGCTCGCGCGAACAATGCCTAAAAGGCAGCATTCGCGCTGCCGGAGTGGTACCCCCGCTTGCGGCACTGTAGGTGAGGCCTCGCGAAAAGAAAAAAAAAGAGAAGTGCCTGTATTTGAAAGTGGTCTGAACAGTTTTCTTCTAAGGGATCTCATTTGCGTACTCACATTTATCGCCGCGCAAATAGTTTGTTGATCGTGTTGTTCTGAGATTAAGCGAGCGAAACGAGGCTGTCGAAGTATGTGGACAATTGCTGTAGCAATGCTATGTATAGATGGTTTTTACGAGTTGCGGAACTCAGACAATCAGTTTAAGGAAGAATTGTGCCAGTATGCGAATGAGTATGGCTTCACAAAAGAAACTCTAGCCTCCAAGGGCGCGGACACATGGTTGGGAGGTCAAGCAGCAGAGACAGTGATGATGATGGACGACGGAAAAGCAGCCAAGGCTTCGAGGCACGCGGGCGGAGCGGCCGCCTACGAGGGAAGCGCCTTGACGCTTTTGCTGTGGGACCGCGTTATAGGCCTGCGCATGTTTTTTGCATTCACTAAGTTGTGTTTTAAGCCTGAAATGCTTTTAGCTCCCGTTGTCGGCATTGTGGTGACGTCACGCCGAGACCGAGAGCCATCATCCGGGCACTGAAATCCACTCATCCGGGCACTGAATTCCACTCATCCGGGCTCTGAAACGACAACATCCGGGCACCGTACGAGACTTAACGAGATTCAACGAGACTCTCTAAGCCCTCCTACGGGACAAGCGTTTGCGGGTAGGTAGGCTGGAAACGCTGATTGGTCAAAAAAATATGACGTCATACGCGTGACGTCATAGGTCACGTGATATTTAATGACGTCATGTCCGGTTGGGGACAGGCATGTTTTCCCTAGATTTCTCCCAGCCACCGCTCGTCAGCGGACGGGGCTGCTCGCGAGGAGCCGAGAGGCGAGGAGGCAGCGTGCACTGCAGCGTTGCCTCCTCGGCGTGTCCCCGTCATGTCTTTCGACCCGCCGCGGTGGCTCAGTGGCTATGGCGCTCGGCCGCTGATCCGAAAGACGCGGGTTCGATCCAGGTCGGGGTGGTCGAATTTCGATGGAGGCTAAATTCTAGAGGCCCGTGTACTGTGCGATGTCAGTGCACGTTAAAGAACCCCAGGTGGTCGAAATTTCCGAACCCTTTCACTACGGCGTCCCTCATAGCCTGAGTCGTTTTGCGACGTTAAAACCCCAATAAACCATAAACCCATGTTCTTCAGTGCGCGCGCGAGATTAAAAAGCGCACCTGTCGCGCTGCGCTCTCACACTGCATGCCTGCTTCCGTGCATTTCTTGCGGACTCCTTTCAGTCATACTTAGCTATACTATTGACCAAAAGGCTTCTTAAACAGTTATTTCAAGTTTTATTGCTATGTATAAAGAATATGTTTGTAGCAGGTGCGTGAGCCCGAACAAAAGAAAACTGTTTTTATTCCCCTTCAGTATTCCTGCTTATCGAGACTTGAGCATTTATATGTTGCAGTACAACTTTTTTCAGGCATCACAACTGATGTTTCGATGTGTTTGGTACATATTCATCTTCAGACATTTCATGTCTGTTGGGTAAAAAAAAATATACGAAATAATACTTGACTGCATCAATTGTGACTGAGCCTCTAGCTGTTGCACAGAAGTCTGTAATTGACTTCATTGTAGCTTCGTACTTGCACCATTTAAACTCTGCACATAGCTCTTTTTTCACAAAAGGAAATGTGATTAGGTTTCTGAATAGAGCTGTGCACGGGCCGCAATTTCGAACCCGCGCCCTGCCCCGAGCTTAACCTACCGACAGGAAGCCCGGCCCGACACTGAAGGACCCTGAGCACGCTCGTGCTCGGCCCGACCTGCAAAGCGGCGACGACACAAAAAGTGAATTTCAGGAAAATGAGTTTATTTCAATGACATTCAAATTTTGACCTCGCATTCCAGATCACAGTTTGGGATTATACACAAGACACAACGCATAAAGGTATAGATTTATCACTCTAAATATGCAAGTTGTTCATTGATGATGGCTTGATCTAAACAAGAGCGGCGCTCTTTCATTACGAATCCTGCGGCGCTGAAATTTTTCTCGCTGCTTGAATTGGTGGCCGCAACGGCTAATACTTTCATAGCAAGAAGAGAAACTCTTGAACTACGAAGGGGAATGACAGACGTGGTGTCGTAAGCCATGGATGGCGTGCCACGACAGGAAGACTTTTTGACTTGTCAGAGGATAAGCGAGCAAATAAGCGACATGGCGGCGCTATCCTGCGAATGCCGATGTGGCCGCGACGTCCCTGCTTCTACTATTCACGGGAAGGCACGGTGCTGTGTTCACTTCGCTGACAAGCGATTACGGCGAAACGCAGCACTGCGCCAGAATAGTACGAGCTGAGCCGTAGTGGAGGCGCCAGTGACATTCTTCTAATGCCATTCATGTGGTGGGGGCCCCCCCTTTGCTCTCGCCCGCGACTATTGTCCGTCTCCCCGGCCGGAACCGGAGAGAGTGGCTCCTGCCGGGTAGGCGGACAAGAGAGAAGGCTGCCGGCTCTGCGGTGCGCTGCGAGTGGCGAGTGGAAGAATTTAACCTTTTCCCGATGTGCTGCTGCAGCGCGACTCCGTGACCCCGTGACCTCGCGTGCGCCGTACGCAGCCCTGCCTCCGCTTCCCAGAACCATACTTTCTGCTTACAAGGCGCCCAAAACTGGTTGCTTTGCCGCAACTTTGGTACTTGCTAGAACGAAAAATGCGTGTCCAGCCCCAGCTAGCTTTTTTTTTTAGCGTTTGTACTATCCTCCCGTCCTTGTACATTCCCTCCTGGATGGTCTAGACACAAATCACTTCCTGCTGTGCATGCAAGACGCCCAGCGCACCACAGCCATATTCGCACTTCCACATATATGATACATGCTTTGCCCAACTTAGAGCCCTGGGCGTTTGGTTGTGAGTAACACCGTATGGCGCGTAATGCATTCCCATCAGGAAGAATTAAAATATGAGAAAATTCATCGCAAGATATATTTCCTTGTATTCTCCAAGTAAATTACTTCTATACTAACTCCTCCCTTCTGAAGTGACCAAAAGATAAAACAACTCAGCGTGTGAAAAAGGTGAATGCAAAAATACACTACTTTTGTCCAAAATTCACAGGAAGTGCACTTAAATTGCCACAAGTGCATGGCCAATTGAGGAAAAAAAACAAGGGCAAAGGACGGAGACGCACAACAGGAACACAGGACGACGCTGTGTTCTGTGTTCCTGTATTCTGTGTTCCCAGTTCTGTATCCCCGTCTTTTGCGCTGGTTTTCTTTCTACAATCGTGAACCAATTAACTCGCCCAGCTCTCCACTCTACTGGACCAATAATGCATCAAGCTTCACAGTGCATTAGTGTTATATCTTACGCTACATATTTTCGAATTGTTTTTGCTGCAAAACAGGTATAAGAGGTCGGCATACACGTCTTTCATTTGCTTAGGAAGAAAGCAGCGCAGTCAAGAAAGTTGCTCCCTCCTGCCAGTGAAAATTTAAAAAATGCGGTTTTTTCAGCGCCAGTATAAAATCTGCTGCTGACGGCATGTTGAAATTTTCGTTAATGCACCGTAATAATCATCTCATGAAGCCCCAGCTCTTGTGGCCCAGGACGAAGAGTACGATGATTTATGCAATATTTGAAGTGCATTTTTGAACCAAGTTCTTATTGCTCTAAGTTCTCCTAAGCAAATAAAACTGGAAATTGCGATAATTTTGATAATGCTTTATGGAGCTAACACTACCAGGACGTGGTAAATAAACAAAAAATAAATTCTTTGATAAAGGCCTGTACGCTGCACTTGTGCTGCTCATTTATTTCATGCTGTCCATTTTCTCAGTGCAGTGTCTTCTTTGATAGGCATATTTCTGGCTCATTACATACTTTGCTTCGGTTCACAATTCTTCTTTTAGATATATTTCATCCACTTTCCTGCCATGATCTCTATTCAAACGTAATTTGTGTAGTTTTGCTCTGTCCGGTCTCCTGCAATGTTCTAGTATATACGAATGATGTGAAGACCTGTTTCAAGCTGTTGCACTATAATTCAGTCTAACCTCCTCGATCACGATCACCTAAGCCTTTCCTTATCTGTTGCCATACTTTTTTATGGAAACACTTAAAAACAAAGCACCATGATCTATTTCAGTATTGTTTTATTTGCCGATCTAATTTTTTCGAAGATAACATGGAATCCCAACTCCCCTTTAATGTCCCCGTTCTCGTCTCGAAGTCGCGAATTTTAAGATGTGCGCTCAGTATTCTCGTTAGTGCATTTGTGCTCACAAGGGACTATAACAGCCAACGCAGCGAATACGCTAGATTTAATCCTGACAAATCGATCTGTCATAGTCTCACCTATTACATACCTGCCAGGCATCAGCGACCACTAGCTAATGCACTCTGACATTAATCTAGCCACTCCGAACGCTAACAAAAAGAAAAAAATAATAATACGAGACTACAACGGAGCAAATTTTCAGGCGATAAATAATGAACTATTTTTTTTATCGATGCTTTCCCATAGCTTTGGTGTCCGCAGCATTCAAACCAACTGGAGCATGTTCACAGCTATAGTCACCCAACTCACAGAACAATACACTCCTGAACGCACTGCTACCACCCACTCAATAGCTCCCTGGTGTAATAATAACATTAAACGTTTATCTAACAAAAAGAAAGCCTCTACCGCATCATAAAGTTCTCGCCAACTAGTGAGTGATCGGACTTCGTATTCAGCGGCTTCCAACATGTATGTTCAGGCGCTCAAAAGCGCTAAAAGCACTTCCACTCACATGTAACCACCAATGTCAAAAATTCTGGCGGGTCATTAATCCTTCCACCGGTGATAGTTTTGCGTTATCTGACCCGTTAGGCGACCCCATACCTTCCGACGTTTGCGTCACGATTCTTAACCGCGCAATCACTGACAACTTTACACCCATATCTGATGTATACATATGCCTACAACTCACCACTTCAACTATGTTTTTATGCCACCTATAACTGTTGCTCCTACTGGTGTGAATAAGCTTATTGATGGACTCAGTGTTCATTGCGCTCCGGGTTATGACTGCGTTACTTAAAAAGCACTGCAGCTTATTCGCCCATTATACTAACCAAACTTTTCCAGCATTGACCAGTCAACGCTGCTACTGAGTGGAAGATCGGAAAGGTGGTTACAGTCTACAAATCCGGTAGCAAAGCATCCCCTATTAATTATCGTCCCATATCCCTTACCAATACTTCACCCAAAATGTTCAAACATATAATATTCACCAACCTTGTTAACTTCCTTTCATTGAACAACTTTTTTATGTGAGCGCAACATGGTTTTCGGAAACCTTACTCTTGCGAAACACAGTTAATATAGTTTACGCATGCATTGCACTGTATTCTAGATCTATCATCACTAACTGACTGTATATTTCTGAATTTTTCAAAGGCTTTCGACGATGTATGTCACAACCTTTTGGCTCACAAACTAAAACATCTGGATATTGACTGTAACTTATTGAAATGGATTGAATGTCTACTTAATCGCTCACAATTAGTTTTTGCTAACGGTTATAACACCTGTTTTACAGAGGTGTCTTCCGGAGTTCCACAATGTTCAGTTCTTGGACCCTAGCTACTGTTCCTGATTTAACATTAATGATCCCCGCTCTCTTATGGATTCTCATATTCACCTATTCGCTGATGTTTGCGTCATTTTTAGAGAAATAACCAACACTAACAACCTTACATTACTTCAGTCAGTGGCGGTCACAGAGAGTGGTTTTAGGGGGAGCGGACAGACTGCTGTATATAAAAAAAGAAAAAATAGAAATAACTATTTTTATTTTATTTGCACAAACATTTTTTTTGCGCTTTGTTATTAAAAAATAAATGGCGAAAGGTATAGACGTTATACCATTACTCAATCTTTGAATGTTAACGTTTACGCGAACAATATTCATTTCGATACCAGGGGAAACGAGTCGAAGTCTGAGATATCCCGCCACGACATGTCCACTAAGGTCAAAGCACCTGCCCGGACTTTCCACCAGTGGGGTTAGCGGCCTTCATTTCTCAGTTCTGGGAAGTGGCTTTGTTCCGTCCTCAGTCCCCTCCTTCAAGGCGGCTGGTCGGCGCTTCTTGTCAAGCCAGAAAGGGATGGTCCCCTCGCTGGCGTCGCTGTGTCCCATGGTGGGATAAAGACATGAATAGGTGGCTCCCTTCCCCCCCTCCCCCGCCGACGAGGTTGCTGGCCACCGCAACCGCAGGTGAATGGCACCGCCGGCGGCATGGCAAGACAACGGTGGCGTCAAGGCAGGAACACGATTCCTCGACAATCACAACGAATTGTGCTCGTACTATAACTATCAACGTGTAGAACGTGGATTTGTGTGAAATAAGACAGCCGCTAACAAGGTGAACCTACAAAGCAGGGGACTACTTGACGAGACCGCCACTGACTTCAGTGCGAAGAATGGTGAATGCAGCTATATATGAACAAATGCAAAGTCATGCGTGTATCTAGAAAAACTTCCGTCCCACCTCACTACTACACCGATAACATTTCGTTGAAATAAGCCTCATCATATAAGTGCATCGGCGTCCACATTACTTATATCTTAGCTGGTCTCTTCATACCGAGAACGTAATTGAAAATGCTAATCGCATGCTTTGCTACTTACGTCGCAACTTCTTTAACGTTCCTTCCAATTTGAAACTATTGCTTTATCAAACACTAATACGATAAAAACTCGAGCATGCAACACGTGTATGGCACCCTGCTCATGCCAACTTCATTAATGATCTTGAGCTGGTGCAAAATAACTCTGTGCGTTTAATCCTTATTAACTACAACCGCACAGCGAGTA
The DNA here is from genome assembly GCF_055824585.1 of Amblyomma mixtum. Taxonomy (NCBI): domain Eukaryota; kingdom Metazoa; phylum Arthropoda; class Arachnida; order Ixodida; family Ixodidae; genus Amblyomma; species Amblyomma mixtum. The sequence goes on along the minus strand of NC_143014.1, from coordinate 335,549,216 downwards.
TAACTACTGTGAAGTCTAATATCTGCCTCCCATAACTGACATCGCGTAGAAAATTGTTTCGTATCACCCTGTTCCACAAGCTGTACCATCATCCCGCTCTTCGTGATCACCTCATTCCCCATACAATTTCTGTATCCCGCCGCATTGATCATGATCACAAAGTCGGAAGTATGTCATGCAACAGAAAATGCTGCTCGCGGTCATTCCTGCCGCGAACCTCATGAGACTGGAACCACCTTCCAGCAGAAGTTGCCGGCACTGAAAATTATGAGCAGTTCCGCGTAGCACTAGCTAACATTGTATATTCAGGCGCTGTTTAATATTCATGTAATCAACTGTATTTTTCTCTCAGTTTTCGTATATTTACCATTCCCCCTGTGTAATGCCACTGGCCTTGAGGGGTAACATAAATAAATGAACAAACAGAGTAATATGCAAGCCTCTTACACAACATTCACTAATATTTCTTTCTTACTGTAATAACGATTTGTAGACAGCCTAAAGACTCATATTTCACTGACGTGAAGGTTCATTTTTCACAGTCACAGTTCCATACTGTAGAGCGCAGGATAGCGCTTGTGCTGCATCGTTCTTCTTCTGTGTGTGTCATTGTAGGCGCTATTGTTTATTTTCTCAAGTACTATGCACCATGTACCCCAAACTGAAGTTCTTCTAAATCTTCTTTGATATTAGCAGTTGCAAATTCAAGCCTTCTGCAGGATTTGAAGGAGGCCCAAGGAGCCGAGGACTAATTTTATGCATATGTAAATGTAAACAGCTAATCTATCTGTACTATTGTAACTTGCATTCTCTTTTTTGCTTTATGCGCTGTTCTTATATTTCGTGCCATAGTGCTGAATGTCGTAATTTTTGTATGTATTATAGTGTAAATTGATACTATATGTCTGCTTTCAAAGTGTTTTCCTTTTCTTTACTGTAATGCGCGATTGTAATGTTTATCTCTTATATTGTTTGGTGTACTTTCCATGTTCTTTTAAAGTACCAACTTTTTTTTCCTACGTTCAAAACTGTCATCTAATGGTCCCCTGGGCCTTGTCAAGCTGTGTGCACAGCTTTTAGCCTAGGGTGACCAGCCAGATTTTTCTGGTAAATAAAGTGCATTGACTGATTTATTAATTCATTGATATGCAACTTACAAATGATTGGAAATGAGGGGAACATGTGCACACGGCGGAAAGCGCGTGGTCTCCCAGGAAACACTGAGGTGGCCCGAGAAGGGCCTTTAGTAAGGACGACATCCGTTTTGTGCCTCTTCACTAAGCAGCGACGACACTGCGTGCGCAGTCCTCGTTTTGCCCGAGCTGTCGAAGCAATCCTTGGTAAAAAAAACACGAGGGAACAAAGTCGTGCTGTGTATGCAGATGCGATCGCCTCGTGGTTCCATTCACGGCGAACAATCATCCGGCAAGCCCGGCTTTTTCGACGGATTCAGGAAACGACTGAAAAGAACAAAAGTAAGGAGCGAAGAAAGGTACACTGCTTACAGGTTAGAACACAAAAAAACAAAGCTAGGCGCTGAACTCGGTTAACCCATTCAACGAGGCGTGGCGTGAGCTTTAAATCCGATTTCGACAAGGCGTGAGAAGTCGCTAAAGAGGCAAAGGCACACTGCACTGGGTGAATGATATAGCTAGACTAAGCGCAAGTCATAACTTCTCTAAAGTCACACTGCACTCGTTTAACCCTGCAACGAGGCCTAGCGCGGGTTCTGATGTCTGGCGCCGATTTCGACAAAGAGAGGGAACACGGCCTCGAGATTGGATGCCCGCAATCTCCCAGGAAGCAATGAAGCGGCCCTGAAAAGGGCCGTTTGGAGCAGCTCTTCAACGTCAACCTACAGCGGCGTGGCGGCGAGCAGTAGGCCCAGCGTCCGCGGCGAACAATGACATCGGCTTCCGAGAAGCATATCCAGGGAACGATGCTGCAAAAAAAAAAGTTTCGTTACAAGCACCGAAATTTGGTGAGCCCTCAATGCACGAGAAAACTTGCGACAATGTAGTTCAGTCCTTACCTCGGGGTTGAGAATGCGCACGCCCGACAAGCGCGTCAGCGTAGCTGTCAAACGGCGGTCCTCAAAGCGCGCCTGATGCGGATCCTTGTAGTGCCGCGGCAAAAACTTTAAATACGAGCACGACACTAGCCACGTGCTCCTGGCGAAACGACGAAAGCCGCAAGCAAAAACTGCACAGAAATTTCAGCTAGCTGTCGCCGACGAGCGCACCACGCACGAACGCCATAGCTGCACACGCCTCGAAACGAGCGTGTGCGCCGAGGAATGGATCACGAAACGAATGCCCGCTCACCACGCACGCGCGGCGCGGCGGGTGCACCTAGCGATTCCCCAGGCGCTCTAGGGAGAGGTCGAGAAAGGCGCGCAGACGCCACGTCCGGTTGAGAACGAGGGCGAAGTCAAAAAACGTCACGGAGAAGCGCATCTCATCGACCAATCAGCGTTTCCAGCCTGCCTACCCGCAAACGCTTCTCCTACGGGACCGGCATACAAGCGCCGGTTGCTCTCCAAACGAGTCACAAAAAATAACTGCTGCCAGTGTCTTCTCAATGTTTATGAAGATATCAGTCGAGCTGTGCATTTGATAATGCACGGAATTATAATTTCCGATTTCTAATAACGTGTGGAAAAAGCACATACATGCCACAATACACTTCGTTGTCATACGTGATCTGTTAGGGGCTTTGAGAGAAGGCCGCTTAGAGAAAGAGGGGAGCTCCAGGCCGAGAAGGGGTTTCGGCGGAAAACTTTTGCTCCCTCCCCAAGGATGGCGCTGCGGTCCCACACTCACGCATGTAAAAGACCAGCCACTTGGCCTTCAAGCCCTTTCCCCCCCCCCTCTGGCAGGCAGAAGTATACACGCTCGCGGAGTATTCGAACGCGCTGCATATACATTCTTGTCAGGCCTGCGTCTCGTCGTGTCCACGTACGCTTCAGCATCATCCTGGATTTCAATGCCGCCACCGTCACAGCTGCTTAAGCCGAGCAATGGAGCCTATGTTAGGCCCGTAAACATTTCATGCTTACTCTACTCTCGGTTACGGGAGAGGCGCAATTTTTTAAAAATCATTTGCGAGCTGGGATATGACGACTATTCGGTTTATTCTCGTCAGTAAGATGTATCAAACTTTGCTAGTACACGCAGCACCGTATGATCATTTCTGCCGCTATTCTTATATTAGGGTCCCACGACGATATATATATATATATATATATATACCGTGTTCTGCAACTTTATCGGCACAGGTTTGAAAAATTCTCCCGCCACAACCGTTGGCTCGTTTGTGGTGAAACCGCGCACAAAGCTTCCTTATTGTTGTCCGTTTTAAGGCTTAGTAAGTATAAAAGTGGTACTTACTAGGTTTGGTCACGCGAGATGCGAAACAAGAAGCATCCGTGTTGAGATCGAGCCGCCGTCATCGAATTTCTGCCGAAAGATACTTGTGGCGTCATCTGGCATCGCTGAAGGAAAGCGCCGCGAAAGCAGACGGCAGAAATACGACGAGACAATGGAGAACATATCTTTTATTGGTAAATCACCGTCAAGTCATTTAATTTGTTTACGATAGTTTTCAAAATGCGTTGGCCGAAAAATATTTCACACGCTTAAGCAGACGACATGGCCCGAACGACGCATTCAAAGCAAGCCGCCGCGCTCGTTGCAGCATTCGCCTCGGCGCTTCTGTCGCGGCGCTTTCCTTCAGCGATGCCAGATGGCGCCACAAGTATCTTTCGGCAGAAATTCGATGACGGCGGCTCGATCTCAACACGGGTGCTTCTTGTTTCGCATCTCGCGTGACCAAACCTAGTAAGTACCACTTTTATACTTACTATGCCTTAAAACGGACAACAATAAGGAAGCTTTGTGCGCGGTTTCACCACAAACGAGCCAACGGTTGTGGCGGGAGAATTTTTCAAACCTGTGCCGATAAATTTGCAGAACATGGTATATATATATATATATGCGTGACACGAGGCATCCTGGCAGCGTCGGCCTTTGTTCTTTCTTGCTGAGCAGCAGAGAACAGGCTAAAAACTCCGCTACAACGTGACGGTAAATTGCACATGACAGGATTTTCAATTGAATACTCAGTACCAGTAAAAGAACTCGGAACCTAAGCTTTTTTGGAACGCCACCAAATAAGAAAACCATGCTCCACGTTGTCAAGGAAGATACATCTGCAGAGGTTAACTGCAGGAAACGTTTATTTACAGTATGCGCACAATTTCAGTAGCCTGTGCGCTTTATTGCACTTATCCCCACGTAATATTTCGCGATCGCTTGAATACATAGCATATAGCTCCCGCTTTTCTTTGCCGCCGCATGTCCAAATTTAAGAATGTTTTCAGCGAACTGAGAACTGCTCGCGAGCTATACTCTGTTCTGCCTTTCTGAAACCCCGTCATTGCATTTTGAGTGAGTCGTGCTAACAGAGCGCATTGTTTACATTTTGTCGAAAACAAATCCGGCTGCAAAATGAAAACGCTCCTTTTCTGCTACCGAAACATGCAGCTACAGTCGGCCTTACAGGCACGCTGTTACCTGGTTATGTTTATGATGCATGTTCACAGAAAGGAAATGAGGCTCCGCTATAGTTATATCGTAGCACAAGCCACGGAGTTTAGCGAACGATGAAAACATACAGAATATCTCAACTGTTGCTTGGCAATACTCCGAATCTCTTTTGCGTAAATCTATAATAGGAATATTTTTCTCTCCTTCTATGGAGAACCATGCAATGCCGTAAATGAATATACATGGTTTTCGATTCCCTTTAATGCATTGTCGGCGAACCTCTCCCGGCAAGTACTGCAGTTCCTGACGTTTGTAGTAATCTATCCGGATATGTGTGCCAGCACATCTAACCTCAATGTATGTGTTAAGAAATTCCTCGTTTATATTATTCTGCGCTATCGATGCGATATACCGCATCAGAAAATTCGTACATACATTACACATGACTTGAAGAGTTTGCACAAAACTTGCGAATGTTGAGTCTGCACTATTTGCAGCTCACCTTTACTGCTCCCCATTGCGGTCTGAGCCATTGCTATCAATTCGCCTACAATCAGTGCGTGCTATAAGGTATCAGCAGTGTAAATAAAGTGTTCGAAATCTGTCCCTTCCATTGAAAGCGACAATAGGTGTCTTATACTCTTTCTAGTTTCGTGAGAGGGATCTCTCTTAAGTTGCTTTTAACGCCAAAAAATGTAAAAGAATATATCCGTCTCATCGTTCGTGATGAAGTACAGCAACCCTCCACCTTTTTTTCTTTATTACGTAACTCCGCCTCTTGCGAACATGCACGCGAAGGCAGGAATCGAGAAACCATTCGAGAAATGGTTGAGGATGTTTCATTTTCCAAGAGACCCAGCCCCGCAAAAAACTTGTGTGTCTGGTCCGGGTCAAGCGCGAGAAGTGGTGACCGACCAACTCGCCGCGTGTTTGCAGCGCAAACGCCGCATGTTGGTTCAATGCTATGTTTATGCGATTTGTAAATATTGTATGTGGGTATGTAACTGTCGTCCAGTGTTAGTATTGGTCACATGTCTTATCTGCCCTATTAGTCTTGCTGGGTGTAAAAAAAGAGGGCGCCTGAGAGAATAACATAGCAATTAAGTTGTCATCCTGTGCAAGTTGGCAATTCCCTTCTGAATGCTTGTTTGCGTTCGAGATTTCACAGTACAATGTTAAAGCTCGGTAATGCGTGCGATAGGCGCTTCCGCCCCTTTTTTTTGTTTAAAGCTCATTGCTTTTACAAAGCGCTAGCCGGCGAACCGCGGTCGGCGTCCAAACGTTGCATCAGGGCAAAAAGCGTGAAGGGAAGCACGGACAGATAAGCTGTGGTAATTAATGTGCAATTGGCTTGTAGAGGAACCAATTTGGATTAATTCTCTCGTTAATATATTGTTCTGTGAAGATTCAGATGCTCATTCGAGAAATTCGCCTGCTATTTTTACTACGATGTTCTTTGTGTGGTGTCTTCAACGTTATCATTTTCTTGCCTCAGACGCACCGCTAATTTCAGTCTCAAATTCGCCTGCTGGCGTTGCGTGCGCAGCGTGTCTCCGGACGGTCGTTATATCCGGCGACATCTTCCCTGCGTTTGACCCCGGACGCGCTTGAACAATAAACTGCATGGCGCCAGGAATAACCGGGTGTCGCTGGCCAAGGCTCACTACAGGTCCGGAGGTTGACAGCCTGGTCGCCATCTGTAAGCATTCAATTGGTCGGGCACACCCTTTGGCAAGAGTGGCAGTGGCGCCGGCCAGAGAAGAAAAGGCAGGATTCGGTGGGAAAATGCGGGGGAAGACGGGGAATGCAGCAGTCGCCAGCGCCGAGAGGAAGGCGAAGGAAGCGCTCCAGCTTGGAAAGACGGATGGCCTCAATGGATTTAAAAAAAAATGAGAAAAATCCAGTCGGTTTTGGTGCCGAGAAAAGCCCGAGACAACAGTCTGTCCACCGGCGAACGAACAAGGTTCACTCCGCAGCCCTCCGTTCCTTTTGTCGAATCCGGCGCCAACGCAGCAGCATGTAAGCTTCGACACCACTACCTCTGCATCATGTACTCGCCAATATGTAATTCTTGAATATATCTGTTTTGTTCCAGCTAAGTGAAACGGAGTCTCTGTGCCTCTCCGTCCCGTGTGGACCCGCGCAGTGTGTGGGGTCGCCACAATAAGCACACCACAGCATTTACAAACGACGAGCCCGGTGGCATCGCACCTATTCAGATTTCCCGAATAATATTTGTTATATCCTCAGAACGCGCGATTCTTCATGACAGCCTCGTTTCTTTTTGCTTTCTTCTTAACTTCCTCCTTTTGGCCTTGCATCTAGTCTCTGCTATCATTAATACACATTTCAATATATTTGTACGCCTCTAACTCTAAGGTCGGTAGCGTAATCGTACCAGGCTCATCATTATAAACCATGACTCCAGATTTTTCAGCGTTTAATTTCAGTCCTAGAGCCTCCGGCTCTTTTCCGCAAGGGTCTACCAAGTTTTGAAGGCCTCTCGCTCAATCTGTTAGAAGAACGATGTCATTTTTATGTGTCCATCCCGGTACGACTTGTCACCAGTTGGCCCCTTCGCCACCACGACCCAGTAGAACCTAATCCGCTTGTTTCTATCCTGTCTTAACTCGTTTTTCAACTGCAAATCTTTCAGCAGCTTCCATTTCCTGACAATTCACAGCTAGGTTGTTCTTCTAATTTTCTTGTAATGAACAAATTGTTTCACAGCCCACACTTACTTTTCAAAAATTTGCCTAACAGGGGCGTGGTTTACGAGGTCTGTTAGAAAAGTATGGATTTGAAACAAGCGCGCTTGCATCAGCCGACCTTGAACCTTCGTGCGCATGCACGAATTTTTTCCCGCCTGCCGAGAGTGCCAGTCGCTGGGGCGCAGTGTGTGAGTGAGGCAGTGCGCAGTGCTCTCGTCGGTTTTTAATTGCAAGGAAAATTGCGGTGCGACAGCAGCCGCTCTACTGCATCAAATCTTGCCAGAAACTGGGCGACAACCAAGTGGAAACCATTCGGAATATTCAGACGGCTTTCGGTGACGATGCTATGAGCAGCACACAGATTAAGCAGTGGTACAACTGGTTTAAAGACAGCCGCACATCAGTGGAGAGCGAGCCACGCTCCGATCGACCATCAACATGCCGAAATGACCAGGTCATTGCCGAAGTGAACGCTGTGGTGATGCGGGACCCTCGTGTGACTGTCCGAGAAATTGCGGAAGAGGTGGACATTAGCAATTTTTCTGCACATTCCATTATCACCGAAAATTTGGCCATGGAGAGAGTTGCGGCGAAATTCGTGCCGAAGCTGCTCACGATGGAGCAAAAGCAGCTTTGTGTTGAAGTCTCACATGACATACTGGATTCCACAAACAGTGACCCCGACTCCACCAACACCATAATCACTGGTGACGAGTCTTGGGTGTACGGGTACGACCCGGAAACCAAATCCCAGTCGTCACAGTGGAAGCATTCCACGTCACCAAGACCAAAGATGGCCTGCCAAATGCACAGCAACGTCAAAATGATGCTGACTGCTTTCTTTGACTCCCGCTGTGTGGCACACCACGAGTACGCACCCCACAGGGTCAAACAATGACCAAAGAGTACTACAGGGATGTCCTCCGTCGCCAACGTGATGCTGTGCGGCGCACGAGACCGGAGCTGAGGTTCACAGGAAATTGGAGTATCCATCACGACAATGCTCCTGCACATTCCTCGCACTTGGTTCAGACTTTTTTGGCGAAAAACCAGACTCCTGTAGTTCAGAAGACTCCTTACTCTCCTGATATGGCCCTTTGCGATTTCTGGCTGTTTTCCAAAATCAAGAGGCCATTGAAAGGAGCGCGATTTCAGACAAGAGAGGACATTATGGCTGCAACGACCGCTGAGATAAACTCCATTCCGAAAGGGGCCTTTTCGGAATACTTCTAACAATGGCAGCACCGCTGGGAGAAGTGTGTGGAGTCCCAAGGAGACTACTTTGAAGATTAGTAGGTTTCCAACACTCCAGTTATGCCAGTTTTTTTTCTTCGGTCAAAGGTCGGATACTTTTCTAACAGACCTGGTACATTGCCGTAAGCCCCTTTTATGCCCAAAAACGCCATCCGCAATGGTCGTTCTTCACTTGCAGCAATTTCGATGCATTGGGTGACGGCGAACAAGTTGTCTTCTAAACTTGTCTGAACTCAATCTGCAGTTCTACCAAAAGCACATCTCCAGTCCAACCTTGCAGCTGATCCTTGATTACTTGCATTGTTATTCGATACAGTACCGATGTCGCCGTTAGAAGCCTATAGTACTTAATGCGATCTGTTCAACCTTTGCCTTTGCACGTCAAGTCCGTTCTACTCTCTCGCCAGCTTGCTGGGATTTCCTTAGTTCTCAATACGTAACTAAAAGCAGCATACGAAGTTTTTCTTGTTTTTTTACCAAGCAACGGAATTATAGGCTCATTGGTATTTGGTCCAAACCTGTTGCTGTCTGCAAAAGGACCATTTTCTCCGCTTTTTCCCGCTATATCCGGCCTGTCTTCGTCAAAAACCTTCCCTTGGTAGCGCCCTGCATCAGGCTGCGTACCGCTGATGCCACCACACGCTTTAGAAGCCTCTGATAAGTGTTTACAAATCAATTGCAGGGCTGCTTCATTTTCCATTAACTTACCCTCGTCATCCTGTATATGGCAACGCGTTTCCTTCGAACTGGTAGCTAGTGCCTTCAGGTTGTTCCAAAGCTTTCTCAGTGCCTGCTTATCTCTTTTTCTATCTGCCATCCACTTATCGGTTGTAGCCTTAGTCTTTTCCTAGGCTTGGGCATACCTTTTTGTTCTTCTACTCCACCCATTTCTCTTGAATTTCGGGCAAGGGTCTATTTTCTTGTTTTGCTTTCTGATGTGCCCTGTTAGCTGCTTGGCGGCTTGATATTGCATCTTTAATATCCGCGTCCCACCAACATTTGGGTTTCTTTTTGCCTCTCCACCTGTTTATCTTAAGTGCCAAATCTATCTCTCTTAATTACCTTTAGAATTTCACCATATTTCCATGATCTATATGAGCTCTTTCGAATGCACTTTTCTTCCGCTCGTGATATGGTCCTAAATAACGGTCATTCATAGACCGAATTCCGTGCTGCATGTCATGTTTTCGCGCATCAGCTTCATCCTTTCCTGCATACCCGATCATTACGATAAACCTTTTATCGCCGCTCCCAACACAATTCCTCGTCTATTTTCTTTACATCAGCCTTTCATATAAATCTCCCGTCATTCGTCCTCCTAACAAGCACAAGCCCCGTGATGGGGCAAATATAACTTGGCAATCGGGCCGTCTTTACTACCACAGAAGCTAAGGAAAGTGGCCTGCGCCTTCGTGTGGTTTGCCATTTTTTAAAAGATATATGTGTCCTGTTTTGAGCGGATGTTAGAAAAAATGCGTGATTTGAAAAAGAACCTCAGATGATCTTGCCTGGCGCCAGTCATGAAGAATTGTGCGAAACTGACTGGCGATGCACCATCCAGGTTTGGCACAGCATCCGCAAACAGCCAGGCAACGAAAACAACCGTCAATCGAGGTTGTAAATCACACAAAATGGCGGGCTCAACAAATAAGCTTGTCGACTTAGGCGCGTATTGTGCCTATGCAGAGAAACCTTTTCTTTTCGACAGAAAACAGCAAAATGGTGTGAAAGAGCGCGTCTATGCGTTTACTTCGGCCTTCAAACGGCTTGCGGTAGTTTAATAAAAGCGACGGGCGCTGGAAAAACACGTGAGGGAGATCTTGGGACACTGGGTGCTTCGCTCAGGTAAAGCGCGGCTATAAAAGGGGAAACAAGGCCGCAGTCATCCTCAGACCTTCACAGCGCCAGTTGCCCCTATCTGGGCTGCTTTCTAGACATGCAAGACGCTGGACCGCCGTAGTCTACGACGTACAACGGAAGGTCACCTACTTGATCCTTGTACCTTAAGGCCGAGTCACACCGCGGAAACAGTCGGCCAACCCGTCCGACAAAACAGTGTTTTCGTTGGGTTGGCGATCCTGTCACACCGCGTCAACACGAACAGAGGGGAAACGTGTCGCTGTCTCCCGCCAGCCTGTGTTGGCCACATGTGCGCCGCTTGTTCAGAAACTCTCTGTCACACCAGGAAAACTACATCAATCGCGTTCCCCGGCGCTTCTCTGCTCTTGCTCGCGCACTCCACTCCGTGCGTGCGCACAGCCGCGGAAACTGGGGACACTTGCCTTGCCGTAGGTACTGGAAGTTTTGCAGAACATCGGACGAACTATGACAGTGCGCGGCGGCTGAGGTGCAGCCTTGCTCGATTCTGACTCGGACGACGAGCCGCCACCACAGGGAAACCGCGCTGTTTGATCGACTGGATGCGAAGGGCGCCCGAGCAAAGCGTTTCCGAAAACCTCATACGAGGGAATTAAACACGGGCTACACGCGTCTACTTTCTGTGCCCTGTGTCTACTTTTACGAATTTCGTATTTTGCGCTGCTGTTCCACAATGCATTATCAACCCGGCCGGTCACTATAAATCACGCCATAATCTCGGCAGATTCATCGAGTTTATTCCACACTGTCAGAGTACTTACAAAACCTAAAATTGTACGCATCATTCTTGCAATCAAATGGGAGCCCAGTAAAGTTATTCTGATTGCTATCTCAAAGAAAAAAATGCAGCACTGCTTTCTTGTTCATCTCAAATTCAAAAATAGCAGGACAGGTAACTCGCGCTAACCTGTGAAATACGGTCCCAACTAGCGATCTCTTGAAACACAGATTCCTTCAGATCACATCGTTCATATTTTGGGTCTGTTATATCCCATGGAAAGCGCCTCTCTTCAATCATCGCGATCAGGTCACTTTCCCGGCGGCATGTTCACGCGAGCAACTGGCACACTCGTATGCCGGCTCCTGCTCGGGTGGTTCTCGCGCACAAACCCGTCAAGAAACTGTTGGAGCTCACGGCCGAGGCAGTCCCTGGAGCAAGACATTCCTTTTGGCTCCCTACAGAGCCGCGTTCGTCAGAAGTGTACGCTTGCTCACAAGAATGCGACGGAGATCGAACGTGCTTCTCCACGGCGACCGCATCCGACAGCCGACGGTGGCCACAGCAGCCTTCCCGCCCGCGTGCAAGACGCCGTACCGTAGCAGACGACATTACCACGAAAGGAAACGCTCTTTTTTTACTTTGAAAACGACGTTTCCAAGCACGAAAGGCACAAAACCGGTGAATCACCGCGTTGTGCTTTATTTGGTTGGTTCGGTGTCTCCGGGAAATCAGCCCGGCCGGCTAACAACGCCAACCGGGTCCACGAACGCTGTTTATTGTTCCGGTTCCCGGAAGCTGTCATACCGAGGCAACACCCCAGCAACCTGTCTCGTTTCCCTGCCGTTCGTGCAGTGTGCATAGAGTTTCTTACTATTACCTAGAGGGAAAGCTGGCGGCGCTGCGCTTCAGCCACCATGGACGCTCAAAGCATCATGGGGCGGTGAGCTACTTGTTGCGAGACAGTCGTAATTTTTCAGGAACACGGAGTGTCATTACTAAGATGTTTACTAAGGCCGCCGCGGTGGCTCAGTGGCTATGGTGCTCGGCTGCTGACCCGAAAGACGCGGGTTCGATCCCGGCCGCGGCGGCTGGTATTTCTTTGGAGGAGAAATTCTAGAGGCCCGTGTACTGTGCGATGTCAGTGCACGTTAAAGAACCCCAGGTGGTCGAAATTTCCGGAGCCCTTCACTACGGCGTCTCTCATAGCCTCAGTCGCTTTGGGACGTTAAACCCCATGAACCAAACCAAACCTAAGATGTTTCATTCCAAAAACGCTGTTCGTGTATGCGCAGACGACTTTCGCGCGAACGCAGTGTGCAAAAACCATAGTAGTGAAAACGCGATGACACACGACGCCAATAAAAGGCTCTACTCTTCCGAAATGCCATTAAAAAAAACCTCTTAAAGTATCTAAGCAACAACATTTTTTTTTGAAAACATATTTACTTTTGAAAGTGCGCCTATTAATTACGAAATATTTGTTTTTGTAGTGTTCATCACTTGGCCAACAGGAAAGCTAGTCATCTCTTATTTTGGGCAAACTTTGCACTTAAATGCTTTTCTGCTCATTTGTTGCAATCATTAAACAAGATATTGAATGTTAGGACATTCGTAGTTATCGAACAGCTTTATTTTTCTATTATATTTTGGCCAAAAGTTGCAGTTCCGCAACAAGTAGCTCACCGCCCCATGATGCTTTGAGCGCCCATGGTGGCTGAAGTGGTCTCGAGGGGTCGCCATGCAAACTCCCATAGACGGGCCGCCAGCTTTCCCTCTAGGTAATAGTAAGAAACTCTATGGCAGTGTGACATGAAGTTGTGGGTTGAGTTGGTTAGCCGACTTGTTCACGGCTCGCTTGCGAACGTGTTTGGTTTGGTTTGGTTTATGGGGTTTAACGTCCCAAAGCGACTAAGGCTGTGAGAGACGCCGTAGTGGAGGGCTCCGGAAATTTCGACCACCTGGGGTTCTTTAACGTGCACTGACATCGCACAGCACACGGGCCTCTAGAATTTATCCTCCAAAGAAATTCAACCGCCGCGGCCGGGATCGAACCCGTGTCTTTCGGGTCAGCAGCCGAGCACCATAACCACTGAGCCACCGCGGCGGCGAACGTGTTTGGTTCATGTCGTTGTTGTGTTTCCGTAGTGTGACTCGGCCTTCACGGCTGCTTTGAAGGTGCCGCAGGGCTGGACAACTTCTACGTATGTTTTCAGTCGCAGTTCCGTCGGGTCGAGTTTTAAAGGCGGTCTAAGTATCTTGAACAGTTGTCTTGATATTACAGACACCGTAGCGCCTGTGTCTAACTCCATTTGCAAAGGTACACCTTGAATTTCGACGTCGACGGTGATGGGACGCCGGGTTTTTTGAGACAGCGTCTGGACGTTACCAGTGTCGTCACTTTCAAGAGTGCGTATCCACTTCCTTGAACTCATTGGCTTCTGCTTGGGACCACGCCAGGCACGCTGAACGTGGCCTTTCTTTCCGCAGTTCGCGCACTTATCTGCAGATTTCTTTTATGCGCACAGAAAGACGACACAATAAGACAAGGTAGACAGGACGGAGCGCAAACTTTCAACTGTTTTATTCCGGAAAAAGTACATGACATTTATACCAAAATCTCAATTACTTTTTATGGAATGAAACAGTTGAAAGTATGCGCTCCGTCCTGTCTACCTTGTCTTATTGTGTCGTCTTTCTGTGCGCATAAAAGAAATCTGAGTATGAACCAACTAGCCCCACAACGCATATTACTGGATCACTTATCAGCGATATACGGACAGGCGCGGGAAAAATGCTTGTGAGAGCCGCAGAGATAACACTCGAAAGAATGCTCTCTTTTGTCTGTGTCTTCAGCGCTCATTTTGTGGAAGTAATCGACAGCTTCTCTAGCGTGCGCTTCCTGAGCATGCGCTTCCGCTGCTGCGCTTCCACTGCTGACATAACGAGCGCTGCATGACGCATTGCGTGCGGATTCGGGCGGCAGCCAGGCACGGCTGGTCGCCCCGAGGGGTAGAAGTGCCATTTAAAAAAAAACATATTGTAAATGATCGGCTCATTTTTGAAGCCTTTTACGTGGTATGAACACTCGGGGGCCTGTACTCTATAATACACATCCAGCAATATTGGACAATAATTTTGAAAATTGGAAAACTGTAAGGGACTGTAATGGAAATACTGAAGGTTATACTCCGATGTGCAGCAAAAGCTTTCTTTTAAACTGTTTCCATAGCTGGCATCGAGCAGTTAGAACTGCCGTAGAAAACCAATGGGGAACGCTTTTGCCAATAACAAAAACGCTAATAGAAAAAAAATGCAAGCCTGCCGACGGGAGATTGGTGAATATATTGATTGTTACAGTGAAATCTTAAAATACATGAAAAAATTGAGTTCATAAACTGGCTCCCGTTGAAAATACTGTTGTCCAGAATTGCTGGGTGTGCTCAAGCACCCTTTTCAGGGACCCTTCAAAGTGCAGCTGAAGTTTTTAGAAATTTACTAGCTTTAAACAGGTAAATGTGTGGTTCTGGTGAAAACTTTATTTGGAACAGGAGAGTTTGGGACACGTAGGTCCTTGGGGCCCCGCAAGGCGCCACTGCACTCAAATGTTCATGTCCCGGAGGCTCATGACGCTGGCAGCCCGGCCTGCGGCGATGGCTTGCTTGGCCGCGGGTCCTCGGAGCGAAGTAGGTTGGTTTGGTTTATGGCGTTTAACGTCCCAATGCGACTCAGGCTATGAGAGACGCCGTAGTAGAGAGCTTCGGAAATTTCGACCACCTGGGGTTCTTTAACGTGCACTGACATCGCACAGTTCACGGGCCTCAAGGATTTCTCCTCGAAAGAAATTCTGTAGTAGAACTTTTTGACGGGTTAGTTGGTACATCGTCTTGAAAGAATTCTTTCATTCTTTCAAGACGAAGATAGGCAAACACAAATACGACGAGCTTTATTCGCCACTGAGAGGAAAAGAAGATAGGCAAGTATTTTACTTATCTCCTTTTGCCTCTCAGTGGCGAATAAAACTCGTCGCATTTGTGTTTGTCACCTTTGGCCATTTCATAGCTCACAATGCCCGGTGCGTTCGTTGCAATTTGTAGCGTCACGCTTGCAGACTGGCTCGCGCGAACGCCGCAACCACCGTTGACATATCGGCCTGCTGGAGCATTGAGGTCGTCGCGCCTTGCCAGCAGCTGATTTCGTTCACTCAAGCCACGGTTGAGAGGAGCACAATCGTGGTGCGAGAATTGATTGTAAAACATTTTATTCGCCGGAAAGAGCTTGGTAAGAGGTCGCGTTAAGTGGTCGAGAGTATGCAGCCCTCGACGACTTTGTCAGCCCACTCCACCGCCAAACCTTGCATTCTGGGGTCAGAGCTAGCCAGCACGGCATCCCACCGCTCGAGAGAAGGAGCTGTAACTAGATCACCCGGAGGTGGCTCTATTTTGCAGTCCCGCAGGATGTGATCGTAGGTGGCACGTTGGCCACAGTGTTTGCGGTTTGGGTTGGAAAGATCGGGAAAAATGAGCGCGAGGAGTGATGGGGTGCGTATCGATCTCGTCTGTCGACGACTCCACGTAGCCTCTTGTTCTTTAGTAAGTGTTTTGCCTGGAGGGGGGAAAATTCTCCTCTCTAGTTTAAAATGATGGTGAGATCATGATATGTGATCATGGAGTCCTTCGCGAAATTCAGGAAGCCAGACTCATCCACTGCTCGGTCGCCAAAACCTCGGGCTTTATTGTGGGCTGCCTCCTTCCCCGGATTCCCCGAATGGGCTGGGACCCATATCAGTTCGGAATAATTTGGTGAGAATTTGGTTGCGTTAAGGATTTTAAGAGAGGTGTTTGTAATTCGGCCTTTTGCGAAATTATTGATACCCATTTTGGAGTCACTGAGTATGATGCTGTCTTGGGTATGCGCTAGGGCGAGGGCTATAGCCGCCTCTTCTGCCGTTTCAGAGGATTTCGTTTTGACTGTTGCCGAGACGATGAGGTCACCATTCTCATTCACAGCCACAATTGCAAATGCATTCGTACGTTTGTATTCTGCCGCATCTACATAAAGTGTTCCAGCGCACTGTCTGTATCTATTATGCAAGGCTTTGACTCGTGCTTGTCTTCTACCCTCATGGTGTAAGGGGTGCATGTTTTTGGGGAGGGGTTTGATTAATAGGGCCGTCCTATAGACGCGGGGTGAGTCTACTTTGGCATCTGTATTCGTAGGTTGAAAGTTAATTCCAAGCCTGGTAAGAATACTCCTACCAGTTCTGGAATTGGCTAATCTCGCTGTTTGAGCCATTAAAATGGGCTTCTTTCATTGTAGGTGTTATGTATTCCTAACCTCATAAGCCTTTCGGTTGAGGCATTTAGTGGGAGTCCTAACGCAGCTTTGTAGGCCTGCCGTATCATGCTATCCAATTTGCCTTTTTCTGCTTTCACAAATTTGAGATAAGGGGTGGCATAGAGCATCCTGCTTAGCGCAAAGGCCTGCACTAGTTGGCATAAATATCTTTCCCTCACCCCTTGTCTTCGATTAGCTATGCGGCGGATTAATCGCGTCGTCGCTTCTACCGCGCGTTTTAGCTGAGTGAGTGTGTCAGTATTCTTTCCATTTGTTTGTAAATACAACCCCAGTATTTTGATGGTTTGTACCTCTTTGACGGATCGTCCATTGACATAGACGTTTATTTGCGGGGGGGGGGGAGTCGTAGTACTCCTACTTCTTCGTTTATGGCGGATCACGAAGAGTTCAGATTTTTGCTCTGAACAAGTGAGGCCGGATTCCCATGCGCATGTCTCAATGATGTCCACTGCTTCTTGGAGTGTGTCTTCTATGTAGCCTTCGCATACTCTGGTTACCCAAAGTGTGATGTCATCTGCATAGAACGTGTGATGTAGGTCTGGTATTTGTGCCAATTGAAATTTCATTTGTGCCTGTTGAATTTGTGCCTGTTGAAATTTCACACGCAAGATTCATGACAGCTATACCGATATCAAGAATGTACGCATAGCAAACGATGCACCAGCTCTACGAGCTCGCCCGAATCAAGATGGAAACAGGAAGTTGTGGGCACGGTGTTGCCAGACCACCAAGCAATTTCGCGTATCGTCTATTCCTGAGCCCAATTGGTCTTACCCATTGCATCCAATAGACGATATGCGAAATGAGCAGCGCCATCTCTCGGCGCTCCGAGAACTAAGTCCTCCATGTTGGTACAGTACAGAAAACGAAACGGCTGCCCAGCGTTGGGTGAAAATGGCTGCGCTTCCTTTGAAAAGTAAAATTCCGATGCAGTGTTGCGCTACCCTCACCACTAGGAAAAGACACTACGATGTGTGCCAGAACTAGGTGCGTTCCAGCTTTTCGCTTTTCTATTTTTTACTCCGTCCCAACGTTTTAGTAACACAAAACGCCATGCGAGGTATCATGTGTCAGCACGCGGATCAGTGCGCAGCTTTCGCTTTCTGCGCTGATTTTTGACAAATCTCTCGAGGTGATTTGCGTTTAAATTAAGATAGGGACCACAGCCTTTGTTGCCTCTGATCAAAATTAGTAGCTGATTTTGTGCACTTATCAACTCTCCGGTCGGGCGTGAATATATATAGACGCATACTTGAACAACGTAATAGAGAAGGTAATTTTTTTGAGCGGGCCAATCGCTCGTGCCGTGCCGAAATAAGTTCACTCGAAGAACCATATGCCGATTACTGCTTAGTTTGCTACGTGTTCAGTTAAGTTTTTCCCGTGTTCAATTAGTTTTAGAAGGGCGAGCAAACTCTCTGGACCATACTCATATGTTATGCGCGTTAAGGAGTCTTTGTGAAGCAATACACTCTACGTATAAAAACTGAGGTGCGAATGCTTTATTTCTTGAGGATTCATATACCTTCGATATCTGCGGCGGCGAATCTCTAAAAAAAAGAAGCGAATAATATAGCTACTTTATTATGAAGGAAGGACGCATTTCTAAGCTAGAAAGTACGTGCAACAGTGTGCTGAAAACGATTGGGCCATCAGATTTTATTATCGTTGTGGCAAGCTCCAACAGCTTGCTTTGCAACAAAGCCATTTGTCCAAGTTTGGGAGTAAGCTAATTAAGTTTCGGAAGCAACCGAACATGCTAATTTCGCCCCTGCACACACAACTTTACCAGCGTATCGAGTCCGTGCATGCACCTACAGCTGTAGCATCTTTCTCTAATCAAGCCGCCGCGGTGGCTCAGTGCTTATCTGAAAAAAAAAGCTGCGTCTTTGCTTACAATATTTTGAATTATATGTGCATGCCTACTTTCCTCTTGTTAATGTCGACTGACTGACTGCGTCTTTAGCAGGACGCAGTTTCAACGAATTGTGTCGAAAATCAAACGACGCCGGGCTCTGAAACGGTGGCGTTGAAAACCGCGCATGCGCATTGCACATTACAGTAAACGAATCGAATTACGCAGCTGGTCGAGGGTCTTGTGTGATTATACTGCAATGCACGAAGCTCCTGGCGTCGGCGCGAACGAAAGTTCGCACTGTCACAGAAGTTTGTCAACACACGTGCGCACTCAGCGCAAACTAACCGCTCGCTACCCTACCAGATGAATTCGCGTCCACCTGGGAATAAAATAGCCATGATAATGCGTGATGCTTGAACTGGTGCTTTAATGCGAGCATTAAAACGAATACAGCACACGGTCACGGTTCGACTTTCCAATCCACTTTCGAGTGCCGATTATTGCGATCATCAGCGCCAGACTTCAAGCGAAGCTGAGGACACGGTAGGAGTAAGCTGGCGGTTATTGAAAGCACCTACATTTGGTCAAAGATCAGCTGTGAAAACAATCCAGCAGCTGAAGCTTGCCTGTTGAAATTCCACTGGAAAGAAGAAAGTACGCATAGCAAACGATGCACCAGCTCGACGAGCTCGACCGAGCAAAGATGGAAACCGGAAGTTGTGGGCGCGGTGTTGCCAGACCACCAAGCAATTTCGCATATCGTCTATTGGTCCACCGAACTGCACCCAATTTATCCAATGAATGTTTGCATGTTTGACGAAAAAGGTAGAACTAATATAGTACTTACAATAAGAGCTATCAGCAGCTTAGCCTAATAAATTCAGGGGGCACTTTGACTGTCTAAAGTGCGTAGAGGCGAAAGCGTTTTCCGCACCACTTTGACTGCTTCTGTGGCACAGGTGGTGCCACATGTAATTGAGTACTAATTACTAAGTGATGACAAACCACTAATTAATGGTTAATTACTGATTAATTCCTGACTACTAATTAACTGCTAATTAATGACGCTTAAGCTTCGCTTTTAGGAGTGGAACGCGACAGCGTGTTGTAGCGCTGCCAGGGAGTCCACGGAACGCCACCACCCCTTCGGCGCGATGCCTTGCCGTTTGAAGGCAACGGTTTTTGAGGAAAGGAAATGGCGCAGTAATTCTGTGTCATCTCGGTGGACACCTTAACCGCATCGTAGAGGAAGGGAGGAAGTGGGAGTGAAAGAAGAAAGACAAAGAGGGCCCGTAATGAAGAAAATGAAAATTGTATTTGAGGAAAGGAAATTGCTCAGTAACTGTCTCACATATCTCGGTGGACACCCGTCAAAATTCAGGGGGGGGGGTGCACTTTTTTGACCTAAAGTGCGGTCACTGATGTGTGGTTAAGATGTTAAGCTTCGCCTCTAAAAGTGGAACGCGACAGCGTCTTGCAACGCTGCCACGGAGTCCATAGAACGCCATCGCTCATTCGGTTCTGCGCCTCGCTCGTCGGTAAATTGGTTTTTGAGGAAAGGAAATGTATCTGTCTCTCATATCTCGGTGGACACCTACACCTCGCCGGAAGGGAAGGGAGGAGGATGGCAGTGAGCGAAGACACCGTATTCACTAGACGCGCTTTTGTTCATTCCAAACCACCAAACCATCGAGCTGGCATGGCGGAGTGGATAGCATGCTCGTCTCGCACTCCGAAGACCGGGGTTCGATTTCCGAGCTCGACCAATTTCCTACTCGGTTTTATTTATTTATATGGCCTGACTAGAAAAGTTAATTAGGCTAATTGGGTAATTAAACAATTAACTAAGCTCAGTCCCACTTACTTGGAGCATCACTATATGATCCCTTCAATTGGTCGCATGGTTACTAGCCAAAGTACAGTTGGCCCCGTTTGAAATTGGCGCACTGTGACGTCACGACCGTTTCGACCAACGGAAAAGCGTGACATTTCTGTCGACAACTGCTGCTTACAATGATGAGACATTAAAGGCTTTCGCCTTAATAAATTGTACTCATCATCTACACCACCACTAGAGCTGAAATTAAATTAAATATCTGTGCTCAGTGGGCAAGCGCCACCGGCCCCAGCATGAGAGCCTAATAAATTGGGTATATAAGTTGGAGCAGAAGTGTGTTCTCTGGATGTACAGTCAGGCCGGAATGAAACGCGAACACGCATATGTCATACATTTCTGCTTTGCAGCGAGATATTCCTTTACAACCTATTTTCAATTATGCATTTCAGTAGGCCCTTTACCCAGGCACATGAATCAGGCTAGTTGTACACATCAGCTGAAAGTAGGCAGGCAAAATATTTTGTTTTCTTGACATGCTCTGTTCGCGTTTCATTCCGGCCTGACTGTACATATTGAGCTGATGTATGCTACTAGTGCCTGAATGTGCAGTGTTGCTTATGTGTGATGCATGTGTGTCTGTTGGCTTTGATTTCCATAAAAGCATGTTAATTTCAATTCCGTAGAAAAATGTTGATTGGCACTAGGCAGAGTGTCTCCCCACAGTCCTCATAAATCAGTTTTCCTTTTGCACATTACAATGTGTTAGGTTGTAGAAATATTCATCCAAGATCCTAGAGCATATTATTCAAACATTTAGCTACCTTTCTCTATGAATGTAACATATTTTGTGAATATTTTCTGGGTCAAATTACTGCCTGGCCTAATGGGTCCAATTCGCTAGTCCAGTTGGATCCAATTGGTCGGGGGCTAAAAACACAACTGGAACCAATTGGTTCCAATTGGGAAATCCAATTGGAAGCAATGGGAATGTCCATTTAGTTCCAACTCGAATGTCCAATTAGTTCCAATGGTTTTTTTCGACTGGGCAGCTACTGGTTTGCACATAGCTTTAAGTTCTCTTAAAGAACAAAAAATCGCCCTAACATTCATACGTATTCTACACTTCTCGCCAGAGGAAAAGGACTAAGAAGGACCTTTATTGTAACTACCATCAAGACAGGTGTTACTGACATATGCGCTACCCCGTATTTTAAGGCGGATGCGTTTGATGCCTCATCGTTGTAAGCAGGAGTTGTCGACAGAAATGTCACGCTTTTCAATTGGTCGCGACGTCATAATGTGCAAATTTCAAACGAGGCCAATTGTACTTTGGCTAGTAACCGTCCAACCAATTAAAGGGATGGTATAGTGATGCTCCAAGTAAAATAAATAAATAAATAAATCTGAGTAGGAAATTGTTCGAGTTGGGGAATCGAACTAGGGTCTCCGGAGTGCGAGACGAGCACGCTAACCACTCCGCTTTGCCAGCTCGTTGGTATGGAATGAACAAAGGTACGTCTAGTGAGTATGGTGACTTCACTATCTACCATCTTCCTCCCTCCCTTATGGCAAGGTTCAGGTTTCCGCCGAGATATGCGAGACAGATACATTTCCTTTCCTCAAAAACCAATAAACCAACAAGCATGGCGTAGAGCCGAACAGGCGGTGGCGTTCTGTGGACTCCCTGGGAGCATTGCAAGACACTGTCGAGTTCCACTCTTAGAGGCGAAATTTTATGTATTGACCACAAATCAGTGACACAAGCAGCAACACCGTGCTTAAGGCTTTTGCCTCACCATACTTTATGTCAACAAAGCGTCCCCCTCAATTTTTTCGCTAGTGTACATCTGTGGAAATTAATTTAGGTGCTCTTTCTCAAGCGTCTATAGTAATTAATTTAGTGGGCACGTCAAATGATATCAGATCTATTTATCAGCAAATGAAGTTCTTATTTTCACGTTGTTCAAAACGCATTGCACTAAAGTGCCTTGGACGGCATGGCGATCATCCGTGGCGCTTGTAGTGAGCGTCTTGTGTTACCCACTCCGCCATTATCTATAGAAAAAGTACAAGCACACAGGAAGCTGGAAGAGAACCTGGGCTTTGCCAGCGATTTTTCCCTTTAGCCTCCCTCGCCCTTTTTACTGAGTGTACTGCCATTGCCAGAGGATTTGCAGCAGCGGTAAAGTTAAAACAGTGTGAAGGCCTTGTTCACTTCATTTAAAAAGCTCTTTTGCATTGTACACCTTATTTGATACACAAATGTTTCACCCTTGATGTAGACATGGAGAAAAGGCCTTGGTGATTAATAAAAGAAAGTAGGAGAGTAGCTAAGAATTTGCCATAGAGCAGCAGTGCAGAAATTGCACATAAATGAGCAATTAGCTTTGTTTCTTACTTTTGTGTGAGCTTTCAATTGGTTTCTGCTTTTTCTTTTGAAGTGAAGATGTCTGCTCGTGGAAGGTGCGCTTACCCTTCTCCAAAAATCACTTGAAGTCATCCCTTATGCCTTCCACACCGTTTTAATCACCTGCTTTTCTGTACCTAACCACAAATGGCTGAGCACCTTGGCATCAACTTGGACTTGTGTTCGAGGTTCTACCCAGGTCTCATCAGGTGCTGATAAGCATAAGCCAACAAATGTAATAACTCCTCAAAATGTCCTCATAATATCCTCCGGGACAGTTGGAATCTCACAGAAAACTGCTCTGCATTGCTGCGTGCAGCACATGTGACCTTCTTCATTATATTTCTTTTTGTAGCTGCTCGTTCTAAGACACCCTGCAAAGAATAGGGAACTGCCTTTTGAATTATCATAGAATGATTCCTTCCTGATCTGCCTTTTACAGTATCGATGTAGTTCTATGCTATGGTTCTTTTCTATTCAATTAATCTAGTTTTTACAATCTGCGGATTTTACATCTCGTTTAATGCTGTTTATTTCTGCGTCCTTGCACCCTGGATACTTACAGGTTAGGTTCTTAGTTCTTTTCTACCTTTGTGAGTCAACCCTCTTTGCTTTTATTCTCGACTTAACTTCTGCCCTTAAGCACAGAATCGCATTTCCTAAAGTAAATCCCAGCGCCATTATTCCTTTCAAAATTCATACCTCCTAGTATTACTTTTGTTGTACACCTATAATGCCCTATGTTTCATTATATCGCAACTCTTAAACCTTTTGGCCCAACAGACTACTCGTGCTTTTTCGTGCGTGTCTGTCACTTGTTTATCCATATCCCAAGATATTTGTGTCTGGACTTTCAGTGTACTTTATGGCCTTATCTTGTAAATGAATCACTTGTATCATTGGAAAGCGCCACACCTGAATTATTTGTGCGAAAACTCAAACCATGCCTCTTTTTTCTCCACGACAAGTAACCAGAGTTTGGAAATCTTCATGTCTATGTGCTAACAGTAATATCATCTGCATACATTAAACCATGGATTCGTTGTTCAAGAACCTTTTCGTCTAAACTGTACAGCAGATTATAACCTAGATTACTCTCTTGTAGCCTTCTTTCCATCTTTATCACATAAAGCATAATGAGTAGCAATGATAGAGCAGAACCTTGCCTTAATTGCATACGTACCTCAACAGTTGTTCTTTTACTCCTTTTGCTGTAATTTCAACTTTATTATCACGCTATATTTCCTGCAGGAAATCAATTGCCTCTTTACACATACCTTCATCTTTTAACGTGTTCCAGTGGAGTTCCCTGTTCACATAGTCGTATGCACTGCTTATGTCAAAAAAGGCTGACTACATATGTCGGTTTTCTGTCTTAGCTATATCTATGCATTCTGTAAGCAGGAACAGGCTGTCATACAAGCGGCTTTTCCTTCTGAACCCGTTCGGGGGTTCTCCGTGTATCTTATGACTTTCTACCCATGTCTGCATATTTAATTTCATTGCCTGCATTACCGTCTTGTATACTGCAGATGATGTCGTAATCGATGTGAAGTATTTTAGGCGCATCCTTTCTCCTTCTCATTTTCGAATATCATAAATTTTTCCTATCGCGAGCTATGTGGAGTTTGCTTACTTGTTGTGACTGTCTCCAATGCTTTTAACAAAGTTTCCTTGCTTCTTGGACCAAACTCATTCAGCTTGATTGCGATTTCATTTCTCCCTTCGGATATGAATTTAAGAAAATTTGCTTCCACCTTTTTTCCGTTAGTACTGGTCATTTATAACCTGCTTTTTATTATGCTGTCCTGTGTTTCTCTCTCATTTGGGGAGATTTCAGTATTGTCACTCCTAAATGACTCAACTATAACTGATGTAATGTAGATTGCAGTGTTGTCTTGATCTAAGCAAATTCCCTCACCATGCTGAATCTGTTCCTGCTTTCCTTGATTCATTTTACACAGTTAGCTGATATGGTTCCAGAATTTTCTTGGCCCTTGTTTAGTTGCATCATGCACTCCAGCCAGCCAGCGGTCAGTGGAGTCCTTTACTTTAGCCTGGACGAGGACCTGCACTTGCTGCTTCATTTGTTGATCAGATTCCCATTTTCGGTGTATTTCCTCTTGAGATAACTGTGCCTTCTTTGCTTCGCTGTGTTCCCTTGAAGCCACCCATCAATGTTCGATGGCCTCCTTAATTTCCTTATTCACTGGTTCATTGCTTCCTCTCTCCTCTCCTGTGCGTTACCCTTTTTACTTGTTTCATTTTAGTACTGATGAATAGTTTTAACTGATTATAATCCCACTTTATCATGAGGCATTTCTCAATTGCTTCTTCTATGCCTGCTGCCGTTAGCACTATTTGTTTGTCATTTTTTTGTCTTTGCTGCATTTCTCATTTGAACAGATCTCCCAACTGCAGACTAATCAACGTAAGGTCATTTCCCCAGAGTGTACTCCCCCTCTTCGTCAATTTCCATTTTTGCAAGCTTGCTACAGATTCCGTGCTATAGATTCGCTGGCGTAGCTCGTGTTCTGTTTCAGCTTCCGCTGTGTGCTTCTACTTTTTCATATATATAATAGCAAAGTGGGTAACACAAGACACTCACTACATTGCCACGGATGATCGCCATGTCGTCCATTTTGAAGAACATGAGAATAAGAACTTCTTTTGCTGCTTCACAGATCTGATATCATTTGACATGTGTACTAAACTGAATATTATATTAGCTTGAGAAAGAGTGACTCATTTAATTTTCAAAGATGCATGCTAATGAAAATAAGGGGATGGTGCATATTTCTGTAACACATTTTGCTGGCAGTTAGATTTAAGAGCCTTCTTAATCATTTTCCTCTGGTGGGAAGTGAGGAATAGCTATGA
This sequence comes from Amblyomma mixtum, assembly GCF_055824585.1. Classification (NCBI taxonomy): domain Eukaryota; kingdom Metazoa; phylum Arthropoda; class Arachnida; order Ixodida; family Ixodidae; genus Amblyomma; species Amblyomma mixtum. The sequence continues at coordinate 335,523,768 of NC_143014.1, read as the reverse complement.
ATGTTAGCACCATTCTTTTGTTCTTTCAGAGACCATCAAACCTGTGTGCAAACCAGTAGTTCTTCTGCACCCTTGCCAAACTTCTCTTCTGGCTAGAATTATAGAAATAAATATGAAATATTAGGCACTTGACTTCAGCACCCCAGTCAAAAAAAAACCATTGGAACCAAGTGGATTTCCAATGGGTTCAAATTGGTTCCAATTGGACGAGTTCAGTTTCCAATTGGTTCCAATTTGAATGGTGTTCCAATTGGATGGTCTAAATGGACTATCCAATTGGACCATTTCAGCTTCCAATCGGTGAGCCCAATCGGTCTTACCCATTGCATCCAAATGGTCCACCGAACTGCACCCAATTTATCCAATGAATGCTTGCATGTTTGACGAAAAAGGTAGAACTAATATGGTACTTAATAAATAAGGGCTATCAGCAGCGTAGCCTAATAAATTGTACTAATCACCTACACCACCACTGGAGCTGAAATTAAATTAAATATGTGCGCTCAGTGGGCAAGCGCCACCAGCCCCAGCATGAGAGCCTAATAAATTGGGTATATAAGTTGGAGCAGAAGTGTGTTCTCTGGATGTACATATTGAGCTAATGTATGCTACTAGTGCCTGAATGTGCAGTGTTGCTTCTGTGTGATGCATGTGTGTCTGTTGGCTTTGATTTCCATTTCAATTCCGTAGAAAAATGTTGATTGCCACGAGGCAGAGTGTCTCCCCACAGTGCTCATAAATCAGTTTTCCTTTTGCATATTACAATGTGTTAAGTTGTAGAAATATTCATCCAAGATCCTAGAGCATATTATTCAAACATTTAGCCATCTTTCTCAATGAACATAACATATTTTGTGATTATTTTCTGGGTCAAATAACGGCCTGGCCTAATGGGTCCAATTAGCTAGTCCAGTTTGATCCAATTGGTCGGGGGCTAAAAACAACTGGAACCAATTGGTTCCAATTGGGAAATCCAATTGGAAGCAATGGGAATGTCCATTCAGTTCCAACTGGAATGTCCAATTGGTTCCAATGTTTTTTTTTTACTCGGATGACATAGACCTTGTCCAGATTCATATTAATGAATGCCTTATAGGAAAGACACATCATAACATTCATCACTGTGAGTACCCGTGTAAAGTCAGAACTGCCCGATCTTAGGTTGAAGCAATGTCACTCTTGGTTAAAGAGCCGTACCTTCCACCATTTCCAATCTGGGACTAACTGAAACTGGCTAGATTTGTTTCCCTCATGTTTCTTAGCTTTGTGGTGCCCCAAACCGAAAGGCTTATTTTTTCTTCCTCGTCTGCATGTCTAAAAAAAATGTAAAAGATATACACACTGTCAAACCATGAAATAACTAGAAAAACACGAGGCAAGCTCATCTTTTGCCTAGCTGCTACTGCTTTGAGCACTGTGCATACAATGCATACAAGTTATACTTTCCACATTTCTATACATAGCTGGGCATCAGCAGCTGAGGTGCGAACCATTAGGGACATCTGCCTGTACACAGACTGGTGGTTCTTCTTTTGACTAGTCTCGCGGAGCACAAAGTACACGACTGCAAAATGGCTACAGGCTCTCTTCTGCATTGATGGGAAGCAACATCGATTTTACATTCTGAAGCTACTGAACGTTCAAGAGATGACACAAAACAAAGCATTTTTTTGCACATTTTTTCCATCTACGTAATCCAGCATTGGGAAATCAAATACAGAAATCCTTAACATTCAGAGCTGCAAGTTATGTGTAAATGGCACGTAATGTGCCACACCACCATGCAAGATGTGAAATGCAATGCAGTGCAGGTACAGTGCATAACTAAGCATGGTTAATTTTGTTTGTGAGCAAAGTTCTTATTGCATCCATCAAAGCTGGAGTAAGTGGATGCCTCTCACTGCTGGAATAGCTGCTATGTCACTTGCCCATGCAGGATATTGTCACACATTAACAGAGGTTTTCAGCCACTGTGTCTCAATGCATGCTTGTTGGGGCATATTCTGTACATGCAGAAAGACTACACAGTAGTACTGAAAATTCAACAAATTGCTATTGCAGTTGCATTTTTGCATTACAGCTGAACTAAAATTAACTAACTTGAGAGAGTTGTTAAGCATGCTAGCTTCTGCAGTAAGTCTTCCATAAAGCATAGCAAATATTCAACAAAAGCAGTTAAGCTTACAAGAACATGAAAAGACTGTGCCCCCTGCTAAGGTTGTAAAACATTGGTAAGTACGCAGACTTTTGAGGTTTGGAGCGACACGTGGGCAATGAGGGACACCATAGTAGAGGGCTCCGGATTAATTGAAGCTACCAAGGGTCCTTTAACATGCGCTGACATTGCACAGCACAAGGGCGCTTTTCACGCTTCGCCTCCATCGAAACGCGTCCGCGCGTCCAGGATCGGGTCCTCCGACTCAGTAGCCTAGCGCCCTAACCACTAGGCCACTGCGGCATGTATAGAAAGAGTACTAAAAGTCCTCCGAGGATTTGTATGGTTCAAGCAGTTCAAGCTCTTTGCCGTCGCAGCCACAGTGCACTAGTATGTAATAGACTGCGGTTGTTGGTAGTTCATATATTCACCTCTTGGAAATGCAGAACCTCTAGGAAATATGTATCCTAAACTATATTAGAGAACAATGTAACAGCCACACAGTAACAGTAGCAAGAGGCGAACCTTTAAGCGAGTGAATGAAGCATCCTAAACTCAGCACAAACAGACAACGCATGCTGTAGCGTTCGCACTTACAACGCTTTTTGTGCCCTTAATTCAAATATGGCACATCGAGTGTGGGCATAATAATGCACGTAGAGCATAGAGACCTTTTTTATGACTTCATTAACGCTTATAAACATATTAAGAGCCGAATTTTAGCTTGACAATTCCGCATTGCAAGCAAAGCGCCGTGCACGCGCATCTTGCCGAACGACCCGCAAGTCCGAGTACCCAGCATGTCTTGCGACTCGTTCAGATTAGACACCACCTATTGCTGAATGACCCGCAAGTCGGGAGTACCCAGCGTGCCTTGCAAGCAATGTCAAGCTGTGTTGCATTCTTTCATTCCTTGAATTTTTCTTGCCCAGTTATCAAGGCTTGTTCTCAAATTTTCATCACCTTCACCATGCAAATGCTTGAAGAAGCATGTCTTGCTTATTCTGTGCTCCAGGCACTATCTGGAGCCCCTGGATTGGGAGGCAAGCAGTAACCACATTTTCAAAGTGACGGCCTTCGACTATAGCAAGAAACAGAGCCATCCGGTCAATGTCACCACCACGGTCAACAGGGTCTGCAAGGTTGGATGGAAAGGTAAATTCAGCTATAGATATTAAGAGTGCGTGTATCCTTCTTCAGCTTTCTTAACATTAACTTACAACATGTGTGGCATGTGCTCAAAGTTGGATGGAAGGGTAAACTCAACTATAGATATTAAGAGTGCATGTATCCTTCTTTAGCTTTCTTAACATTAACTTAAACATCTGTGGCACGTGCTGCAGTGTCTGCGGAATAATGTAGATGGAGTGCACTGCACACCACAGCAACCAGTGCAGGTCTCAGCAGACGGTACCAAAGCTGCTAACGTGTATGGTTTAAGCCAGAAATTACTGATTACCATCCACCTGAGTACAGGTTTATGGCTACAAAGGGAAACCATACACACACTTAAATGCATGCATGCATACAGACACACATTTTGGAATGTCACTGCGGCAAAATTTGCTGCTGACCTGCTGAAGTAGCTGTACATCCTTAAAAAAAGTTAGCCAAATGTTTTGGTGCATATGTGTCAATATTACATCAGCCACAACAATTGACATGTGGAAATCCTTTATTCCTTTTTTCTGTTTGTCTTCTGAAGTACCAGATGCTGCCATCACATGCAACTAACTGACTTGGGTTGGCTGAAAGCTTTTGTGAAAAAGCATCTTCACAGTGTTAATTTCCCCTTCTTTGTGCTCTTGTTTATCGGTGCCTGTAGACTAGGAAGAGTGCCGATGTTACAGCTATAATGGTCGTAGTGGCTTCTGCACTAGCTGCAACACAGTGGCGTGTTTTGTGCTTGCAGCATGGAGGAGCATGTGGAGTACACACCAGGCTCCGGTCGCCGGGCCCTGTTCCCGGATGCCCTGCTGGAGCTGGGTGAAGGGGCCTGTGCACCCGAACAGCTGTCGGCTCGTCTGACTCCGGCCACCCGCCACGTGGGCAAGGGTTGTGACTGGAACACCTACTCAGTCGATTCTCAAAGGAAGCTCTACGGTAGCATGCCTGTCGCAAGTTGCACACTTTTCATCATTTTCCAGTGACCATTAACCTCAGTGTCATGGTTCCTGCACAAAATATCATGGCTTGGTTGCTTTCATAATGGTGCAATGGAACTTTATAGTTCCTTCTGATGTTTTGGACAAATTTGTTGGCTCTTTGGGATTTTTTCACTGAATGGTTAGATTTCATCCTAACATCTTCAGGCTGCCTAGTGCACCAAGATGTGTACAAATTAATTATTAATGTCTCTCAGTTTCTGCTTTACAAGCTTTCTTCAGACTGTGCCCAGAGGAATCGCACTGAGCATTCTCCTTCTTTGCCACATACATGGAAGCCGAGTGGACGCAAGTTCTGCTGACGGACGAAGGTCGTGAGATTGACCAGGTCTATGAATTGATGGTGCCAGAAATGCTGTGGTCATTCCCGACTGTACTGTGTTGCACACCCTAACCAATGTTTTCACTGTGGACTTCTGGATATGTCCCCGCGCACCCACAGCCCACAACGCCAGCCACCTCAAAGAGCATGTCCTGTGCAGCTCTGATGGCCACCGTAAGTGCGCTGTCACATCCACTTAGTCCAAGTTGCTTCCCTGCGTCTCACTAAATGCTTATTGCATGCTCTTGAATATGTACATTTTTGGAAAAAAAAATCAGCTTCAACTATATCTTGTTATGAAAACTTTTCTACCTAGCAGCATCATTCACGGACAGGACATCAGCATGATTGTACGAGATGTGAGCAGAAGGGTGCAAAGTGGACATATACTTTTGGGTGAAATGACCTGCCAAAATGAATGTGATATTTCCAAAGATGGTTCTATGTAACTATTAAGGTGCTACCTTGGTACAACTCTTCTTCGGTATGAAGAAAGACAGGTCATGCAACCGAAAACAGCTCATGCATTTAAGCATTTACCTCTCCTTATTATGTCCTTTCCTCTGTGCTATCTTCCCTTGAATAAGAGTGACCAATTGGCTTGCGACTCTACCTGTCTAGCAAAATTGTCATTGTGGCATCAACATGTTGTAGTGACCTCATCAAGAAGTTGAAAATAGGTGTTTTGCTAATTGGTATTCTTTTCTTACAATTCATTCACATTCATCAGACCTGTAGTCTGATTCAGTAGGGTGTTTACAGTGCATAGTTGGTCAGGCAAAAGGGCATTCAGCTTGGTATGCTAAGCCCCATATTCCTCCACTTTGCCCAAGTTGTTTACATACTTAAGCACACACATGAAAGTGTTTCAGGGAATAGAAATAGCACTCAGCTACTATTACAAAAGAGGCATTGTATCTGCTGCTTCCGTTTTCCTTGGGCCTCATGCATTTCATGATCACTCGGCCTCATTGCGTTACGTTGAGAACAATATGAAAAAAGAAAATGAGCTCTCCTCATTGAGCTTTCATGTGTGTGGCTAATATTCATGCAGGTATGAGCCAGCATCACCCAGTGCTCTTCATCCACAACTGCAGGCTTATCCTGCTGCTGCACCGAGAGCCCACCCAGGAGCAGGCCAACAAGTTCACACCAGCTGAGTGGCTTTGGAAGACACCCGAGGTGTGCTGCGACAGGTGGCACCATTATGCGTTCTTCGTCAACGTCCTTGAGGCTAGCATCCTTGGCTGCAATCTGCACTACACAATCCATGTACCATCCCTTTAGCTGTGCGTTGCATTGTGGGGGTCAAGTGTGCTGATAAGCACATCAAGTACCTGGTCATGGAATATAGAAATGTGCCTATAATTGGGAGTAGATGTTCCATGTAGATACAGTATCTCCTACTGGGTAGGGCACACAAACAGATCAGTCCAGGGGAAGATGATAAGCTGGCAGTTAATTAGTTCAGACTGGTTTATTGCAGTATTCTTAGAACAATTAGTGCAATAGTGAACAGCACTAATTCCAAATGCACTCACTCTAAAGAACGGTTTAAATAAAGCTGGTACATGTAGATTGCTTGGTACCCAGCTAGCACTGAGTGAAGGAGCGCTTATCATTACTAGAAACATTGCATTTAGTATCAAATGTCTTGAGTTTGAACTAAACAGTGCCCAATTAGCCCTTAACGAGTTCAGAATGAACATGGTACAGCTTGATCTACTGTAGCTTTGGATGTTATGCGGACATTCCACAGATGTCTGTGGTCAGTTGGGTTTTGTGGACAAGCATTCTTTGGGTATTTCAGTGGGACATGGCTCATGCCTTTTAATTCCTGAACTAGTTCTGGCATTTGGGTTTTCCTACACTTCCTTTCTGAATGGCAGTATCATTTTGGTTCTGTGTGATGCAGGCTTCACTCTGTGTCGACAGACGGCCCTTTAAGGTGACGGCTAACAACCCAGAAATTGTAGACTACTGGCCTCTTCACCAGACCAAGAACATCAACACCACATTTGCTGTAGGAGCCTGCTGGCAAGGTATGCTGCCTGTTTTACACTGACGACCTTAGCGGCTTCCAACAGCATCTACTGTAAAGAACATGTCATGTGCTCCCACAGAAGGAAATAAAACTTCTCTACAACTTGCTGTAGATTTCCCTGCATGAGCTGAAGTGTAAGGATATAAACAAAGAAAAAGTTACCTGAAATAACGTGAGGTATAACAATATACTACAGATTGGTTTGGTAGAATTTTTTGCTGCTTTGTTCTATGTCAGTAAACTAGGAGCAGTCATACTACTGCTGGCCTTTTGCTAACATGCCGTTTGTGTATGCGTTGAGGTAGCGTTGCATGTTTCATTTCGGTGCTCTGCAACCTTAAAACTCAGCATTCACTTTACATCTCTGGCTTAAGAGCTGACTCATTAATTTTTTATTATATTGAATTCTTGACAGATCAAGAGGTCTAAATAAGCTTACTTATGGTAGGTAGTATGTTGTTAATGACATCCTAGTCGAAATCAAGAGAGAGAAAAGGGCTTGGGCAGAGCATGCAATGCAAAGGCACGATAACTGATGGTCCTTAAGGGTATTCGAGTAGATTCTAAGAGAAGGGAAGCGCAGCAGGGGGTGGCAGAAAATTAGGTCGGCAGATAAGATTAAGAAGTTCGCGTGGAAAAGATGGACACAGCTTGCTGGCACAGGACAGGACTAATTCGAGAGGTATGGGAGAGAGGCCTTTGTCTTGCAGTGGGCATAGTCAGGCTGATGATGATGGCAATGATGTTGTTGTTACCATTCTGACAAAATACAGACACATCTAAAGCTTGCTAATCTGGCATGCTTCCTAAAGTTGTATCCTGAGAAATATTTTCCTCTAGGCCGGAACTAAAATAAGGTTCTGCGCATTGACCCATTTAGTATGTTTAGTGGGACCAGAAGTCACTACAGGTTGGTGAGTGTTTTCAAATCTTTGGTGCAAAATTAGTGATAAGCAGCGCCACTGTTTTCTAATCCCATGATGTAAAGCCAGCTCTGCTTCCTAAATTCAGCTGGTCATGCAGAGCCTAGCCACATGCATGCCTTGGTGTGCCTTTGAAGCGTGCTGTAGGTCACTGAACAGGCAGAATACAGCAGCCACTACGTTCACTTCACGCACATGCAGCCAAGAACAACAAGATGGCATTCCATTTCCGCAGCTATTGATGGGCCTGTATGTGTTGAGGGAGCGTACGGAATCTCCTGATGTGCTCTCCTTCCTGCATCGCTGCAAGGAATGGCTTGACATTCCCCCTGCTGATTCACAGGCTGCAGGAATGGCAAGTGGCAGATATTTATGTGGCCTCTTTATTGCTGTCAGCACCATGAATTCTACCAGTAAATAGAGTTGGTTTCCATGGCCTGTGGCAGACGGTGTGTCCTATGCTCAGTGATCTGGCTTCATGGCAGATGTCTTCCTTGCTGTGTATCGGGGACTCAGATCTGGATGTCGTTAGAGAAGGTATTGTCACATAGTTTGACTTGCATACATCGAAAGGCCCAACTGCTTTTTTCTAGTGCCATACAAAGAAGGTGCTCATGTAACAGTGAGATTTTCAAGAAAGTGGATGCCTTGCTATGGCCTAGGTCTTTTCTGCTTTCTTGAAAAAGATAAGGTGGAACAGGGCTGATTTCACATCCCCAGCACTTACTGTGCCAGTCCTTGCAGATCCAATGTAAGGATCTCGGGTTGCTGTTCGTGCAACCGAAACAAGCTCCATTAAAGGTCACTGGCAGCCACACGAACACAGACTGATTGGACACTGGCACTGTTTTGTTTTGGAGGCAGGTATTCACAGCATTTGCTGCTCAGTGTGGTCAACTGCAGAGTGAAATTTGAAGTATTCTGACTCCTGGGATTGTCACTCTTTGTGCATTAAAGGAAGTCCTGCGTGTTGGTTTGAGCTGGTATTTTTTGTGATACCTTTGGAATGCATCGTTCCTTTGAGGCTTGGAAGAACAGACTAGCTGTGAGAGCTATTATTGGCGCATGCGCGGTACTGTTATGGCATGTAATGTTCTCATTAGCACCAGATAACATTAAGCTGCCAACTGCAAGCATTTCATGCTTGTGCATCTGCCATTAGCAACAAGAATGGCAATTCTTTCCTTGTGATTGCATGTTTCTGGCCGCTCTTTTCATAGTGTTCTTCCAGGAAGTGACCTCTGATTCCGAGCAGCAAAGTCACAGCGGCAGCTCAGGACCAGGACACCCTCGATGATCTCATGTTACGTGTGGCTTATGTCAATTTGCGCGACTTCCCCACACCTGGTCGTCATACTGTTCTTGTGGCCACTACTGACATGTAAGTATTTTGTCGATATCCAAATTGTATGTCAAATAGGTACGCAGGAGAAGTCTGCAGGTATTCAGGGATAATCCATGGATATCCGGAATCGGTGCCTTCTTGATGTCCAGTATGTGCACGTGGGGTGTGGGTTTTCGGGAACACTGGATGTTTTTTCTGAAGCCAAAATTTTGCAGTTGGTGCTTGTAGTTTGAAAATATATTGGATCCTTTCGATCAAACTACATAAATGCATGTTCACTGTGCTGCTCTTTTTGAGTTCAGCCAGTATGGGGCGCAAACATATTTCAAACGTTTCTCATTGGCTGGCATGCCATATAGAGCTCACCCAGCAGAAGGCCTCATGGGCCTGCAAACAGTCTAAAGGTGGCAGTAGATAACTTGCACATTGCACCTGCTTTTAGCTCGCAAGCTGTGCTTAGTCCAGGTAAAGTGTTGCAGTTAATCAAGTTAATCAGAACTTCTCTTGAACAGCAGCTAGGTCATTGTGGACTAGGACAGCACATCAGAGGCCCTGAATGGAGCCTAGTCATTGCATGTTAAAGGACCATTGTTATTCTGTACTGAAATGAAGGCATTTCGAATTGGATGAACTTATTGAGTGCTGTTAATTTCATTCTTTGCTGTTTTCACTATGGATTGAATATTAGCACCGGGACAGAGGAAGATAAACACGTGATATTTCTCTAACTATGGCAGCAGTGCTATACAGCCACTGCCTTTTCTGCATTTAGCATTCTTCATTCTGGACCACAGTGGAGAGAAAATGGCAAAAAGACTAATTGTCACTTTCATGTGCGTCACAAGCGAAGTGGCTCATTCCAACACATATTAATGGAGTTCTAAAATACATTGAGCCAGCTTCACAGTAGTGTCAAATGCCCAAGTAAGGGTGAAGTACCTAAATTTTCATGCAGAAAATGCACATGTGGTCATGTGTTTTGTAACATAAATGGTGTTGACGCTGTTCCTTTGACTGCAGCACACACAGTTGTCAAGTGCTGGCAAAGACATTCAGCACTTTGTCTTCCTCTGACTGCTGGCCAGCAATGCTATTTCCTGATTAATGCACTATGTGGCAAAGCCAACTTAGTGACTTTTGAAAGGGGTCTATTCTAGAGCACATGCTGTATATATCTGCTTGTCTGTTTTGCGGTCAATACTGTAGTGAGGTGCAGTGCCGGAAGGGTGAACTCCGTGACACAAATCATGCACCTGCATGCACCCAACACACCTCTCTTATTGTGTTAATTCCTTTCATGTAATGCTGCACATTTTGTGCATTGTGTGGACCACTGGGAATAAGCTTTTCCTTCAGGGTAGCCTTGCTGCGTTCCATGAGATTATTGGCATGTTTCTCTGACGAGTTCTATCTGTACGAAGTGCGGACTCTTCTCATGGCATTGGTTCTAATTTTTTTTTATCGTTATTCCTCCCCCCTCCACCCCCCCCCCCCCCGGTGCAGCAATGGAAAAGCTCAGGAGGTTCCACCTGTGGAGTCATGGGTAACCATTTTGAATGCTGAACTACCAAGCATCACCATTAATGGCACACCCAACCTGGCACGCGAGTACGAGCCTTTCAAGCAGGGCATCGAGTTGTTTCCCTCAGTCTTCATCTCGGTTGGCTGCGAGCATCCCACCACTACACAGGCCAGCACGGCTTCATCCTTCTCGAAGGTAGCAACAATGGAACTCTCTGCATCCTGAAGGCTGCTAAGGTATTCAGTCTTAAAGCCAGCTGCATGACTTATTGCATGCACAAGAAGAGGTCACTTTGCATTGGAATTTTTTACTGAAAGGAGTCGACATACAAGCACGTCTCAGGTGGCTGGCATGCAGCTAACACAGTACATGTGTAGCTTGTCCCTTGTAAAACATTGTCACTTATAAACAGTCTATAGGTCTTGCACACCCCATGTTTCAGAGAGAAGAGTGCCAGTTAAATAATGATTTTAGATTTTGTGTATTATTGCACCACTTGGCACAGTCATGTGCCTTCCATACCAACAAAACGGGCTGACATATCAGAGACTGCTGGTTAGGTGTCAACGAACCTGTCCAATTGGCAATCCTTTTTAACTTGACAAGCAAGTACCACACAGAATCAAGGTAAACACCGTAGCTACTGCCATGAACAAGTGCCTTTAGCACCACTGCATCTACTGCTTTCATATTTCTTCCCTGTATTAATTAACCTGACAGAACTCTTGACCAATAAACTTGACAGAACTCTTCACCTTTACTGAGACCAGTCGTGCAGAAGGATCAACTGAACACTATTAAGGGGGTCATAATATGGTCTACCAACAAGTCATGCTTTTACATTGCAGCTACTAGCCACGACATTATTATGCATACTTAAAAAAAAAGTAGAGCCCTACGTGCGCACCTACGTACACATTTCAGTCAGCTTTACATTCCGTGGTTTTTTACCTGTCGTTTAATGCTGTTTCTTTCGGCATCATTCTGTCCTGCATGCTTACCGGTTAGGTTCCCTGTTCTTTTCCGCCTTGGTAAGGAACCCTCCTATATAAGTACTTAAATAGATATAAAGCTCTTTCTGTTGTCTAATTTTCTCAGGTGCTCTTATAATATTTTACTTTGAGCTTCCCGTGCTTCGAATGATGTCCAGCCCGTATCCCCCTGTACTGCTTCATTAGTGGATTCGCCGTGGGCACCTAGCGCTAATCTTCCAAAATATCTCTGATTTGCGTCTAATCTCGACGTAACTTCTCCCCTCAAGCACAGAATCACATTTCCGAAAGGAAGACCTGGCGCCATTATTCCTTTCCAAATGCATACCTCTTAGTACTATGTTTGTTGTACATCCATAATGTTGTATCTTTCATTATCTCGGCATCCCTTAAGTCTTTAGCCCTAAGAGACTGCTCGTGCTTTTTTGTGCATATCTTTCCTTTGTTTATCCGAATCCCAATATATTTGTGTCAGGATGCTCAGTGTACTTTATGGCCTTGTATTAACCCAGCCAAAAAAACCATTGGGTTCCAATTGCAGATTGCCAATTGGAACAAATTGGATATTTTCAAATGTGCTTTCAACACCATTGGGGAATACCAATTGGAAAATACCATTTGGACCACTCCAATTGGCTGACACCAAATGGTCAGCTCCAATTGGGCATGCACCAAGGGGTCCACCCCAATTGAAAGACCTCATTTGGTCTGATCCAGTAGACATTTCTCGGCCAGTTTTAATCGAATGGTATGGAACTAGGTGGATTTTCTCCCAGGAGTTTAAGGCGATGTGCGTTTATTGCTAACATTTTTACATGGCAATTGAAATTATCATAATTCCAAGCCTTTTGGGAACTGAAGACAAACGAGCCTGCGATATCACACAGAAGGAACAGAGACACAGTCAGTATATATGCATAAGGCATACTTTTGCTCCAACTTAAATACCCTATTTATGAGGCACTGCTCCTGGAGCCAGTGGCACTTGTCCATTGAGCAAAGTTATTTCATTGATTAATGCCCGAAGTGACAGTTCAAATGGTTAAATTAATTCAGTAGATAAAGCAGCTCACAACTTTTTACTAAGACCTCATTATTTCCCAGTTTTGTGTTCATAGAGAGTAATATTCTGATCCCAATCAAGACAATCATTGGGTTCCAATTGGTTTTTTCCAGCTGGAATTTTTTTTTCCAATTTCCAATTCAATTTACACAGTTAGCTTTTATGGTTCCAGAATTTCTTGGCCCTTGTTTAGTTGCATCACGCACTCCAGCCAGCCAGCGGTCAGTGGACTGCTTTACTTTAGCCTGGATGAGGACCTACACTTTCTGTTTCTTTTGTTGATCAGATTTCCATTTTTGGTGTATTTCCTCTTGAGATAACTGTGCCTTCTTTGCTTCGCTGTGTTCCCTTGAAGCCACCCATCAATGTTCGATGGCCTCCTTAATTTCCTTATTCACCGATTCATAGCTTCCTCTTTCCTCTCCTGTGCATTGCTCCTTTTACTTGTTTCAATTTAGTACTGATGAGTAGTTTTAACTGATTATTAACACTCTTTTAACACTCTTCCCACTTCGAGTTACTGATCAATTCGCACTCGCCCTACCATAAGCTTGCCGTCCCGGTTAGCTCAATTGGTAGAGCGACTGCTCCGGTGTGGCGGTGGTTCCGGGTTCGAACCCCGGACCAGGACGAATTTTTCTTTAACTACGAAGTTTCTGAGAAAGCTGTACAGCTTTCCTTTGTAGCCGTATGGCTGCGCTTGGGTGGATGCCAATGAGTAATTACTCCCTTATTACAAATCTACTCCACCTTGGGGGATTCCCCTAAACATTTGACCAACACTCTTCCCACTTCGAGTTACTGATCAATTCGCACTCGCCCTACCATAAGCTTGCCGTCCCGGTTAGCTCAATTGGTAGAGCGACTGCTCCGGTGTGGCGGTGGTTCCGGGTTCGAACCCCGGACCAGGACGAATTTTTCTTTAACTACGAAGTTTCTGAGAAAGCTGTACAGCTTTCCTTTGTAGCCGTATGGCTGCGCTTGGGTGGATGCCAATGAGTAATTACTCCCTTATTACAAATCTACTCCACCTTGGGGGATTCCCCTAAACATTTGACCAACACTCTTCCCACTTCGAGTTACTGATCAATTCGCACTCGCCCTACCATAAGCTTGCCGTCCCGGTTAGCTCAATTGGTAGAGCGACTGCTCCGGTGTGGCGGTGGTTCCGGGTTCGAACCCCGGACCAGGCCGAATTTTTCTTTAACTATGAAGTTTCTGAGAAAGCTGTACAGCTTTCCTTTGTAGCCGTATGGCTGCGCTTGGGTGGATGCCAATGAGTAATTACTCCCTTATTATTAACTGATTATAATCCCACTTTTTCATGAGGCATTTCTCACTTGCGTCTTCTCTGCCTGCTGCCATTAGTGCTATTTGTTTGTCATTTCATTTGTCTTTACTGCATTTCTCATTACAACAGATCTCCCAACTGCAGACTAATACAAGTAAGATCATTTCCCCAGAGTGTATTCCCCCTCTTCGTCAATTTCCATTTTTGCAAAATTGCTATAGATTCCGTGCTGTAGCTTCGCTGGCATAGCTCGTGTTCTGTTTCAGCTTCCTCTATGTGCTTCTACTTTTTCATATATATAATAATGGAGTGGGTAACACAAGACGATCACTACATGTGCCATGAATGATCGCCATGTCGTCCAAGGTCGCCATGTTACATGAGAGTAAGAACTTCTTTTGCTGGTTCACAGATCTGATATCATTTGACGTGCCTACTAAAATGAATATTATATTGGATGAGAAAGAGCGACTCATTTAATTTTCAAAGATGCATGCTAATGAAAATAACAGGGTGGCGTATATTTCTGTAACACGTCTTGCTGGCAGTTAGATTTAAGAGCCTTCTTAATCATTTTCCTCTGGTGAGAAGTGAAGGATAGCTAGGAATGTTAGCACCATTTTTTTGTCCTTTCAGAGAACATCAAACTTTGTGTGCAGACCAGTAGCTGTTCTGCACCCTTGCCAAACCTCTCTTCTGGCTAGAATTATAGAAATAAATATGAAATATTTGTCAGTTGGCTTCAACATGACATAGCCCTTGTCCAGAATCATATTAATGAATGTCTTATAGGAAAGACACATCATAACAATCATCACTGTGAGTACCCAGGTAAAATCAGAACTGCCCGGATTTAAGTTGAAGCAATGTCACTTTTGGTTAAAGAGCCGTACCGTCCACCACTTCCAATCTGGGACTAACTGAAACTGGCTAAATTTGTTTCCCATATGTTTCTTAGCTTTGTGGTGCCCCAAACAAAATGCATATTTTTTTCTGCCTCGTCTCGCATGTCTAAAAAAATGTAAAAGATATACACATCTAGCAAACCATGAAATAACTAGCATAAAACATTGCCAAAAATTGTACCAAAAAACGAAATGATAAGTGTGGCTTGTAATTAGCTCTCTTAGATGTATAGGCTGTCACATTTGTACAAATCACAATAATACGAGTTAAACAAATATGATAACGAGATCACATAATTAGATCATAATTAGGCCGACTTTAAAAGGTGCTGAAACAATAAAAAAATTTGCCAAAAATATTTTGACGGAATAATATTTTTATTTGCGCCAGGAGAGCACTATTTAGAGCCATAAATCAGCAAAGTAGACGAATGGTTGAACAACGCCAACAGGGTCGAGAATAGCGTTTCACATTAGACCGCCCATTCATCTGGATCCCCCTCATGAATGACAGTATATACCATTTTTTGAAACATCCAGATTTTTTACTTGAGAAAACTCCCACCACACCTGCACTTGCAGACACATGACATGTCTCAGAATTAGTCACGTCAAGAAGTATAGTGCTGTCTGCCACTGTGGATACGAGGCGTGCCAGTTGCCATTGACTATTTGCTCCACAGCCACTGCACTTCTAGCTCATGTGTCCTTCGAGTCTACAGTTCTCACATGTAAAAGTGTGCTCACTGTGCTGCAGTTACTATAGTCGACGCTTGAGGGTCTGTTCTGCAGCGGCTCCTTAAACCAGACAATTTGTACCATAAACTAGCCTAAAGCTAAACACAAGCTATTTGGATAGTCTATGCAGTACACTTTTCTTCAAGATTTCCTCTCCCATGTCTCTTCAATTAATCCTGTTCTGCGCCAGCCGTGGCCACCTTATTCCCGCAAATTTCTTAATCTCATCTGCCCACCTAATTTTCTGCCGCCCCTGCTACGTTTGCCTTCTCTTGCAATCCACTCCGTTACCCTAAAGGACCAGCGGTTATCTTGCCTTTGCATTACATGCCCTGCCCAAACCCACTTCTTCCTCTTGATTTCAACTAAGATATCATTAACGCGCGTTTGTTCTCTCATCCACTCCGCCCTCTTCCGATCTCTTAACGTTAAACCTATCATTTTTCTTTCCATAGCTCGCTGCGTTGTCCTTAACTTAAGCTGAACCCTCTTTGTTAGCCTCCACATTTCTGCCCCATAGGTGCGTACCGGTAAGATACACCTGTTGTATACTTTTATCTTGAGAGATATTGGTAAACTGCCATTCATGAACTGAGATAACCTGCCATATGCGCTCCACCCCATTCTTATTCTTCTAGTTATTTCCCTCTCATGATCTGGATCAGCTGTCACTACCTGCCCTAAATAGACATATTCTCCTACTACCAGCACCTAGCTACCAACTGCGAACTGCTGTTTTTCTTTAACTACGAAGTTTCTGAGAAAGCTGTATAGCTTTCCTTTGTAGCCGTATGGCTGCGCTCGGGTGGATGTCAATGAGTAATTACTCCCTTATTACAAATCTACTCCACCTTGGGGGATTCCCCTAAACATTTGGTCAACACTGTTCCCACTTCGAGTTACTGATCAATTCGCTCTCGCCCTACCATAAGCTTGCCGTCCCGGTTACCTCAATTGGTAGAGTGACTGCTCCGGTGAAGTGGTTGTCCCGGGTTCGAACCGCGGACTAGGACGAATTTTTCTTTAATTACGAAGTTTCTGAGAAAGCTGTATAGCTTTCCTTTGTAGCCGTATGGCTGTGCTCGGGTGGACGTCAATGAGTAATTACTCCCTTATTACAAATCTACTCCACCTTGGGGGATTCCCCTAAACATTTGGTCAATGCTGTTCCCTTGCTAGGCTGTTGAACATTACTTTGGTTTTCTGCATATTAATTTTTAGCTCCACCGTTCTGCTCTGCCTGTCCAATTTATTGATCATGCTTTGCAGTTCATGTCCTGAGTGACTTAGCAAGGCAATGTCATCAGCGAATCGCAAATTACTTAGGTATTCTCCATTAACTCTTATCCCCAACTGTCCCCATTTCAGGCCCCGGAATACCTCCAGCAAACAGGCAGTGAATAGCATAGGCGAGATCGTGTCTCCCTGCCTGACACCTTTCCTTATTGGAATTTTATTGCTGACTTTATGGAGAACTATGGTAGCTGTGCAATCATTATAAATATCTTCCAATATTTTCATATAACACTCTTCTACGCCCTGATTTTGCAATGCCTGCATGACTGCTGAGGATTCTTCTGAGTCGAATACTTTCTCGTAATCAATGAACGCTATATATAGGGGCTGGTTATATTCTACGCATTTTTCTATCACCTGATTGATTGCGCGAATATGGTCCATTGTCGAGTATCCTTTACGAAAGCCTGCCTGCTCATTTGGTTGATTGAAGTCTAAGGTTGTCCTGACCCTATTAGCGATTACTTTATTAAATACCTTGTAGGCAACAGACAGTAAGCTAATTGGTCTGTAATTCTTCAAGTCCTTGGCATCTCCTTTCTTATGAATTAAGCTAATATTACCATTTTTCCAAGCTCTAGGTACGCTTGAGGTCACAAGGCATTGCGTATACAGGGTGGCTAGTTTTTCGAGCACAATCTCACCTCCATCCTTCAACAAATCTGCTGTTATCTGATCCTCACTAGCTGCTTTTCCCTTCTGCATTGTTCCCAAGGCTTTCTTTACTTCCTCCTTCGTTACTGGCGGGATGGCCCATTGCTGTGTTCCACTGCCTCTCTCAGTAACATTCTGATTGCAATCGCTACTGTACAGATTTGTGTAAAATTCTTTGGCTACTTTAACTATCTTATCCATATTTCTAATGACATTGCCCTCTTTGTCTCTTATTGCATGC
This sequence comes from Amblyomma mixtum, assembly GCF_055824585.1. Lineage (NCBI taxonomy): Eukaryota > Metazoa > Arthropoda > Arachnida > Ixodida > Ixodidae > Amblyomma > Amblyomma mixtum. The sequence goes on along the minus strand of NC_143014.1, from coordinate 335,506,112 downwards.
ATCTGGCTTTTACCTATGCCTAGTTTTCTCTTCGCTGCTTTTAGGCTACCTCCGCTCATTAGAGCATGCTCGATTTTCTCCATGTTAAACTTCCTGATGTCGGCTACCTTGCGCTTATTTATTAACTTCGACAGCTCTAATAGTTCTATTCTATCTATGGAGTTAGACGTCCTCATGCTTTGCCGTTTCTTAATCAGATCCTTAGTCTCCTGAGATAGCTTCCCAATATCCTGTCGAACCATCCTACAGCTACTTCTACAGCGCACTCCGTTATGATATCTGTGAGACGATTGTTCTTTATTTCAACATTAGAGTCGTCATCTTCAGTTAAACGGAAAATCTGTTCTGCAGCAAAATCCTGAATTCCTCTCCTTTCCCTCTTAATGCATGCTGACTCGTTAATAGACTTCCGCTTCACTAATTTCCTGCGCTGCCTTTGCAAATCTAAGCTAATGCGAGATCTTACCATTCTGTGGTCGCTACAACGGACATTTCCGAGGACCTCCACATCCTCTACGATGCCAGGCTGAGCGCACATTATGAAGACTATTTCATTTTTAGTCTCACCATTGGGGCTCTTCCACGTCCACTTCCTGTTGGCTCGTTTGCGAAAGAAGGTATTCTTGATCCGTAAAATCTATCTGCGAACTCTACTAATAACTCCCCCTGATATTCCTAGAACCTATGCCATAGTCACCTACCGCCTGGTCCCCAGCTTGCTTCTTGCCTACCTTCGCATTGAAGTCGCCAATCAGTATAGTGTACTGTGATTTTACTTTGGTCATCACCAATGTTAATTCCTGCAATAAATATGCTCTCACATGACAGGTTTAGTGCTTTGTGTACCTGTATGATTATCATTTTTAATTTGATATAGAACGAATTATCCATTACAAGCACATCATTTAAAACACACAGTTCAGCAAATGAGATGACATGTTGCACAACAAGAATGTCCAGCAACATCAGAAACAAGCGGCCATGAAAATAAGCCATTTTAATTTTCAAGTCACAATGTCAGCTCAAGTCCCTTCCTTGACACGTCTCAAAAACGGTCACGTCGAGAAGGTGCTGTCTGCCACTGCTGCTACGGTGCGTGCCAGTTGGCGTTCACTATTTGCTCCACAGCCACTGCGCTACTAGCTCATGTGTCCTTAGAGTCCACAGTTCTCACATGCAGAATTGTGCTCACTCTGCTACAGTTAATACAGCCGACGCTTGAAGGTCCATTCTGCAGCGGCACCTTAAACCAGACAATCCGGAGCATAAACTAGCGTAAATCTAAACACAACCTGTTTGGATCATATATGCAGTACACTTTGAGATTTGCAATAAAGTGTCTTAATAAGCATTCAATGCATTCAAAATCTATTGCAAGCTCAGTAAACTGTGCTACATTTGATATAAACTTGTGGCAACAAGAACCTTTGGTCACTAATTTGTAAATATTTGCAACAATTTCTAAAGAAAACAAAATGCTTTTAGTTTGTTACTGCAAAATAAGCAAAATATGATCCAAAGCTTACATCACAATTTTTGTTTGTTTTCAGAAAATAGTGGCCACCCTGTGACAACCTAAAAGTCTGGCAACATAAAAATAATAAACAAAGCTCGGTGTGTGCTTACAACCATTTTAATGTTTTGTAAAAAAGGAAGAAAAAACCACGATTGCCTACGACTACAATATTGGAGGTTACCAATGCAGTAAACCTACACCTTCTCCCTCACTTCAAATGTCAGGGGGCACCACAAACTAGATGAGGAGAAAAAGAAACTGTACTATATACAGAACGAGTAAATATTGGCAGAAAAGGTCAACTGAAATATAAAAACTGGTTGTAATTACAAGAAAAATGCATTCTCAGTAGAGAGATTGAGAGAAAAAATTTTGAGCAGAGTTTGAAGGGAATCTCCCAGAAGAAACCTCAACTGGCTCAACCACGCCGTGAGGGAAGCGATGGAGGAGAGAGTGAAGGTAAGTAAGAAAAATATACACAGTGGTGGATGACTGAATTTCGACCGTGTACCTTGCACTTTGGTTTCAGAAAACGAAATCTGCTTTCTGGAAATTTTAGAAAAACAAGCCCACTGCATAGATCAGGCATCGAAGATAACCTCTGCAAAATACTAGAGCCATTTTAGCTCTGAATAGCTGTAAAAATTCAATCAAATCTTGTGTGCTGTTTCTTTCGAGAAGCAGTTTATTCTACGGATTGTGCATTCAAGGTAGTGCTGCAGCCCGGACCGTCAAGCGTCAACTGTAGTAACTGTAGCAACGTGAGCACAGTCTTGCTTGCGAGAACTCCGGACTCGAAGGACACCTCAGCTAGAAGTGCGGTGGCTGTGGAGAAAAATGTCAATGGCAACTGGCACTCCCCGTAGCAGCAGTGGCAGACAGCACCATACTCTTTCACTTGACTATTTCTACGACATGTCATGTGTCTGCCTGTGCACGGTTGGTGCGCGTTTTCTGATGTAAAAATCTGGATGTTTGAAATAGTAGTATATTCTGTCATTTATGTGGGGGATCTAATGCAAAATGCTACCCTCGTCTCTGTTTGTGTCGTTCAGCCAGTCATCTGCCTTGCCGATTTACATTTATAAATAGTGCTCTCCTGGAACTAGTGAAAATAATATCGTGCCAAAATCTTTTTGGCAAATTTTTTAATTGTTCTAGCCCCTTTGAAAGTTAGCCTAATTATGAAGTAATTATCTGATCTCGTTATCATTTTTTGTTTCCTTCGTATTATGGTCACTTGTATGAATGCGACAGCCTATACATCTAAGGGAGGCAGTTACGATCCGAACTTATCATTTTGTGTCTAGGTGCTATTTTTGGCAATGTATAACGGTAGTTTCGTTGTTTGCCAGTGTGTATTTCTTTTATATTATCTTAATCAAGCGGGTGGGGGAGGATGAAATATGACTTCTGGTTTGGTGCTGGTGAAAGCTAGGAAGCACGCAGGAAACAAGTCAAGCCTATTTCAGTTAGTTTCCGACTGGAAGTGGTGGAGGGTTCGGCTCGTAAACCAAGCATGACAATTGCTTCAACCTAAGAATCGGACAGTTGTGACTTTACTCGGGTACTCACAGTGATGATTGTTATGATGTGTCTTTTCTAAGAGACGTTCATTAATATGTTTCTCGATAAGGTCATCTGAAAGTCAACTGTAAAGAATTATTTCATAATTATTTTGAGAATTTTAGCAAAAACACAAGGTTATTGGCAAAGTTGCAGAATAGCTACTGCTTTGCACATAAAGTTTGATGTTCTCCAAGAGAACAAAATATTGCACTAACATAGCTATTCTACACTTGTCGTCAGAGGAAAACGATTAAGAAGGCTCTCTATTGTAACTGCCAGCAAGACAGGTGTTATGGACATATATGCTACCCCATTTTTTTGCTAGCATACATCTGTGAAAATTAAATGATTTGCTCTTTCTGAAGCAAATACAATAATCATTTTAGTAGGCACATCAAAAGATATCAGATCTGTGAAACAGCAAAAGAGGTTCTTATTCTCATGTTCTTCAAAATGCAGTGCACCTAAGTGCCGCGGACAACATGGCGGTTATCGGTGGCACTTGTAGCGAGTGTCTTGCGTTACCCTCTCCATTATTATCTATAGAAAATGTAGAAGCACACACAGGAAGCTGAAACATAGCGCGGGCTACGCCACTGAATTTTCTATGTAGGCCTCCCCCCTCCCCCTCATCATTTTTACTGAGTGTACTTCCATCGTTGAAGGATATCCAGCAGCGGTAGACATTACAGCAGTGTGAAGGCTTTGTTCAATTCAATTAAATGCTCTTTTACATTGCGCACCGTATTTGATACACAAATATTTCACCCTTGATGTAGACATCCAGAAAGGTCTTCGCTGATTAAGAAATGAAGCTAGGAGAGTTGGTAGTAATTCACCATAGAGCAGCAGTACAGAAATCGTGCATAAATGACCAAATAGCTTTGTTTTTCCTTCTGTGCGAGCTTTCGCATGGTTTCTGTTTTTTGTTTTGAAGTGAAACTTTCTGCCCATGGAAGACGCACTTACCCTTCTCCAAACATCACTTTAAGCCATCCCTTATGCCCTCCGCACCGTTTTCATGATACTGCATTTCTGTACAGAATCCCAAATAGCTGAGCACCTTGGCGTCAACTTGGACTTCTGTTCGAGGTTCTACCCGAGTTTTATCACGCGCCGATAAGCATAAACCAACAAATGTAATAACTCCTCGAAAGTTTCCCATAATATGCTCCGGTACAGTTGGAATCTGGCAAAAAACTGCGCTGCTTTGCCGTGCGCAGCACATGTTACCTTTTTCATTATATTTCTTTTTGTAGGTGCTCGTTTTAAGACACCCTTCAAACAGTAGAGAACTGCTTCTTGAATTATCATGGAACGATTCCTTCCTGATCTGCCTTTTCCAGTATCGATGTAGTTCTACGCTGTTCTTCTTCTTCATTGAATTAATCTAGATTTTACATTCTGTGTTTTTTACCTGTCGTTTAATGCTGTTTCTTTTGGCATCGTTCTGTTCTGCACCGGTTAGGTTCCTTGTTGTTTTTTGCCTTTGAAAGGCAACCCTCCTATATAAGGAATTAAATATCTATAGAGCTCTGCACCTTTGGTGGACTAATTTTCTCAATTGTTCTTCATATAATATTTTACTTTGAGCTTTCCGTGCTTCGAGTGATATCCAACCCATATCCCCTGTACTGCTTCATGAGTGTTTCTCCCGTGGGCACCTAGTGCTTATCTTCCAACAGCTCTCTGATTTGCATCTAATCTCGACTTAACTTCTCCCCTTAAGCACAGAATCACATTTCCGAAAGGAAGACCCGATGCCATTATTCCTTTCCAAATCCATACATCTTAGTACCATATTTGTTGTACATCGATCCCAGTGAAAAAAAAACATTGGAACCAATTGGGAATTCCAATTGGTTACAACCGGATGCAACTTATCCCATGTGGAACCAATTGGACAGCCAACTGGTTCCAGTTGGACGCAGGACTTCAATTGGTTGGACCAATTGGATTACCCATTTGTTCCCGTGATTCCAATGGGAGATCACCTCCCAAATGGATAGTCCAAATGGTTTTGCAATTTCCAATTGGGCACACCAATTGGTTTTGAAGCTCCTAGGAAACTGGTGTCATATATTTCATTTGTGTCACCCAATTAGGGTTTAGTAGCAGGGAGCAAAGGGGAGTTTTTCTGAACAGTTTTTGCATTTTCAGAATTTGCCATATTCCCTTCATCTGGCTGGCAAAAAATCATCACATTTACATGTGAATTCCTGCAATAAATATATCTCACATGTCAGGTTTAGTGCTTTGTGTACCTGTATGATTATCATTTTTAATTTGATATAGAATGAATTATCCATTACAAGCACATCATTTAAAACACACAGTTCAGCAAATGAGATGACATGTTGCACAACAAGAATGTCCAGCAACATCAGAAACAAGTGGCCATGAAAATAAGCCATTTTAATTTTCAAGTCACAATGTCAGCTCAAGCCCCTTCCTTGACGCGTCTCAGAAACGGTCACGTCGAGAAGGTGCTGTCTGCCACTGCTGCTACGGTGCGTGCCAGTTGGCGTTCACTATTTGCTCCACAGCCACTGCGCTACTAGCTCATGTGTCCTTAGAGTCCACAGCTCTCACATGCAGAATTGTGCTCACTCTGCTGCAGTTAATACAGTCGACGCTTGACGCTCCATTCTGCAGCGGCACCTTAAACCAGACAATCCGGAGCATAAACTAACGTAAATCTAAACACAACCTATTTGGATCATCTATGCAGTACATTTTGAGATTTGCAATAAAGTGTTTTAATAAGCATTCAACGCATTCAACATTTATTGCAAGCTCAGGAAACTGTGCTAAATTTGATATAAACATCTGGCAACAAGAACCTTTGGTCACTAATTTCTAAATATTTGCAACTCTCTGTTAAGAAAACAAAATGCCTTTAATTTTTTACTGCAAAATAAGCAAAATATGATCCAAAGCTTAACATCACAATTTTTGTTTGTTTTCAGAAAATACTGGCCACCCTGGGACAATCTAAAAGTCTGGCAACATAAAAATAATAAATAAAGCTCGGTGTGTGCTTACAACCATTTTAATGTTTTGCAAAAAAAGGAAAAAAAACCACGATTGCCTATGACTAAAATATTGGAGGTTACCTACAGAGTAAACCTACACCGTCTCCCTCACTTCAATGTCTGGGGCACCACAAACTAAAGTCCCTAGATCAGCTTTGCTAAGTAGCGACAAGTTCCTCCTCTTCTAACGCCCTTTCCCCTGCGGCTCGCGTCGTCCGCCATGTTCTTCCCAACGCGCTCCGGCGGCGCGGTCGTGTGCACTGGAACGGCGGACCTTGCAGAGTCGCGGCTTTGCTGTAAGGGGCAGTAAAGAATGTAGCAAATGAGCTTGGTATGAGGAGAAGGGAGACATGCCAGTAATGCACTCCGAATGTGATTTGTGTTGAGTTTTGTCGGAGACGGCGAGTGCGGTGAAACTGCAGTCGTGGTGCAGCGGCCAAGTTCGCGAGAGAACACGGACGTGCGCGCAGCTTTATATATGGCGTATTATTTTAAATACTATCAACAGTCACTCGCATATAGTAGAATTCATAACTGCGCCTGGAGAGTCACGCCCGAGCGGTGCGAACTTTTGTACCCGATAAATAGTGTAATTGCTCTTCCCTGTCCATTCTCGCTCACCCCTTGCCGAGCTCTCCCTTTTGCTTTTATTTCCGCCGGCCGCAGCTCGTTTGCGCAAGACATCAGGTAGGAATTGCCGCAACCGGAAGCATCTTTTTGTTTTTTATTGCAATGAAACTACTACCGCTACAGCACCTCTTATATGCTGCTGTTTCAACACAGCATCCCCACTACGTGGTTTTGAATAGTATGCCACAATGCACGATTACAGAAGCGTCACTCGCGCTCAGTCAAATTCACGTACTATCACGAAATAAAATTTGCCGTCGGTAGGGGAATCTGTTTCACGCTTTTCAAAAAGACTCTGATGCAGGGCCTTTCGAAGTGTGCATTGCACACAGATTTGTGCTACATGTGGCTCTAATTTGCATAAATCATAGTTCGAGGTGAACCTACAATATAACATAACCAGTATTGCCGAAGTTAGAGGTCAAAGAAAAACATGATGAAAAAATTCAAGGATTCACAACCAGTTTATTTCACACATAAAAAGATGCACATTAAAATTTTGCTGGTTTCAGTGGAAACCAGAGTGTATTGCAAGTTTACATATTTGGCTGCTGTTCTTTCGTATGGCCACCTTGCGAAGAACTTGTGGGACTCATTCCTGCCACGGTATTCAATTAATCAAGAAAGGCCTGATGCATTATGTGCCTTGCTTCAGCAGCTGAGAAGCTGCATTAAATGCCAAATAGCTGTTTTTATAACCCTGTTTCACTTAATGTCCTTTCTTAAGTTTTTCTAAAAAAGCAAAGCCATTTAGGGGCTTCAGTTTGGCCAACCTGGCTCAAGCTCTTACTGCAGTGCAGAAGCAGCACATGTAATTGTTAGGCAATGTTCCTGCTTGCAACATAATTATTTCACACATCACACAAGGTGGTGAAGGTCACATCAATGTTTATTTTTTTTAACAAATAAATACACCAAGAACAATTCTTTTGCTTAGAATACAGACCAAAACGACACCTCCAGTGGGCCAATTACACTGACCTGCTGCTTCCTGCTAGACAGTTTTTTAATGTGCACAAGTCCTAGACACATTAATGTTAATACCTACAACAAACATGAAATTAACTGCAGCTAGTAGTGCTATTCCATGCTGAAGAATTGTCCCAGTGCTGGGAGTTTCTTCTCAGTTCGGGTGCCTCACAAGGCCCGAATGGTTTGTGAAGCAACAGCTATCACGTTCCAAAGTAGAAAAAACAGTTCCCTATTGTCTTTCACTGCACTTTCGTCCTCAGCACCACACTTCACCACTTTCGCACATTGCCCTGCAGCAGTGGCTTAATGGTTATGGCACTTGGTTGCTGGCTCCATGATCGCAGATTTAATTTCAGCTGCAGCAGCCGCACTTTCATTGAGGCAAATGCAAGTGGTCAGTGTATTGTGTAACATCGGTGTACACCGAACCCCAGGTGGTGAACGTTTTTCCAGTCTACATATATGGTGTCCCTCATAGCTTGAGTCGCTTCATGACGTTGAACCCCACAAAGCAGAAACCATCTGCACACTGCATGGCTTTGCTAAATTTGCAATACCACTCAAGTTTCATCCAGTGAACTTGCTGTTGCTACATCTAAGCAATGGACTCCGCTGCTTTTGGCATCCCAATGCTTTTGCTGCCACACCTGGCAGACTGCTTCTCGGCAGAAATACGGCCATTCTCTTTCCTTAATAACAAGTACACCCGTGTGTGCAGAAAACAATGGAGCAGCTTGTTTGGAACGTTGTGGCACACAGGTATGCTGGTAGGCACAACTTTAAGCACCGCCTTCTTCACAGCAATAATACGTGCGCGATTCTGAAGAAGTGCTTCTCTGTTGCTCAGAAAAAATGCTTCCGTTGTTTTCAATAGCCTGAAAGCATCTTCTGTCAGGACAACCAGGGGCATACGTGCCATCTGGTCTCCTGTGTAGTAAGGCTTTCTTTTTTGTTCTGGATGTCATCAAACCAAACCACTTTTCCATTTGGTCAACAAACCAAGCAGTTGTGACTGCTGTCTCATCTAAGTGCCCCATTTCCACATGATACCGGAGCGCTGCAGCAGTACCATGATGGAAGAAGGTGTATGCTGGCGCCACTTTCATCTTGTCAAAGTGGCCTGGACTGATGCATGCTTTTTTGAGTCTTGGCGCTGCTTTAAAATCAGCCCCTGATTCAAGCTCTATCAGCTCTTCTATGGGTTTGCGACATACTTTATTTGCTGGAAGTTTGTTGGCCTCAACAATTTCATCTGGTAGATATATGTTCTGGCCTCTTGTGAGATGACTTCTCAAGTTTTTCAGCAGATGAGGCACATCTGCCATGAAATACAGGCGCCGTGCAGTATCCTGCGGATGATTTATATAACACTTCCGCTGAGTGCATTTGCCCACTGAAAGGCCAAAGCACCGCCATAGTGCCTGATTGCAGGGTCCATGTCGCCAACAATGGCATGCACTTTTATGCAGATGTTTTCACATGCTGCTATCACAGCTTCAAACTTCATTTTGATGGTAGGAGCATGAAAGCTGTTTTCAGTAAATTCATATGCGACTATCTGCTTCCATCGTGTTGACAGCCCTCCAAGCATCATTACAAGGCCATGTGTTGCCACACAGTCTTCAGGAACTGTACCATTCGCAAATGGAACTGATGGCACACCGATGATCCGGCCGGTCAATGGGTCGAAATCCAGACAGACCTTTGGTGATTTGGAGCTCATCAATCATGAGTACGGCATGCCTCTCTTCCTCAGAAAGAAGACCGATCTGAAAAGTAACAATAGGAAGAATGTCTAGAAAGCCACTCACCGAACAAAGAAAGGGTACTAGAACCCATATACACATTTTCTGCGCATGGCTACAATAAAAGACTACTTTTAAATAATGACGGAAGCCAGCAGTCATCGAAACCAAGGAGCATAGGGGATGTTCTTTTTTTGGAATTGGTGGTGTTCATCAAAGGGAGGTCAATAAAATGGATATTTTTTAAATATCACTGATTACAAAGCAAAAGAAAAAAACACGTTGCCAGTGTGATCTGAACCCACAATCTTCGAATTCCACGTCCAGTGCTCTGCCAACTGGGCTACGGCAATGGCTGTCTAATCTTCTGCTTTCGGGGGAATTCATGTGTAGTGGCAGAAGTAGTACGCTTAGTATGACTGGTTTGGATCCCACCAGTGGCATGTGCTTGTTTTTTATTCTGGTTTGTAATCAATTATCTTTTCAAAAATAAAAAAGTAATCACCTTATTGGCCTTCCATTGATGAACATCACAAATTATTAAAAAATATATATCCCACTATGCTCCTTCGTTTTGGTAACTGTTGGCTTCCATCATAAATGTGATAACGAGCCCCTCTTTTCCGTTCCCTAATCTACTTTCATATAAGGTAAACATACACCTTTGAGCTAGTGAACATTCTCTGTAAACAATTTTTTTTTGTTTGCCAACCTTTATTTTCAGCAGGTCCATCATTTCCACAATGATCCCAGGCTTGAATTTGAAGCTTTCGATCCTTCGTTGTAAAGTCCGTTCTGTGGGAAGCGGGCTGGCCAGTTCCCGTACAACATCGTAGCCCCGCGATCCACAAGCCAACCTCAGTTTCAATGCCTTCACCACAGTATCGTTGCTCCATGTTGAGCCTTGCATCGTGCTCATCTGGAGGCTTCGAAGCTGGTCTTGATTGAAGTATTTGCTGATGCCTGCATGTCTACAGGACAATAATTGGGAATATAAGGCACAGCAAAGTCGGAGGTGTATCTATACGGATGGATGCTCAAAGAGGGCTTGAAACAAAAATCGCATGGCCTGCACTGTCAATTTTCACCATCAGCTTCCATCACTGCCATTTTGAGATCAAATGTGAATGTACAAAATAATAAAAACATTCTGCTGTTAGTGTGACAGCACTACTAGGCACATTTTCTGATTTTGGGCTTTATGAGGCATCCCACCTGCCCACTGGGTTGTGGGCAACCTGCTAGGTGTGCACACCTGGCATGACTTCACCTAGGCGAAGTCCTTCAAGGTAAAATACTTTCAGGGCAAACAACTTTAGGTCAAGGGCTAAGTCAAATGCCTTCAGCACATATGGACCTTAGGTGCCCACAGTAACTAGTGCTACTACATGATATTCCACCTTAGCCTTGCTAACCTGCCTGCTCATTTATTATTCAACACTGTACACGCATTAAATAGACAGTGAAGCTTTGTTTCGACACCAAAGTAGAATGGATAACAGGCATTTATATGGACAACTCACTTCGAACAGATATGAAATAATCAAGGCAACTGTAAAAATTACCACATATGAATTTTCACTTCTTTAAGTACAGACCTGAGTGTATCAGTGAAGGTTTTCCATGCAGGAGACATGCTGTGGTATTAAAGGACTATAGACACCTAATTTTGGTAGCATGCTTCCTGCAAATCATGGGTTATATATTAGAATAGATGGAACATCGTGTGGTGTTCACCTACGACCATTAAATAATTTATAGCCGAATTTTTACTCTCATGCTATTTTGGTTTTATGAACTGAACGATGGCTGTGACGTGTAGTTGACCTTTAGGTTGAGTGAGGTACAAAAAAATCTGCGATATAAACACTGCTACATAATTTCAATTCCCTACAACGCTCATACCAGCTTGCTTCAGGAGCTGGAATGACAACAAATGATATGTCAGCAATATATTCCTGCTTTTTTGCGCCTTATGTGATCTAAAGGTCAACTACATGCCACAGCCATCGTTCAGCAAGATGAAACCGCAACAGCATCAACAAGGAATTCAATCAAATTATTTATCGGTCGTATGCAAATGTTACACTGTGATTCGTGTATACGAATGTCTGATGCATCATTTGAAAGAAGAAAACATGCAAGGAAAACTTTTGTATTCCTTTAGCAATCTCCTTCCTTTTTTGTGCACTGATATTAATGTCTCCATTGGAATGATATTACCTTTCACAAGTTTCTGGTTCTGTCTTTCCAGTGTTCTTGCTCGCTTCTGACATCCAGCAAGCTTTCTTTTCAAGGTCTCCATCTCCTTCTGCACACTTTCAACCTGAGGGTCAGCATCATCTGAAACAGAATTAGAAATTGATCACCTTTACAACAGTCATTAATGCTTTAAAGCCCAACATTTCACACGAATGACAACTGAACATTTTTCTTCAATATTACCTCATTTGAAATCTTTCACATCTGTTCTGAGAATAGCTCCTCTGAACTTCATAACGTAGAAAGTGACGGCATGTCTCACTTTTTTATTAAGAAACATGAATGAGGAAGGTTGGCCAACTATTACAGAGTGGTAATAAATTTGAGCAGCAAATGAATGTTAAAATACAACATTGTACAGCTATAAATATATTGTTCCTGTCACATCAAAAGAGGGTAAAAAGGAAGCTGAATATTGTGATCAACACAGTACAGCATTGGCTTCTGAGCGTGACTGGAACAAAAAAAAACACCCCAGTAGAATCGTCTTATTGTACAGTTGCGAATTTAGCCAACTTTTAGTGCCATATTATTGCTTCGTTATACACTGGCGATTACAATGGAAGTTGTCAGCTCATGGAGCAATGTGAAATACTGGGTGTCAAAGGGTTATATTTCATGTAAATTCAAAGATCATTATGTAAAAAGACAAACATTACTTGCAACACATTGCTGTGGAATTGATATTTGAGTGGGTCCTGTAAAGGTCATTAAATGTTTTTCATATTGATGCACAGACAGCTTGACTGCATGAGCCACATGGCAAGGGCTCTACATTGCAGATGTAATTTTAACAAAACTCATCAACACTAACCAAGTGTGCAGGAACAAATAGCCGTGGACGCCATTGTTGTGCTGCCAGGGGTATCCATACGTCGCCTCTTGCTTGGTGGCTGACTGATGCAGTTCTGCACGCATGCACCAGCGCTAGGCATCTCTTCTCTATCATCACATGCCTGCTTGTCACTAGATCCCGTGTGAATGTCAGTTTCTGCAAAGTAGAAATAAATTGCAGCCATTTGGGGTTAGCAGTTGTGGTGGTAGAATAGAGCTGGTTTCTGTGAAGAAAATAGCACTATGCAGTTATCTTACGCTGCAAAGCAGGCACATCCACTACTGATAACTGAGAAGAATGGCCGACCGAGGAAAATGTGCTTACTCATGGCAGGTTTCTTCTGGAATTTCAGAAGAGAACGGCTGACTGTACCTGCAAATAGTAGCAAGTTATGACTCTTCTACCCATTGCTGAGTCTTCCTATGTGAGGAAATGCACACTAAATGTAATAAGTATGCACCTTGCATTTGTGACGAAGACTTCTCAACTGTAAATGTTGCGTTTTCAGATGTACAGAGATCAGTACTGTCTTCCTGGGATGCTCAATTATAACACGCTGCACAGCCAGGGCATTAATGCTTGAATTCTCAAAGCCACATGGAGCCTCCTGTGATGTGTTTCCCTCTATACAAAAGAAAAAACATGTCATCACCAAGGCTGTCTCTTCATGTATGCAGAAGCTAGTGTTATAACTTTGGAAAAACCACACAACACGATACGGTGAAAGATTTAGAGTGCCAGATTTAAACTCACCGCCCTGGTCAATAGTGTCTTTCTGCTGAAGACCAGTAATGACAGCTAATTATAAACCAGTGCAAGACCGATATTCTTTGCTGTTTTCTAGTGAATTCAAGTTCAACAAACATTATTTTCAATACAGAACCCCCTGTATAGCATGAAGTTGATACTGACATAAAGAATGGCATACCTTCTGAGCATGACTGCAGGGAAGGTAGAACATATGATGGAGGTTCAGGAGCACGCTCAGCTGTAGAGCCTAGCTCAGAACAGCTGGGAATGTTTTCCAGTGCTACAAGGAAAGGCAAAATGCACTTCTAAGTTTGGGCATTCACATAAAACTATAGACTCATTAAGGAATGAAGCATTGAACTAAAAGTGTTTTGACGGGACACTGATAATGCACAGCTCTCTCACCTGATGCATTCGGCACGCCTTCAGCAGATGGCCCTGAAGAACAAGCAGCAGGGATAGCTGTGTGTCGGCAACAAACAGTGCAGTCTAGTTTAGGTCTTATGTAATGTTGGCCTTAGTCAATAAGGTAATGCAGAAGTCAGAATAAAAAAATGAAGAAATTCGGTAACATGCTAGGTGTCATTTTTCAAAACGCTTAACAATGAGGCCCCACTTACCCGAGGCGTGGACAGTACCACGAGGATGTGGTGGTTTGCGGGGCAGCTTTGCTGGCCGGTGAGAGAATATTGATGGGACAGCAGTGCATTTCAGTTTCTTTATGCCAAGCTTCCTCAGAATTATGGGCTCGAATTGGTCTTCAGTATAATGGAGCTGTAAAGAAGGGCAATCGTATTAGTAATATATATGAAAATAAAAAATACAAAAACCCAGCTGTGCAGGTGAACACGCTGAAGTCCCTTGATGGGTTTCTAGGACAGATTGGGAAGCTGATGTCTGCGGGTGGCTGGTAGGCACGAAATAATTACGGTGCTGCCTTTCGGATTATTTGTATGGCGGGAATATAATGAAAGGAATATTATGGGCAGTGGACGCTGAGACTGGCCGTTGGTTTCGCACAGCAATAAAATTCCTTTGTGCCCGCGTCACACAAACTTTTGGCACGTAGAGCACTTGCACAGCTAACACTCCAATAATTCACACATGCTATGCGCGAGAGCGAACACATGTAAATTCATCTAATTGGAGCGCAAGTTATGTACACACCGCCAATTTTTTAGCAGTATCGCGCAACCGTCGACCAGCCGTCGGCGCAGAGCGCGAATCAAGCGAGAATAAGCGCATTAGTTTCATATGAACAGATTCTCGCTCATTTTGCCGCTCTGCGCCGTCATCAGGCGCTGACAAGCAGGCTGGTTGACAGTCGCGCTATACTGTTAAAGAATTGGCTGGGCGTACAGCAGAACACTTCGCAAGAGGCAACGGTTTCAGTGCGCATTACTGAGCTAAAAGGTTTTGGCTACTTAATCTCAATGGACCAGCTGCAGTGGGTGCCGGAGTGGGGCTGTAGGCTGAAATACGCGTGCATACTTGCACTGACATGCATGTTTACGAAACGACAAAGGCGGACAGCAGCGCATAATCAAACAATCGGCAAACACAGTGCGAGCTGGGTGCTTTACCAATTCTTACACACCAGCCGAGGTTTGCTACTAGAGCATCGAATCTCAACGATAGAAAGCCGGAATTGAACTTACCTCACATAGCTTACTTGACTTCGTCGGATTGAAATTTTTTCTCCCACTCCTGTGGAGCCACGCTTTCTGTCGCGCAATGTCGTTTTTTGCAAGCGGCACTGAAAACAATGCCAGCGCTTTTCCTGACTGGGTTGAGAACCCGAAGGCGCAACAACCCGGCATTTCGGCTGCTGCTCGGGCACAAAAAAGTGCCTGAAAAACTCAGGTTACTTCCAGCGCACAGCGAAAGTTACTTCCAGCACACAGCGACAAATATAAAAAAGTCACCTCCGCTGAATGTCCGTCGCCAGCACAACTATACGAGTAGCGTGCAAGCGCCGTCGAACTATGCAGCCGGACGACTTAGGAAGAACATGGCGGAACGGAACCAGTTCCCAACCGGAAGTGGGCACTGTCCAATCGTGTGCGTCGGCGGCGCCGCAAACGTTTTCGGTACTTAGCTTTTTTTAGAAAAGCTCATACAGGGACTTTACCACAAACTAGACGAGGAGACTGCCTCTTTTGACCTCACAACAACAAACCAGAGTTTGGAAATCTTCGTGGCTATCTGCTAACAGTAGAATATCATGGAGAGGTTGCTCAAGAACCTGTTCGCTTAATCTGTGCGCCAGATTATAACCTAGATTACTTTCTTGTAGCATTCTTTCCATATTTTTTGCATAAAGCATAATCATTAGCAATGATGGAGCACAACCTTGCCTTAATTATTTACGTACCTCAACAGCTTTTCTTTAATACCTTTCCCTATCTTAAAAATTTTATTATCTCGCTGTATTTCCTGCAGGAAATCAGCTGCCTCGTTACTGATACCTTCATTTTTTAACACGTTTCAGCGGAGTTCTCTGCTCACATTGTCGTATGCACTGCTTATGTCCAAAAAGGCTGACTACACAGGTCTGTTTTCTGTCTTAGCTATATCTATGCCTTCGGTAAGCAGGAACAGCAGGCTATCATACAAGCGCCTTTTCCTTCTGAACCTGTTCTGAGGTTCTCCAAGTATCTTATGTAATTCTACCCATGAGTGCATTTTTATTTTCACCGCTTAGATTGCCATCTTGTATACTCCGGATGATGTCATAATCAGTGTGAAATATTTTATGCGCTAGCTATCACCTTTTCCTTTATAAATAACATTCAGTTGTAATCGGTGTGAAATAATTTATTCGCATTATATCTCCTTTTCCTTTATAAATAACATTCATTTTTCCTGTTGCCAGCTGTGTGGACTGCTTATTTATTGGGACGGTCTCCAATGCTTTTAAAAATGTTTCCTTGCTTCTAGGGCCAAACTCATTCAGCTTGATTGGGATTTCGTATCCTACTTCGGATATGCATTTAGGAATACACGGTCTGCTCTGAAAGTAGTAGGACTGATTTCTTTTTCAAAATTTTATTCATGATAATAGTACAAATGATTAGAATTTTTCAAAGGAGCACCCTTCCGCATCTACACACTGCTGCCAATGAGTTTTCCAGCTTTCATACACCTCCAGGAACGCCTGGACCGGAATGCTGTTTAGCTCCCTCATCACGGCCTGTTGAATCGCCTCTACCTATCCGTGATGCTTCTCCTTGAGCGTCGACTTTATTCTCGGAAATAGAAAAAAGTCTGGCAGGGTCAACTCGGGGCTCTAGGGGGGCGAGGCAGCGTTGCCACCTTGTACTAGGCAAGATACTACATTACGAGGAACCCTGTCTGGCTCGGCGCGTTGTCATGGTGCAGCCGCCATTTGTTGGCGATGGCTGGGCGGACACGAACAATGCATTTTCGCAGTCTTCTGAGGACTTCCACGTAAAAAACTGCATAAACTGTTTGTCCAGGTGGTACGAACTCTTTATGGGTGACTCCATGTCGATCAAAAAATCAAATGAGCATGGACTTTTCCTTGGATTTGCTCTTTCGTGCTTTCTTGGGGTTGGGGAAAAAGGGGTGGGCCATTCTGAGTTCTGCCACTTGCTCTCTGGGTCATATTCAAACACCCACATCTCGCCACAGGTCACTACGTTATCCACAAAATTGGGGTTCTCATTCGCGCGATGAAGAAAATCCTGGCAGATCACTTTCCGGCTGGCCTTTTATTCCTCTAACAACACTCGCGGCACCAACTTCACACACACTTTCCTCATGGTTAAGTTTTCTGTCAGGATCTCAAAAACTTGGGTTTGAGGAATGCTACAGTCATCTGCAATCATTCTGATACTCATCCTGCGATCACTGTTAGGTACATTTTTCATTGCGACACATTTTCGTTGGTCTTGCTGGTCGATGAGCGTCCGGAGTGGTCGTCGTCTTTCACTCTTTCCCTACCTTCTTGGAACAGCTTGTGCCAATCAAAAACACCTGATCTACCCATGGCAGCATCCCCGTAGGCCTGCTTAATCATGTCGTGAGTCTCTTGGTCCGTTTTACTAAGCTTTACACAAAATTTGATCGCGTATCGCTGATCCAGTAAACACTCCATGATTCTGCGTGACGAGGCGTTTCAACAGGGGTGCACAGTACAAGCGATCTGCTCTCTTCAACGGCCAAGAGCAGACTGCTGATTTTCTCCAGTGTTCCCAATATCCCCCTTCACCGATCCTGCACTCGCAGACAACCTTTCGTCTGCCCGTTCTCCCAGGAAAAAACAAGTCCTACTACTTTCAGAACAGACCCTGTATTTGCTTCCACAATTTCCTGTTAGTACTGGTCAGTTCTAAGCTGTTTTCTATTATGCTGTCCTGTGTTCCTCTCTCATTTGTGGAGATTACACTATCGTCGCTCTAAAATGACACAACTATAAATGATGTAATGTAGTTCGCAGCATTGTCTTCCTCTCAGAAATCTCCCTCAGCATCTTGAATCTGTTCCTGCTTTCTTTGATTCATTTATCACAGTTAGCTGTTATGGTTTCAGAATTTTCTTGGCCCTTGCTTAGTTGCATCATGCACTCCAGCCAGCCAGCGGTCAGTGGAGTCCTTTACTTTAGCCTGGACGAGGACCTGCACTTGCTGCTTCATTTGTTGATCAGATTCCCATTTTCGGTGTATTTCCTCTTGAGATAACTGCGCTTTCTTTGCTTCGCTGTGTTCCCTTGAAGCCACACATCAATGTTCGATGGCCTCCTTAATTTCCTTATTCACTGTTTCATAGCTTCCTCTTTCCTCTCCTGTGCATTGCTCCTTTTACTTGTTTCATTTTAGTACTGATGAATAGCTTTAACTGATTATAATCCCACTTTTTCATGAGGCATTTCTCACTTGCATCTTCTCTGCCTGCTGCCATTAGTGCTATTTGTTTGTCATTTCATTTGTCTTAACTGCATTTCTCATTTGAACAGATCTCCCAACTGCAGACTAATACACGTAAGATCATTTCCCCAGAGTGTACTCCCCCTCTTTGTTAATTTCCTTTTTTGCAAGATTGATATAGATTCCGTGCTGTAGATTCGCTGGCGTAGCTCGTGTTCTGTTTTAGCTTCCTCTGTGTGCTTCTACTTTTTCATATATATAATAATGGAGTAGGTAACACAAGACGATCACTACATGTGCCATGAATGATCACCATGTCGTCCAAGGCACTAAAGTGCAGTGCATTTTGAAGGACATGAGGGTAAGAACTTCTTTTGCTGGTTCACAGATCTGATATCATTTGACGTGCCTACTAAAATGAATATTATATTGGATGAGAAAGAGCGACTCATTTAATTTTCAAAGATGCATGCTAATGAAAATAACAGGGTGGCGTATATTTCTGTAACACGTCTTGCTGGCAGTTAGATTTAAGAGCCTTCTTAATCATTTTCCTCTGGTGAGAAGTGAGGAATAGCTATGAATGTTAGCACCATTTTTTTGTCCTTTCAGAGAACATCAAACTTTGTGTGCAAACCAGTAGCTGTTCTACACCCTTGCCAAACCTCTCTTTTGGCTAGAATTATAGAAATAAATATGAAATATTTGTCAGTTGACTTCAACATGACATAGCCCTTGTCCAGAATCATATTAATGAATGTCTTATAGGAAAGACACATCATAACAATCATCACTGTGAGTACCCAGTTAAAATTAGAACTGCCCGGATTTAAGTTGAAGCAATGTCACTTTTGGTTAAAGAGCCGTACCGTCCACCACTTCCAATCTGGGACTAAATGAAACTGGCTAAATTTGTTTCCCACATGTTTCTTAGCTTTGTGGTGCCCCAAACCAAAATGCATATTTTTTTCCGCCTCGTCTCGCATGTCTAAAAAAATGTAAAAGATATACACACTGGCAAACCATGAAATAACTAGCACAAAACATTGCCAAAAATTGTACCAAAAACGAAATGATAAGTTTGTCTTGTAATTAGCTCTTTTAGATGTACAGGCTGTCACATTTGTACAAATCACAATAATAAGAGGGAAAGAAATATGAGAGCGACATCAGATAATCGGGTCATATTTAGGGCAACTATAAAACGTGCTCAAACAATAAAAAAATTTGCCAAAAATATTTTGACGCAATATTAATTATTTCTGCTTACACCAGGAGAGCACTGTACAGAGCCATATATCGAGAAGATAGACGAATGGTTGAACGATGCAAACAGAGACGAGAATAGCATTTCACATTAGACTGTCCATTCATCTGGATTTCCCACATGAATGACAGATTATACTACTTTTTGAAACATCCAGATTTTTTACTTGAGAAAATGCCCACCACCCCTGCAGTTGCACACACATGACATGTCTCAGAATTAGTCGCATCAAGAAGTATGGTGCTGTCTGCCACTGCTGCTACGGGGTGTGGCAGTTGGCACTATTTACTCCACAGCCATTGTTTTTCTAGCTCATGTGTCCTTCGAGTCCACAGTTCTCACATGCAAAAATGTGCTCACTGTGCTGCAGTTACTATAGTCGACGCTTGATGGTCCGTTCTGCAGTGGCACCTTTAACTAGACAATTCGTAGCATAAGCTAGCATAAAGTTAAACACAACCTTTTTGGATAGCTCTATGCAGTGCACTTTTCTTCGTGATTTCCAACGAAGCGTCTTAAATAAGCATTCAACGCATTCGACATTTTATTGCAAGCTTGGGAAACTAGGCTAAATTTGATATAAACATCTGGCAACAAGTACCTTTGGTCACTAATTTCCAAATATTTGCAACAACTAGTAAACAAAATAATGTACCTTTAGTTTTTTACTGCAAAATAAGCAAAATATGATCCAAAGCTTACATCACAATTTTGTTTTTTTTTCATAAAATACTGGCCACCCTGTGGCAATCTAAAAGTCTGGCAACATAAAAATAGTAAATAATGCTCGGTGTACGCTTACAACGATTTTAATGTTTTGTAAAAAAAAGGAAAAAAAAACCACGATTGCCTACGACTACAATATTGGAGGTTACCAATGCAGTAAACCTACACCTTCTCCCTCACTTCAAATGTCAGGGGGCACCACAAACTAGATGAGGAGAAAAAGAAACTGTACTATATACAGAACGAGTAAATATTGGCAGAAAAGGGCCCTGAAATATAAAAAGTGGTTGTAATTATAAGAAAAATGCATTCTCAGTAGAGAGAGAAAAAAAAAAATTTTTGAGTAGAGCTTCAAGGGAAGCCCCCAGAAGAAAACTCAATTGGCTTACACACTCCATGAGGGAAGAGATGGAGGAGGGAGTGAAAGAAAGTAAGAAAAAGATACACAGTAGTGAAGGACTCTGGATCGATTTCGACTGAGTACCTTGCCCTTTCGCTTCATAAAACAAAAACTTCTTTCTGGAAATTTAATAGAAACAATCCCACTGCATAGATCAGGCATCGAAGATAACCTCTGCAAAATACTAGAGCCATTCTAGCCCTGAACAGCTGTAAAAATTCAAATGAAATCTTGTGCACTGTTTCCTTTGGGAAGCAGTTTATTCTGCGGATTGTGCATTCAAGGTGGTGCTGCAGCCCGGACCATCAAGCGTCAACTGTAGTAACTGTAGCAATGTGAGCACAGTCTTGCTTGCGAGAACTCCGGACTCGAAGGAGACCTCAGCTAGAAGTGCGGTGGTTGTGGAACACAATGTCAATGCCACTGGCACTCCTCGTAGCAGCAGTGGCAGACAGCACCATACTCCTTCATCTGGCTATTTGTCAGACATGTCATGTGTCTGCCTGTGCACGAGTGGTGGGCGTTTTCTCAAGTAAAAATCTGGATGTTTGAAATAGTAGTATATTCTGTCATTAATGTGGGGGATCCAGATGAATGGATGGTCTAATGCGAAATGCTACTCTCGTCTCTGTTTGTGTTGTTCAACCAGTCATCTGCCTTGCTGATTTACGGCTCTAAATAGTGCTCTCCTGGAACTAGTGAAAATATTATCGTGCCAATATCTTTTTGGAAAATTTTTAATTTGTTCTAGCACCTTTGAAAGTCAGCCTAATTATCAAGTAATTATCTGGTCTCGTTATCATTTTTTGTTTTTGTTTCATTCATATTATTGTCACTGGTATGAATGTGACAGCCTATACATCTAAGGGAGCCAGTTACGAGCCAAACTTATAATTTTGTGTCTAGGTGCTATTTTTGGCAAGGTATATCGTTAGTTTCGTGGTTTGCCAGTGTGTATTTCTTTTACATTATTTTAATCAAGCGGGTGGGGGAGGATGAAATGTGCCTTCTGGTTTGGTGCAGCTGAAAGCTAGGAAGCATGCAGGAAACAAATCTAGCCTATTTCAGTTAGTTTCAGATTGGAAATGGTGGAGGGTTCGGCTCATAAACCAAGCGTGACAATTGCTTCAACATAAGAATCGGCAGTTGTGACTTTACTCGGGTACTCACAGTGATGATTGTTATGATGTGTCTTTTCTAAGAGACGTTCATTAATGTTTCTCGATAAAGCCATGCGGAAGTCAAAGACATGTGGAAGTCAAAGAATTATTTCATAATTATTTTCAGAATTTTACCCAAAACACAAGGTTATTGCCAAAGTTCCAGAGAAGCTACGGGTTTGCACATAAAGTTTGATGTTCTCGGAAAGAACGAAAAAATTGCGCTAACATTCATAGCTATCCTGCACTTCTTGTCAGAGGAAAACGATTAAGAAGGCTCTCTATTGTAACTGCCAGCAAGACATGTGTTATGGACATATATGCTACCCCGTTTTTTTTGCTAGCATGGATCTGTGAAAATTGCATGAGTTGCTCTTTCTGAAGCAACTATAATAATCATTTTAGTAGGCACATCAAATCATATCAGATCTGTTAAACAGCAAAACAAGTTCTTATTCTCATGTTCTTCAAAATGCTGTGTGCTTAAGTGCCTCGGACGACATGGCGGTTATCGGTGGCACTTGTAGCGAGTGTCTTGTGTTACCCTTTCCATTATTATCTATAGAAAATGTAGAAGCACACACAGGAAGCTGAAACATAGCGCGGGCTACACCACTGAATTTTCTATGCAGCCCTCTCCCCTCCCCCTCATCATTTTTACTGAGTGTACTTCCATCGTTGAAGGATATCCAGCAGCGGTAGACATTACAGCAGTGTGAAGGCTTTGTTCGATAAAATTAAATGCTCTTTTACATTGAGCACCGTATTTGATACACAAATATTTCACCCTTGATGTAGACATCCAGAAAGGTCTTCGCTGATTAAGAAATGAGGCTAGGAGAGTTGGTAGTAATTCACCATAGAGCAGAAGTACAGAAATCGTGCATAAATGACCAAATAGCTTTGTTTTTCCTTCTGTGCGAGCTTTCGCTTGGTTTCTGTTTTTTGTTTCGAAGTGAAGCTTTCTGCCCATGGAAGACGCACTTACCCTTCTCTAAATATCACTTTAAGCCATCCCTTATGCCCTCCGCACCGTTTTCATGATACTGCATTTCTGTACAGAATCACAAATGGCTGAGTGCCTTGGCGTCAACTTGGACTTCTGTTCGAGGTTCTACCCGGGTTTTATCACGCGCCGATAAGCATAAACGAACAAATGTAATAACTCCTCAAAAGTTCCGTATAATATGCTCCAGGACAGTTGGAATTTCGCAAACAACTGCTCTGCTTTACTGTGGGCAGCACATGTTACCTTCTTCATTATATTTCTTTTTGTAGGTGCTCGTTTTAAGACAGCCTTCAAAGAATAGAGAACTTCCTCTTGAATTATCATGGAACGATTCCTTCCTGATCTGCCTTTTCCAGTATTGATTTAGTTCTACGCTATTCTTCTTCTCCATTGAATTAATCTAGATTTTTTATTCCGTGGTTTTTTACCTTTTGTTTAATGCTGTTTCTTTCGGCATCATTCTGTCCTGCATACTTACCGGTTAGGTTCCCTGTTCTTTTCTAAAGCCTTGGTAAGTCAACCCTCCTTTATAAGTATTTAAATACATATATAGCTCTGCACCTTCTGTTGTTTAATTTTCTCAGGTGTTCTTCATATAATATTTTACTTTGAGCTTTCCGTGCCTCGAATGATGTCCAGCACGTATCCCACGTACTGCTTCATTAGTGTTTGTGCCGTGGGCACCTAGCGTTAATCTTCCAAAATATCTGATTTGCGTCTAATCTCGACTTAACTTCTCCCCTTAAGCAGAGAATCACATTTCCGAAAGGAAGACCCGGTGCTATTATTCCTTTCCAAATGCATACCTCTTAGTACTATGTTTGTTGTACATCCATAATGTTGTATCTTTCATTATCTCGGCATCCCTTAAGTCTTTAGCCCTAAGAGACTGCTCGTGCTTTTTTGTGCATATCTTTCCTTTGTTTATCCGAATCCCAATATATTTGTGTCAGGATGCTCAGTGTACTTTATGGCCTTGTCTTAACACAGTCGAAAAAAACCATTGGGTTCCAATTGCAGATTGCTAATTAGAACCAATTGGATATTTTAAAATGTGTTTTCAACACCATTGGGGAATACCAATTGGAAAATACCATTTGGACCACTCCAATTGGCCGACACCAAATGGTCAGCTCCAATTGGGCAGGCACCAAGGGCTCCACCCCAATTGAAAGACCTCATTTGGTCTGATCCAGTAGACATTTCTCGGCCAGTTTTATTCGAATGGTATAGAACTAGGTGGATTTTCTCCCAGGAGTTTAAGGCGATGTGCGTTTAGTGCTAACATTTTTACATGGCAATTGAAATTGTGATTACTCCAAGCCTTTAGGGAACTGAAGACAAACGAGCCTGCGGTATCTCATAGAAGGAACAGAGACACAGTCAGTATATATGCATGAGGCATACTTTTGCTCCAACTTAAATACCCCATTTATGAGGCACTGCTCCTGGAGCCAGTGGCGCTTGTCCATTGAGCAAAGTTATTTCATTGATTAATGCCCGCAGTGACAGTTCAAATTGTTAAATTAATGCAGTAGATAAAGCAGCTCACATCTTTTTACTGAGACCTCATTACTTCCCAGTTTTGTGTTCATAGAGAGGAATATTCTGATCCCAATCAAGACAATCATTGGTTTCCAATTGGTTTTTTTTTTCAACTGGAACTTTTCCAGCCGTGTATCTTCAACCAACTGGAGCACCGAGTTGGACCTTCCTGCTTGGCTCATTAGCAGTACATATAAGCTATGGACTGTTCATTTAGCACAAAGCACTAACTCTACTACCCGGCTAGTGAACTAGCCGATGGGTAATTGAGGAATCAACTCCTTTACACAATTTGACCTTTAGTTTGGAACACAGCTAGGGGACCAAATGGGCAGTCCAGCCGAAAGTGATGAAGCCAATGGAGTCCTGGGGACCAGTTGGATAATTCAGCTGAATTGGCAGAGCAGACTGAAAGCTCATCCCAGTCGAAAAAAATCATGGGGTACCAATTGGCCATGTCCAATTGGAACCAATTGGATATTTACAAATGTTTTCAACGCCATTGGAGAATACCAATTGGAAAATACCATTTGGAACACTCCAATTGGACGACACCAAATGGTCAGCTCCAATTGGGAAGGCACCAAGGGGTCCACACCAATTGAAAGGCCTCATTTGGTCTGATTCAGTAGACATTTCTCAGCCTACGTCATCACCGCACGCAGTTTGGTTAAAAGCAATGAGTCAATTCATTTCACATTCAGTTGCAGTTTGATTCGAATGGTATAGAACAAAGTGGATTTTCTCCCTGTAGTTTAAGACGCTGTGCGTTTAGTGCTAACATTTTTACATGGGAATTGAAATTGGGATAATTCCAAGCCTTTAGGGAACTGAAGATAAACAAGCCTGCAATATCACATAGAATGAGCACAGAAACAGTTAATATATATATGCACAGAGCATGCTTTTGTTCCAACTTATATACTCCATTCATGAGACACTGCTGCTGGAGCCAGTGACGCTTGTCCATTGAGCAAAGTTATTTCATTATTTCATGTCTGCAGTGACAGTTGAAATGATTAAATTAATTGAGTAGACAAAGCAGCTCACATCTTTTTACTAAGACCTCATTATTTCCCAGTTTCGTGTTCAGAGAGAGCAATATTCTGATCCCAATCAAGGCATTGGCTTCCAATTGGTTTTTTCCAATTGGAAATTTTCCAGTCGTGCATCTTTAACAAACTGGAGCACCGAGTTGGACCTTCTTGCTCGGCTCACTAGCAATATGCTATGGACTGTTCATTTGGAGCAAGGCACTAACTCTATTACCTGGCTAGTGGACTACAGCCACCTGGTAATATAGGAATCAACTCTGCCTTTATACAATTTGACCATTAGTTTGGAACACAGCTAGGGAACCATCTGAGCAGTCCAACCGAAAGTGATGAAACTAATGGAGTCCCGGGGACCAGTTGGATAATTCAGCTTAAATGGCAAAGCTAATTGAAAGCAGAGACACCAAATTGGACTGGTCAGTTGAAATTAGGGAAACCAATTGGACTTCCCAATTGGATTCCCGAGTCCAGCTAAAGCTCAGAAACCAGTTTGACTCTCCAATTGGATTCCCGAGTCCAACTGGAAGTTCAGAAACCAATTGGACTCCCCAATTGGATTCCGGAGTCCAATTGGAAGTTTAGAAACCAATTGGACTCCCCAATTGGATTCCAGAGTCCAATTGGAAATTCAGAGGCCAAATGGGCTGTCCAATTGGAATTAGGTAAACCAATATGCCTATTGGAATTGGAATTAGGTAAACCAATTGGATTCCCCAATTAGTTTTCCTCAGTCCAATTGGGTCCATTTGGCTTCCAATTGAGTCCAGTTGGGTCCAATTGGAAATCTCAATAGGACCCAATGGTTTTTTGACTGGGAAGAGACCAAAGTGGACTGGTCAGTTTGAATCAGGGAAACCAATTGGACTCCCCAATTGGATTCCTCTGTCCAGTTGAAAGTTCAGAAACCAGATGGACTCCCCAGTTGGATTCCCGAGTCCAATTGCAAGTTCAGAGGCGAATTGGGCTGTCCAATCGGAATTAGGGAAACTGGTTGGATTCCCAAAGTGGTCTTCCTCAGTCCAATTGGGTCCACTTGCGCCGAATTGGAAATCTCAATTGGACCCAATGATTGTTTTTGACTGGGTTGTAAATGCCTGATCATTCAAAGGAAAGTGCCACACCTGACTTTCTTGCGCCAAAACAGAAACTGTGCCTCTTTTGTCCTCACAGCAACTAACCAAAGTTTGGAAATCTTCCTGGCTATCTGCTAACAGTAGAATATCATGGAGAGGTTGCTCAAGAACCTGTTCGCCTAATCTGTGCAACACACTATAACCTAGATTACTCTCTTGTAGCATATTCTTTCCATATTTTTCACATAAGGCATAACCATTAGCAATGATGGAGCACAACCTTGCCTTAATTATTTACGTACCTCAACAGTTGTTCTTTTATCCCTTTCCTTGTATCTTTAACTTTATTATCTCGCTATATTTCCTGCAGGAAATCAGCTGCCTCATTACTGATACCTTTATTTTTTAACACGTTCCAGTGGAGTTCTCTGCTCACATGGTCGTACGCACTGCTTATGTCCAAAATGCTGACTACATTGGTCTGCTTTCTGTCTTAGCTATATCTATGCCTTCAGTAAGCAGGAACAGCAGGCTATCATACAAGTGCCTTTTCCTTCTGAACCTGTTCTGAGGTTCTCCTAGTATCTTATGACTTTCTACCCATGAGTGCATATTTAATTTCACCGCCTGGTTGCCATCTCGTATACTACGGATGATATCGTAATCAGTGTGAAATATTTTATGTGCATCCTATATCCTTTTCCTTTATAAATAACATTCTGTTATAATCGATGTGAAATATTTTATGCGCATCCTATCTCCTTTTCTTTTATAAATAACATTCATTTTTCCTGTCGCCAGCTGTGTGGACTTTGATTATTTGTTGGGATAGTCTCCAATGCTTTTAAATATGTTTCCTTGCCTCTAGTGCCAAACTCATTAAGCTTGATTGGGATTTCGTATCCTCCTTTGGATATGCA
This sequence comes from Amblyomma mixtum, assembly GCF_055824585.1. Classification (NCBI taxonomy): domain Eukaryota; kingdom Metazoa; phylum Arthropoda; class Arachnida; order Ixodida; family Ixodidae; genus Amblyomma; species Amblyomma mixtum. The sequence goes on along the minus strand of NC_143014.1, from coordinate 335,478,754 downwards.
TTTAGGAATATTTGCTTCCACCTTATTCCTATTAAGACTGGTCAGTTCTAAGCTGCTTTCTGTTATGCTGTCCTGTGTTCCTCTCTCATTTGGGGAGATTACACTATCATCGCTCCAAAATGACTCAACTATAAATGATGTAATGTAGTTCGCAGCGTTGTCTTCCTCTCAGAAATTTCCCTCAGCATCCTGAATCTGTTCCTGCCTTCTTTGATTCACTTTATAGAGTCAGCTGATGTGGTTCCAGAATTTTCTTGTCGCCTGTTTAGTTGCATCATGCACATCAGCCAGCCAGCGGTCAGTGGACTGCTTTATTTTAGCCTAGACAACGACCTACGCTTTCTGTTTTTTTTGTTGACCAGATTCCCATTTTTGTGTAGTTCCTCTTGAGATAACTATGCCTTCTGTGCTTTGCTGTCTTCCCTTGAAGCCACCCATCAATGTTCAAGGGCATCTTTAATTTCCTTATATACCTGTTCGTAGCTTCCTCTTCCCTCTCCTGTGGTTCGCCGCTTTTACTTGTTTCCTTATAGTACTGATGAGTAGTTTTAACTGATTATAATCCCACTTTTTCATGACACATTTCTCAATTGCTTCTTCTCTGCCTTCTGCTATTAGTGCTATTTGTTTGTCATTTATTTTGTCTTTTCTGCATTTCTCTTTTGAACAGGGCTCCGAACTGCAGACTAATACACGTAAGATCATTTCCTCAAAGTATATTCCCCTCTTCGTCAATTTCCATTTTCCAAGCTTGCTATAGATTCCGAGCTGTAGATTCGCTGACGTAGCTCACATTCTGTTTCAGCTTCCTCTGTGTGCTTCTACTTTTTCGTATATATATAATTGCGGAGTGGGTAACACAATACGCTTACTACAGGTGCCACGGATGATCGCCATGTCGTCTGAGGAACATAAGTGCAGTGTGTTTTCAATTACATGAGAATAAGAACTTCTTTTGCTGTTTCATGGGTGAGATATTTTTTGACGTGACTACTAAAAGGAATATTATATTTGCTTAAAGGAAAGAGCAACTCATTTAATTTTCAAAGATGCATGCTAGTGAAAATATGTGCGTGGTGCATATTTTTGTAACACCTGTCTTGCTGGGAGATATAATTAACAGCCTCCTTAATCATTTTTATCTCGTAAGTGTAGAATAGCTCTGAATGTTAGCCCCATTTTTTGTTGTTTCAGTGAACTTCAAACTTTATGTGCAAAGCAGTAGCTGATCTACAACCTTGCCAAACTTCCATTTTGGCTCAAATTCAAAAAATGTAGATGAAATAATTTTTGACGGATGACTTCCGCATGACGTAGCCCTTGTCGAGAAACATATTAATGAACGTGTCTCAGAAAAAACACATCATAACAATCATCACTGTGAGTACCCTAGTAAAGTCAGAACTGCCTGAATCCTAGGTTGAAGCAATTGTCACTCTTGGTTAATGAGCTGAACCCTCCACCACTTCCAATCTGGGACTAAGTGAAGCAAGCTAGATTTGTTTCCCCTGTGTGTCCTAGCTTTTCAGCTGCACCAAACCAAAAGGAATATTTCTTTCACCCCGTCGGCATGTCTAAAATTATTTAACAGAAATGCAAACTGGCAAACAACAAAACAACTACCGCAAAATACTGCCAAAAATAGCACCTAAAAAAAATGGTAAGTTTGGTTTGCAACTGGCTCTCTTAGATGTATAAGCTGTCGCATTTATATAAATGACAATAGTATGAAGGAAAAAAAAAAGATAAAAATATTAGGTAATTAGATCATAATTAGGCTGACTTTAGAAGGAGCTGAAACAATAAAAAAATTTGCCAAAATTATTTTCACAGAATATTTTCATTTGTGCCCGAAGAGCACTATTTAGAGCCATAAATCAGCAAAGTAGACGAATGGCTGAACAACGCAAACAGAGTCGAGAATAGTGTTTCACAATAGACTGCCCATTCATCTGGATCCCCTACATGAATGACAGTATATACCATTTTTTCAAACATCCAGATTTTTTACTTGAGAAAACGCCCACCGCTCCTCTGCTTGCAGACACATGACACGTCTAAGAAACAGTCGCGTCAAGAAGATGCTGTCTGCCACTGCTGCTACGGTGCGTGCCAGTTGGCATTGACTATTTGTTCCACAGGCACCGCGCTTCTAGCTCATGTGTTCTTCGAGTCCACAGTTCTCACATGCAAAATTGTGCTCACTCTGCTACAGTTAATACAGTCGACGCTTGATGGTCCATTCTGCAGCGGCACCTTAAACCAGACAATCCGGAGCATAAACTAGCGTAAATCTAAACACAACCTATTTGGATCATCTATGCAGTACACTTTGAGATTTGCAATAAAGTGTCTTAATAAGCATTCAACACATTCAACATTTATTGCAAGCTCAGGAAACTGTGCTAAATTTGATATAAAGATCTGGCAACAAGAGCCTTTGGTCACTAATTTATAAATATTTGCAACAATTTTTAAAGACAACAAAATGCTTTTAGTTTGTTACTGCAAAATAAGCAAAATATGATCCAAAGCTTACATCACAATTTTTGTTTGTTTTCAGAAAATAGTGGCCACCCTGTGACAACCTAAAAGTCTGGCAACATAAAAATAATAAATAAAGCTCGGTGTGTGCTTACAACCATTTTAATGTTTTGTAAAAAAAAGGAAGAAAAAAACCACGATTGCCTACGACTACAATATTGGAGGTTACCTACGGAGTAAACCTACAACTTCTCCCTCACTTCAAATGTCAGGGGCACCACAAACTAGATGAGGAGAAAAACAAACTGTACTATATACAGAACGGGTAAATATTGGCAGAAGAAGTCAACTGAAATGTAACAACTGGTTGTAATTACAAGAAATATGCATTCTCAGTAGAGAGATTGAGAGAAAAAATTTTGAGCCGAGTTTGAAGGGAATCTCTCAGAAGAAACCTCAACTGGCTCAACCACGCCGTGAGGGAAGCGATGGAGGAGAGAGTGAAAGAAAGTAAGAAAAATATACACAGTAGTGGATGACTGGATTTCGACCACGTACCTTGCACTTTGGTTTCAGAAAACGAAATCTGCTTTCTGGAAATTTTAGAAAAACAAGCCCACTGCATAGATCAGGCATCGAAGATAACCTCTGCAAAATACTAGAGCCATTCTAGCCCTGAACAGCTGTAAAAATTCCAATCAAATCTTGTGCGCTGTTTCCTTCGAGAAGCAGTTTATTCTACGGATTGTGCATTCAAGGTGGTGCTGCAGCCTGGACCGTCAAGCATCAACTGTAGTAACTGTAGCAACGTGAGCACAGTCTTGCTTGCGAGAACTCCGGACTCGAAGGAGACCTCAGCTAGAAGTGCGGTGGTTGTGGAACAAAATGTCAATGCCAACTGGCACTCCCCGTAGCAGCAGTGGCAGACAGCACCATATTCTTTCACTTGACTATTTCTAAGACATGTCATGTGTCTGCCTGTGCACGGTTGGTGCATGTTTTCAGATGTAAAAATCTGTATGTTTGAAATAGTAGTGTATATTCTGTCATTTATGTGGGGGATCCAGAGGAATGGACGCTCTAATGTGAAATGCTACTCTCCTGTCCATTTGTTTTGTTCAACCAGTCATATGCCTTGCCGATTTGCGGCTCTAAATAGTGCTCTCCTGGAACTAGTGAAAATAATATCGTGTCAAAGTCTTTTTGCAAATTTTTTAATCATTCTAGACCCTTTGAAAGTTAGCATAATTATGAAGTAATTGTCTGATTTCGTTATCACTTTTGTTTCCTTCGTATTATTGACACTTGTATGAATGCGACAGCCTATACATCTAAGGGAGCCAGTTACGATCCGAACTTATCATTTTGTGTCTAGGTGCTATTTTTGGCAACGTATAACGGTAGTTTCGTTGTTTGCCAGTGTGTATTTCTTTTACATTTTCTTAATCAAGCGGATGGGGGAGGATGAAATATGACTTCTGGTTTGGTGCTGCTGAAAGCTAGGAAGCACGCAGGAAACAAATCAAGCCTATTTCAGTTAGTTTTCGACTGGAAGTGGTGGAGGGTTCCGCTCGTAAACCAAGCATGACAATTGCTTCAACCTAAGAATCGGGCAGTTGTGACTTCACTCGGGTACTCGCAGTGATGATTGTTAAGATGTGTCTTTTCTAAGAGACGTTCATTAATATGTTTCTCGATAAGGTCGTGTGGAAGTCAACTGTAAAGAATTATTTCATAATTATTTTGAGAATTTTAGCAAAAACACAAGGTTATTGGCCAAGAGGCAGAATAGCTACTGCTTTGCACATAAAGTTTGATGTTCTCTGAGAGAACGAAAAAATTGCACTAACATTCATAGCTGTTCTACACTTGTCGTCAGAGGAAAACGATTAAGAAGGCTCTCTATTTTAACTGCCAGCAAGACAGGTGTTATAGACATATATGCTACCCCATTTTTTTGCTAGCATACATCTGCGAAAATTAAATGATTTGCTCTTTCTGAAGCAACTACAATAATCATTTTAGTAGGCACATCAGAAGATATCAGATGTGTGAAACAGCAAAAGAGGTTCTTATTCTCATGTTCTTCAAAATGCAGTGCACCTAATTGCCTCGGACGACATGGCTGTTATCGGTGGCACTTGTAGCGAGTGTCTTGTGTAATCCTCTCCATTATTATCTATAGAAAATGTAGAAGCACTGTGGGGTTTAGAGTAGGGGAGATAAACACGTATTCCCCGTTTAACCGCGGCTGACGTAGTTCAAAACCGCGCGGACCCCACCCCGTGGTCGTGTACGCTACCGAGCGCTCGCCGACCACGGCGGGCCTTGCTCTGCGGGAACAAAGGAACGACACACTGGCTGACACAAACAAGGCATTTATTGCTATAACAACAATAACGCCAGCTAGCAACCACCAAAATACACTGAGGAATCGAGGATGTCCGACTCACCAGCACGGCTACGAGCGAACGTTCGCCCACGCTAGGGCAAAGGGATAAACTCCGAGGCCGAGCGGGACGGGCTCGGCAGGAGCAAGTTCCAACCAAGAGGCGCGCGTCGACGAAGAGCGAAGCTGCGAGCGAAACGTCCGCTTGCTTCCCGGTCCCAGGGAGAAGAGACCCCGTTGCTCCCCTCGACCGCGCAGCAAAACACCATCCGTGGCGCTGGTGTCGCTGCGACACGAGCGCCCTTCCCTGTTAGTTAAAGTAACCAAACTGAGAAGAGCGCGTTTCATGGGAGCTAACTACAGGGAACTAGTGCGTTGAGGGAAAGCGAACGCAGGGGACGGAGGCGTCCCCACAGCACACAGAGGAAGCTGAAACATAGCGCGGGCTACGCCACAGATATTTCTATGTAGCCCTCCTCCCTCCCCCTCTTTATTTTTACTGAGTCTATTTCCATTGTTGGAGGATATCCAGCAGCGGTAGACATTACAGCAGTGTGAAGGCTTTGTTCGATTCAATTAAATTCTCTTTTACATTGCGCACCGTATTTGATACACAAATATTTCACCCTTGATGTAGACATCAAGAAAGGTCCTCACTGATTAAGAAAAGAAGCTAGGAGAGTTGGTAAGAATTCACCATAGAGCAGCAGTACACAAATCGTGCATAAATGACCAATTAGCTTTGTTTTTGCTTCTGTGCGAGCTTTCGCTTGGTTTCTGTTTTTTGTTTTGAAGTGAAGCTGCCTTCCAATGGAAGCTGTGCTTACCCTTCTCCAAACATCACTTTAAGCCATCCCTTATGCCCTCCACACTGTTTTCATGATCCTGCATTTCTGTACAGTATCACAAATGGCTGAGTGCCTTGGCGTCAACTTGGACTTCTGTTCGAGGTTCTTCCCAGGTTTTATTACATGCCGATAAGCATAAACCAACAAACGTAATAACTCCTCAAAAGTTCCCCATAATATGCTCCGGTACAGTTGGAATCTGGCAAAAAACTGCGCTGCTTTACCGTGCGTAGCACATGTTACCTTTTTCATTATATTTCTTTTTGTAGGTGCTCGTTTTAAGACACCCTTCAAACAGTAGAGAACTGCTTCTTGAATTATCATGGAACGATTCCTTCCTGATCTGCCTTTTCCAGTATCGATGTAGTTCTACGCTCTTCTTCTTCTCCATTGAATTAATCTAGTTTTTACATTCTGTGGTTTTTTGCCTGTTGTTTAATGCTGTTTCTTTCGGCATCGTTCTGTTCTGCATACTTATCGGTTAGGTTCCTTGTTGTTTTTTGCCTTGGAAAGGCAACCCTCCTATATAAGGAATTAAATATATATAGAGCTCTGCACCTTCGGTGGACTAATTTTCTCAAGTGTTCTTCATATAATATTTGACTTTGAGCTTCTGTGCTTTGAGTGATGTCCAACCCATATCCCCTGTACTGCTTCATGAGTGTTTCTTTCGTGGGCACCTAGTGCTAATCTTCCAACAGCTCTCTGATTTGAGTCTAATCTCGACTTAACTTCTCCCCTTAAGCACAGAATCACATTTCCGAAAGGAAGACCCGATGCCATTATTCCTTTCCAAATCCATACATCTTAGTACCATATTTGTTGTACATCGATCCCAGTGAAAAAAAAACATTGGAACCAATTGGGAATTCCAATTGGTTACAACCGGATGCAACTTATACCATGAGGAACCAATTGGACAGCCAACTGGTTCCAATTGGACGCTGGACTTCAATTGGGTGGGCCAATTGGATTACCCATTTGTTCCCGAGATTCCAATGGGATGTCGCCACCCAAATGGATATTCCAAATGGCTTTGCAATGTCCAATTGGGCAAACCGATTGGTTTTGAAGCTCCTAGGAAACTGGTGTCATATATTTCATTTGTGTCACCCAATTTAAGTTTAGTAGCAGGGAGAAAAGGTTCTGCCAGAATTGAGTTTTTCTGAAAAGTTTTTGCATTTTGAGAATTTGCCATATTCCCTTCATCTGGCTGGCAAAAAATCATCACAATTACATATTAATTCCTGCAATAAATATGCTCTCACATGTCATGTTTAGTGCTTTGTGTACCTGTATTATTATCATTTTTAATTTGATATAGAATGATTTATCCATTACAAGCACATCATTTAAAACACACAGTTCAGCAAATGAGATGACATGTTGCACAACAAGAATGTCCAGCAACATCAGAAACAAGTGGGCATGAAAATAAGCCATTTTAATTTTCAAGTCACAATGTCAGCTCAAGTCCCTTCCTTGACACGTCTCAGAAACGGTCACGTCGAGAAGGTGCTGTCTGCCACTGCTGCTACGGTGCGTGCCAGTTGGCGTTCACTATTTGCTCCACAGCCACCGCGCTACTAGTTCATGTGTCCTTAGAGTCCACAGTTCTCACATGCAGAATTGTGCTCACTCTGCTACAGTTAATACAGCCGACACTTGAAGGTCCATTCTGCAGCGGCACCTTAAACCAGACAATCCGGAGCATAAACTAGCGTAAATCTAAACACAACCTATTTGGATCATCTATGCACTGCACTTTTGAGATTTACAATAAAGTGTCTTAATAAGCATCCAACATTTATTGCAAGCTTAGTAAACTGTGCTAAATTTGATATAAACATCTGGCAACAAGAACTAATTCCACTAATTTCTAAATATTTGCAACTATCTGTTAAGAAAACAAAATGCCTTTAATTTTTTACTGCAAAATAAGCAAAATATGATCCAAAGCTTAACATCACAATTTTTGTTTGTTTTCAGAAAATACTGGCCACCCTGGGACAATCTAAAAATCTGGGAACATAAAAAAAATAAAGCTCGGTGTGTGCTTACAACCATTTTAATGTTTTGCAAAAAAAGGAAGAAAAACCACGATTGCCTATGACTACAATATTGGAGGTTACCTACGTAGTAAACCTACACCTTCTCCCTCACTTCAAATGTCAGGGGCACAGCAAACTAGACGAGGAGACTGCCTCTTTTGACCTCACAACAACAAACCAGAGTTTGGAAATCTTCGTGGCTATCTGCTAACAGTAGAATATCATGGAGAGGTTGCTCAAGTACCTCTTCGCCTAATCTGTGCGCCAGATTATAACCTAGATTACTTTCTTGTAGCATTCTTTTTATATTTTTCGCATAGAGCATAATCATTAGCAATGATAGAGCACAACCTTGCCTTAATTATTTATGTACCTCAACAGTTGTTCTTTTATCCCTTTCCCTATAATCACAATTTTATTATCTCGCTGTATTTCCTGCAGGAAATCAGCTGCCTCGTTACTGATACCTTCATTTTTTAACACGTTTCAGCGGAGTTCTCTGCTCACATTGTCGTATGCACTGCTTATGTCCAAAAAGGCTGACTACACAGGTCTGTTTTCTGTCTTAGCTATATCTATGCCTTCGGTAAGCAGGAACAGCAGGCTATCATACAAGCCCGTTGAACATGAACCTGAGTAATTTCTGAACTCGAAAAAAATAAAAACGAAAAATTAGCGTATAAGACGCACCCTTGTATAGGACGCTTCAGCAAGATTTTTGAAAAAAAGCCCCGTCTTATACACCGGAAAATACGGTAACCTTTGATGGCATTACAACTCTCCATGTTGAAATGGTATAGTTTTACAAGAACACAACTCAGTCCGCATACATTCTATTTTTTGCTAGAAGCACTGCCAGCAGCAAGGAGCGGAAAAGTGATTCTAAAGGCCTGTTAATGCAGCTGTGTGTGCATATTCAGTGCTTTTTGTGGGGTTGGATCGTTTCCAGTTGCATTACTCTGTAACCTGAAAATTATCTCTGTGCGCTGAAGTATGGTTGTTGCAATTTAACCAACAAGACCGTGGTTTTGTGTTTGTGCAAAAAGGCAATACCAGACTTCTCATGTATATATTACTGATGCATATGTTACCACTACTCTGATTCAGCAGATTATTTTTATGCTTGTGACAACAGACACACTAGACTCCATTACGTGTAATGGAGTCTAGTGTGTCTGTTAGCCAGTGCTGTTTTGTTGATCTGCTGTAGAGTTTAGCCCTTGTTAAATATTGTAACTTAATGTAATATATTTATATTTCCACTGCACTGTCGTGAGTAATATTTAACACTTATGGCAGGGTAGTATGTGGGGTTTCAAGGGGTAGAGCCCCCTAATTTTTTTACTGTTTTTGCTTTGGAATAATAAACATCGATCACTGCACTTAATTCGTGTCTCAGTAATAGTAACTGAATTTCTTCTCTTGATTTAGTTTTCAGTTTCAGTCGCCAAACAGTGGTAGTGATGTCACAAGTATGTAAGTGCGAGGTCATGTAGAACGAACAAAACCATTATACATCTGCTGCTTTGTCATTTCAATTCGCTCCCACTCTTGTGCTAGCCCGCTGCAGAAGCCGGAATGACAACAGGTGAGCGAACTGCCATTATAAATGTATGCTCCATGTGATGTCATATTTATGACATCACAACTGGCATTTAATTGCTGAAACTGAAACTACAAATAAAAAGAACAATGATGAATCATTCACAGAGTGCCAGCAAAGTTCATGTTGAGATCCACCCTCACGAATGTCTCAGGCGTCATTCCAAAGCAAAAACTGAAAAATAAGGTATGCCTACTTTTACTTTTGTAGTATCAAGTACTAAACTTAGTGGGGAACCTTCAGTCAGTACGCACAGAGAAGTGTCCAACCTTTTCAGATTTCTTTGCTAAGGTTGTTTGATTGAGTCACGACACAGATTTAACTGTGCTTTTATTATATGTAGTGTTAATCTGCTGAGGGTGCAGTTGGTCTTTAATAAATTATCTGAGCCTTCAAAACTTGTCTTGGTCATTAACTTAACACATGAAGTGACAAGGGCAACCTTGTAAAACAGGATAAATTTATTTTTCTTTCAGCATGTCATGTGAAATAATTACTCCATTTTTATTTACACATTATTAAGCAAAACAATTGTTTCAGTTCTTCCACTTGACGGCCTGAAAGAAGAAAAAAAGAGATTGAGCACATCACTGAGAGTACCTTCTAAAAATACAAGCATGACTGCCGAACTGCAATGCACTACAACATGAATGGTATTGTTTCATCCTTTACTGCCATTTTCTTTATAACCTTTATACTTGTTCAAGGTCACACATTAAAGCAAAGCAATTGCACACGCCCTACATTCTGTTGTGTATCATATCAGAATTTTGTATAGTGACAGTGGCATCGCATTACCAACAGGAACCCAAACAGGAAAGCTGGGGGGTTTCAACCATCACAAGAAAATGATCACGCTAATTTGAGGGCAACTTATGCTTGTGAAACAAAACACATTTAAGTGAGGAAAGAATGCCAACCAAGTTGAGATGACATGTTTCGGAACCTACACAGTTCATTCAATAGGTGTGACTATGGGTGAATTGCAGCTTGGCTTTTTAAGCCCACGCATAATCAACCGCCGGGTCACTAAACGTTAACTGTGAGAGTAGAAAGAGGGAGGGAAGTGTTCCGAGGGAGCCGTTAACATCCCTCCACGTTTGCTGAATGCGCCGTAATTGGCATTCTTTTTCCAGTTAAATTTACTTTCCCAAATAGAGAGTCCTCTGTCAACTGTTTTCCTTTTGAAAACGTCACATGCTAGAGGTAAGCTTACCGTGCCATTAAGGAGCCTTTCAATCTCAAAGTATGGAATGGAATGTGGTGGTAACTCACTCTTGTACCTAAGTAACTGCTGCCGGTCTCTAAGGTAAACTAATATCTGCAAAGAAAAGTGCACACAACAGGTGTCATCGATGTCAAACTCCTGATGAAGTGCAGAGAGTCTATAAAACTAATGCAGTTTTAATTATAGACTGTGTGATGCCGTTTTGCACATAACACGCGCAACGCTAAAGCGCATGCATGCTAACTCGCTAAAAAAATAGCTTTCCTAAACCTCTCAATACCACAGCAGTGGATTGACTTAATTATTTAAGCTGTTGGGCCCCTATGCCAGGAATTTCCAAACAGCACTGTGAAAAAAACAATGACCTGTCCTCACTTGTTCACGCGCAAGCGAGGCGGATCCGCCGCGCCGCTGCTGTTTCTCGCTTTTCCACACCGCGTCGCTGCTAGCGGCATACACAGATATAGTGAGAAAAGAGCATAAATTTACGCTGTCTACGTATCATTACTGGTTTAGCGAGTTGAAGCGATCATGTTACACGCAAGTCGTCCTATCTTTGGATGCATTATTCCAACATACACAACAACGCAATGGATAAAAATGGCACTTTTTAACAGCATAGCGCTGCTTTTCGCTTATTTCGCTCCTCTAGCCTTCGGTGGTTTCCTGGTTCTGCAAGTCAAACTTTGGTTCACCACTTGTGTTAGGCACATACACACACACAGTTGCCAACCTAAAGACAGCCTTTTGAAGCTGAAATCTAGAATTGGTGGCCAAAACTCACCTCAATGGCAACACTGCGGCACTTATGCAATTTTGCCAGTGTTAATCGTTTCTCTGCGTCGTCAACCATTTGGAGGTACTTCTCGAATACCTGATAAGAAAGAGAAAGGTGAGAGCGAATGGAAGGAAAAGGGTTCTGAATTGCTTCTAAATTTCACTGCACTTTACAGGGTGCACATGGTTACAAGGTCTTGTAAGTGCTCCAAGCCGCCCAAGGAACCAGCCATACAAAGGAGCTTTGTTGAAGCTCTTGTGAAAGGCTTGGAGCGAAGAGAGAGTTCAAAGAATGCTGGCAGTGAAAGCTAAAAGCGCTTCATGCTGGGCGAACTTCTAGACATGAGTGAATTTCAGTCCTCTAAGACAAGCTGAAATGCCAAAATGTGGGGCCACCATCACACATTTAGTATGCATTGTTGTGCGAAAGTCGCAACATTTGGGTCTCAAATCCAAGCTTTGTTTCAATGCCACAGTGCGATTTGCTGTTCACAACACGTGCGCCTCAAAACGTTAAGTTCTTTCTCTTTTATCACTTTTCTTTTTTTTCTCAAGCTATTTCAGTCTCCCTGAACTTTTGAGCAAGGCTGTGACCGTTTCAATACTGCACGTGACAAGTTTCTCAAACATTTGGAAGATGACAAGCCCACCTCAGGTGGTGCATGTGCCTTGGCCAGGATTTCAACAGATCTGTCGAAACCAATGCAGCAACGCATTTTTGACTTGACAAGCCAGGACTGCAAACGAACAAAAAAATATAAAAAAATATTTCAATAACATTCTCAGGTCACTTGCACTCCTTTAACCCTTTATAAGGTGCAAATTTTATGCATATTGTATGCATAAAAATTGTAAAATTGTACTTGGAATGACTATAGAAATTGAATGAAACCTTGTAAGTCGTTTCTACCACTGGTTTTATAAAAAATGGGGGCACACGTTTGTACTGAAGACTTCATAAAAATACCTCAAATGTGATGCGTATTCGTACCTCAGTCTCATCGACTTGTAAGACAACAGATTAGAACTGAAAACTGTTTCAAGAGGTATAGTGAGTCAGTCGATGTATTTTTCTCGCCAGCATCGCCCGCATAGAACTGCACACCTTCTCTTGTTAAAAACACACAGAACACCAAGTAGGCCAATTAGCAAAAGATAAAAACACACTGAATGATTTGTTTGAGAGTTAGGCAGTATTGAGCACACAAAAATACGGCACCCAGATGTGCCAATGTCCTTTTCCTAGCACTTTAAGCAAGAGGGACAACAATTGTCCCGTTGTCATATAAAGGTTGTCATATAGGGACAGAAAATACAGAGAAGCATTCCTAATCCACAAATTTAAAACACTGCAACCAACAGGGATTAACGTGTCCAGAGGAAACCTGGAATCTCTCAGGTACATTCCAGGGTTAGCATAATTTTAAATTAACAAATGTCTTGCACGTGGTCAGACCATTTCCTAGAACCTCGCATAAGTATATTATCGCTCTTTGCGCCCTTCCCACGTCATATCTTCCACCACATTTCCGGCCTTCTCACCCTCTCCCTTTGTTCACGTTTTCCTTTTTTTTCTCCTAATCCCCTACTATCAGTTCTCGGAAACCATGACATTCCTGTTAGCCTCTCCGCCCCCACCTTTTGGCTTTCTCTGAACTTGAGCCATTTCCCCCCCCTGCCTTGTCCTTCCTTGGAAATGCCCCCCCCCCCCCCCCTTTCTTTCTCCTTCCAGTGCCAGCCTATTTTGTTTGCCTTGTTCTCATTTCCCTGTGCCACGCTGACCAATCCTCTTATCTGAGTTTTACAGGTCCACCCAGGGCCTCCCCCCCCCCGTCGCAGCCCCTTCAAAGCCTTTGTTCATTACACACCCCCCGGATATAAGTTTTTCCACTATTGCAGCTTAACGCATCAAGATACACCTCCCTCCCCTTCCTGACACGCATCCCCTCTCACACCACTTTCCTTCCCCACCCCCGGGGCCTTCCTCCCGGAGCAAAGGCCCTATTTAATCCCTGCCAATGATGAACGCTTTGCTCAGACGAAGACAAGTCCCCTTGTTGAAACGTTGGCTCAAGCAACCTGAGGTTTTCCCCTCCCTTGTTCATTTTGTGATCGCCAAGGACCATCTACCACACCCTCTCTCTACCATGGACTCCAGTCAACGGAAGATGATGGAACAAGGTAAGCCTCTCCCCCTTCTTTCATTGGCACATGTTGCGTTGATAGGTGATAGTCAATACAAGCACATCCACAATCACTTTCCTCCTGGAGAACATGCACCATACATTAGGTTTGAGAGCGGCGCCAAAACCAATGACATAAGGAAACTGATAGCCGCAGCACCACAGAACATCACGCACTTCGTCATTCACTGCGGGAATAATGACCTGAAACACAGCAGTGCGGAACAGACCATTGAGGCCATGAATACACTGGTACACGAGGTCCATGCCATCAGACCAAACATGAAACTGCACCTGACAACCGTGCTTCCTAGGGTAGTCAACTTGCACCACAGACACATGCCACAATCCTGCCAACTCGCAGCTCACGCACAGGACTCATTTAAGCTCAACAATTTTTTGCTGGACATGGAACTTTACCAAAAATACGCTGAAATCATCCACCACGCTCAGATCCATCATGACCCTGAGGCACTCCTGGCCAGAGATGGACTTCACCCTAATTTTTTTGGCGTTCAAGTAATGGCAGACAACATAAAGTACTGGCTGAGAAACACATTTAAGCGGACGCTACAGCCCACTCATGCTCCCTCTCCCACTCTGGCTAACACTCAACAACAGACCACCCACAAAAGCGACAACACCCAGGAACGAACACAGCCTCCCCCCGCTAGGACCCAGGACACCTCCACACAGTTCACTCCAGAGACTCGCGACGCTGGCACACAGACGGTAACCGTGGATCCCACACCAGCGGAACAGCACGTAGGAATCCCACCGAAAGTAGCCACTAAACAGCAAAGCCACCACTTCACACAGGCGCCTACGTGATTAGTGACGCACACTAGCACCCAGATTTTCACCGATGCGGACCTCGACACCGATACCACCCTCAAACAGAAGTCCCCTAAGACCCGTCAAGAGGTCCACTCGGCACAAGCGCAGATGACTTACATCTGGCAGCACCAATCGCCCCGAACCCAAAAGACGAATTTTCCTGGTAGCCAGAAAACTAGCCACTAAACAAACTAACTACCGATTCCACCTACACACTTACAAAACCTACTTGCAGCACAGGACAATACCCAAAGGACTTCGAGTTAATGTTAGGTGCTCCCTCAGTGCGCTCAGGCCTGAACTCCTCGCTCGATGGGAAAAGCTATTTTATAAGAACATTGTCAAGAGCAGTTAAATTCCCTCGATGGTCAACTTAGTAAGATAGAACTAAATTCAGACGAAAGCCAGACACTAGCAGATTTTGTAGCCAGAAAGGAACGCAAGCTGCACAAAAAACAACAGCGTAAACAAATTAGAGATAAATTTCCACTAGATATGAATACATCTGGGCAGTTTAACAACCGCCCGCCAATTTCGATACAGACAAAAGATACGCCTTTTCCGCCACAGGACACTGACAGCAACATTGTCGATATTTCCAAATCCCTAAGTTATAGCGACAAACAGATTCTGAAGCATGGCCTTACATTTTGTCCAACTAACAATAATTTTAATGAGTATGAACTTCACAGAGATCTCACAGAATTTGCGCGAAGATTGCGAATAAAGGAATTCTTTGCCGAAAAAACTAACACCCCGATTACTAACCTAGCTCTTTCCTGTAACACGTGGTCAACACGTGCTCACCCTACTGAAGTAACCAGCCTTAATTCCATCCCTCTCAAAGCTGAAAGCACATGGACGCCGGAAGCGCAGCAGAGTCCCGAATTAGACTTGTACATTAAATCTGTCTCGAAAGAAATTATAGACCAAACAAAGGAAGCTCGAAAACGCAGAAACGTTACCCCAACGGAACAGGCTACTCTGAACCACTTAGCTTCTAGAACCGATATAGTCATTAAGCCTGCAGACAAAGGAGGTAGCATAGTTATCCTACCGGTCGAAAAATACAAAAAAGAAGCTTTTAGGCCACTCAACAACCCTTGTCATTATAGGAAATTAGATTCAGATCCCACTTCAGAGTTCTGCAAATTGATTCTGAACAAACTGGCAAACTTATTATCAAGGAAACTAATCACGCAGTCCGACTACCACTTCTTAAATCCGCTAAACAAACAGGCAGGACGCTTTTACCTACTTCCCAAAATCCATAAGGTTTCCGCAGAAGACTTGTTTACCGCAGATATCCCCGGCAGACCTATCGTTTCAAACAATAACACGCCCACAGAGAACTTAACAATTTTCCTGAACAACTATCTTGCAGATATTCCCACCCACCTTCCTTCCTTTGTCAAGGATACACCGCACTTTCTCCGCATAATAGAGTCTCTGAATGATGCTTCCATTATCCCAGCAGATAGCATACTTGTCACACTTGACGTCGCCGCTTTGTACACAAATATTCCCATAAATGAAGGTATCGACGCACTCTCCAAAATTCTAACTCAAAGTCCTCACCCGCACGAAACTGAAGTGTACCTCACGCTACTTGAATTAAGTCCTCACCCACACGAAACTGAAGTGTACCTCACGCTACTTGAATTGGTACTAACACTCAACTACTTTGAATTCGATTTTTCTTACTGCCTTCAAGTATTTGGAACAAGCATGGGCACTCCCTTCGCACCCACCTACGCGAACATTTTTATGGGGCTACTAGAATCTAAACTTCTAAATTCATTTATAAAAAACCACTTATATACCTGCGTTACATAGACGACATTTTCATGATATGGGAGCATGGGGCTGAGACCCTGAAGGCATTCGTCACACATTTCAATTCAAGCCACTCCAGCATTAAATTCACCTTCAACTCCTCGAAAACGAAAGTCAATTTCCTTGACACCACTGTCTATTTAGAAAAAAAAGCAAGTTCAAAACCACACTTTACAGGAAGCCTACTGACTGACAGCAATACTTAGATTTCACTAGCCATCATCCAAGACACTGCAAACAAGGTATATTCGTAGGACAGGCAACGAGACTAAGAAGAATATGTAGCGATGACGACGACTACCTGAAACATTTCCACTCGCTAAAAAAACACACTAATCACCAGAAACCATCCACAGACAACCCTTAATAACGCGTTCCAACGAGCAACCACTTTGAAACAAGATGTAGTTCTTGAAAAACGAACAGAAGCTAACAGTCAACGACCTCCTGCACTTATAACGAAATACTCAAACGCGCTTCCAAACATAAACAATATCCTGCGGAAATACCACCCCATTTTAACTGGTAACGACCTTCTCAAGAAAATATTTCCCGACGCACCAAGGGTAACATACAGACGCAACACAAACCTGAAGGACATCCTGGTGCATGCTAGGCTCGGTAAGAAACCACCACCGACAGTAACTTCATGCTCTCGACCTAGATGCAAGACATGCAAACATTTACAAGGGACACTACGGTTAAAAGTACGGCAAGCGATTTCAGCTTCGATATAAAGACCAGTTTTGACTGCACATCGTCCAATATTATCTACATGCTCCAGTGCTCCTTCTGCCAGAAACAATATATCGGAGAAACCGGGAAACAATGAATGCCAGATTAAACGGGCACCGAGCTGACACAACACGGAATGAACAGAAGGCAGTGTCGACCCATTTTAATCAACGCCATCACAAATTCGACGAGCTCAAATTGTTCATTCTTCAGTCAGGCTTCAAATCGACTAGGGACAGAAAATATAGAGAAGCATTCCTAATCCACAAATTTAAAACACTGCAACCAACAGGGATTAACATGTCCAGAGGAAACCTGGAATCTCTCAGGTACATTCCAGGGTTAGCATAATTTTAAATTAACAAATGTCTTGCACGTGGTCAGACCATTTCCTAGAACCTCGCATAAGTAAATTATCGCTCTTTGCACCCTTCCCACGTCATGTCTTCCACCACATTTCCGGCCTTCTCACCCTCTCCCTTTGTTCATGTTTTCCTTTTTTTTTCTCCTAATCCCCTACTATCAGTTCTCGGAAACCATGACATTCCTGTTACCCTCTCCGCCCCCACCTTTTGGCTTTCTCTGAACTTGAGCCATTTCCCCCCCCCTGCCTTGTCCTTCCTTGGAAATGCCCCCCCCCCCCCCCCCTTTTTTTCTCCTTCCAGTGCCAGCCTATTTTGTTTGCCTTGTTCTCATTTGCCTGTGCCACGCTGACTAATCCTCTTATCTGACCTTTACAGGTCCACCCAGCGCCTCCCCCCCGTCGCAGCCCCTTCAAAGCCTTTGTTCATTACACATCCCCCGGATACAAGTTTTTCCACTATTGCAGCATAACGCATCAAGATACACCTCCCTCCCCTTCCTGACACGCATCCCCTCTCACACCGCTTTCCTTCCCCCACCCGGGGCCTTCCTCCTCGGAGCGAAGGCCCTATTTAATCTCTGCCAATGATGAACGCTTTGCACAGACGAAGACAAGTCCCCTTGTAGAAACGTTGGCTCAAGCAACCTGAGGTTTTCCCCTCCCTTGTTCATTTTGTGATCGCCAAGGACCATCTACCACACCCTCTCTCTACCATGGACGCTAAATATACTTTGTCACACGACAAGCACAGTTACTACTATTCTCACCTTTCCCTGAAAAGGTTGTCAATTTCTTTCCAGTGTTTGATCTGTGCCAAAGCTGTCAGTGCAGTCCATACAAACTGTTTTTCAGTCAGCTGTAACAGAAAGGACAAAGGAGCTGCATTAGGATGAACACTAACAAACATGAACTTTTCACACACAAACGTTCTGTGCCATGCTGTAAGGCACTGTGTTGGGCGTCGCATGAGGCAAATGCGCAAATGAAAGTAATCGTGTCAAATGTGGCTGCAGATGGGACATGCCGATGTAGCAACAAAAAACTGCGCCCCAAAAGGGGAAAGGATATACTCACATTAAACAAAGCCTTCATCTGGGTCGGGCTCGCAATGTGGCTCTGCAATGTCATGACAAACATCACATTTGAGAGAAGAGTCAGCTAACTAAAAACTGCTAATCAGGTCTAGTTTTCTCCTCATGTTTACCTACATGTGAGTGTACCTGGCAGTTTCGCAACTCTGAGATGGTCAACAAAAAAGCGAGTGACCACTCTGAGAATTACAAGCACTCTCAGCTCCAGCAACATGACACGAAAGGACCAAGGCTTATTGAGCAGTCAACTACAAATTCCAGACAAACTACTGTGCATAACTGAAGCCTACATTGAATAGTTCAGTTTGTATTGCTACTTGTTATCACTGACTGCACAGAGCTGTAAAGTCAGAAACATCTCATTTAGACGTACATTCCCATAACAAAATATGACGCTCTGCAATGCAAGTGGCTGCTATTATATAGTAGACACATCAGTATTTACAGACAATGTTTTCATGGCAGTGTGCTATGGGATTTGTTTTGCTCTGTTTCAGCACTAAGTGTGCATCGCTGAACAGGTTTCGAAGAGTTAGCTTAGCTACTCTAAGATGTAATGCAGGCTTTCAGTTTTAAACAGGCTTTTAATGCATAAGGTTCAAACATGTAGAAAACACCTAAACTGCGCCTGAAAAATGGGTAACTTACATTTGAGACATTGTAATGGTAGAGACAGCAGTAGTAAAGAGTTGTCACCAGGGATGACCCAACAACGAATGCTTTGAGAGGAAATTCTTGCATCAGTATGTTAAGACCTTCTTTTTCAGCTTTTGAGTCTTCCTCCTACAACAAAGGGCATAAGTAAAAGTTCAGCTATACTGTGCATGTATGAACATAAGAATTTTACAGGCAGTCTCGGCTGTTCTCAAGGAATGGTAGACGCACACATGTAGAACCCTAAAACACCTCCAATGCATTTTTTTTCTTAAAGAAATGTTTCTCATGTAATAAGGAATAAAACATATGCCTTTTCATGTCTGTGATTAGTTTCTCCACGTAATACTCCAGGGCACAGTATTGCTAAACGTTGGTAAAAAAAAAGGCATCTTGATTTTAGTTGGGAATACTGCTCAAAGTACACAACAGTAGTTAGTGCACAGGTCTTGCTTATCTCTATGATGAGCTGCATTTCAAGAAGCTTCAGTTCTTCCCTCACAACTTCTGCCTGCATTTCCAGTGAAGGGTCGGACTGGAAGTGGGATCTGCAGAGAATCAGCCCCTCAGCCAACATTCTGCCAATAGGTGAACTAAATAGTATCGAACAGTGGCCTGTACCTGCTTGTAGCAAGACTGTAGGTTTCGAAGTTTCGTTGCAGCCTCTGGTGTTTCAACCGCAAGCCTGTACTTGACCATCGAAGAACAGAGGTTGGCTTTAAGCGCCTCCATTTCAACAAAACATTGAGAAGGGCTTTGTGGAATGAGTAAACTACATACCACAGCATCTTCAGTTCTGTCAAGCTTACTGGTGGGGGAAAAAAAAGGAAAGACAATGCAGGCAATGAAGCACTCTTTATAAGATGGGCTCCAGGAGAAAACTTGACAGTGTGTAAATGTAGCAAAAGATGCCCAAAATTACACATCGACATTCGACACAGGCCTTACAATTGCCACTGTTACATGATATGGGACATTCTTTCACAGGTTCAAAGCAGAGAAATAAAAGAAAAGAATATAAAAATATGATGCATTTATGACTAAAATAAAAAAAATGTCATACACATGGCCCTGTCAACTGCTGCCTAAAGATGCATGGGCAACTTTGGTAGCCTCATTCCAGGCCTTAGGTGTTTATCTTAAAGATGCCTTCGAATTCAAAAATACAAGTTCAAAGTCTGAAAAAAAAGTATAAACACATAATGTAAGCTGGTTCCGGCTTCTACAATAGTTCTGGGTTCAGCACAGTGAAAATTCAAGCCAATCTGCAATCGCTCAATGAGCTTACTCGAAACGCTTCAACCACTGTGTATAAGACGCCAGCATTCTCACCCAAGAATGTCCATCAGCTGACTGTTGTCATATGCACTGCACGCAGATGACTGAGATAGTGAGACACGACCTTTGGCCTCTGCATCAGCTCTTGGTTGAAAAGGGATGGCTTCAGCGTTTGTTTCAGAAAAAGCAGAACCTGCACAACAATTAATGGACTCTAAGTTTTTAATGGACTTGCAGTTTCAAATAAGGTGCATATACACTGCTGTGAGGAAAAAAATTCTCGATGCACTATTTAGTCGAGAGATTCAGGCCAGCTCTTAAGAAAAACATTTTTGACATTTCCTGCCTAATTTTACAAATATAAAAAAAAAGCTGAGCTGCTTTTCTGCACAAGTAACCTGCAATCACAAAACTGATGAAATCATGAAATAAGTGATGTCGGCTGGTAATGCTAAACTACAGGTAACTAACATTGATTTATCTTCTGACCCGAAGAAGTTGCAACCACTAAAGTCCGCTGCACTGCAACTCAAGAATGAAGCTGCAAATTCCTCTAAAAAAAAGCCCTCTTACCAACGGCATCAGCCTTGAGTTGTACCGAACTATAGCTACCCCACAGAACCACCGTGTTTAACTCAGAATGACTCACAGCAATTATGGCATTTCCATCTTGGGTGCGCACAGCCTCATTCAAAAGTGGAATTTTGTCCTCTTTAGAACGATGCTTCCCAAGGAAATACGGCTGTGTGGAAGAAAAATAAAAAAGAAGAGAACCATTAACAACGTTGCTAGAAATTGCTATGGTACTACTCTATGCCGTGACAGTTATTTAGGCTCATTCATTGACATTACGGTGTGATTTCATAGTATGGATATATCAGTCAATGACCTCTGGCTTAAATTCAAGCATAGTATCCATAGCAGAATACAAAGAGACAACATCTTGAATTATGAACCAATACCTAATACACTGCCGTAACGAATTATGAAAATTTAAAAAAAAACACCGTCTTGTACACTTATCTGAGCAACATTCTCACATAAACACATTCATTTATATTGTGCTGTGTCGGTGCAAGTTAAAAACCTCAGGCGGTTGAAATTTCCGGAGCTCTTCACTTCAGCGTCCGTCATAGCCCAAGTTGTTTTGGGATTTTAAACCCCCATAAACTAAGCTTAACATTTATTTATGTGAATTTATTTATAAACACATTTATTTACATTCATTTGAAATTTACATTTCACATAAACACAGGAAGGGCCTTACATGACTATTGCACACTACTCGAGCATATATTATGCAGGTAGCATGGACATAAATTTATACCTGTCACTGGTGGATATCCATCATATATTGTTCGCTGCTCTCAAGCCCTTTAATGTAACTCTAATCTGTGTGCCTGTTAGGACCACACGGAGTACTCAATGTAGTCACACAATGTTTCAAATGTTGAGCTCAACGCCACTTGTTTTAAGAAATTTTTTCACACAGGAAGCTTCGTGAATACTGTGAGGGCACGATCTCTAAGAACTCACACAAGGTAAGACGTTGCTGAAACTGTTACCGGGGCAGCCGCTTCACATGTAATGTGAGGCATCTGTGAAATACATTCATGGTACATCACCGGCAATCCTCAAGCCGTCTGCCCAATGTGTTCCACATCTTGCATTTGACAGTTTGACACTGTTAAACGAGCAAAGGCGCTAGATTTCTGTTGTGTGTTTTCTTCTTTGTAATTATCCGTAATACATTCATTGGTCAGCATGTGGTATCCACCTAAAAGAGGTAAAGAATTTACAAATGAGTTTCTTCTCTCATGCTATTTCAGATTCGGCTTCATTAGCCAAACGATGGCTCTGACATCGAAGTTCAGTATAGATCATGTAAGGTATGTAAAATATACGGTACTTTGCTGTTTTAATTCATTACAATGCTAAAGCCAGCCTGCCTCAAATCCAGAATGACAACAAATGAAGATGCAGTGCCTACACCAGTTTTTTCATGCCTCCTATGGCATATACTGAACTTCCATGTCAAAGCCATTGCTTGGATGTTGAAAACCAAAACAGCATGAGAAAAAATTCAATTATAAATTATTTACCTCTCGTACGTGAATACCATACTATCCATGTGAATAAGGTATCCATGTTAACTAATGTCTTGCACATTATTACAGAAATGAAAACAACACAACTAAAATTTGGTGTCTATGCTCCTTGGGGGGGGGGGGTATTGTTTGATATATTTATGCAATTTTTTATATAATAAAAATGAATTTACGACTACCCTCACAAAATTTCACTCTTATATCTCCACAAAAAATTTTATATTTGTTTTTTCTCTGAATCTTGTTAAAAAGCTGCAGATTTAAGAAAATGTGACAGAAGGCTGGTTCAACATTCATTGCATTCCTGTAGACATGCTACAGATTAAGACATCCTTTCAATTTTTTTGCAAAGCATAAATTTAGGCCTTACATTTCTGTGATTCAGTGTCTGTAGACATATCGAGTGAGAAGAAAATTTCATAGAAGAAATTTAAAGTTCAAAAACTTGAAGAATGTTGACCTACACTATGGTCTTCAGAGTACAATAAAACAAACGGGGTCAAAATAAATAAAAACAGCCATGATGAGATCTGCTCCACAAGGTGAATATCTAGGTAGAAAACCATAACGGAGGAAAACGCCCACTGTTCGAGCGTTTCCCCACCCAGCTGCTGAGGTTCAGCGAACAATTTTTTTAGGGTATGTCCCATTCAATTTGAGGAATGAAAATTTGGGACAGCATAAAAAAAAGATGCATTCACGCTGATACCGCAGTTTTATTAAAAATCAAATATTTCGCTATTGGAATTTCAAAGCCGCGTCCCCTCTTAAAAAGACACTGAGGACTAACTGAAGTTGGTCTGTACAATAGACTATCGCACTCTAACTACAAAAATGCTATTTTCACTGAAAACGAAGGCTTTATAACCTTCAAAAGGCCAAAAAGTTAAATAAAGATGGTGCCAAGCCCAACTGATTTCATAAGCAAAGTGCGGTGGGTCAAAAATATTTTGCACGTGGATCCCAAAGTCTAGGTTATACAGCCATTCACTTCAAAACAACAATGACAGAGTCCTTTTTCTGGTCTTGATGTTATTAGTTAATTTGAAATGAATTGTAGGAAAATCTTTAAAGCTAATTGTCTCAGCAATAAATGCGTCTTTTGCTGCCGAGCAACCATCAACCACCGAGTCAGAGAGTCGATTTTTACTATGAACAAAAATGGGATGGAGTCGTCCCCAGTTTCATCTAAACCAACACCAGAACCCAAAGAACTCATTACCTGGCCTATTACAATGTTCCTTACAGTTTCCTCAGGAGTGTTCACGCTTTTCAGACCCTTCGTGGGAACCTGCACAGAAAATTACAATGTTGATCGAGGCATAACGAATGCAAAAAATGACTTGCACTATCCAAACAGTCGCATAAATACTTACATCATGTCAAATCTTCAGTCTTTCAGCATGCTTTTGTATGTTTCCCAAGTCTGTATTCCTCAGATTCGAGCCAGATGCAAGTGGAGCAATACCTAATAATTAAAGGCGTAGACTTTAAATAAAGTTTTTTTTGCTGCGTACTATGCACACTTGAAGGCTGCGTTCTCATACCACAAACTTCTGCTGTGACCCGGTTCAGTTCATCAAAACCGAATTTCCTCTGTTCGTTGCTTAAAGACTGTGGCTTCTTGTTGAACTGTACGTTCCTTCTGCCATCGTCTTCCTGCATAGTTGCAAGGCAAGATTAGCAAGTCTAGGGGGCAAGGCTCGAGCATATTATGCTCCAGACAACCTATACTTACCACGTCATCTTCGAAGTTGAAGGCGACATGCTCGGATTGGTCCAGTAGTCATCATCGGCGCTTGATTCTTTCCTGCATTGATGGGAACAGTGTTTAGTGGGAGACCATTGAAAATCGTTGCAAAATAAAACTTACTTATTTTTAGGCTGCAGTGTCTGTTCTAGGCAGTCGTCAGTAGTGGATGACTTGAAAAAAGGATCAGGGCCAAAGTCTGCGTCTTGCTTGAGTTGTGCTGACAGCTAGCCGAGCCGCTTCTCGCTGCAGTTTCGTTTACGCGATTACCGTTAATCACACTGCGAGCAAAACAGCTATTAGTCATGCACTAATGCTAAAACAAAACAGGGCTAAAACGGTTCATGTCACAGAAACCATTTTCCTATCGCGTTTTTCAAAAAAATTACGCTAACGTGAATTTGGTGAGAACGGCAATGATCAGTTTCAGATCGTCAGCAGTTGCACCTTTCCACCGTGCGAACATGTCGTTTGCAATGCGATATCACTGCTGGTGCGTCATTGAAGTTCGAAAGGTAAGAGCAATAAGATTATGTCGTTAAAACTTTTCGATTGTCTAAACACTCAAGTGACATCACCAGAGACCGCGTATCCTGAAGCCAGAAGACGGGCATGTTCCCAGCCCGGTCGCTGTTCATCTTCGACGGCGAAGTGGACAGCCCGACAGAAGCTAATCCCGGTCAACTTGAGAGGTTCAACATTTTCTGATGAGCACGACACAACACGCTGTCCTTGATTTTTGCACGTTTATTGACGTAAGTGCAATGCGTCCTACAGCAAGTTCCGGTACGCTTTGTTTAGCGTTTAGCATTTCCAGCGAACCGATCAGGCCAATCAGTCTCTGCTTGGCTTGGCATCGACTCTGTCGTGGTCACAACATTGTTTCACTTTCGTTTCTCGGCAGCTGTACTTAGCAGCACGGAACTTGAACTCTGTATTTCTAATCGAACGTTATTGAACCCTTTACTGCCCTGTAATAGGAGGCATTGGCCAAAATTATGAAGGAATCAGACAAAAATTCAGACCTCCACATTGACTAATATAGCCGCATATTGAAGAAAACAGCACACATAAAAAACAAAAACACATTGACGTTTCGGCACCACTACAGGTGCCTTGTTCACAATGGAAATTAAAGGAGATGGGAAGCAACGGCCCATCTCGTTTCATTTTCATTGTGAACAAGGCACCCACAATGGTGCCGAAACGTCAATGTGTGTTTTTTTTGTTTTTCTTTTCCTCTGTGACCTCGCTCGGCGAGTGCTGTTTTCTTCAATATGCTGAATTTCCCTCGCCGGACGGGTTTCCGTCGAATCCTCAACTAAGATAGCCGCATTCAAGCGTGAATGTAAAAATTTTGCCGAAGGCGCAAAGACAGTGAATAATTTTTTAGATCAGCTTCGCTTGCAGCTGATCTCGGCCATCACTCGGCCAACGCCGCAGCTTTGTGTTGGAGTTTTTCCTTTTTCAGCAGTTTTTTTTCTTTATTGCATATGGAAAAATTGTTGAAAAAAGAAAAACTCGATCAAACTCCTGCCTGAAGTAGTCAGGCTGCATAATACGAGCCCGCCACGACCCCACATTTCACCGCGTATCTTGACGCATGTGTGTGCCTCCCGGAATGTTCGAGATGTCTTTCAACGCCTCAGTCTTTCTCCCCGCATGTCGAACTGCCAGCTCCTCGCACTGTGCTCAGCAAGCACTACAGTTTACGCAGCTGCACACAAAGGACGCCACAAATCCGTGACTTACGCGCCAGCGTGCGCTGCGCAAAGAGGATACCATTAGTCGGTGCGCTCACGAAATCGGAGCCCACACGCAAACGTAGTCCCCTCCGCATCAATCGCTCGTGAATTGTTGTGCGGAAGCGTGCTAAGAAGTCTCGTTGAAGCGAAAACTGGGCAACCGGCGTTGTTACTCAGAGACGTCACCAGAGCGGGAGAAATCCGATTGGCTGGAGGGACGTAAGGTGACCAGACCGGCGAATGCCCTCTGCTAAAGCTGTGACGTCACCAGACCAGACCTGGGACGAGGCTGAACGAATGTCTGCATTTCAGTACAGTTCGCCATAGGCATAGAGCCGGAGGCAAACCCGTCGCATGTTTCCGAGTGCATCGAGGATGGAAGGTACAACAGTGCTCTACAGCTTCTCATTACCACACATAACAGTGTCCCTTAGGTTTTTTCTCTTCAGAAGGATGACTCAGAGACTACGAACATTCTGCCCGGGAAAGCGCTGGCTGCTGAGAATATGTCGACACTGAACTTAGCATCCAAGCTCTACATGTTAAATAGTATGCAGTGTGCCAATGGCATCAGGGATTTGAGGCACTCAGCAGTAAAAGGTGAGGTTGCTGGACTTTGAAGAGAGCCGCCACATTTATACGCAGCGCATGTCAAGACTACATTCCGTCAAAACGTTTGAACCTACGGCGCCATGCGCAGTGTGCCCCACTCATTGATTACTGGCATGGGGTTTCGCAATGATTCGTACAGTCTATTGTGTTATTCCTTTGCTCGAGTGCGAAGTGCACTTTGAAATGCAAGACACTCACTGGTACCAGCAACCATACGTTTGGCTATTTGTTTAATAATTAATGTGTTAATGTAAGGAACTTACGTGAAATGTGCTGCTTTCTGCAAAAGATGCTCGCACAAGGAAGTGTGTGGATCTGAAGGAAAGATGCACATCTCAATGGAAAAAGACATAAAATGTTTATTGCAGAAATAAAAAGCGCGCAAGATAAAAACACCTGCAGAAATTAAGACGCCATAAATGAGAGAGGCAGGCTGAATTTTCAACCGATCAAGAAAGTCCTTTTGGTATTTACAAGTCCAGCTCACTGCTGAATGCATCTAGCAAAGTTCACAGGAATTCATCACACCAGTCGTATAAACACTGGTAGCATTCAGTTGCCTGCCCGTTGTTGGCGCCACAAATGTCCTTCATCCAGTCGACGAAGATGTCCTTGTTCTTCTTCAGGACCAGAAACTGACCGAGGACAACATAGGCCTGAAACAGCAATGGTGGTAATGGCACTTCCATTAGTTGGGATACTGTGGCTTTGACAGCAGTGCCTGAAAAACTTTCCCATTAAAGGGTGACTACAGGGGAATTTAGGGCATTTTCAGCTTACGATCGCATTATATTTCTCGGACCCCTACCCCCTACCCGCTGCAATAAAGTTTTATGAAATAATGACAAAAAAAGCCAAATATCAGGAAACGAAAATTTCGTTTTGACCAAAATAAAGATGTTCCGACAGACCAACAAATAATGTCCCAAGTACTTTTCGTGTGCACGTTGAGCAGCAAAAGTAGTGACTGTAAATGAGTGCTCCATTAATTATTTTTCTGAAATGACCAAAAATTACAGGGACACTTAAGCTTTGGCTTGAGGTTATGACATGACAGTGTGAATGGTTCTTTTAGTACCTCCTTCCAATTACACTCATTAGCATTCATCAGTAGGCATACTAGACCATGCGATACACCAAATGAGACAAGAGGTCTCCCTTCAACCAAATCGAATGAATGCGGCTCCTTGGCCTAGGGGTAGTGTGACTCACAACCCAGCTCGCAACCCCAATTTTCTTTTCAGCACAATTTACTTTATATCCTTATTTCAGTTGTTCTACAACCTTATAATAAATTAAACTCCAGTTTTAATCATTTTCATTGTACAGCTTAATGTGTGATGTCGCAACCCTCTCAACCAATCCTGAATTAGTGTATTAGTGTGACAACGCATGCAGCTTTTGCTCCGAACACTTGCTCCAACGCTGCCACGTTAAACACAAGCTCGAAATTGTTGCTTCACCAAATACAGAGCAGATATACCCAATATAAACATATACAAGGCTGTCCAAATCACTCCAATCGAGGCCAGGAAACAGGAAAATTTCAAATCATACTGCTCAAGACAAAACGCCAAATTTGATCAGCTGGCTTTCAGGGAGCAGCTCATTAAACAAATCTTCGGGTATGATAAGGTAAAAGAAGCCCACGCCCCCAGTCCTCCCATAGAATCCATTCGTCACCAACGAGAAGAAAAAAATTGAAAAAGAAGGAACTGCAAGCTCTGCTATCAGAGAACAAAGATCAAACGTTATGTGGAGTGCCTGTCATGTCTATTTCTGCTTCACATCTTCACCTGACTGCTTTTCCAGTGATAACCCCTGACTTCACCGACCATGGAAAGTGCAATAATTTTTCCTCAGAGCTGAAACTTGGAAGAATGACAGCTACAAACATATGCAACAGTTTTTATATTCCTGTTTTCCTCTAATCTAGTGCAGCCAGTAATTTTTTTTGCTGCACGTTTTTCACATTTTTGGCATATCTGACAAATAAATGTTCAAGTACCTTTGCACACACAACTAATAAGCTACAGTTTCATGCATTGCAATATGCACTGGGTTAGTCACTTCTTGCGAAAAAAAATTGTTTCAGTACACTCCAAATCATGCATTTTTCCGCAGGTATTGAAGAGTTAAAGGAACTTCTCCAGCTAATGACGTGGTGATTCTACCTTTTCTCGACTGACCGATCCCCTTAGACTTGCTAGAGTGAAATCTCAGGGGGTGGCAGATGAATGGGGAATAACCCTGGCGTCATGAAAATCGGATTGACGCCATTAGCTGCAGGGTTTCCATTGCGAGGTACCTGCCGCTTCTTTCTTGAGTTGCGTCTGACTATAGCCTTCTCTAGCTTTAAAGCAACCCCCAAGATATTAGAGAACACGAACCAGCCTGATCCTGAGCTTTCTTAAACAAGAAACCAGAAAAGACTTGACACTAAGCCACAGGCAGCACACTCGGCAAGAAAATCTCCAAGAATTAACTCGCTGAGAACTGAAAGTACTTATACACAGCCCCCAACTGACGAACGCAAAACGCTGCAAATGTGCTGCCACAACCAGAAGTGTTTCCCAATCCTACTGTTGAAGGAGCAATCGGACTCTGGCAAGCAACAAGAAGTGATAAAGCCACCAGAAGAACAATATGAGTGTGAGATCCTTGTTGCAGAAAACGCACCACACTGCGAAAAATGTGCAAATGAAGCCCCAGGCTCCTACTTTCCCCGAGGCAAAGTTTGAACCCTGAATTGCAAAACTGTACAGCAGTTGGTTTATGGGGTTTGATGTCTCAAAGCGACTCAGGCTATAAGAGACATCGACGTTGTAGTGAAGGGCTCCGGAAATTTTGACCACGGGTTCTTAAGCGTGCACTGACATCGCACAGAACACAGGCCTCTAGAGTTTCGCCTCCATCGAAATTCAACCGCCGCGGTCGGGATCGAACCCACGTCCTTCAGGTCAGCAGTTGAGGACCTTAACCACCGAGCCAACGCGGTGGACAAACTGTACAGAAGTGCCACAGAAGTAGATGTCTCACTTTATCAAAGCCGTTCTGTTCTAGACGCTTGCCAAGGACCTGTCCGATCCCAGCAAGGTCGGTGACTGCCTTTTCTCCTATTGGCTCAGAGGCGAAATTCCGGTGCTTTTGGGATGTGGACGACATGGCTGGATGTTCTGCATGAATAAAAAAAGAAAAAGCAAATGTCATTTTCTTGCGAGACCAGTGCGGCTACAAAGCACTACGATGGGCTAGACTCCTTTAAGGTTTACGATTCTAATGGATAACAAAGTGAGACAGCCAGTATGATTTCATGCAGAGATGAGGTCACCAAATGTGCAAGATTTGGAGACAGTCTGTTCTTAAAACTAATTTTGAAGTAGACGCTAACAGCCAGTTGCTTATTCACTGATTTCATGCAATTATTAATTCTTTAATGATTGCATCGACGCAATTTTGCCAGCAGCATTTTGTACACCAGTTTTTACACACAAAATTACGTGCAGTGGTGAAAGAGAACTTAAAATGTGTGTCTTTTGAGGAAATAACCTTACTGACATCACGATTTCTGGTCATGAAGTCCAGATGCAGCTGATTCGCTTTAGGAGTCGCAGGAGCGGTTCGGGACAGCTATGACTCATTTTGTTCGTGAGTTATTCATGTTTGCCCCGTAACATTGCAAACTATCAACAACGTACTCGTTTTAATACACTCGGTGCCGTTCACACGCCGTAGCAGTCGTGCACGTCACGCCGTTAAAGACACACCTGTCGCCCATTTCGACCAGCTCGGCAAATGTTTTTCTTTCCCATATTAGGCGGCATCGTATATCGGCCATTGACTTTCAAGCATGGGGGCAGCAACGGCTTCAGCACGGCCCGCCCATTCAAACAAGTTCAGACAACATCACGCATGTGACCGTTCGTAATTCTCAATATTGTAACAAGGACAGGACCGGCACAGACCACAGTTTCAGCGAAGTTCAGCTCACAGCAGAGAACTCACAAGATGGCTGTCCGAACCACACACACACAGACTTCGTCTTCGTCCACCGACACATGCACACTTCGTCTTCATCGTCGGCGCGCTCCCATGAGCACGCGCCATTACCCCCTCCATCAAGGCGGCGGCCCGACGCCGGAAACGAACACGGACGGCAAAGGTAATGTTCGGTATAGATGGTGGAGGGCAGAGAACACAGAGAGCTGTTAAGCTGGTAAAGCGGCGGGTTGCAGCCTGTCATGGTAGGGCTTCATGCGCACCACGTGGACAGTCTCAGTCGGATAGCGCCGACGTGGTAAGGAGGTTGTGTCCCGCGGAACAACTTCGTATGTGACATCACTTACACGACGAACCACCTCGTACGGACCGAAGTAGCGTCGGAGGAGCTTTTCGGAGAGTCCGCGGCGGCGCACAGGTGTCCATACCCACACAGAATCGCCGGGCTCGTACCGAACGTATCGGTGTCGGAGGTTGTAGCGACCAGCGTCGAGTTGTTGCTGATGTCGAATCCGGCACCTTGCGAGTTGGCGGGCTTCTTCAGCCCGCTGGACGAATGTGTCAACGTCAGCGTAGGGGCCGATGTCTCCGTCGTTGTGAGCAGCGGGGAGCATAGCATCCAGCATGGTAGTGACACACCGTCCGTAGACCAGCTGGAAAGGTGTAAGACGGGTGGTCTCCTGTTCTGCCGTATTGTAGGCGAAGGTTGCATAAGGAAGAACTTCATCCCACGTGCGATGCTTGACGTCGACATACATAGCAAGCATATCTGCAAGCGTCCGGTTGAGGCGTTCAGTCAAGCCATTTGTTTGGGGATGATAGGCCGTTGTCTTCCGGTGACTGGTGTGGGTAAGTTCGAAGAGAGATTGCATTAATGCCGCCGTAAAGGCGGTTCCACGGTCTGTGATGACGACTGATGGCGCACCGTGACGCAAGACGATGGATGTCATAAAAAACTGAGCCACTTCTGCAGCACTAGCATGGGGGAGCGCCTGTGTCTTGGCGTACCGCGTTAAGTAGTCCGTCACCACAACAATCCATTTGTTCCCAGAAGAAGACAATGGGAATGGGCCCAGCAAGTCCATGCCCACTTGTTGGAAAGGTGTTGTAGGCGGTGGGTTGGGCTGGAGAAGCCCTGCGGGTTTAACTGGTGGTGTCTTTCGTCGCTGGCAGTCACGGCAGGTCCTCACATATTGCTGAACTGATGAGAGCACTTTGGCCAGTAATACTTCGCCCGAATGCGGGCAAACGTCCGCGTAACACCCAAATGACCAGCTGATGGCTCGTCGTGGCAGGCGTGCAAGATTTCTGGACGGAGTTCGGATGGCACAACCAGAAGAAAGGTTTCAGTGTTATGCGCGAAGTTCCTCTTGTAAAGGACGCCATCTCGGAGACTGTAGAAACCCAAACCCCGAACGAAAAGCCGCGGAACAGCGACGTTAAGGCCCTCCAGATGCTCGATGAGCGGACGCAACTCTGAGTCAGCCCGTTGACGCCGGGCCATATCGGACGACGTGACGAGAGCAAGAAACGGGAAGTCGTCCTCCGTTTCGGCCGGAGCATCGTCGGCAGGTGCACGTGACAAACAATCGGCGTCATTGTGATTACGGCCGGACCTGTACAATATTGTGAACCGCCAACTCTCGATGTAACGCAATGACAATACAATCAGAAATTCCTGTGCAAGGCCGAGGAACTGACACACACACACACGTTGCGAGACCTCTTTTACCACGACGAAAGGGCTATTCTACTTCTAAACGTTGTATATTTATCCGAAGTAGCGTAACAAATGACCAGACGCTGACAAAAGTTCAAAGTCGACCGTTCACTAAGTTGAAAAACCGTTACTACCGGACAACCGCAGAACATCATTAGCCGGGATGCATGCGTAGCAAACAAAGCAAGCCAGTAACCGCAGTGTACACGCCTTACCTGACTGGTCCCGAAGTCTGAAATACTTTGGGATGTCCTCTTAGCAGTTTTTAGCGGACGCACACACGCAACGCCTTTCACCAGTAGCACCGGGCTGGGCTACCCGGAAGTAAATCAAAGCAATTCAAAACGTTTTTGAATACATCAACGGATGAAATCAGCAGCCAAAGTTGCGAATCTGAAACTCTCGATAGCAATGCATTAAAGTTCAATCAACTTCTAATGATAGAACTATTTAAAACCTGTTTTATTTAAATACATAATTAAAATATTTTAATTAAAAACAATAAGAAACGGTGGGATGCGGCACTTAATAAAGTGCATTTCTTCTTCTTACTCTCGTTGACGCGCGCTCATTCACAGTCACAATGGCGGACTGCATGTGCGCGGTTGGAAAAACCGCAACCTCCCAAGACTAGAGTTTTCTAGTACACTCTACCAAGACACACTCTACCAAGACACACATATTTCTCCTTTGAGCTATGCACGTAGGAGTCTCGCCCCTTTTCCTGTCTGATCTCGTGTTTGCGGGTGATCGTTCTGATTGAGTACAAGCGGTCCAGACCCGTCAACGGTGCGCATTCCGGCCTAATTTCAAGCGGTCGCAACCCCGCGCTTGGTGACACCTTGATCAACGTGGCCCACATCAGCAGTCCTCGACCAAGCGCTGTGACTACCACGTACTCGTCCCACAGACAAGGAGAGCCAGAGTTTGCATTCCTTACGTCTCCTGAGTGGCAAATCCAAGCAGCATGTCGCAGACAACCAAGATCAAGCACGTGACCAAGGAGGTTCTCGAAGAGTACGTGCTTCCCAAGGAGAACCAACAGATTGTCCGGGTTAGTACCGCGTGTTCCGTATTTATCTGTCCCTGTTACGAAAAATTCCGCTGCGCAGTCTACTGAACTATATGGGCTGAAAACGCCGACTACAAGGTATCTTTTGATGGTCTTCGTGTTTCGATGAGTAATTTAACATCTAAAATTGCCTGCATTTTCAGGAATCGGCGAAAAACTGCATTCAGCTGCGGCAGAACTTTCGTCCAGGCGGGCGAGCAAAGAAGCGAGTGTGACAGACTGCGCCATCTGGCGAGCGGTGTTAATTTCAAGGAGCAGACGACACGCACATCCGAAGAAACCGCGCGAGGTGCGCATTCTCGCCCCAAGCCGTGATATCGGTTGCCTCACCGCTCGCCAGATGGCGCAGCCTGTCAAAGTGGCTTCTTTGCTCTCCTGGACGAAAAGTTCTGCCGCAGCCGAATGCAGTTTTTCGCCGATTCCTGAAAATGCAGGCAAGTTTAGATGTTAAATTACACATCGAAAGACGAAGACCATCATAGGCTACCTTGTAGTCGGCGTTTGAGCCCATATAGTCCAGTACTTTGCGCACGAGAATTTTTTCTAACACGCACAGATAAATACGGCACAGGCGGTATATTTGCCCCTCGTTGGCTCGTTCATTGAACCGTTTAGGAGTTAGAAGGGTTCGCACGTAATGTTACTCGAGTTTACTTCAGTTGCATGTGTAGCAGGTGGGGAATTCCACTCTGCTGATGTTTTGGGAACGAAGGAATATTGATAGCATGTAGTGCAGTTCCTACTTCACACAGATGTCCAGTACGCGACGGAGCATTTAAACCTGCACGATAGCAGCAGTAATGAAGAACTGTTGGAGTTCATCCAATTCTGTCGTTTTTCAGCGAGTCGGTTGTTCGCGCACATGCTCGTTTAGAAGCCATTCTCGCTGTTTTCCTGTTCGCCGGACTTTAGTCACCATTATCTGACAATATAGCAAATGTTACGCTGTCATTTCTGGAGGAGGGGAAGGATGATGAGAAAGGTTGATCAAAAACTATACTGCTCTTGTCCGCTTGAGTGCAGCCCTCAGTCAAGTCTACGGCGTGCAAGCAGTTCATGGTGTTGTCAGAACGTTGAGACTTTTGCCAAAACGTGTGCAATTTAGTCATAAACTGCTGCCATGTCATCGTTGCAAGGTTCCGGGATGCTACGCTATTTCGTAGCCTGGTGACGCCGGTGGTCCTTACGCTCTTCATTGCTATAAGTCTATTGGGTAGCAGTTTCATGCTTGTGCGGCAAGGGAAGTTGGGGACACTCGTCATAATCTCATTGGAGAGCAGAAAACTGGTTGGGGGTCGGCAGAGAGGATGTATTCACATCCTGAGTAAACTGCTTAGAGTTCCTACGTCGAATATTTGCTGTTGCCTTCTCCTGCGTTGGGCAAGTGGAAGATGCCGTGGTCGTCAGTTCCGCAGATGCCACATCGGTAAGCCGCTGCCACTCCAGATGCAGGTTCCTGTTGAGTTGTCAAAGGGCATGATCTACGCATGTGGCCAGGTCGGAAGCAACTGTAGCAACAGAGTACAGTGCGTTTATATGGCCAAGCCTCTAAAATGCTCCCATAGTAGTACAACCAGGCTGATGGTGTTGGTGGACCCTGCAACATGACGATGAGAGAACGCCCATTTCCCTTATAGCGTGCTTGGATCACTTGGCGGGTGGCACCGTAAAGCTCACGCTGAAGGGTGGGCTGTTCCTCGTTAATACGGCATTGCTGACAATACAAAGTTGTAAGTCGTATCCGTCAACCACGTATACCTGCACCGGCACAAAGACTTCGCTGGTAATTGTACTGCACTGTAGAGTTCGCGAACGTTTCAACGCAGGGAAGTTCAGGAGCCACAAAGCAGTGATGCTGGACTTCCTTCTGGCCGTAAAGCCGCGAACGCCTTTCGTTCCGAAACACGCATCCAGGTTCGAATGCAGAATCCTGTTCGGAATATCTATATGGCTCCTCGTTGCCAAAGATTGACAGTCGCTTTGTAGCTCGCCGAGCAGTGGGCAGACACAACTGGGCGGTCTAGTGTTAGGCAGGAATGCTTCCCTTGTGAGAGCAAGAAAGCAATGCAGACGAAAGAGAACGGAGGGCAGGCGCAGGCGCCGCAGCTTATCAAACAAGAGCACAATTTCGGAAGTCTGGCCCATGATCAGGAGGTAGTTCTACAGCCGGGAATGCCATTGAACCAAGCGGTGCCAGCGAGGATACCGTCGCCAGCATCTCATCGGAGGCACTAGGCCGAACCTCGGCGCGCAGTTCAGTTCCAGGCTGTGTGCCGCGCCTTCTCGAAGAGTATTCTATTTTTGCTGGCTTGGCGCGCTTTCACCAGTCAATCCCGATATATTGCTCACCATGCGCACAAATTAAACAGCTGGTCACGCCTCTCTTTCCGCGAACGGCAAGACCCACGCGCTCGCCCAAGCAGCAACCTTCCAGGCGCTGTCGAGGAGGAGGGAGCAGCCAAAGAGGGTACGTTCGCAGCTCTGCACACTTGCACTGACATCACAGAATAATACAGCACAGAAACAGCAACACTGCCGCCATAGCACCCAAAACTGACTAAGGTCGAAGCAGTGGCATGGCGTCAACTTTAGAATAACACGTATCCTAACCTATATCACAAACACTTGTTCTTCCCCACCCTCAAACCGGACAAATGCACAGGCTGCCAAAAACACCGACCTACACTGCCGACCTACACTATTAGATTTGGGCCCGCGCGTCGCCACCCCGCGGTGTCCCACCCACAACCTCAGCCACTTCCCCTTGGCACGATGCCCTGTCAGGCACGCAGCCAACCGAGCAGCACCGGCTCATCAAGCCTGTCAAGAAAACAGCGGTGGCTAACCGCGTCGGCTGAGAGGCCTTCTTGAGACCTGCGTGACCGGTATGAATCCGCAAGGCCAGCGAAGCTGTTCCGGCGGGACCGTGAGATCGTGGCAGCACACATAACCCTTGACTGAGGGCTGCACTCAAGCGGACAAGCGCAGTATAGTTTTTGATCAACCTTTCTGATCCTCCTTCCCCTCCTCCAGAAGTGACAGCGTAACATTTGATATATTGTCACATAATGGTGACTAAAGTCCGGCGAACAGGAAAACAGCGAGAATGGCTTCTAAACGAAACTTTCTATTTGGGCTGACTTGCGCCCTCATAGAACTGAATCACTCGGTGGTGGCGTAGCAACAAACGTGCTCGATGGTCGTCGAACAGAATGCCCGACGCTCTCTGCCGTGCTCTCTTTAAAGCTGATAGCGAACTTCCGAGATAAAACTTGGAAAGCACCGACCTGATAGTCCAGCTCCCATAGCTGGCGATGAAGCCTGTGCGGGCCGAAATAGCGGCGCAAAAGTTTTTCACTCAATCCGCGCTGGCTAATGGGCGTCCAAACCAAGACTCGGTCTCCTGGCTTGTATTCTGCATTGTGTCTTCGCAGGTTGTAGCGTCTGGAGTCGGTCTGCTGCTGGTCTTTGGTCCGTAATCGGCAAGTCTTCGGGCTTCTGCGCGTTGAAGGCAGGCGGCGACGACGTCGTTATCTTCTTCGGTAACGTTGGGCAGCATGGCGTCGTGCGTGGTTGGGACCTCCCTGCCATGGAGGAGCCGAAAAGGAGTCATCTGGGTGGTCTCCTGCACTCCGGTGTTGTAGGCGGAGACAATGTAAGGCAGAATGACGTCCCAGGTCTTGTGTTCGGCATCGACATACGTAGCGGGCATATCAGCGATTGCTTTGTTCAGGCGATCGGTCATTCCGTTGGTCTGAGGATGGCATGCAGTTGTCCTCAGGTGGCTGGTTTGGCTGTAAAGCACGATGGCTTACGTCAGTTCCGCCGTGAATGCTGCTCCTCTGCCCGTGATGAGCAAATCGGGGGCGCCGTGTCACAAAAGAATGCACTGTACAAAAAATCTGGCGACTTCAGCTGCTGATCCATTCTATAGGGCTTTTGCCTTGGCGTAGCGGGTCAGGTAGTCGGTCGTTATAATAACCCACTTATTTCCAGACGTTTACTTCGGAAAGGGGCCAAGAAAGTGCATGCCGATCTGCTTAAAGGGCCTTGATGGGATTTCAGTGGGGTTCAAAGATCCTGCTGGTCAGGTTGGAGGGGTCTTTCGTCTTTGACAATCTCGGCAGCTTTTCACATAATATGCGACATCGGCAGACAGTCGGAGCCAGTAATACTTGTCTTGAATGCGGCGGAGGGTGCGAGAAACAACGAGATGGCCAGCTGTCGGCTCATCGTGTGAAACCTGACCTGTGAAGTTTTGTTCGCTGCAATGTTCTTCACGAAGACATCGTTCTGTACACAGAACGAAGAAAATCCTCGCCTGAATGAGGCAGGGAGTCAAGGAACCTTGCCTTCCAAGTGCTCAATTTGACATTTTAAGTCATGGTCCAAGCGCTGCTGCTGTGCTGCAGCTGATGGGTCCCCGGAAAGCGTCCTCATGGTCTTCAGGCGGCGATGCATCTGCAGGGGCACGTGAGAGGCAGTTGACGTCATAGTATTGCGTCCGGACTTGCATCCGAACCCCTGGAGGCGCAGGCTGCACTGATCGAGGCGCACGGAGGGGTCCTTCAAACTGGCAAGCCAGCACAGTGCGTGGTGATCCCTGACCACCTTGAAGGGTCGTCCATACAGGTAGGGGCGGAATTTCGATCTAGCCCAAATAATGGCAAGACACTCCTTCTCAGTTGTCGACTAGTTATCATCTGTCTCGGACAGGGAACGGCTAACGACGCGTTTACGTCTTCCAGTCCGACAGTTTTTTGAACGAGGACAGCGTCTAGGCCCACGCTGGTTGCGCCGGCAAGAATTTCAGTCTGGGCGTTTTCAGCGAAGCGCGCGAGGATTGGTGGGGCCAATAAACGACGCTGAAGTTCCTCGAAGATTTCTATTTGCAGCGCTTCCCTTTAAATGCCACATATGCATTTTTCAGGCGGGTCAGAAGCTCGGCGATGCGCGAAAAGTTCTTGACAAATCGTCGGTAATAAGTGCGCAGTCTGAGGAATCTGCGCACAGCTTTCTTATCGGCCGGCGGTGGAAATAGTGCGATAGCAGTAGTTTTCAGCGGGTCTGGCGCACTCCCTCCTTCCTTACTATGGGGCCTAGAAAGAGCAGCTGTTCATAGGCAAAGTGGCACTTCACTGCTTTCAATGTTAATCCGGACTACTTGATTGCGCCTAATGCTGGTCGAAGCCTTTTCAGGTGCTCTTCAAAGTTCTAGGCGAAAACATATATAGACATCATCTAAATACACGGGACAAATTTGCCACTTCAGGCTTGCCAGCACTGCATCCATTACTGATTAAAACGTCGCTGGTGCGGAAGAGAATTCAAATGGCATCTCCTTGATCTCCAACAGGCCATCCGGAGTGATGAATGCGGTCTTCTCGCGATCTCCTTCATCGTCCTCAATTTGCCAGTAGCCGCTCTTCATGTCCATCGATTAGAAATACTTGGCGTTGCACAGGCGATCCAGCGTGTCATCGATGCGAGGAACAGGGTAGACGCCATTCTTTGTTATGTTGTTCAAGCGGAGGTAATAGACGCAGAATCGAGGTGCGCCGTCTTTCTTTCTCACTAGAATAAACCGGTGCCGCCCAGGGGCTCTTTGAAGGCTGGATAACATCGTCGCGAAGCATTTCTTCCACTTCGTCCCGGATGGCTTGCCGTTCTCGCGGCGACGCACGGTAGGGTCTTTGGCGGAGAGGTCGTACGTACTGGTCGGTCATAATGCGATGCTTGGTAATCGGCGTTTGTCGGACCTTGAGCGATGACGAAAAAACAATCACTTTTGCTTCGCAGCAGATTGTGGATCTGGTCTTGTCTGTTACGGGGCAGGGCTGGTTTTATGTCGAAAATGGGCGTGTTCTCTTGGTCAGGCGAATCTTCTGCGAATGGGTCGTAGAGGGCGAAGGAGTCTCGTACGTCGAATATGTCGTCGAACAAAGCAATCGTCGTACCTCTGTTAACGTGCCGGTATTCTTTGCCAAGTTAGTAAGCAGTACTTCGGCTCGGCTTTTGCGGAAATGCGCTAGGCCTTTTGTGATGCCGTCGGTCCAGAAGCAATTGCATGTTCCCCTCGATGATGGCTTTAGTGTTATGCGCTTCCGTGGCGCCTACGGTGACGATGAAGCTTGAGCGGGGTGGGGCACTCACTTGTTCCTCCAGGACACTAAGTGCAACGTGATGTTCTAGAGTTCTATTCGAAGGGGTGGCCTCATGCGTAGAAAGCGTGATCGGCTTGGAACGCAGGTCGATGATCGCCTGATGCGCATTATGGAAATCGTTGCCCAAGGTCACATCGCGGGAACATTGTCGTAGCACAACAAAGGTCGTGGAATAGGTATGTCCGTTCACAGTCACTCGCGCTGTGCATTGTCCTGATGGCGTAATGCGTTGGCCCCCTCCGGTGCGAATTTCGGGGCCGTCCCAAGCGGTGCTACTTTCCTCAGCTGCGCAGCGAATGTCCCATTCATCTCCGAATAATCGGCTCCTGTGTCGACTAGAGCGGTGACTTTCCGGCCGTCGATAACCACTTCTAAGTCGGATGTCCTGACTCCGGCGTTGGACTTCGTCCTCGGCGTCGGATCACAGCTTCGTCGGGTATGTGAATCGTCGATGGGGCCTGTGGTCGTAGCTTTTCTTGGTGGCGGCGTCGTTTTGAAGGCGTTTAGCGCCGTCGTCGTGGTTGCTATTGTATGAGGCGTCGGCGTGGTGTGTGCGGCGTCTTCATTACCGCGGTCGCTGCGGTATATTCTTTGTTTCCTTGGCAAGCAACCTGACTTCCACAGGTTGCTTGGTTTAGTTTCCTCTATTTGGGCTAGGGGACCTTCATCGGAGAGCTGCGGCAGAGATGCAGCCCGGTAATGCAAAACGTGTGGTGGACGGTGACGTGAAGTGGGAGAGACGGCTGGACGACATGCACTCCCCTTTTCTCAGGTCATCGTTGATTTCTCGTGGTAGCTGGGCGGGGAGCGGTCGTGGCGCGTCGATGGCGAAACCCTGCAGGCCGATGCATCTGTACGGGCAGTGGCGAAATATGCGCCCGGCGTGGCCACAATGGAAACACAGTGGGCGGTTTTCGGGCGTCCTCCACTTGTCGAATTTCCTAAAGCTGTTGCGACGCTCGCACGGTGGGCGAGCGGGAGCTAGGGGCCGTCGTTCTTGTAGAGCTCGTTCCCGTCAAAGAGGGCTTAGGGGGTCTCATCGGGGAGAAGGACTGAGTAGTGCGGCGGCGTAGGTGATGCCTTCAGGTTTCGTTGATGTCGTCGGTGACGGGTAGCCAAGTGCATGCGGCACTTCTTCACGGATGATGTCCGTAAGCGACGCCACCTGAGTCTGCGGCGTATGCTGTGTTGAGGAAGGCAGCATCCGGCGAAGTTCTTGGCGAATAATTTCGCGTATAAGATCTCCCAGGTTATCCCCGCTTGCAGGGGTATCTTCTGGGGGCTTGCCGTCAGCACTTGAAGTGGTATATTTTATTGACGGGTCCGGGCGTCAAGGGTCTTTTCGATGGTGGAAGCATCAACTACAAACTCGGCGACGTTTTTTGCAGGATCCCGGATCATACCGGCGAACAGTTGCTCCTTTACACCGCGCATAAGAAAGGTGAGCTTCTTTTCTTCAGTCATGTCTGGGTTCCACCGCCTGAAAAGGCGTTGCGTTTCTTCCACATCCGCAGCCACGGTCTCGTTTGAGTGCTAAATTCTTGACTCTAGCGGGACCTCCGCTCTTTCCTTCCGTACCGCGGTAGTGAGCGTACCCAGTAGCCGCTTCTTGAAGAACGCCCAGGTCGTGAGGCAAGATTCTTGGTTTTCAAACCACGCTCTTCCAGGGTCGTCCGATGCAAAATAAGATTTGGAAGCTTAGCGCTGTCGTCCCAGGCCTGTAGCGCTGCCACACGGTCGTACAGGGTCAATCAAGCTTAGCGGGGACACGGCTCCTCGTGGCTGCGCACACGCGAAGCACTGTTCCTACCAAGCCGGTGGCAAACCCGTGCAAAGGGGTGGATGACACGAAGCACTACGTCGAGGTCGTTCTCTTCGTGCGCCACTCTGCATTGATTCATGAACAGTTTAGATGCAATGGCACTCCGCAGGTACGTGGCCACGCGCAGCCGTGTTGCCTCTAAGTGTCATTGACCCTGTACAAATCCAGCCAGTCTTCTACATCTTCATGTTGTTCTCCACGGAAAGTCGGTGGCTCACGAGGCTGGCGAAGCACAATGGTCGTTGGCTGGGCACCCGGCTCTATCGTGAGGGGAATAGCAGGTCAACACCTCTAACAAATGTCACGTAGTGGTGACTGTAGTTCGGTGAAGAGGAAATCAGCGAGAATGGCTTATAAACGAAACCCTTTATTTGGGCTGGCTTGCGCCCGCAAAGAACTGAATCATTCGTCGGCGGCGTAGCAACAAGGCGGTTGTCGAACGGAATGCCCGCCGCTCTCGGCCGTGCTCTCGTTAATGCTGATAGCGAATTTTCGAGATAAAACTTGGCAAGCACGAGAGCATTCTGGAGCAACGTAGAATCGGCTCCGCCTCGATGCGATCAATCTAGATAAATCTAGGCGCGTCTTGCATAACAAACAAAGCGATAATCAGGCGCACCGGCAGCTTTCCAAAATGAACTAACAAGCACAACAAATATTGGCGGCAATATGCCATGGTGCCAGACGGCGACTGGACGTCCGAAGCCTCCTCGAACGGTGACTGTGCAGTTATTTTGCTATACGGAGCATATTTACGCGGCACGCGAGATTTTCAGAACAGCGATGTCGTTGCTGTTGTTTTCGTCAAAACAATGGCGCGTACTCACGGCGGGGAATGGCCAAGACGCAGGCGGCGACTGACAGTTGCTCCAATATGAAAAAATGAAATAAAAAATTATAAAGGTAATGATAAAAACAACATTAATAATAACTGTAATAACAACAAAAATAAGTAAATAAATAAGAGTAATTGAGATTTGTGGACTGAAATAAACTAATCAAACATTTTCAACAAAACTAGTCGTTGGGCTAGTTCGTAAGCCATTCTTTTAGAGGAACCAGCGCAAAAAGGACAACGGACAAGGAAGAAGAAGGACGACACCGACAGAGAGCGCCTCGGTTCATGTCGTCCTTCGTCTTTCTTGTCCGTTGTACTTTTTGCGCTGGTTCCTCTGTAATGAAACACTGTGAGATCAGTGATTGAAAAAGGGAACGGGGCTAAGCTTGCCATGTTTAGGAAGATTTGGTTGCAGATAAATTTTGAACATGAGAAAGAGCTTAGGACGGCAGCCGTTTCGTGTCTGAAAGGAAAGTTTGAATGGCGAAGAGCAGATTCCAGTTACTGTGCCCAATGGAGGAAGCACCAAGAGACAGAACAACCCCAGTTGATAGACTCAGACCAAACTGCAGTAACGGGTGCTTCGCAGGCGCCTCCTTAATGAGGAGAAACAGCGGCAGGTCAAACAGAAGCGATCTTAGTTTAGATTTCAGCGCAGGGCGGGCATGATGGGGAGACCGCCAGACCAGATCTATTATAGTAAAAGTTTAATTGAAGCACGCGACAACTTAGGCGCATGAAAGGAACCTCACGCGTGTGCGATCGCCACCCTTTACTGCCCCACGGATAAAGGGGATGGCGGAAGTCGGGAAAGGGGGTCAGTGCTGATGGTGGAAATTCTTTCAAGTGCAGATGCCTGCGATACCTGGCCACACTAATGCATGCGCTGGGGTGGAATGAGAGATACGACTGGGCCTTGAAGAGATTCCTTCGCAGAGGTATCAGCAACCTGATTCAAATGGATTCCTCTGAGCCCAGGCACCCCAACCAGCCGTAACGAACACACGTGGAGTGGAATCAAGCAGTTGAGCAAGCGAAGTGCCTGAGATCCTGTAGACGGGGCGAGAGATGAAGACAGGGATAATGAATTTGTCATAATTATGACAGAAGACAAAGCTCTGGTTAATTTACGCAAGACCAGGACTACTGCTCGAAATTCGGCCAAATAAATGGAAGTGTAATCAGGTAGGCTGAGTTAGAATGACCAATCAAGGCAGGGGGAGAAAATATCAACACCGGCCTTTCCTTCACATTGTGAGGCGTCAGTGGCAATGAACACATGGAGAGTTAAAGCGCATCAAGTAATCCAGTGATAAACCACTGAGCAAATGGAAAGGCATTAACTTAGGAAGTTTTGGAAATGTGACATCGAGGGCAGTCTGAATAGATGAAGAAATGGCGGAGGCCGCCGTAGTGGATCAGTGGTAATGGTGCTCGGCTGCTGACCCGAAAGGCGCGGGTTCGATCCCGGCCGCGGCGGTCGAATTTCGATGGAGTTGAAATTGTTGAGGCCCATGTAGTGTGCGATGTCAGTGCACGTTAAAGAACCACAGGTGGCCGAATTTCCGGAGCCCTTCACTACGGCGTCTCTCATAGCCTGAGTCGTTTTGGGACGTTAAACCCCGTAAACCAACCAAACCAAACCAAAATGCGGACAGCTAATGGGTCAAGGAGAGATTGCAGAAAGCAAATCTGTGGAGTATAGAAACGAGACAAGCTTTCGTTGAAAAATGGCCTAGGCTGACGAAGGAAGATCAAATTTGAGGCAGGAATCGACGAATTACACATTTTTAAAAGTTTGAACTGTTAAAGCCAAACTCTTAAAGGAAATGATGGAGTACGTGCTTGCAGGCACAAAACGGAATTGGACACGAATATTTGAAGGCCCAGAGAGAGGCGCAACACCTCCCGCTCCACGAGAAGCAGGAGGCGAAGTTGATATGCAGGCGCACCAGAAAATAAGACACAGCCGAACTCTAAGACTGGGAGGACATAACTTTTATAAATCATAAGATGCGAGCGTTTTCTCATGCCGGAACGAACGTTGCTAAGCCTGCGCAGCATGCCGAGTGCTCGGACTCCTTTCGCAGTGATTTGCTCTATATGTGCCCACCAGGGAAGTGAAGGATCATAAATTACTTCGAGGTATTTGATACTTTGCACTTGAGGAATTGCAAGGTTTCGATAAACACTAGAGATATTAACTGCATAATTGAGCGGAAAAAACAATAAAGCACATTTATCGACATTAAAGAACAGAATAATCTCCCTTAATGAGTGGTCCAGG
Organism: Amblyomma mixtum; assembly: GCF_055824585.1. NCBI lineage: Eukaryota > Metazoa > Arthropoda > Arachnida > Ixodida > Ixodidae > Amblyomma > Amblyomma mixtum. The sequence continues at coordinate 335,434,279 of NC_143014.1, read as the reverse complement.
AAATTGAGGTAAAACTTTAAGGACTGGTACAAACAGTAAATGCCATTCGCGGAAGCGAGAAAGGCGATGTCATCAGCGTACACATAGGATGACACTTCATGAGTGCAGGAAATACTGCTAAGTAAGATGTTGAAAAGTAGAGGGGAGTGGACCGAACCTTGGGGCACTCCTCTCGCTTGTCGAAATCTGCTTGAGGAAACACTGTTCTGGACGCAGTAAAATTCTGTAAGCCAAAAATTCAGAAACCCATGCCACAAAGCATCTCGGAAGTCCTGTTGCCTGTAATCTTTGCAGGAGCATCTAGTGTTGAACGCTATGAAGCTTTAGACACATCTGGAGAAACAAGTGCTGCGTATTGCTTTCTCCGACGAGCTAACTTTATGCGGCTCTTCAGGTCGGTATGGGCCCACCGAACAGAGTATCCTGGCCTGAAACCAGTTTAGCAAGTGTTCAACAACCCATTCTCGGAAACGAAAGTCATTATTCGACAATGGAACACCCTATCAGTTAGTTTTACGGGATTCGAAGTTAAAAAATGGGCCTTATGTTGTCTAACACATAATCGTCGCCCTGCTTTTTAAGCAAAGGAATAACCTTTGCTGGACATCACTCATTTAGAATCTATGAAGCAAACAAGGGAAGGGGAATGAGGGGCTCGTTATAAATATGAGAGAAGCCAACAGCCACAGAAACCAAAGGACACAGGGGATTTTTTTTAATTAATTTATTTATTTTGTGATGTTGATCAATTTAGAATATTACTGAATATGTCATCGCTTAAAGCTAATTGATTAAAAAAGCAGAAGAAGAAACAACCACATGCCGCCGGTGGGATCTGAACCCACGACCTCCCAATCTATGGCCCTTTATAAGAGAGTTATTTATAAGCGCCAGTAAGCCAGCGGGAAATTCCTCGAAAAAAATTTTATTATCGAAGAATTGACACCATCAGGGCCGGGAGCCGCGGGTGGAAGGTGGGATACAGTTTTCGAGAGCACAGTGACGGTGACCTCCTCGAAATCGTGCCATGTGACAAGAAATCTCGGAAGAGAAGGAAGAAGAGCCGTAAACCGATGCTCAAGTCCTCTGCCTATCCCTTCTAAAGACTGAGCAAGTTATGCCGGTGTCTGGACTAGGGAGACTGCGCTCATGGTGGTCGGAATTAGTTTCCTGGATTTTAGGTAATTAAATAAAGCACACCTATTACCAGTTTTAAAAGAATTGGTAGTGTTGGTTATCACACAGCTCTTTTGCACGAGATACGGGACGCTTAAACGTAGCTACAATGAACTTATAACCGATCTAGTTTTTGGGGCAGTGATTGTGGAGAAGTTTCTTCCAAGCAGCCTTTCGGCTCCTATTACCTTGAGTGCACTCTGCGTTCCACCAAAGGCATGGCGATGTTCCCTTATTTCCCTGGACGAAGAACTCAGATTTTTGATGACCTTTGTCCAAAATTGAACAAATGCGGATGGCATTATCTTCACTGTTGGAGTGATACAATTCTTGAAGCTCTGCTTTGAGAACATTTTTCAAGCTGTCATAATTTATGAATGTACGCCGTGTACCGGTAAGAGGGTTGAACTGGTACATAACTTGGAAAGTAATCAGAAAGTGATCACTATTGGACGCACAGTTAATTGGCGCCCAAGAGGAAACAGTTATCCCGGGGGAGGAAAATGCCAGGCCTAAGGCTGAGCCGAGGCTGACCTCGGACAAATGTGGGGAGGCCCGAATTTAGACAGATGAGTTGATTTTCACAAGCCCAGTCCCACAAGCGTGAACCGCAGCGATCTGTTCGAAACCCCCACGAAACATGATACGAGTTAGTCTCCAACAATTAAAACTTGTGTCTTGCAACTAGATAAAAACGAGTCTAGAAGGCGAATGTCATGAACACCTCTAGGAAAATATAGATTAGCAAGAGTGAGTGGTTGATATCCAGGAAGATTCAGATCAACAGCCTGAATTTCGCACTGCCTCTTCATATATTAAAATGACTCAGTAGCCCTGCGAAAATATTTTATGGATACGAACAATAGCAGGCCACCACCTGTTAACGGGCGGTCTAGCCTGAAAGAGCGATAATTTTTTAAATGGTACCTACAATGTTTAGTGAGCCACGTTTCCTGAAGAGCAATTACGTGTGGATTTAATTTATTGTTCAAACAAACTAAAACTTTTGAAGCCAGAAAAATTGACCGGCACTTCAACTGCAACACCTTCAACAACCCTATTTTGCCGAAAGTGCCACAGCGGCGACAGCCTAATCCAAAATACTGCTTTTGGGTATGGATTTAGGTTGATTCTTTTTTGTCTTCGTCAGAGGGCAAGACTGAACAGCAACACCTAACCAAGACGCACTGCGCGATTGCGCCCGCATCTCAGGCTCCATGTCAACGCACTCTACAGATCAGATTTCTGTCGCAATGGGTTCTGGATAATCGATTGGGGGAATAGACAATGGCTCTGACTGAGTTCGACACAGTGGATTGGAAGCCACTGGCACAGAAGGTTGGGAAGGTGCAACCAATCGTGAAGAGACTGTGTCAAAAAGAGGAGCAGTTGAGGTTTGCAACAAAGCGGACATCTCGGATGCCATGACCTGTTAAATACACGCAGAGAGATTTTCGAGTTTACTATCCATGGCACTCACCATTGCTTTCTCCACGGCCGCAGCAATCGCTTGCGACAAAGAGGCATCCGCTGTGGTTGCATGCCGCGCTGCCACACTTGCATAGCTAGATGCCCTATCTTTGATGACTGCAAAAGCCCCGCGTCTTGATCACCTGCGCTTGTCAATCAACTCTAGCATCTAAACTTCTTCAGCCCACACTGGGCAGTCGGAATGGATTGTTGAGTGTCCACCACCACAGAAACAGCACTTCTCGTGTTGAGAAGAACACCCAGCGGGGTCGTGGCTCTCTCCACACGCACAGCAACGGAAACTCGATTTACAGGCCTCTGCACTATAGCCAAACCTGCAGCAGGTGCGGCATTGTAGGGGCCATGATGCAAATTTATCAACACGGAAAATCAAAGGATGGACATGTCAGCCCCGCAAATGTAGCCATAACTGTCTCCGTTGGTATCTTTGTCCCGTCCACCATACGACTGCACCAGTGAATGGCAGCCGAAGTTAGTTTCCATAGGGTCTCAGACGCGCTTAGCCGTAGGTCTACGCCAAGGACTAACCCTTTAGAACGCGCCAGATAAGGAGGTATGAACACGCTCACCGGGTGATTGGCAAAGGAAGAACACTTGAGTAGGTCAGCCACGCATGCGTGGTCTGGCGATCTGCAAACTATCCCTCCACAGCCGAGCTACCGGACGTCAGTGATCCTCATGAAATGAGAGGTGGTCGACTGAAGAGCTGCTTGTATATCATCTGGGTTATTTAGCTTGATGGAGCCCCCATCAGCGCGAACGAATAAAACCGGAATACTGCTTACTCCGCCCCGGAAGAAACAATGAAGTGGCAAGGCATCTAGGGAGAGACAAGCCGACCAGGAGGAATTCCCCTTGCCTGGAGAGCTTGCGGACGTTAGCCAAAGATTCCGCGTTCAGTCAACCAGAAAAATAGGAGAAGAACGCAGGAAACCAAACAGAAATTGGAGAAATAACGTAGCACTGCTTGGTATACTTAGCCGCAACCCAACAAAGAGCACAGAGCAGCGGCAGCTAGACAGCGGCTTTGCTAATCCCCATGGCGGAGCGGGAGATGTGATGATGATGATATCATCAGGCTTAATGGCACACACCCATGGCGGCCGATTGGCCAGTGTGCATAGCAGATGATCCTAGGTCAAGGCACCTTAGCAAGAGAACACTTCGCTTTCCTTTCGGCGACTTTTGTTCTTTGAGCTGCAGAGCGAAGTCCCTGCGCATATACTGGCCGGTTCTCTTTTGTGCTGTTGACATTTTGCGGGGTCGTTTGAAAGAGCCGTTTTTAGTAATTTGTTTCGGTTCCGAGGATGCTGGTTATGTCCAAGTTAATTCTGTGGTCTCTGTCTTCTGAATGCTCAGCTACAGGATTTCGCTCCCTTGCGCAGCTGCGGACTTCATTTTTATGTTCTCTTATTCTTTCTTTATGATTTCTGGTTTCACCTATGTTGCTTGCTTCGCAGTCGGCGCAAGGAATTTTTTAATGGCTTGGGCTCTTTCTCTCTTGGGCTCGTCTTTGTAAACAGTGTTTGTAGGCTTGTGCAAGAGAGACCTATTTTGCAGTTTCACATATTTTGCTGGTGGCGTTAGTTGTACGTGCGTTGATTTCTCGGCTCATGTTATTGTGTTTATGGAGGCAAATAGTTTTTCGAAAAAATCTTTTTGCGTAGCCGTTCATGGTAAGTTCGTTGAATGTCTTGAGTCGTTCTTTTCTCCTCTGGAATTCTGTGCTGCAGTATGTCTCAACTCCTCTGAACAACGTCTTCACAACTGATCCTTTATGGACTGCCGTGAGGTCTGAACCGAAGTGCATGAGTGAGTTGTTTTGCGGTATACGAAAAATTGAAGGACGCCTTGTTTTAGCGATAGGATGACGTCCAAAAACGAGAGGCAGTTTTCTTTTTACACTTCAATTTTGAATTTAATATACTGGTTCTACGGAGTTTAATTAGGTAAAAAATTTGAAATTTAAGATCTCTCGATGACAGCGAAGTAGTCCTCGACTTACCTGAGGACAATCGTAGGCTATGGGTAGAATGAAACCGAAAACTTCGCTCGGATCCCCAAAAAAGCCAGTCTCCAGGTTACGCACGAGCCTACAAACACTGTTGCTCTTTGCCTACTTGTTCTCAGTGACCGGCCACGGTGAGAACGAGCCCAAGGCATTATTCACAAACTTTCTTGCGCCGACTGCACGCAAGATAGGCGAAACCAAAAATCTAAGAGAGAGTTCGACAACATAAAAACTTCAAGAACACATAACGAGCTAGTTGGTTTTCCATCACACGCAAACAGCGCAAACTTCACGAGGACGCAGAAAGTGGAGATGAGACACAGGCGCTGACTAACAACTGAAATTTTATTTTATTTTAAGGAAGGAGGATTCGCAGTTTTACCGGAAGGAGACTTGATGACCAAGGCCTTCGAAGCCATAGGATCGTCCTTCGATGAATGCGACAACGTGTCCTTGAAGAAGGTAAAGAACCGGGCCAGCAAACTGTGTGAACGCCTAAACTTGCAAAAATTATGTAATGCAATGGAGAACTGCAACTGCTTGTGCTTAGATATGTTCTTGTCTGTTAAAACTCATAAGATAGATCATCCTTTCCGTGTCATTGTTTCTGAGACAGGGACTTGGCAGAAATCTGTTGCCTCATTTTTACAGAAGCAACTAAAGCTAAAAACTGTTGACGACCCATTTTTGTTAAAGAACGCCGATCCTGTGGTTAACTTTTTAAAAGACAACTCCGATAAGGCGTTCGTAGGCTTTTCTATTGACATTAAGGACTTATACTATGCCATCCCTCATGGCGACTTGATCACTTGCATCAAGGATTATATTGACCAGCATGGATCTGTAAAAATTCCAGAACGAGAGTTGCATTTCAACTTCCGGCTTTCTCGAGCTACTTTCTGTGTACTTAAGGTCCACATTCGCAGAATGGATTGGCTCACTTTTTCTTCAAAAAAATGGCATTTGTATGGGTTCTTCAATTGCTCCGGTACTCAGTGATCTTTACTTAGCTATGAAGGACAGAGCGTCACACAGCCTTTTTTATTGTAGCAATGTTAAGCGGATCTTCCGGTTTGTCGACGAATATCTTGTCATCCTAGACTGCGAACATCAGGCCCTCCCAATCGAAGCTTCAAAGGTTCTTTGCAATTTTTCCAGCATACTGAGCCCTTTGTTTGCCACCCACGAACTGCCTTCTAATGGTTTATTACGTTTTTCAGAATTAAAACTCTATTTTGACAACAATCATGTGTGCTGGGCCTTTGAGCCTCGAGCCAAAAAACCCCTTCTGCCCTTTGATTCAGCTCACTCGAGGTTAGTTAAGCGCAGTATTGTTAACTCTTGCTTCTATAACGCAGTCAAAAAATCATGCAATCATAAGCTTGAAGATAGTTTTTTAAACCAGACGCGCCGACTTGTGTGGGCTGGTTACCCTCTCCCGCTCTTGTCATCGGTGGCCGAGGCCATGTTGACAAAAAAAGAACCACGTCAAAGGGACAGGGATAAGAAGATCGCGGTGATCCCTTTCTTACACGGGATTTCACATTCCTTGAAAAAGATCGGGAAAAAGTAGGAGTAGATGTAGTATTTACAGCCCCAGATCGTCTGTCAAGCCTGTGCAAGCGTGTAAATCAGATGGATCACCGGTACGTTGGCTGAACCACGAATCATCGTGATCGGTTTGTTTCCTGTGCTCAAGGCGTAATCTACTCAATTGCCTTGTCTTCTGGTCATGCTTGCGTAGGACAAACCGGCAGATGCCTTCACAAAAGACTGTCAGAACACAAATACAATGTTAGCACACGCATCTCAGGCCATCTAGGTGTTGACTGCCGCGATTGAAAATGCACTCCTCATTGGAGTTACACGAGCGTGCTGAGCAGGTGCAGTGATCAAATCATGCGAGAGATAATTGAAGCGAAAAAAATCGGAAGCCTAAAAGACCGCTGTGTCAGCACCCCATCCGTAGCACTTCTGGATAAGGAATTTCGTTTCCTTGCGACCGCTCAGCATTCATGATTCCCTGCTCGTTTCCTGTTGCGATTGTCTATTTCATGTCTTACCCTTCTTGTTGTTTTTGATGTCTTGTGTATGTTTACTGATGTGTCAGAGCAATAAAATTTCTGTTGTTAGTCAGCGCCTGTGTCTCGTCTCCCCTTTCTGCGTCCTCGTGAAGTTTGCGCTGTTTTCGTGTAACATAAAAACGACATCCACAACTCCGAAAATGATCACAGTCCTGTAGCCGAACAACCCGAAGACTGAGACCACAAAATCAACTTCGACGAAACAAAACTAGCATCTTTGGAACCAAACAAAAAAGAACGAACATACTCTTTTTTCAGATGCTGTCACGTTGAAACGACCCTGAACAGCATCAACAGCACATAGGGATACTTGTCCGCAGTATATGCCCAGGGACTTCGCTCTGCCGTTCAAAGAAGAAAAGTCGCATAGTCCGACTGCTTGCCCTCTTCCGCTTGTCTACCCCCTCCCCACCTTTGAACTTTTCGCATCACCGCTTTCCTTCTTTCGACCTCTTGCTCCGCTCCATGCATACTTAAAGGACAACTGAAGAGGTTTTATAATTCGACAAGTTGAAAGGGGCCGAATGTGTGAAATATTCAGTTAAAGCCTGGGAAATGGTTTTGCTGCAGCATTTGAAATGTTTTGGCGTAATCGCCGAATAAAGAGGCGTTGCACCGAGACTTCTCTGCAGGGCGCAGCGACGTAAGGAGGCCCCGATAATGACGTCACGTACGACGGCGGTGCGTTTCCAGTGAAGAAACGGTTGTTTCATGGAAGAAAACCAAGGCCATCGGAGGCGAAGCTCAGAAAGCGTTGTTTGGCGGCATCGGATGACGAGGACGTTGGGCGATAATGACGTCACTACGAATTTCTTCGCAATTCTCCGACACAGTATAGCCTCGTTTACACGAACCTGACAGCGGCGGGTCGAGTCAGGGAATCGAGTTGAGCAAGGTCAGCCCATATCGACGACCGCGTGTTTTTATGAACTCGATTTTAGCGAGTCGAGACCGCTTCAACTGCAGCAACACCAAGCCTAGAGCGGCATAGCGTGAGAGGGCAGTGGCAGCCTCCAAGATTGCTGCTTGGAGCGCTGTGTCGGAGGCGCTGAGGCGCAAGCGAAGAACAGGTTCGCATTTATAACATCCCCTTCCACTAACCCGACTTTTCGACAACATCCGGTTTACATGCTATCTCCCATTTGGTTCGAGCGAGTCAACCACCGCCTGCAGTGTAGTTGACTGGACTCTCTCCCTCGACTCCCGGACCCGACTCTAGGGTGTTTACATGAACACAGTGACCGGGTGTTTACATGAACACAGTGACCAGTGAATCGGCGTCGCCGATTCCTTCTGCTGCCTGCGTTTCGTGCTGAGGCATACGGAGCGTCGGTTTTCTAAATACTAAGCCACGGCCAGGCCGCGGCGTGGTTTGTCACAAGTGACGAGCCTTATCGCACTCACAACAGTGCAGAAAAACATGCGAATCGACGCAATATGCAGGCTAGAAAGGTGCGCCGCCACAGCCACGGCTCACTACTGACCCAACCTGGTACTACCCAGCCAACTTCTCCTTGCCGCCACCAGGCGCCGCCACGTTACCTGAAACTCCAGCGCAAGAGGCCTATGGCACAGTGGGGCGAAGGGCTTTAGGCGAGAAACATGAACAATCTCGGCACCTCGGCAACGACGGTCATTAACAGGATGGACAGGGGCAACGCGATAGTTCGCTTGGGACGTTTGTTCGAGTACAGTGTACGGACCAATATAACGGCTCAAGAATTTTTCACACAATCCTGGGGTGCGCACTGGAGTCCACTGCAGGTACCTCATCACGAGGAAAAAAAGATGGCACGGTGGGAGAAATCATAGGAGCTTTTCCGGGAGGCTTGGGAGGCGTCGGTATTCTGGCGGGCAGTGGTACGGCAGTAGGTAAGAGGAGAAGTAAACTCTTCGTGAGAGAGTCTGCAAGAGGCTGAGGGGGCGGAGAAGAAAGACGCTTCGAGGGTGAAGGTAGGTAGACGTCCACACACAAGGAAAAATGGGGAGAAGCTGGTGGTTCTTTGAACTCCAGTATTGTATGCAAAGCTAACGAAGCGAAGCATGGTGTCTCAGTTGGTATGGTCAGGCTGGGTGTACGTGGCTAGCATATCGGACAGCATGCGATGAAAGCGCTCTCTGAGCCCATTGGTCTGAGGGTGATAGGCTGAAGAGGTTTTGTGCACGGTTCTGGAGTCGTGAAGAACTTCGGCAAGGATGGTGGAGAGGAAGGACTTGCCGCGGTCACTAATAAGGACATGAGGAGCTCCATGGCGGAGAAGGATGGCGTTCAAGAAGAAATGGGAGATCTCTGAAGCAGAGCCGGAAGGAAAAGGGGCCGTTTCAGCGTATCTGGTTAAGTGGTCGATGGCAGTGACGATCCAACGGTTGCCCGTTGGCGTTAATGGTAAGGGACAGTAGAGGTCAATCCCAACGACTTCAAAAGGTGAGAAAGGACAGGGGAGAGGCTATAGAAGGCCCGCAGGGGCAGCCGTACTCCGCTTGCGGCGTTGGCAAGAGATGCAAGACGTAATATATTTTACAACACCGGTTGAGAGGCCAGGCCAAAAGAAACGGCGCTTGATGCGGTCATAAGTTTTCTGAAAGCCTCAGTGGCCAGCCATGGGGTCATCGTGAAAGGCCTGCAAAACTTCTCGGCGAAGAGAACGGGGTACGACACGCACCCATGAGTGACCAAAGGGGCTGTAATTGTGCCAAAGAAAGATGTTGTCAACTAGCTTGAAAGAGTTAAGTTGGCGACGTAGGCGGGCATTCGGTGGCCGCGTAGCACCGCTCAGACGGTCGATAAGAGTCCGGCAGCAAGGGTCGGCCCGCTGCGCTGAGTCTAGATTGCAAAGACTGGGAGCGGGCAAACGTGCGATGGGCGGGGAAAATGCAAAACTTCAGCCAGTTTGTCTCGATTAGGCTTTACACCCTGCTGACTAAAGACGTGACCGAGGCCCTTGATAGAAGTGGAAGCAAAGAAACATTTCTTGGTGTTTAACTGAAGGCCGGCCTCAGAAAGTGCGCTTAATACTTCATCGAGGAGAACAAGGTGCTCCGAAAAGGTCGAAGAAAAAATGTCTATGTCATCGAGGTATCATAGACACGTTTTCCACATCAGGCTTCGGAGAACGGTGTCGATCATGCGCTCGAACGTTGCCGGAGCATTGCAAAGGCCGAACAGCATAACGTTGAATTAGTATAAACCATCGGGAGTGGCGAAAGGTGTTTTTTCCTTGTCGGCCTCATGCATCGGTATTTGCCAGTATCCGGATCTTAGGTCGCGGGCGTCGTCAATCCGAGTCAGTGGATAAACATCTTTTCTAGTGATCATGCTCACGGCGCGGTAGTCAACACAAAAGCGTACTAAAACATCCTTCTTTTGAACCAGCCCAACAGACGAAGACCAAGGACTCGAAGAAGGGCGTATGATGTGACGCTTGAGCATGTCGGCTACGTTATCTTGAATAACTCTGAGCTCGCTAGAAGGCACACGATACGGGCGACGGCGAATGATGCCCGAACCATCTGTGTAGATGCGATGCTGAGCTGCGGTGGTTTGGCTCGAGGTTGCTGTCTGGGTATCAATGGAAGCGGCATGCTTGGTAAATTGGTCAAGACGGCAAGCAATTCATCTTTTTGAGCCGGGGTGGGACCGGGGCTGATAGCAGCTGAAATAGGTGCAGAGGCAGAAGGAGGGTTTGAAATAGCGAAGCTAGGTGGGGCAGAGGAAAAAACGGTTACAGTTTGAGTTGTATCTAAAGAAGCGATGGCTGTGCCTTGACGCAGAAGAATTGGTTCCGGCGTAGTGTTGAAGGCAGTCAGAAGTCAAGACCCATTGGTGAAGCGGAGCAGGGACGCGAAGAGAAGTATGCCCCTTGAGAAAAGACGGGGGCTTGGAGCGACGAAAACGTCCCCAGCGTTGACGTGGGCATAAACAACAGAGAGGACATCTTCACAGCCGGGGTAGAGTACATAATCAGCGGTGGTAACAAAGTGATGAGAAGGCAGGACAGAAACGGCAGAAAGGTCGGTTTCAGTAGCTTGTAGAGCAGGGGGACAGCAGGTAATTACAGCTTGCGCAGAGTGGAGAAGTCCCAGCCGAGGATGAGGGGATAAGCACAGGAGGGAAGCAGAACAAATTCTATGTAGTGCAGGATGCCGTCGATAGTGACGCGTGCTGTACACAATAAGGAAGGACGCATTGATTCACCATTGGCAGCACGGAGAGAAGGACCACTGTAAGACGTGCACGCTTTGCGAAGACGAGAATATAAAGCAGAACTAATTACAGAAATGGCGGCGCCCGTATCGACCAATGCTTCTACTACATTGCCTTCAATATCAACAGTTAACATGTTCGATGGCTGTGCAGGAGGAATTGAGAGGTCGGCGTGCGGTGCAGTTTTAACTCCGGAAACTGCACAATTTAATTTTCCCTGTGGCCAGTGGTCTGAGAGGATGGTGGACGTAGAGGCGACGAGGAGCGGCGGAAAGGCGATGGGGAGCGGCGGCGCGACGACCTGACGTTGGAGGAGTGGTCCGGAGAGGTACACAAGAGGTACACAAATTTCCATTCAGTGAGACCCTCTGGGTCTAGTGTTTTACTTGATTATGGGACAAGCATAGGCGGTGCCAATTATAGGGCCTGAAAGATTGATGTATAAAGAAGGAGACCAGGAGATCGCGATTTTTGGTAGCTTTTTTTTGTGATGGACGTTGTACTTTGCGTGCATTCTTTTTTTTTTCAGGTCTGTTCACGCTTCCGTCTTGAGCCAAGATTCTTCAATTGTTTTTTTGCTGTCCCGCCACAGCGCTTCCGAATACACCTGATTTTACTAACTGCTCAGTGTTGAGTAAAGCGTTATAAGCACGTGGTGGTCGAAAAGACGAAGCAGAAGTAACTAGAGCCGGTCGTGGTCTGGGCCCCTGCGCTGCTTTTTTCTTCTAGCCGCCTACTACATTCTGGACGCACCGTCGGAAAGAAGAGGAAATATCGCAACTGTTTCTAGCAGCTGCACTCTCCGATTGCTGGTTCCTGCATTCAAGGTCCCATTTATATGGCTATTGAAACGAGGACGCCGACGAGGGAGCCTGCCTACAATGATCTCGCAGAACCTGCCGATGCACCGCCCCCCGTGGGACACCGTCGTCGTCCGGACCGAAGCCAGCCATGGGGCGTCCCATGGCCCCGCTCATCCACTGCAGCCGTGCACACGGAGCACTCGGCGCTTGCCACGCCCAGCCACATCAAGCACGAATTCCACAGAGGCGCACAACGCAGGGAGCAGCGCCCTTACGGACCCGCTCCCAGCCGGGCGCTGCCGTCCACCGTGTCTCCAGCCACGAAAACGGTGAGGACATTTTGCGCTTGAAGCGGTTGACGTACGCATATAGACTGCATATTTTCAACGCAAATTAAAACGAAAAAAATTGTCCAGCCAGCGCGCCTCGAGACAGGTAGCTGGTAGTATAAGGTCAGACAAAACCGAAACTCTGCCCATCGCCATGAGTTAAACGCCGTCACATGCCAACTGCTATCATGTGAGTGACAGTTCCATCCTCTCTGTTTAACTTTTTCTGAAAATTATTCCCATATTGGCGGCACGATGGTTCTCACCGCGGCTGAATAAGCTGTGATCTTGGTGTGCCCAGCTGTACGGTAAATACCTTGAGTTCCTTCAAGTCAACGTGTATATTTCACTGAAGTCACCATGAAGGCATCTTTTTAGTGATTGGTTCGAGCAGGAGGCTGCTGCAGCTCTAGGGCTCAGACGCACACCTCCCGCTTAGTAGGAGAACGGGATAACCACTCAGCCATCGTGGAGAGCTAGCCATGCGTCATAATTTTCGAAAAATTATAATTCATCGCACTGCCCAAGAGTTGCAGTTGTGCGCACGCACACAAGCGGTCGAAATCGAGTTGCAGTTTCGAGAAAAAGCTTTAATATTTTTTTACCTTTGACGCCGAGGGACCTATGCACGTTTCAAGGAAACGAAGAATGAGCTTTTCTGGTTCGATGCTTAGGCTATTTCGGGAAAGTTTGAAAATATTTCCCACAGGCTACGGTGACTACTGCGGTCGCTTCTACAGGTAGAGGGAGGTTGGCATTCTCTTCTGGTGCCCTCTTCGGGGCTGAGTGCTCAGAGCCAGGGAAAGGGGTGAGGGTGTGGAGGGAGGAAGAGGGTCCCCAGGCAGGCCTCCCGGTTGGTTAGCAGGGAGGTCTTGTGTGGATAGGGCTAGGAGTAATGAAGTACCGAGTGTGTGTCACTTCACCCTGTAGTGCTTGATCGAAATGGCAGCCGCTAGAGCATCTAACATTCAACACATACGCAAGTATTGCCAAATTTTGTCCTTGGGTTCACTGCTGTTTTTTTACTTCACCTTCTGCAACACTAATGACATGAAACTAACCGTCATTGCGTCATACTCACAGATTGTTCAACATTCTCCTCAAAAAATCTGGCTTTCTATCAGTTTACAAGGTAGGATTTCAGAATTTTGAAGCGCCCTTAATCTTGAAACGCTTGCTTAATACAAGTTGTTCACGCTTCATAGGTGCATAAACCGATGTACAGTTCAAGTATAATGCATGGTCGAGCGGAGTTTCTACAATTCTGTGCGCGTTAGGAGGCTATAGACAAATATATTTATATCCTTGTCAGGACAGGAACTACTGTGCTATGTTTGAAATGCCAGTAGATTTTTGTTTTCCAATAGCATTCATGTGGTCGCCGCATATAGAGTGGCTTATAGCGAGCATCACTGAACATGTTGAAGGTTAGAAATCGACCTTTCTGTCCCGTTCTCTATCGCGTTGGCCGGTAGTTCATGTGTCAGCCTTATTATCAGGCAGTTAGTGTGTCTAGCGTATTTATTTTCGTCATAAAATCGTCAGCATGCACATAGACAACGTCAGGCACATGCTGCGCCTTCCTCTCACAGCACCAGATGAAAAATCACCGTCGGTGGAACATTGCTCTGATAAACACTGTAAGAGGTTCACAGCGCCTCCCAAGGAATTTTAACACACTTAGTGGCCTCCCGGACTCGGGCTCATTGCGCAATGAAGGACAATAACAGTCACTCTGCAAACATTGTCGCGTGCTTCGCGAGTGTAGTTAATGGCTGAACAGCACCGTCTGTGAGCCTTCATTTTTGTTTTCACTGCTATAGCCATTTGCTGACTGTGTACGTTCGGCACCTTGCACAAACCTACACAGCTAAGCTTATGGGAGTCTGTTTGTACAGCCCTGTTAGAAATGGTTGGATTTCCTCCGCCACTCCGTACTTCCTTTTCCGCTCAATAAAGCCCTGTAGCGAACAGTATGTCAATGTTCATTTTGTTTGTACGTTCGAGTTTTATGAGGAAAAAAAACTTCAGAGCGATCAAGTGAGGCAGATAGGTTTGCTCCGCTCACTCCCGCGATGCAATACTACTTGAGTGCCCGGGCTAGTTTGTCTATAGACAAGCGTCCTGTTTGTAAACAAAGGTGGCGCTGCGGTCGGCAGCGACACGGGGTGTAGGCAAAAACGTAGCATGCCTACACCGCGCCAAGCGATGCTGCCTTCCAAACCAACTCGCGTGCGCGCATATTTCAAAGCGTGCACGTCGCTTGTGGTTAGAAACATTTCTGTTGGTGACCGGAGAGCAGTTCAGCACTTTTTCAACCTGTTCGCCAGACGGAATTATCTGGCGAAGCGCTGCATAGGCTTCCTTCTGAGCTCCTATGTTTGGCAGCAACGGCGCGGCTACGACGGTCGACTAGGTTGACTTATTAAATGAAACCGAGAAAGCACGAGGTATACAGGTCTGCAGTCTCAACATCTGGGGCGATACAGCATACCCGATCTCTAAGTGCAAGAAGGACGACGGGATGCACGACGCGAGGTAAGTTTTTTTATGACGAACCTTGTGATGTGCCTGCTCTCGTCCAACCACTTCAGTGCGGAGAACGCCGAAAACTACTGGACACTGAAGCCATGCAGTTACTTTAAATGAGTCATGCAAATGCGATCTTCACTGGGAATGTCTGAAAAAATGCTTTTTTATTCGCTTGGCTTTAAGAGAGGTGCACAGGCGACTGGATAGAAGTTTACCTCGAGCTGCAATGAAGTTACGTTTGCTCTGCAGAGCTAAATATTTTAAGTTATTCTGATTGCAGGCCTTATTCTGCTTGATAACTGGTTTTTGGTCTGGTATTCGCTGTTTTCGTTGGGTTCTGATTGAGCAGTAATTGTAAAATTCAGGTAAAATGGGAGATAACACTGCATGATTTTGCCGGTACCTTAGCGACGTTTAATTGTTTTCTAGGATAGGTGGTGAAAAAACGTACAAGTTGAAGCTCGTGGAAGCGAAAATAAAGAAAAAACTACGCGTCGTATATTCCTACTACCCGACTACAGTGCTGCTTCAAACGTCGCGCTTAGTGGCCCGATGAATGCTGAAGGCGACTGTGGCAGCTGTTTTTTTTCTTTTTCTTAGTGCGAAGAGATGCCCAGGACGTAGTGCGGGTGACTGTCGCCTGAAAACGGTCCCAGCTGCGTACAATTTACGGTAACACCCACATGGAATGTCGAGTCCAGACTTCTCATAATGAGAGCCCGACAGAACGCGAACAAGCTGCAGACATTGATTCTTGCACGGTTCGCCGCGCGACTGAAGAGCAAACATGCTGATTAAGAGGCGCAAACTAACATATTTCGATGCAGAAATGCAATACTAGCCGCGCAGCCTATCCGTCGCCGAACATTTCCCGCTCCACAGCCGCTGCGCATCGCTTTGGCCCATATCTAAATGCGATAAACTTGTGGAAACTTGTGCCGCTGCATTTCTTCAGCATTGCGGTTCAACCACCCGCACCACAGCTCGGAGGAATATAGCAAAATGCGTTCAAAAACGCTCAAGCATGGTATACCCAAGGCACACGGTACCGGCTTTTGCCTGCACAACGAAAGTCACTGCTGACTCCATCGCCGCCGCATCTACATGACGTCACGGCCTGACGCTTGTCTGTACTTTTGCGCTATAATGCCGTCTTATGCTGGACTACTTAATATCAAAGAATAATAGCCGGCTGGACTCAGCATTCCTTATAAAATTTAGTTTATGAAATTATCCTCGTCAATACTGCCAGATGTAGCTTTGTCACTTCTCATCCACTCTCTCCCTTTTTACCACTTCGCTATCGTGCCGATAAATAAGGCATGATTCCATTATTTCATTCATTAAAAAAAGCTTTGTAGCTGCTTCACTTGACAGCAAAACAGCGTTTGATGGCAATTCCTCAGGTCCGCATATGTCGAACGTGAAATGTGCAAAATCACTCCACCTAAGCACCTAGCGATACTGTATCCAATCACCTAACGTCTTATTTTGACGTTCTCTTTATCCTTCTGGGCAGGCAACGACCCAGCCTCCTCCGCTTGTGTCGTTTGGCGCAAACTGGCGACGAGGCATCGTAGTCGTCGTCGCCACTGCCACCGTACCTCCGCACAAGCGAGGAGCTGTTCGGGCGGTCACCACCTGCACCCACCATAACCGGGTCGTCGTTGCTGGTTGGGGGTGCACGGCGTGCACGGCGTGCCCGGCGTGGCACGGCTGCGAGCTCGTTCTGATGGAAAATTTCCGACCAGAAAGCCTGTCGTAAGCATCTGGCAATGTTATTCCTCATATCCGCCATTAGAAAGCTGCTTATTAAGCGAGAAATGCTTTTGGCTCCCGTCGTCAGCGCACCGCTGGTGACCTTGGCGCCACAACGGAGGAGAATACGCAGGCGAACTAATCAAACTTTGGCGAAGCTTTATATCCGCCTGTTGGTAGAACTATGGAACCTCATGTCGATTACCCACTAGCCCGAACCCTAAGCTGATAGGCGGGACCATGGATTAAGAGCTAACGCTCTGATCAGACCAAACCTTGGCTGTTAGCAGACTGTCACGCTACTTATGGCACTCAGATGAACTTCTGATCGCTGCTCAAGATTTGTGTGGGGTGCTGAAACAAAACTTGCAGGGCGCTGCCAAGCAAACATCAGGTCGATCATCGCACAGACAGCGCCACATTTGGATAACCTCCAGAAACTGACCGCACGGTCTGGCCAAAATTTGATTCCGAGTTTCGAACGTGAATGCGAAGTGAAAAAAAGGGAGCCGCTCACACTGTCAAGGCTAACGAGAACGCGAACACTTTGCCAATGGCAGTGCCGTAAACTACATTTAGCGTTGTGCGCGAGAATGGCTCATGTCATTTCCCCTCAGTTCATGGGCATGTAACAATGAAGACAGGTGAAAGCTGTCTGCCGCCATTAGCAGTCGCTTGATATGATTGTTTGTCTGGAATTTTAGGACTCACCAGAAGAAAAGAACATTGCTTTTTTCCGTTTTCGTAGAGTGAGAAGTGAATAAAAATATCTGCGCTTGGTGCTTACGTTTCCATTACGCAGTGGGCTGTGGAACTGCGAATGCCACTCAGTTGATAGAATCTCTGCGACACACGTCTCGGCAGCTTCGCAGGTTTATGGCGTCCGTCCTTTTAAACTTTCACCATCGCTTTCTTTTCTCTCCGCCTTCTCAACATTCGTTTAAGTTCCCGGGCACGGTAGCCAAGGAAAATGCTCGTTTGGCTAACTTTAGGGCTTTTCGTTTTCTTTGGCTCTATTTTTCTACGCCTTTCGTGCAATGTAAATCCTTAACACAGAGGCCAGGTTTAAGTTGCTCTAAAAATTTCCGCGGCATATGGGTCACGCACATAGGAGAAACGCTTCGGATGATACGGCTAACAAACTGACTCGGCGGCCAGAACTGACGGCGGAAATAGCCACAAAATGTCTTCAACGAGTAGGTTTTATAGGACTCTCTTGAGGATCCTGAGCATAAAAATAGTTCAAAAGCCTGTTGAATTATTATGCGAGTGAAACCGTTTTTGTAGCCATGACCGCTGCTTTCAATAATGGTGACGAATCAGAGTAAGACAATCAAGGACACAGGAAGAGTAACACTGGAGTTTCCAAAATTACCAGTTAGGGCTGCCAAGCGATGCTGTTAACCGGTAGGCGTTCTCCAAATATGCTGCATAGTTGGGAAATATTTGCTTATTTTCGGTATCAAACAATGGTAGAGCTCAGAGTATTGGTTACAGTAGCGCCTCCATACAGGCTTATCCCAAAGACGTACCAGCTCTTGGCGCGAACGTTGAGTCGAAATCTGGAGTGCTGTAGATTGTGTGCCTGCAGGTAGCGGATTTTTTTCTGTCTCTGGCCTAAATAAGCCTGTAGATAACGCTGCGCCTACCTTTTATTTCATTTCTATGCAGCCAACAAGGGACAGAGCTCGAGGCACTGGTCACCTCGGGCATACAACGACGTTACAAACTACTTGTTTAAAATAAAAAGGTTTTCATTTCAATTGAAACGAATGTACAGTGACAACAGTTTAATAGAATGAATTCAACTACGAAGAAGTGCTTAAGAAATGATTATCTATATACTTTACCCGGCCCATGGAATACTGAATATGCATCCTCGATGCTATCATTACATTTTCACTAATTGTCGCATGCGCCTACTAATACTGCGTGGCATTCATTTCATTATTTTAGTAGTTGCAGTAGTGATTAAACCGTTATTATTGGGCTTCTGTGCTTCTGGTTCAAAAGGTTCCACAAGTATTTTTGTGAAACGACATTCAGAATGCGGCTTCTGATAACGAAGTTATGGAAAGGTGTGGTATGTGCGATTTAATGTCCAAAAGCCAGTCATGGGATATGAGACACGCTGTAGTGGAGGCATACCGATTCATTTCGACCACATCGCACAGCACACTCGTGTCTTTGGCCCGTGCGGCCTCTCCAATGCTAAGAAACACGACAACCACGAAGACACCGCGGCGACCGAAAAAGCTTTATTTGCCGATGACGATGCCAACCATTTCACGCCCAGAGGAGTAGTGAATTAGCATATGAGAGGCATCGATAAACCGCTGCAATCAGGAGCCGCGACTTTGGGCACAGCTTCGTCTTGGCAACGCGTTAAATGATTGCACTCAGCAGTTTTATTTGCTTCAACTCTTAGTTATATTTCGGAGGAGGTGTAGATGTTTTGCAAAGCAAGGATTGAGATGCAGACATGTGGCGCACGGAGGGCGATACATGATGCACCTTACGGCAAAAGTTTGAAAACACACTCCGCCAAGGCTGTGATCCTGCACTGATGTCCCCCCTCGCCACCTGCCCGGCACACAGCATTACGCTGTGCTAGTTATTGCGCCTAACTACGCTGCTTCTATCGTGGCACGGCAAGTCACGAACAAACGTCGCACCTTCGTTCGAGCTACAAGTCTCAGTCGGGGGTCTTCGAAAAGTATTGGGGTTTGCGTCGTGTCACTGCCTTTTCTTGTGTTCTAGTTGTTTCGCGCTATGTTTCGGAAAATTCAAGTGCTCCAACTCGCCCATTTTAGCACACTTGTGCGTTCACAGCACCGCATACGAATAGTGGGTTATTGCGCTTTTGTGTGCAAAGGAGAAAAGTCGAGGTCCGATTTCTTCTGTTTTACTCCGCAAATCGAGCATTTCATGAACTTAAGCAATTGTGCGACGTCTCTTACCTTTCAAGTAGAGCTATTTAGATGCCTAGGAGCTCATAATGTTGTTTTTTAAGCTGCAAGGAGAACTTTTTTCAGCAGTCTTCCTTCACAAAATGCGCTCAAAGTACAGGAATAACATGAGTTTAAAGGTCAGTATAACACTTAATTATTTTTTCATTCGATGAGGAAAGGTTGGACAAAATGCTGGGAAGCTAGCTTGAATACCTCCATTCTTCCCTACACTGTAAAGATATGAACTGCGAAGGCACTATGTACAGCCTAGTGTACATGCACTTTGCACTACGCAGCAGAACGAAAGGTGGAAAAAGCAAGATAATGTTCGTTGAGCCAGAAAACAATGGTGGTCGTTTTGCGAAATCAGACCGAACGCGATATCGGTTTTCACTTGGGTTTCAGTGTTCGGGTGGAGATAATGGGTTGCGGTAACAGTCATTCTCCACATTCATAGATCCCTGGCAGCTCGCATACAGCTCCTGGTGGATTGGTGCAGCGGTTAAGCAATGTGCCACTACCCTCCGAAGACCGGTGCTGCCATCGTGGGGCTAATGAGACCCAGGTTGCACTTCTGGAGAAAACTCTCGCGACCAATCATTAATTCAACGGCCACCTGCCATTGTGGGCAGTTTGCCCGCTACCCATTGGGCAGTGGGAAGAGGGCAACCTGCTAGGTGCACATATAGGCAAAACTCGGCAAGTTGTCCAGAACTCGATGGACAGGTGAGCAGCTTGCCACAGTACAGACTATCCATTGTAAAAATCGGCCCTATCGTAAAAATGCAGTGACCGCTTACTGATTGTTGAGGAGTCTTATATCGTTTCAATAAAGACTAATTTTATTCGGTAGGTTGCTAGAGTTTCGTGACAATGTTTACATATGAGTCAACAGAAAGACCAGTTCGGCATGTAAGTTGAGTCAGAGTTGATTGAAGCGAAAGTTTCACTACTGGACCTCGGGCTTCAACCGCGGACCATGCAAACTTGACCTTCAAGTAACCTTGAGCTTCGAAAACAAAGGAAAGCGCATAACTGGCCCCATGGGACAGTGGGCACCTTTGTAGCACTTTAAGCTACGTGGCGGTACTGACAGATCTACGCTGCATGCGTTTGCATTGACAACGTTGCGGCAGAAACGCGGCACTGGAGCCATAGGCCGTCAGCATTCATTGTGTTCATTGCCGTTGGCGTTGAAAACGTTTTACACTGCGATGATTTTAAGGAAAGCAAGTGCGCATAACTGGCTCCCTGGGTCAGTAGACGCCTGAATCGCGCTAAGAATTACGAGGGGTGCCGAGAGAGAGATTCGGCCTGCATGCATTGGCGCTGAATATGTTGTGGCAGACATGCGCACTGCTGCAATAGGCAACAGCGTTCATTGGGTGAGCAAAGTCTCGCGATCAACCATTAAAGGTGGGCTGAAGAGGAATCTGAACTCGTATTTTTACAGCTGGAACTCGATCTGCACGTTCCGAGCGCTGTTAGAAACTTCAAATTATTGCCCTGTGCGGCCGATGTCCCTAATTTAAATCGGATTAACATCGGGCTCCCGCCTTTTTTTTTAATTCCCCGCAAACGGTGGGAGGAGTTGACAAACATTTCACCCAGTCCCGTGGCGGCTTGCCGCCCTGCCATCGGTGGAGTGATACGTAGTGATCGGCGAAAACAAAGAGTCCGCGCGTATCTTTATTTCCGTGGGCGTAATTTGCAGCTATGTAGTCTCTGACTACACCTATTTATTCACGGAAAGCTAGAAGAAACAAAATAAAAGCGAAAGAAAGGTCGCCACGCGACTGCCTGAACATCACTCCATACGTTGGTCGACTCCTCCCACCGTAAACGAATTAAAAAAAAGCCGGGAGCCGGGCATTAATCCGATTTAATTAGAGAAATCAGTCGCACAGGGCGATAAATCGAAGTTTCTAAGAATGCTGGGAACGTGTAGATCGAGTTCCCGCTGCAAAAAAAAGACGAGTTCAGATTCGTCTTCAGTGCACCTTTGACTGCCACCTGCCAGGGTGGCAGGGTGGGGACGCTGCCTATCCAGTGTTTGAAATGAACTCAACGTTAGAGACGCCAAGCCGATTATTGTTGCCCCATATGCCGTAGCTTTCGCTCTGTAACCAGGCTCAGCAGTACTAAACCGCACAATTTTTATTATGAAATACTGCGCCTGCAGCTTAAGCCTCATGGGACGTTCAACTCAAAGCTGCTCATTATAAGTGCTAAATGTAGAACGCATATTTAAGCAATATTGACACCGAGAGCAGCTAAAGCTTAAAGGAATGGCACAGAAAGCACTAGCACGGCAGTCACGACTCAGCCAGCCGACGCTGGAGCAGGGGAAGACGAGGAAGGCAGGCGGATGCCAACACACGTAGCCCGGTCGCACAGCCGTTCCAGTCAATTGCTAACAGTGCGGCAGTATTTATTGAACGTTGCCGTGAAGCTTTGAAACAAGGCTGCATCGCCAAAGAAACACTCAGAGAATCACAAGTGTAGTTAAAGCCTTAGTTTTGAGAACTCCTTTATACTTGTCCCCTGTCCGTGTAGTAAAACAGACTTCAACGATTGCCATTTAGCCCCCCCCCCCCCGGTTTCTACCGACCAGATAGTGCCTAAATGTTGCCGAAATTATTTTAGGAATCTGTGCTTATTAACAACCCATGACTAAGAATATTTGGTTATACACCATTCTTAGCCGGCCTATATACCGGGTTTTCCCGTGAACTCTTCCAAAATTTTCAAAAATAACCTTTTGGGCGTAAAAATATGGATTGCGGCATTGTATTAGCACTGTATTACCAGATATAGCTATATAGCTATAGATTCCAAGAGAAGGCAGGCGTAGCTGAGGACGGTTTGCAGAGGTGCGATGCCCGCAGCTGGCAAATGAGATGGTTAATTGGTGAGACATGGGAGAGGCCTTTACCCTGCAGGTTGATGATGATGATGATATCTTTAAGATCAATCCTTCAGTGTTGCGCCCTGAGAATTCATTGTGGGAAGTGCCGTTCAATAGTGAGATTGGATCAAAGCATCATGTTCTGAGATGTACATACGTGGCAACAAAATGTATTCGTCTACTAGCTGGCCTAATTTACCCCGGCATTCGAAGTTAAGCAAGCTGTTAGTAGTCATTTTAACAACATTGACATGCTGCACTTTATACTGAGGTCACTCATCAGGCCAGTTATATTTGCTGACAAGTTTTATTTGCGCTCGTGCCATTAGCAAAAAATAAAGCTTGGGTATTGGTCCCTCCAGAGTGAAAATAAACAACCAAATGGGAGCATGCAAATAATTATTGCTTCAAGTTATGTGGGTCAAGAACATTTTTTTCTGTTTTACAAATTTCCTATTTGTCTACAACATTCAGAAGCCTTTTTGAATTTAATCGAGATATAATTTAAAAATTAGCCTTTTCGAGCTAATTGGTTGTTTCCTTTAATATTGAACGAATCTTCAGGTGCTTTTATTAAAAACAAAGGAAAGCGAAATGCACGCAACAGATGTTTAATTCACATATTCCAATAAACAGTGGGAGTACACGAAGTCATTACATTTCATATCACCAAATTTCCCTCAGGGAGAAAATTCGCAGCCTCCCCAACAAAGATAAGACCACTTCGGTCCAGGTCCCAGCAGGTTGGATGGCCAGTGGCTCCGGCTCACGTGGACTGAATAGAAGTAAAAAAAAAGAGAAAAGTGAATGGGCAAGTGAATTGGCTTTCACGCTTTGTAATCGGTGTGCGCTATCCTTGTACAACTACGAATAGCACTTTAGTCATAATCAGAGATCGCTGAACCCTACTCAAAGCGACGCACATTGTCGCCGAACCATTGAGTTACCATTGCAAAGCTGTCGCTAGTGAATCAGTGAGCGTGACAGACGGCGAAACTCTCGCGGCAGAGGCTCAACGGAGCCGTGCCATTCAGCTTAAAGTCGCAAGTTTTAATTCCGGACCCAGGTCACAAATGTTTTATTCACGGTGAATATAGCAAAGCTGTAACCCTGCGACTTGCGCCGCAAGGCAAATTTTTGAAGTAAACAGTAGAAATTTTTAATTATATTCTTCGTGCTGGAGCTTTGGAGAAAATAAAGGAATAGTCATCTAGTCAACTGCATTCACTGACCACCAGCTTCACCCCCCAAAAATATTCCATCTGTCCCACACGTGCCGCTTTCCATTGTTGTCTTAATCCTCTCCATGTGCCTTCTATGGCAACTGAGAGACGCCCCGCAGGAGAAAAATATTTGTAAAATCTAGTACCTGTCAAGATCACTAAACACCCTATCAAGACAATTCGGGACGTCTCGAATTTATTCGGTTCTGCATTCCCTCTTTTTGGTTCACTCTTAACGTGGCCGTGACGCTAGATGGTTATGGTGCTCGGTTTCGATCACAGGTGCACTGGTTCGACCCCGGCCGCGGCGGTCCCATTCCGATGAAGGCGAAATGCTCGAGACTGTGAACTGTTCGATGGCAGTGTTCGTTATAGAACCCGAGATAATTTAAATTATCCCGACCCCTCTAATACGGCGTCCCTTATAGACTCAGTAATTTTTGGATGCTAAGCCCCATAAACCATTCACCATTCATATACCATAAACCATTCACAACGCGCTAAGGCTTTTGTTTAACCCTTCAGTCCGCATGATATGCTCGCCTGTACCGCAAGACGACATTTTTTTTCACTGTGACGCACATTGACTCGACACATGTTTCATTTGATTCATAGTTTTGTCACACAATGTGAAATTATTTGAGGAACCATTAGGTTTCTCAAATACCAATTTAACCTGCATGGACGGTACAGTGAATGTCAACAGTGAGTGCCCGCTCAAGGTTCTTCTACATACCACGCGTGCCGGCCTTTCAGCGTTCCTTGTATCTAGCTACTACGTATGTGTACAGCTGGGTGAAGTATCTGGAAATTATTACGAATACCGCGCAAACTGCTCCTCCTGACGCAGCTATGCTTTGCATGGGGTTTGCCTTCCGCTAATGAATCGCCCCTGCTGGCTTATGCAGCCGCCAAAGAAGCTTACGAAGAACGACACTGGGCCAAGCAGCCATGTCGCCACACTACGGCTGGACCGGCCACTCACCTCTGGAGTCGGCCTACTGGCAGTGCAGCCAATATCCCTCTGGCTGCCGTCAAAGCGAACAGCGCACCCTGGGATGAACTTATTTCCGGAAAAAAATAATTTTTCACTGAATACGCAGAAAAAGAAGCGAGGTTTGTATACTTTATGCACCCTTTTATAACGCAAATGGGGGACAAGGTGAAACGTAAATTCATATTACAGTGGAGTTCATATTACAGTAGTGGTAGAGGTGGCGCGTATTAGTGCAAAACAAAGGAAACATCGAAAATAAGTAGTTTAACTAGAAGGTAGAGAACTAGAGAGGACCGCGCTGGTTGAACACCGGAACCCTAAGACTGGCAAAACATAAAATTGGGTCTTTTTTGCTGACACCCGGCTGACGTTGATGGACTACCGCTGTCATGGCATACAGGCGAGCAACAGAGCGAAGGCCCTGGCGAGAGAACTCTTTGTCAGGCGCTGTCTAGTTGGTGAACTTTTGCACCCGAAAGAAACGAAGCTTTGTGGTGAGTTGGGGACGCGCGCTGGTAGTGACCAGAATCACAAAGATCGTGGCTTTCAGCTGCACCTGATTTCAAGATGCGACATAGCATTTGCGGTGAGACCTTATGCCGACACGACCAGTCCCAAGCACATCATAATCCGCACCGTGCAATCGCGGTCCTTCAAGAACAATAAGTCACGTTTAGCAACCCCAGCCTGAGTAACTTGTGCACCATTGCGAACGCAAACCTACAAGGTCAGGTGCATAACGAAATTAAGAATGGCTTTCTACAGCTGAAACTTCGATCTTACGGGCGTTATTACTATAATTTGCCAAACATGTCAATGAAATTTTCTGATGTCTTCGTGAAGTCGAATCAGGAAAAGGAGTTCATGGATACTTTTTATAAGTAGTTCTTTCTTACAATTAAAGACCAACAGTTAGTCTGTACCCATCCGTACAACTGCTACTTTGCGCGTGAATTATGTCTTATATATTTCAAGTAGGCTGAGTCACTGAAGCAGGCACCGGAGCTCCGAACCATTGCAGAGGGGAGTGGATTACAAAACAGAGTTGGTTGCGGAATTTACTAGATACTAAAAACACATACAATAATAGGTAATATGATATCTAAAAATTCGTTAAAAAATAAATCACAGCAGTAGGAAACAGTGAATGAAGAAGAGGCAATAATAATAATAATAATAACAGCAAAAAAGAAACAAAACAGAACAACAAAAGAACACTCAGGGGACACTAGAAAAGACCCGCATAAGGCTTGCCTAAAAAGCCTGTAATCTGATAAATCTGCGCTAGGTCCGAGATGGTGGTTGCATTCTTCACATGTATTTGGT
This sequence comes from Amblyomma mixtum, assembly GCF_055824585.1. Lineage (NCBI taxonomy): Eukaryota > Metazoa > Arthropoda > Arachnida > Ixodida > Ixodidae > Amblyomma > Amblyomma mixtum. Next base: position 335,408,486 of record NC_143014.1, on the reverse strand, counting down.
AGGAATGAATAATGAATACGAAAATTTCACGGTGCAATGAAAGACACGATGAACATTTATAGAGTAGAATTTATTGATGTATGCTGCCTCTTGACTGTTTTAGACTGTGTAAGGCGAATGACATTTTAGTGGAACATTTCAGCAGACGACAAATTACTGTGGTCAGAATGCGAGATGTCAGTAGCATGTAGCGGTTTTGGGCAGACAAGAGTTTTACGAAGAACGCCACGGTCAGCGGGCACGCTCCGTTTGCTCGAAGCGCCGTTGAGAGCGCTGCAATTTGGAAGCGCACGAGCGTAGTCACGTGGTATTTTCGTATTTCGCGCGCTTTCTTTAGATGCCGGAAAAAAGGACCCGTAGGAGATACGATGCTACAAAACTAGATCGGTTGTTTATAAACGTGCTCTGCAACCTAACGTAACGGATTTGGCACAAAAATGAATATTTGAAATTTTGAGTAATTCATCATAGTTAATTAACTAATTAAACGCAATAAAAAATAGTCTGAGGAGCGCCACATGATGGCGAACAATGTATCTTTGGTTTCAGTGGGCTGCGGTTTACCGTTTTTTTTTAAATCCTTGGTTCAAGTTACGTGAAACACCCTGTATATAAACCCTAAAGGCAAATAGAGAGTCCAGGAGCGGGAGCAGCAAAAACCGATAACAAGCATAAGCTCAGGAAGCCTGTGTCTAACGAAGCGCTTGTAACGAAGGACAAATGCCGTTCCACGAATTCATGGCGGTTTTGTTGCATGACCACCCGCTACCATGCATTGTATTGCAGCAGGTGCTCGAAGGGGGTAGATTATTCTAGAACCTGCAAGCGTCTTCTAAATCATGAACGCAACGTGAGTTTGGCCACAGAGCAGACAAGTGCTCAACAGAACGGCAACGACTACGTGATGACAAATGCTAGAAGTCGATCGAACGCGACGTTAACGAGTCCAAAGAGTGCGGCGGGCAACACTTATGAGCGAGCCAAATGTGAGGTACAGCGGTCTTCCAAAGCATTTCATACAGACGCCTACTCTGGGCGACGAGACAGACCTCTAGTTGTTAGCGAAAGCAGCGCGCACGAAGCATGTGCGAGGCTGCATACATTGGCAGTATTGGACACGCTTGTGTGAGTATTCACTGCGCAACGTTCGACAACAAAGGATGGTGCCTACCACGACTGTATTCTTTACATACTACTGCCATTTCTTTTTGTCTGCCAGTGCTGCAGCGGGTTTTCTTTCTTGCCATTTCTCTTCTGTTGCACTGTTTTACCCCACATCACGTTCTTTACTTCAAGCTTGCTACTGGTATTGTATACTACTTGATCTGTGTTTAGATATCTACGTTTTTGTTTGCAGGGATTTTGGCCTCTCAGCTGGAAGCTGACATTGTTAGCGACAAATAGCGCTCCTTATGAGCGTCAATAAAGCTTACTTGCCATTTATCGCAAGAATTTTTGTATCCATTCTCGTTTTAGTGATCGTTTCAATACTCCTACCGCAAGCACAATTTTCGACACAATTTCAACAAGTGAGAGTCCCTTTAGCGCCATTTTCACACTGTCACACGATGAAGGGTAGTGACTACTCGATGCAGAACGCTCTCGGCTCGAAGTAAGTCTGGCTAACTTGCTCTAGTACTTGGTTTGAACACCCTGTGCACGTGAACAGTAGTCCTCCCCGTTTCCGTGCAGTGAGCGCCCGGCCTTCCGTAAAATAGTTTAGAGGAGCCGGAGTGGCGGCGTCATCTGCCTCCAGAATATGTCTTGATTGTCCGCATTGGACACTCTTGCCCCACAGTACATTGCCAGCGCTTGGTTTAAACCGCTGAAGTCTCATTGCGAAGATGCTGGCGACCAGAACGCATCTTTTTATTATTTTTCTGATGGAGGTCCGCGTGGGGATGTGGGCACATCTGGTGTTAGCACTGCACCTGATATACCGTCGTCCATATCATCGTGTTGTTCCCTGACTAAACGCTCTGCGTGTGCAAAAGGCTCCGCGGCTACTGCGAAAATGGCGCACGGGAAGGTCAGCTGCACGCGCAGTAAATTGCGGCAAAAATTGTGCATTCCAAATGAGTTTTCTTTCCTGCGTGCCATGGTGACGTCACGACATTCCACAATCCAAAGTTCGTTATCTGGATGTGACCCTAAATTTGCCTACTTGACTCCTGTTTAACTTTCTCGCACAGACGTCAACATTATTGTCTAGAGCGAACGTGCGTTTTTGATAGTAGTTGCGGCCGAGGACAAGGGATGGAATCCATGCCGCGGCAACTCATTTCTGCGCAGCCAGAATGAAGAAGGCACTCCAGTGGTGAACGATTTCAGAGCACATTGAAGAACGCATGTGGTCTGAATTAATCCATAGTCATTTACTACGGCATCTCTCATAGCCCGTGCGCAGCAGTGGAACGTTAGACCTGAAATACCATGCCGAGAAGCAATGCGAGCTACACTTCATTAATATTAAATTACCTGCGCCCTGGCCCGGCTGGCCTCCACGTTGAAGGAGGAAACGGCTGCAGGAGCCGTCCGGACAGCATGTTGAGGAACTACATGCTCTCCTCCTTGTTCCCCGACAAGAGGTGAACATCAAGCCGGCCTGCTGCTTCTGCCGCGGCTGATGCCGGTGGGTGTGGTGGGAGGAATCCCCACACACCACAGGATGACACAGCAACCGGGGCACGTCGTCGTCACCAGGAAGATGCTCCTGGTGACTGGGACAGCAAGATTACGGGTAAGCTCATGCGCAACCACAAATGAGTGTTTGTCTTAATTATTTCTTTGTTAAGGAGCAACAAAAAGGGTACAAATTGGTTACAAATTCAGGAAAGTTCCTTCAAAACAAAACTTAGCAGCCATACCACCGTTCTTTCGAAGCGTTGCTATTTCCGCATGTGGTGCAATAATGTCATTACTCTGCCGTAACTTAGTTTTGAGTGAAGCCAGAAGGAAGAGGTCGGGTGGGAGGGTGTAACAACGAAAATGATGTTTCTTTGCGCCAAGATTGCTGGTGTTTACGATACAAAACGCTTCAGTTTTGATCTTGAAGGAAAAAACTGCCATAAAATAAAAATGGACGTTCAGAAAGAAAGCACAGCGGCCCGGACTCCAGACAGAATTTTATATTTTCTGGTAAAGCGAAGACTCCATAAGTGGTCCAAAATAACAATCCAGTAATGATGAATATTCGAGGTTACAAGGCGACAGTGCGAGCGCAACCGGGAAAGCATCAGGCGTAAGCACGCAGTTACATGCGTCCAAGAAAAGCAAGCTGGCTGTTATGGAGCTCGAGTGATGACTGGCTTAAGCAAACAGGAGTGCGATGAGTCGCTGTTTGCTCGCTGGCTCTCATGCTTCGCGCTACGCTGTGAAATGAAAATAAAAATAAAACTCTAGTATAGCCTGTGTGAAAACGTAACAACGCTATTGGCGAACATTCTAGCTTAACTTAGCTTAACGGGAAAATCAGGAAAAGGCATTTGCGTTCTCCGAAACTTGCATTACTTCATCTACTTACCTAGTCGTTTTAAAATGCATCGCAGATGGTGGAAAATGTGTCAGTGTGTGCTGAAGTACGGAGAAGAACCGAGAATATTGCTCTAGTGTTTTCAAAACCGAAGTAAGCAGCTAACATACAAGTTGTAAAAAAAAAATCGTGCACCATATCGATTTGTCAAGCCGAGGTTTCTCCTACGTCTTGATCATACTTTCTGGCAATTTATGCCCAGATTAGAAAAACTTTGGCTGAAGCATTCGCACGACATTCAAAGGTACTTAAGAATGTAACTGCTGCTGCGTGACTACCCGGTCAGTCACACACAGGTCTCTTTCTTCACAGTTGCTCAAATGATGCTAGTGAGGTAGAGTATAACCTGTGAGTTTCCTGCAAACACAACAACGCTTGCCTGGAAAAAGCTTCTATCCGCAGTCTATCGAATCAAAATGCAAAATTTGCATGGAAAAGGCAGACCTGTACCATGTGGTATGGACCTGAAAAGAAAAAAACTAAGTACTGATATTTAACTCAGCCAGCGTGGAAAGGGTGGGACGCGGCACTGTCAAGCTCGGGAGAAGGACTTCAACGCCAGCTTATCGAACGAGCACGGGAAGCAGCTTTCGCCAATGAAGACCCGGTATAAGGACACCACCTTCCTGTTCTCCTCATTGTAACTGTACTCCAATAATTTTCAGGGGAAAGCCTGTAATGCCTCATCGTTGTCGACAGAAGGCAGTGAGCAGAAGCTTGCCAGCAGAGGTGTCACGCTTTTGACGGGTGTCCATTGAGATATGTGAGACAGTTACTGCGTCATTTCCTTTCCTCAAATACAATTTTCATTGTCTTCATTACGGCCCCTCTTTCTTCTTTCACTCCCACTTCCTCCCTTCCTGTACGGTGCGGTTCACGTGTTCACAGAGATGACAGAGAATTACTGCGCCATTTCCTTTCCTCATAAAGCGTTGCGTTCAAAGGGAAAGGCATTGCGCCGAACGGGTGGTGGCGCTCCGTGGACTCCCTGACAGCGCAACACGCTGTCGCATTCCACTCCTAAAGGCGAAGCTTAAGCGTCATTAATTAGCAGTTGATTAGTATTTACTCATTAATAAGTAATCATTATTTGTGATTTCTCATTACTTAGTAATTAGTCATTAATTGTCTGTGACGTCATCAAGTGGTGACGTCACAAGTGCCACAGAGGGAGTCAAAGTGGTGCGGAAAACGCTTTCGCGTCTACGCACTTTAGACAGTCGAAGTGCCCCCTGAATTTTTCTCCACCCAGCTTATCGGCAGAGCCAAATTCCATAGGAATTCTTCATACATACATTTTCAGAAAGTTGAAAAACATGCGGTCATTCCGCATTTTCATCGCATGCTCTGCAGGTTGAAGAACCCGGTGAAGAGCTATAGTTCAGATGAATATTTTTAGCCGCTCCTAAAATGGGCCACTTCTCTGGCGAGAGCCTAAGCCTGGTTTAACTAACCCGGCCAAGTCTCAAACAGTTCGCAATCATTCAGAAGTCCAAGTACAGTCTTTGCCAACAATAACCGGACAACGGTGGCTTGTTTCTTAGCGGCGTAGCGAAGCACTTGTAGCAGGTCTTAAGCTCTGAATCCATGTTAAGTAAGGTGAACCATTGCCCTCACGTTTTGACGCATTTCGGTCTCTAGGGTTGTGTAAATGCTCCGTAATGTGGTTTAGAAGCAAAAACCTGTTGCTCGGTTACTTTTGGCAGAGGGGGTATGTCGCGTGCCCACGTGCAGTCGTTTGCACGATGTCTGTTAGCCTAGGGTCACCGTAGAAACGTCAGACGGGGCGGCGTGTTTTTGCGACGCTCAAATAACGCAGAAACATCTTTTCCCATAATTTTCACAACAATCTGGGCTGTGAACGGTATGAAGGTTCTCACCTGCGTTTTGAACGACACAGAAAAAGTATCCTATGACGCAATATAGAATCTCAAGGGATATTAGAAGCTCGACATTCTTTTTACAACATGCCTAGCTTTGCAATACAGACACTCTAAGAGCGCGATTTGCCCTCCGCGTTAGGTTTCTGGCTTTGGCGTTCGTCTGCGTTCTTCTGCTGTTCTTAAGGCACCGTGTATCGACCCCGGCCGCGGACGTCGTATTTCGATAGAGGCGAAATACAAGCAAGTCCGTGTGATGTGGGATGTCAGCGCACATTACCGAACACTAGGTGGTCTAAATTATCCTAGAGTACTCCACTACGTCATCCGTCCAAGCTCATGACTCGCTCCGGGATGTCAAGCCCCAAAATTTATATTTTTTTTTACTAGCAATCACATTACTTTTCACAACCGCACGTTTAGTTATTTTCCGGAAGAAGGCCTGCTGCAGCCTGGAAACCTAGCTTAGATTGTCTTTAATTTTCACTGAACTTTTCTTCGAGCACCACTTACATCTATCACAAATATATTTCCTTTGCATTCTCAAACTAAAAAAAAAAAACATTCCTCGCTGACGGAATACAATGGCGCAAGAAAACCAGAACAAGCAAACCTTCTTTTTGCGTGCTCTGGTCATCGTTTCCTTGCGCCATTGTATTCATTTTACGATATCTGTTCACCAACTAGCTCAAACTAAAATCCTGCAAAAACATTCCGTTATCAGGATTGGTTTCCAAGATTTCTTCGTTGTCGCTCACTTTTGTGCGCACTTTTGCTTTAAGATGAATTGTTGCCGATTCGTCCAAACGCATGTGTTGTTGCACTCTAGCTTCCATCCACTCAAATGCTTCATTTTTGTAGGCATATTAAGTTGGCAAAACATTGTCCAGCTGCATTCCTTGCCGCATCACAAGAGCGGTAGAGTACGTAAAACCAACATTTACCCGCAGCGCTGTAGGAGTAGCACTCTGACGTCTCACTTTCTGGCAAATTTATTGTAAGAAAAGGGAAATTTTGATCTCTTGCTACTCTTCTGGGCAGCTTCCAAGCGAACAACTCAATTATCTTTTTTTTTCCTCAACAATAACCAGCATGCATTTGCGCTCACATTCCAGAAAGGCACTCTTTGCGATTCATAACGACTCATTCGTTTTTCACAGGCTAGGAGTTTATAGTGTGGAATTCGTCACCTTGCTTCGTGCTCTCCTGCGGCTGCTGCTGGTCGGCGGCGAAGACTGCCTCGGCGATCGCGGGCTGGCCCGTTAAGGCATGCGGGGGCGCGGACCAAGACATGGTCCAATGTGGCCCCTTGCAAGCCATCGTCGCACACGGCGTCTGCAGGACCAGCAAGCTCAACATGAAACGTGCGATAACTCATTCGAGCGTCAGCTATGCGTCTAAGCACAGCAATACTGCTCTTAGGCAGCCGCAGATGTGCAATCGGAAGCTTACCGCACAATCGGACATTTTTGTGGATTCGGCTCGGCTAAGCTGAAAAACTTTTGCAACTCCATCAGCCTGTAGTTCAATGGAGCGCCTGCAAGTTCACGTCTTGTACGCTTACTAACCCGTCAGCGACACATGCGCCGCTGAAACATGTCCTGAAGTTGGAGTTCCTTGTTCCTCGCTGCATTTTTTCTCTGCTTCTTTTCAGGTGGCTGCAAGGTCACCAAATTTTATCTGAATGCCAATACTGCTGCTTGATATTATATAATATTCACGTCAAGACGTGGAAAACACTGAAAATATTGGTACTATACGCGTCGTCGCAATAAAAAAATATTGCAAGATAACAATTTAGTTCTTCACGAAACTCAGCGTACGGCAAGACGGGGCACAGAACGAAATGAGAGGAGGGAAATGAGTGCGACTAACAACATGCCTAATATGTTTATGCTTTTTGTAGTTTCATTTCCCGTGCTCATTTCCGTCCCGTGTAAATGATTTCAAGTACAGGACAAACGAGTCGCGACATTTAGACCCGTATCCTTCTATTTTCACTTCTGTTCTCGTCTTCACCATCCTGTCTTATAATCTCTTAATTTCCGCGTTTATTGCTGAAGATAGTTTGTTTTCTTTGAATAGTTCTACTCTATAAAAACAGCGGCAAGAATTAGATTCACAGATAGAATCCACAGCTGTGACTTCCCCTGCGACACAAAATGTCTAGGTTAGTTAACAGGATGGGAGAAAAAATTAGGTTTAAAATGAAACAAACTTCAATGAGCTAATTTTAATAGTTGCTGAGATAACGTGTCTTACGTACGCCTGATAAGGGGTGGGCAGAATATATCCTACCCTGTGCCCTTCAGCAAAATGAATGCAACCCCTTCTCAGGCATTTGCGAGGCGCCAGCAGCAAACTAATGTCAATAGGCGGCCCCTTGTCACTACTGCCCAAAGCAGACTGCGCTTCATTTATGTACTTAAAAAAAGCCAAAGTTAAGATTGTGCTTAGCGTACAATGATCATGGAGTCAAGGATAGGTCTTACGATGGGGGACTGCTGTACGAGGGGGTACCCAAAAGAAACCGGACTAAATTTTTTGGTCGGCAAAGCTTCTGTGGTACCGCGTTTTGCCACTAGGAGCGCATAGGACGAACATTCCAGAGTCAGTAAGCCGAGTGCCGTCGTTGAAGGAGGTCAGACTAGTTTAGGCAGAGTTTTAGAGTGACGACTGTTTTGTGTGAATGTCGTTTTTGCAATGGCTGATTTTCGTGAACAGCGTGCACCGGTGAAATTCTGATTCTTGCTCGGAAAAAGTTGAATGGAAACTCTTGAAATATTAAGAAAGACGTACAAGGACGATGCTATGGGGACAACTCAAGTGTACCTGAATCGAATCCGGAATGAAAGCAACAATCATGCCAATGGAAAACTTCAAATTCACCTCTCCAAGAAAGCTCGTCAGGTGAAACCAAACCTCAAAACAATGCTGATTTGTTTTTTCGACGTGAGAGGAGTCGTCCATTGAGAATTTGTTCCGCAGGGTCAGACAGTTAGCCAGGCTTTCTACTTGGATGTTTTGAAAAGATTGGGCAACAGTGTGCGGTGGAAGCGGCCAGATTTGTGGCGGTCGGGTGGCTGGTTTTTCCATCATGGCAATGCCCCTGCTCACACAGCCCTGTCTCTACGACAATTTTGGACCAAAAATGGCATGACCCCTATTCCTCAACCCTCATACTCTCCCGACCTTGCCCCGTGCTACTTTCTTTGTTTCCTAGAATGAAAAAATAGGTGAATGGAAAGCGTTTCGCTGATGTTGCTGAGGTGAAGAAAAAAACGACGGAGGCACTGTCAAGCATCACAAAAGATGAATTTAAAAAATGTTTTGAAAAATGGAATGAAAGATTCGACAAGCGTATTATTACAAGTGGGGAATACTTTGAAGGAGATTGAAGGTCTGGGCTTAAAATGTGAACAAATAAATTGAAACAAAAATAAGTCCGGTTTCTTTTGGGTACCCCCTCGTATCCGTTGAAGGCGCGTGCCAATGATTAGAAGGAAAACCTCAGACACTGTACAACAGGGACGGGTGCCTTGTGCCGTCCCTGTCGCCCTTCCCTGTGCTTTTGTGTGTCTCATCGTCGTATCTTTCACGCCGCGCAGTGAGCATGCATTGAGAATGACGATTGGAAGCAATATTTAAAACTACCGCTCTTCGAGATTTCTGGGAAGGGTATTACTGCTAGTTAGTGACAGTCTGAACTCTAGGATAATAAGACATGCCGCAAATGAGATGACTGATTAACTCAGGCGATCTAGAAAATATACGAGATATTGAGTTTGATCACCTACATGCAACTAATTTTAAATAAAAAGATATGAGCTTTATATACTCCATCTACACGATGTAAATCACCTTCAGAAGTACAAAGAATCCCGTTAGTTGGTGATCATTCAGCATGGCGTTCCAGCACGGCAGCGCAAAGACGAGAAAAGAAGTATGATGCGAGTGGTGTGCTGCCGTACTCTAGCACTTTGCGTAGTCTTGCGCTGGAACATCATACTGAAATTCAGCTACTGCACACATCCAACCATTTCATTAAAAAACATCCACTTTTCGGACGAAGCCCCAGCGAGAATCGCTTCTCCGACGACACGCTTCATGTGTCCACCCTGAGTAAGGCATATACAGCGCTTTTCTTTTCCTAGTAACTATTTAATATTATTGCTATATGTGAATTTGGCTCAGCGTCGCGTTTACTCCGAATGTGTCCCGATCGTTACATGGCGTACCCTTGATGTCGACGCCGACGAGGTGGCAGGTGAGGAAGACGAGCGAAGGCCGCATTCTGGCGGGGCGAGTGGGAAGTGCCCGGGAAGTGCCGGACTGCACGACTATTTTCAGCCGCATGTTGGCCAACCCCTCCGCAGGGAGCAGCCATTTGAACGCCTGCGTCCACAGGCAGGCAAGCATGGAATTGTTGCTTTCAACGTACGAAGCTTTCTCCCAGTAGCCGCTCCCCCTGAGAAGAACGACTGCTCTAAGAGAAAGCATTAATGGGTCTCATACTGCTAAGAAGCTTTTGAGTCAAATAATAAAGGTCTCCTCCTCCAAAAGTTAACCTTCATTTCCCTATGTCCCTCTGCGCATGAGATGTTTCAGGCAAATAAAAAAGATAACGCGGTTGTGGTTGATTGCACATTTTGAACGCCTCGTTGTGAAATGAAAACTGGTACGGACTGGCAATACAATTTTCCAGGTTCCGTGAAGGCCTGCCATCAAGTCCCTCAGTTCAGTACGAATAAGACTGATCATTACTGGACAGGAATTTCTTTCCTGAAACAGCTACGCACACACCCAACAAGTTTCATCTGATTGGCTTACTACTTCCTTGAAGTTAGCGTTCATCTAACTGGGGTTCTATACAGCAGTTGGTTACAGGGTTATTCATGTGCACCTATCATGGATCCTTGGAAACTGCAAGCATTTAAGTTGAATATCATCGCCTGAAATCTTCAGCAACACAACTGGACTGTCTTCTTATGCCCATGCTCATGCCTATGAAATGACCCAAAGGGACGACTGTTCCTGCCCACGATTACCAGGACAGCGCACATAAATACAACCTTTCATGTTGACGCTCACCAACAGAGGATACGAACAACGGGACATGTCATACATGTTATAAACGTTGCATGCCATGACTGGTATGTTTTGTGATCGCGTTTTGTGTTTCAGAACAACTATTGGATTTCTTTACTACTAAATATAAGCTTCAATCGACTTTCTGGCGCTGTAAAGTACAGCTACCGGATAGTGCTACCCTCGCAAAGACCTGCAAAGAAATGGATCTTAACGTGCTCACAGCAGAAGGTGACGATGACGATCTTTTTGCGCTGCAGGCACGAAGCGCTCAGCTGGCACCACGTCCGGTTCTCTGCGGCGCATGGAAGGCCGCTCGCCAGTGTCCTGGACCCAAGAACAGTATCCTCGAAGCCGGCCTCCTGTGCAAGTCTTCCTGATCGCCCACAGGAACTGTCTGAGTCGGGCACCGCCAGCCTGCTGATAAGGACGGGTTAATAAAGGTTCTATGCAAGCACCACAGCGCCGCGCCAGCTTCGTCACCGTGGCGCGCGGCTTAATGCGATCTTCTTCTTCGTGTTCCATCGAAGGTAACTTGGGCCGCGAGAAACAGCAGCGGCGCAGCGGTTCCGCCTCGCCCAGGAGCCAATAGTTGAGAACAGGTCCCTGTTTTTCTAGCGAGCGAGTCCGCTTCGCTCCTCGGATTTTTGGATACGTGTGAACGCGACCTTCGGCTACTGATAGCTTATAACATATTGGGTAGAAGTTTATCCTGTGTTAGTGCGGCCTTCAAGAGAACGAACAGGTTAAAATGGAAGCCAAATGATGGTGGTTCTGTTTTTTATAAGCCATTTTGAGATACACGGTGACATCATTACTAGAGCTACACTTAGCGCTGCAGAAAGACACTGATTCATCAAGAAGCAACGCTGTGGCGAGGACTGGAGGCCGCGGCAGCAGCGGCGAAAGCAGCAGCGATGGCGTCAAGTGGCCGAGCCTCCTCTGAGGTAGCCAGGCGGGGCATGATTCTGTGGAAGGTCAAGTCAGTGACGTTAAATGAAAGACGGCTGTGGCCTCGACAGAAGTTTAGTGCTTCGAACATCAGGCGGAAAGGTAAGTTCATTCGCCTGCTGGGAGACTGGGCGAAATTCCTTTCCCAAGGAGGCACCGAAGCGAAAATTTGCCGCAGTGGTGAAACCGACACAACAGTGTTAAATGACTCAGTCTTTTCCCCTCTCTATCGACCGAGCTGCGAAAGAGCATCAGCACCACCCCCTGTCGTGGGCGGTACAACCAGTGTCAACTACGGCCCACCTAATTGGACATCGTTCAAAGAATTTCATTCCTTAACCAGGGATCTGAGCAATACGAAGTGTATTTAACGGGCTGTTGTTTTGTTGTCGACACACTCATAGTAAACATGTAAAACTAAGCCAACTCTACAGCTTCCTTCATAACGGAGTACGACACCGTCCTTAGGAGGCGTGACCTGCGGAGCTGAACGAGTCAGTCATCTCAACGGCCCCTCGTCTCCGACTCTGGTTGACAGCAGCTGGGATGGGCCGTGCGACATCGTGCTGCTTCTACAGGTGAGCGTTTTGGCATTTGCTATGGTATTCGCCACATTTCACATTTAGAGGGAATAATCTTGAACCACTGTGAATTAAGCGTTTTTTCATTCGGGACGGGCTAATCTGAAGACAATTCGCAGATAGCGATGCCAAAGAGGGGAAACCGTGATCATGGTCCTAAGGAAATTGTCGAAATAAGACTTGCTCTCGTATTGAGAGGAGGTACCAGTAGAAGTGCAGAGCATATGAACAAAAATTGAGGTATTGGAGACCATTTGCGAACATGTCAAGGATAATTATCCGCTTGTAGATGAGCGGAACATGGTACAGAGGACCAAAGAGGAAGCCAATGAATAGGAAACAACACGTAAGAAGTGAGATGAATGGGAGTGGTAAAAAGAAAAGGAACGGAAAAACTGGGAAGCTGAAAAAGCGGGAAGAGAACTTATGCGATTGCAGCTTGATAACGAAAGACGAAAGTCGGCTGTAGTTTGAGAGCTAGAACTCCTGAAAGAGCAAGCGATGCACAGTCGCATCGAATGAACAAGTACATGCATCCGTATCAAAGTGGATGGGACATGGAATTATACCCGCGAAATTTTGAGAGAAGTTGCGAAAGGGAGAACATTCCTCGCAGTACGCGGCCACAACAGCTTCAGACACTCTTACCCTGAGGAGCAGCTAGGCCTAGCACAAAAGAATCAGCTGATTACGAGAAAGTGAAAGCCAGACTGTTGAAATGAGGCCGGCTTTCAGCCGAAGCTTTCTAACAGCGGTTCAGAAGCGCAAGAAAAGAGGATAACAAAGGTTATGCGCATTTCGCGTATGGCCTTTAGACTAACCTGTCGGAGTCGCTAAAAGGAGCAGAGGTTTAAGAAAGCCAAGAGAAAATCATCGAGTGGATTACTGAAAAACAATTTTACAGAAGTGTTCCGCATGCGAGGAAAGTGTGGGTTTAAGATAGGGAAAAGGTCTTGTGGGAATCTGGCTTTCCGCCGTCGCCTTTGCGCGGCTGTGCCGGCCTACCGCGTCGTTTCTCCTCTTTCCCTTGCTCCCGCCTCAGGCGGTGGAGAGGCGGCTGGGTGACTAATCACTGTCATTTAGCCACAGCTCCGCCCCGGCTCCCCAAGGGCCTTTGCCATTGGCGCCTTTTGGCGGGAATCCGGGACCCGTTTTGGCGGCCGCGCATCCCGCGACCGTCCGAGCGGGGCCCAGAGAGAGAGTTCCCTCCGAGACAGCGTAAGGTGCGTACGTTACTGTTTGTCCGTGCCGGCCTTTGCCGTTCGGACCAGTGCTTACTCGAGCTCGCCCGCACGTGTCCTCTGACCTGCAGCGGCTCGAGCCTGTCCAGCGGGGTCCAGCGACCTCTGACAGGCGTACCTTGCGTTGATTGCCCACTCTCTCTCGCAACCGGCCTAACGGTCGACACGAGAGGGAGATCACAGCACTGCCGCGGGGACATTCTCCTGCAGCGGCGTGCTAGCGGTGCGCATTACTCGAGTCGCTTCGTGCGCGCAGCGGAGCCTTGCTCCTCGCGCGCCCCCGGGACGGGGTGACGATTGAGTGTGTGTGTACTGCTGAAGGACGACGTGAATAAACGTCTCCTTTGTGAACTTGGAGGCCTATTTCTTTGCGGTGAATCACTCTCCTCCCAGCGGAGGTTGAGTGCACTGCATCGGTGTCCCAGTGTGTGTGTGGTGACGGCTGATCGGGGCCCTTGGCTCGCGCGAAGCTCGAACCCGCGGTGGGTGGTGGCCTGTGTCCACTTAGAAACCCACGACTGGCGCCCAACGTGCTAAGTCATTGGCGCTTACGCCTTTGATGGCACAGCCGAGCAGGTCGCCTTGCCGATCACGCTTGCGCACCATGTCTACCCCCAGCGGGGCACTCGGCAGCTACATGTCGGCTCCCTACGGAGTTTTAGCGTCGTTTGATCCGCTGGGTGCTGTTCCTTCGAATAGCTAGACACCGTGGTTGGCCGCGGCCCCTATTGGGGTTTACGGCGGCACAACCCAAAATGTCGACCACGCGGCTCCCATTGGAGCTGTATCGGAAGCACCCTGCGGTGCATCCGCTGGTCGCATGCCTCAGCTGTGCAAGCTTTCCGCCCAGTGCGAAAGCAGTTCGTGTCACGCTGCCGCAACCGGCAGTTTCGAACAGCAGCAGCCGTGCACCGCGAGCAGTCAATTCTGCTCTGGGAACGGCGAGGCGCTGGCCCGGTTCCCTGTGGAAACCACGCCGCTCATCGAACTAGGAGCCTTGCCTCCCTCGTTCGTGCAGCCCGCCCAAGCCTCCACTGAGGCAGGGGCGCAGTCGCTGAGGCCGGGGCTCCATTGAGCCAGATGCGGAGAAACTTCGAGCCATACTCGAATTTCCCGCGCCCAAGGACGTACACGGCCTGCGCCGTTGTGTGGGAATGGCCAACTTTTATCGTCCTGTGTCCGCGTGCAGGCACCCTTGACCTAGCTCTTGGGAAAGACTGCCGCGTGGCGATGGGAGCCCGAGCAAGAGCGATCCTTTCGCCTCCTGTCTAGTGCCATTGCCGAGACAGCGCAGCTCAGGCTACCCGACCTGACCAGACAGTTCGTAGTCCAGACTGACGCGAGCGAACTGGGTTTAGGAGCAGTTCTCCTACAGGAATTCGATGGCGTGCTGCAACCGCTGGCCTTGGCCAGCCGCTCCTTGCTGCCCTCGGAGAGGAATTATTCCGTGACCGAGAAGGAGTGCCTCGCCATCGTGTTTGCACTGCGCAAATTCGACGTCTACCTTGATAGAACGCAATTCGTGGTGCAGACAGACCACAGTGCGCTCAGTTGGCTGATGCGGCTCCGCGAGCCTGCGGGTCGGCTGGCGCGCTGGGCTCTCCTGATACAGCATTACGACTTTTCCGTGCAGTATCGAAAGGGGAGCACAAACGTGGTAGCTGACGCGCTATCCCGTGCCCCACTCGCCAGCGGCGCCTTGACGCCTGTAGGCGGAGGGGGCGAAACAGCGGACGAGCCGCCGGGCGGCAAGGAGGGGGAACCCGCAAACGGGTTAACCCATTCCGCTAACCAGGCGAGCAGCGCTTCGCAAAGCGGACGAGAGGCAAAGCTCTTCGTGAGCGCCTCGGAGGTGCCGACGAGACCATGCTCCCCTCTGGGATGAATGGAATCGTTTTCAGCCGTAAGAGCTACTGAAAGCCCAGCAAAATGACCCCTTTTGTCGCGAGGTGAGCGACGGTCTCAGGGAGACGGAGCGCCGTGACGCTACTTGTATTGTAGCGGGCGCAGGGGGGCAGAAGCCAGCGTGTGTCGCGGCGAACCCCGGGGATTCATATTTGCTGGACCATGACGGGCTCGTGCTGAAGTACATAGCTACCGAGGACGAGTCCATCGACCCGTTCAAGGTGGTTATCCCCAAAAGTCTGAGAGGCGCACTTTTGCGATTCTCTCATGACGAACCACTGGCCGGTCATCTGAGTGGCTCCAAAGTTTTTGCAAAACTGAGTCAATCGGAGACGTGGCCTGGCATGAAGCGTGACATTTTCCGCTATTGCCGTTCCTGCCATGTCTGTCAAGCGGTGAAGTCACGGGGCGGCAAGCCGCCTGGAATGATGAAACCGATTGACAGTGTGCGTCCGTGGCAGATGGCCACCTGCGATTTGATGGGGCCTTTCCCCAGGAGCAAGCAGGGGTTCATAGACCTGAAGGCCTACGCGTCACGGTCTGACGAGCTTGCGCCGGTACCCATTGGTATCAAAGGCAAGCGCAAAGGCACAACTGGTGCTGCGGAACGCAAGCGTACGGAGCACCGGTACAATCTGAGGCGACGGTCACCGGTGTGATTGATGCCGGACGGCGGACTTTTCCGCAACCGAAGGCACGCAGCCTCAGCTAGCTGGCGAGCTTTCTCGTCAGGCCCTACCCAGGTGAAGCACGGTGTGTTATTTTTTTGTTGTTTTTGCAGCATGCTCAGTTCCAACCTTGTGTGTTTATCTATTTATTTATTTGTTTTGCTTGAGTCAGTTTCTAGCCACTTTCGTTTCCTGCTTCTCTCGTCTGTTTTTGTTCTAACGGACCGATATGTACATAGGCAAACTTCAGCCCGCTCGTGCTTGCTCTTATCTTCTAGAAGGAATAGATTGGATTAGGTGTCGTTTGTACAGCGCGCCTTTTCTCATTTCCGGCCCGACTGTGGGTGGTTGTGTCGCGGTGCGAGTTTTGTGCGGCCCGTATGGAGGGGAAGTTGGCGGGGCGTTTGGGACGATGGGGGGCGGAAAGTGCACCCTTTGACCCTCGCCGCGGCGCCTCTGGACGCTTCTGATGAGGGGATCGTTGTCGCCGACCAGCGTCCGCGCACTTGCCGGTGTATGCGTGGTTGCGGCTGTGACTGTGTGCGCGCGTAACCATGAGCCAAGGCGACGCCTGTGAGTTGTGCCGTTGTGCTTCTGCGTGAGCGCGGGATGAGAAAGACCCCTCGCTGTGGCCAAGGTTACACATCAGGACCCCGCCGAACGTCCTCGCCCGTTTCAGCCGGCGTGAAGGGGGGTGTACTAACTCTTGTGCCCGAACGTGATGTGGTGTCCAAGGGCGCGAGGTCAGTGCTCTGCCGCGGCCCCGTCGTCATCAACTGAAAGAAGACCGCCATCAGTCGTCGGCCCTCCCAACCCGTTCAACTTCAACCCGTTCAAGTCTGCGAGCGGTGAGTCGCCGACCGGCCCACTGGGCCGCGCCATCGAACTTGGAGGCTGACATCCGCCTGTAACATAGCTGTACAGTTCTATTCACATCTCCTTGTGAACCGTGTATATAATCTGCAAGCTGTTTTGATTTACTGAAGCGTATGCAAGTATTGTTTGCCTTTGTTTTTCCTTTGTTTGTGTGTTTTTGTTTTGTTCTGGCTGGAACTGAAGTGTAGCTAGTTTTTTTTTGTGTATTCATTTCTTTATTTTGGAACTGAAGTGTAGCTTATTTTTTTTGTGTATTGATTTCTTTATTTTGGCCGCGTGCTTTGCCGATGGGTAGGAGGGCATTTAAGGAGAGGGGGATGTGGGAATCTGGCTTTCCGCCGTCGCCTTTGCGCGGCTGTGCCGGCCTACCGCGTCGTTTCTCCTCTTTCCCTTGCTCCCGCCTCAGGCGGTGGAGAGGCGGCTGGGTGACTAATCACTGTCATTTAGCCACAGCTCCGCCCCGGCTCCCCAAGGGCCTTTGCCATTGGCGCCTTTTGGCGGGAATCCGGGACCCGTTTTGGCGGCCGCGCATCCCGCGACCGTCCGAGCGGGGCCCAGAGAGAGAGATCCCTCCGAGACAGCGTAAGGTGCGTACGCAACTGTTTTGTCCGTGCCGGCCTTTGCCGTTCGGACGAGTGCTTACTCGAGCTCGCCCGCACGTGTCCTCTGACCTGCAGCGGCTCGAGCCTGTCCAGCGGGGTCCAGCGACCTCTGACAGGCGTACCTTGCGTTGAATGCCCACTCTCTCTCGCAACCGGCCCAACGGTCGACACGAGAGAGAGATCACAGCACTGCCGCGGGGACATTCTCCTGCAGCGGCGTGCTAGCGGTGCGCATTACTCGAGTCGCTTCGTGCGCGCAGCGGAGCCTTGCTCCTCGCACGCCCCCGGGACGGAGTGACTATTGAGTGTGTGTGTATCAGCTGGAGGACGACGTGAATAAACGTCTCCTTTGTGAGATTGGATGCCTATTTCTTTGCGGCGAATCGCTCTCCTCCCAGCGGAGGTTGAGTGCACCGCATCGGTGTCCCAGTGTGTGTGTGGTGACGGCTGATCGGGGCCCTTGGCTCGCGCGAAGCTCGAACCCGCGGTGGGTGGTGGCTTGTGTCCACTTAGGAACCCACAGTCTACACAGTTGAAAGAGCTGCTGAGCTCGTACAAGGGTGCGCTTCACACAGAAGGCTGAGGACTGAACGGGGTTCGTTCCACGCTCGAAACGCAATGAGAGGTCAAAGGTGCATTAGAAAGAACCAGCTTTCTAGCAGTTGTAAGGAATCAGAGGCACCGCAGAGAGCGCCAGAAAAGCGTGAAGAACAGTCAAAGAGAGAGGGAGCAGACAAAGCGGAGAAAAGAGAGTTTGAGGCTAGTAGGCCACTTCGCTGCTGCAGCGGCAATGATGTCGGGCACTTTGCAGCCAAAGGTAGAAAACAACAGTTGGTGTTCTCGTGCGTCTATTATAGCAACGAGAATCTATAGCTCCTTAGACCATACTTGCTCGAACTCAGTGGCGGTCCTAGAGATTGTGGTTAAATGGGGAGAAGGGGGGGAACGAACTTCTGTATATAAAAAGAAAGAAAAAAAGAAACAAAATTTTCTTATTTACATTTTAATTGTACAAACATTTTTGTGCGTTCGTTTATTTTAAAGGAAAAACAAAAAAAATTGCCGTAGATTACGTTACTTCCTAATGCGATATTTGAGCGCCACTCATCAGCTGTTTCAGCTTGTCGATTGATTGAGGCGAAGAACTCGAGCAAGACGTGCATGTACAATTACAAAGTCTTATTGCTGACACGTATTCCTTCTTCAATAAACACTGCACTAACAGTTCTTGATTGTCATGAAGGAAGCTTTGTGGGCGCAGAAATCAAATGAAATCAAGTTTATTTCATATTTACAATGCATGGTTATGGGGTATATGCATCAGGAGGCCCAAAAGTCGAGACTGCAAATAGGGCCTCCTATTAGATGGATATATGCTCGAATTGCTGCACCAATTCCTCGTTCTGAAAGACGAGGTCTGCGAAAGTATTTATCAAGGTTGTCACAGCTGTGGGAGCCATTACGAGCGAGAGGAACGGGATGTTCTCTGGCATAAGTGGTAAGAAGTTCCCGCTTGTCTTTATATTTACATCAAAGTCCCTTTTACCCTTTTATTGGTCCTCTCAGAAAAGGTAAAAAAAACATAAAAGAAAGCGAGAGGATGCCTGGACCAGCAAAGTTTTGCCAGGCTTAACTCCAATTCAAGATAAATGAAAAAGAACTAAATGTTCAAAGAAGAAAAACATTTAAGTGAAAAACAGAGCAATAAAACAAAACTCATAAGAAGAGAAAACAAAAGGCTCATCACAGTACTTGTTAGTCGCAGGCAGGCAGCCAAAGCACAACGTGAGTCCGCGGAATAAATAAAAATAATCATAAAAAAAGAGAAAACCGAACTCACTGCAAAGTAGGGGTGTGCGAATATTCGAAATTTTCGAATATAATTCGAATATTATATTTTTAGTATTCGTATTCGATTCGAAATCCAAGTATTCGTGTTGTTTCGAATATTCGACACGACGCAAATATCCGTATCTAGCCGAATATTATACTGCGAGCACCGGCGTTCATTTCGGTCCGCAAGTCCTATCGACAGAGACTTAACAACATGGCGGCGCCCAGAGCAACGCGTAACGTTGGTCCATGCAGTAGCTGACTGCACTGGTGAGCTTCTTTGTGGCTATACCTGCGAAGCTGGTATAGTCAGAGCTGTGCACGAAATACCTCGCAATACGAGCCAGTTCAGTGCCAATTGAGAGGGCATTTTCTGTGGCTGGAGAAGTTGTTTCAGCTAGAAGGGAACTACTTCTGCCTGACCAAGTCGAGCAGCCAGTTTTCCTTCACAACAACGTTTAATGTTCATCCCAGCAACGCGCTTTTGAGCTTATGACAAGCTAGCCTTGATCAATTCTGTGTACTAGCCATCTTATCTGATATTTAAACTCTTCTAAGAAAAATGTTCGAGACTTTGATACTTTTTGTGCAGCCACACACACCTTTTGTGCTCATTTCATCACTGATAGTTGAGCTGTGATGTTCTTGGGTGCTGAAATAAATGTTTTGTAGTGGTTAAATGCGTCTGACCTTGACTATTCGATATTCGATTCGATATTCGGAACCAAGTATTCGTATTCGATTCCTATTCGAAAAATTTGATATTCGCACACCTCTACTGCAAAGTGATGGTCACAGTAACAGTCTAAGAAAGCTCTGACTGTCAGCCACAAAAGAAAAATCAGAAAGATAAAAACATAATCAAAACAAGACAAAACCGAAGTCACAGTCACACAGTCAAGGACGCAGTCACAGTCACAGTCACGCCACGACAAAACCACCTATGCTCAATAAAGGAGCTCGGGGCGCTCGTCTCTGCAGAGCTTGGGGAAGAGAAATTAAAGGAAAGAGAGAAATAAGAGTGAATAATTTGGAATTGTACTATTTATGAGGTGAACCATTTGAAGGAGAATAGCGCAACCAGCAGGGTCTCGGAGAAGGGAGGGGTAAACAGATGGCGTGATGTCCGATGAGCAAAGAGATTTTAAACGAGAAACTAAAGACGCAGTAACGGAACAGTCCCGAAAGTAATGACGGAGGTTTTCGAACAACATACCACAGGAACAAGTTGAAGACGGAGACAGGCCATTTTTTTAAAAAAATAGAACGGAAATCTGCCATGCCCAGTAAGTAAACTAATAAGAGGATTCCTGGGTAGACGAATAGGGGGAATATTAAGTGTATCAGTGATCCAATTGAATAATTCAGTGCCACCATTACTCTCGCGCCCCGAAAAATGCTGCATATTAGAAGTGAAGACCGATGTAAACGGGAACGCACGCTACGACGTGAAATGGTGGAAATATATAAACTTCCAAACTACCCGGCACTACCAGCAGCTTTGCCGGCTAACTCGTCACCGAAAATTCCGGAATGACCCTGGATATGAAAAAGAAGAAATGGGGCTAGAGAACACAAGCGACAAAGATCTTTCTTAATGGCAATAATAGTGGGATTCTAAGAAGTAACTGAACACAGGACAGAAAGCAGAGATAGAGAATCAGTGTAAAAATGAACAGGCGTAAAGGGAGGGCTGTGAATGACATAAACAACAGCGGAATGAAAGTCCCCACCCATACTGCCCCCTGGCAGTTGGCAGCGTTTCTGGCACAACGTTGTCAATGCCAAAGCGTGCAGAGCACATCTGTCACTACCGCCACGAAACTTAAAGCCCGATTGAGGTGTCCACTGTTCCACGAGGACAGTTATGCTCCTTCCCGCTGGTTCAGGTGTCCACCGAGATGTGTGAGACAGATACTGCGCATTTCCTTTATTTAAAAACAGGATTACAAATTTACCCTGTGCTTTCCCAGCCCCCGCTCTATTGGTTTCACAGCTGTGGGAGACTGATACTGCGCATTTCCTTTCCTCAAAAAAAAAAAATACGGAAGACACTTTGCAAATTCTGAAGTGTGCTTGGCGAAAGCCTTATGGTCAAAACACTGCCGCTTCCCCGAAACGCTTGGCGCGGAATCACTGGGCCGCTTCGGATCCATGCGTCTCACTCACTCGACTGCAACAAGACGTCTGGCGAAGGAGTGGCGGTGTAGCTGCCACCGCCGACGCGCGTGCGCTCGTTCTACCGCTACTGTGTGACGTCACCGTTGCTATGCACAGCTGCCCCTCCCCCACTGGCGCACCGGTTACTAAAAGGGAGACTAGGTTGCGCTTTTACTTTCTTCTTTCCAAGCTCCCGCTCCATTGCTTTCGCAGCTCAAACGATGTCCACTGCTGGTTACAACGGACAACGGTAACGGCGACGGCGACGCCCTGAAACGCAGAAACTGGCACCTGAGAGCTGCGCTCTAAAAGGAAAACGGTACTGACCAAGAAAAAAACGGATCTAATGCAGGCCCTAAATTAAGTTGTGCCAACAGCTGCTAATATCACCAAAGAAAGGAATGCAGTAGAAGGAGCAGCAAAACCTTCAAGCGTTGCGCCTCGTATACTCTCGGTTACTGATCTAGTGACACGCGCATATTGATTTGAAGGCTGACTTAAGTAACGGAAAGGGAAGGACGCGTTTTCTGACTCGAACAGGCGTGAAGTACTTCAAGTGGCATCGGGCTGCGAGAAGACCCAGACCGCGCCGTCCTAATGAAAACGCGGAGAGACAAGAGGTGAAGCGACACGAGAGATTAGGAGGCACAAGACTGCGCTACACCCAGCGCACTCGAGCGCGGGGATCAAGCAAGAGGGCCGCTCGAGAAGGTTGCGACCGTCACTTTTAGCAGCGCATTATAGGAAGCGCGCAGGGTCGAGCATCGTGCTTCAGGCGAGAACAAAGAGTAGCTTCTCGCGCCGGCCACAGCACGTTAGCTGGGGTCGGTTCTCGACATTGCATGCACTACGAAGGCATTCTTAGCGCACCGAGGGGGCGCTGAGATGACAGTCGGGTCAACCATATTCTTTTTTTTCTTTTGTCTTTTGGCAGGACTTGACTGTGGTACAATCAGTGTCAGGTAAGTCAGCATTCACCCCCGTGTAGATACTCGAAGTAGGTGTTTTTCTGTTTGTTTTTTAAGGTGGAAGCTTTTAATGCCTCATCGTTGTAAGCAGGAGTTGTCGACAGAAGCGTCACGCTTTTCAATTGGTCGAAATGGTCTTGACGTCACAGTGCGCGAATTTCAAACGGGGCAATTGTACTTTGGCTAGCAACCATGCAACCAATTAAAGGGATGGTATAGTGGTGCTCCAAGTAAGTGGGACTTAGGTTAGTTAATTGCTTAATTTACCAAGTAGCCTAATGTTTAGCGCTCGTCCTGT
Source organism: Amblyomma mixtum (assembly GCF_055824585.1). Taxonomy (NCBI): domain Eukaryota; kingdom Metazoa; phylum Arthropoda; class Arachnida; order Ixodida; family Ixodidae; genus Amblyomma; species Amblyomma mixtum. The sequence continues at coordinate 335,385,903 of NC_143014.1, read as the reverse complement.
CTCCTTCTCTGTCTTTGTCCTAGTTTTATGCGCTAGTCTTTTAATTACCTATGAAACCTCATGTCGATTACCCTCTAGTCCGAACCCTAACCTTACAGGGAGGACGATGTATTAAAAGCTAACACTGTGATCAGACTAAAACTTGGTAGTTAGCAGATTGCCGTGCTACCTGTGACGTTCAGATGAACTTCCAATAGCTGTTCAAGGCCTTCATGTGGTGTCAAAACAGAAGTTGCCGGGCGCTGCGGCCCAGCATACGGTCGCTCATGCCACAGCCAGAGCCCATTTGGTTAACCTCCATACACTGATCGCACGGTCTGGCAGGATTTCGATTGAGAGTTTCGAACGTGAAGTTCAAAAAGGGAGGCGCTCACACAGTCAGAGTCAGCGAGCAGGCATACACTTTGCCAAAACCAGGCTCATAAATCACATTCAGCCTTGTGCGTGGGAATAGCGCATGTTATTTCCCCTCAGTCCATGGCCATGTAGAATCAAGTATGTTAAGGCTGTCTGCCGCCATTAGGAGTCGCTGGATATGATGGCTTCTCTGGATCTGTAGTACACAGCAGAAGAACAAGAACATTGCTTTTTGCGTTTTCAACAAATGAGAAGCGAAATGTCCGCGCTTGGTGCTTACGTTTATTTTAGGGAGCGGGTGATGGAACTGTGAATTCCAGTCAGTTGTGGGAATCCCACCTTCAGTATTGACATACAAGTCTCGACAGCTTCACCGGTTTGTCGCGCTCGTCCTTTGTTGAAATTTCTGGGCACGGTAGCCAAGAAAGAACACTCTTCTGGCTAGCTTTAGCGCTGTTCGTTTCTTTGGTTGTATTTCTTTACGCGTTTCGTGCAATGTGATCCCTTAACACAAAGACGAGGTCTAAGTTCTAGTGCAACATGTCAGCTGCCTATGTATGATGCGCATAGTAGAAACTCTTTTGAAGATTCGGCTGACGTACTTACTCGGCGCTCAGAACTCACTGCGAAAATATCCGCAAAACGTCTTGAACTAGGAGATTTAAAGACTGTCTTGAGAATCCTGAGCATGAATATAGTTAAAAACGTGTCGAATCATTATGCTAGTGAGAACATTTCTAGAGCCTCGACCACTGCTTTCAGTAATGGCGACGCATCAGCGTAAGACTTTGAAAGACAAAGGAACAGTGACACTCGCGTTTCCAAATTATCCTTTAAGGCTGGCAAGCGACTGTCGTTAACCAGTAAGCCTTCTCCCATGACACTGCCCAGTTAGGAAATATATGCTGATTTACGGTATACCGCAGAGGTGCAGCTCAGGGTGTCGCTAACACTAGCGTCTCCATGTTACGCTTATTGCCACGGCATACCAGCTCTTGGCGTGCATGTTCAGGCAAAATTTGTAGAGCTGCAGATTGTCTGCATGCAAGTTGAGGAATTTGTTTTAAGACTTTAGTCGAATTAACCTTTTAGATAACGCTGTCATTGTCTTTCCTTTCTGTGCAGCGAACAAGGGTCAGAGCTCCAGCCACCGGACACCTGGAGCATATTGGCCAACGTTATTTCTTTAAATATAGTTTAGCGACTTTATGAATTAAAAAGGCTATTTCAATTGAAGCGAATGTACAGTAAAAACATGTTAATAGAACCAACTGCGATGTGATACTACCGAATTTTTATCTAGTTTACACTGCCCATGCAGTACATAATAGGCACCCTCGATGCCCTCAGTACATTTTCAGAAATTGGCGCACGTGGCTACTGATTCCGCATGGCAATCATATCTTAATTTCATTAGTTGCAGTGGTCATTAAACCGTTCTTGTAAGAGATCTGTGATTCTGGTGTGCAAGATTCAACCAGCAATCATTTTGTGATAATACTATCAGAATGCGGCTTCTGCTAAAGAATCTGTGGAATGGTATAGTAGGTGAGGTGCATCCAACAGCCACGCAGTGGACGCATCCTGATTCATTTCGATCAGATATTTCAGCACACGGGCGTCTTTTGAACGTGCGGCCTCGGGGACGTCACGAACCACGGCAAACACGAAGACACCGAGGTGTGCGACAAAGCTCCACGTGCCGATGACGATTCCAATCATTTTTGAGAAGAAGAGCAGTCAGCAAGCACCTATGACGCATCGCATAACCGCTGTACTCAGGAGCCGCGACCTATCCCACAACTTCGTCTTCACAATGAATTAAATGAGTGCCCTCAGCAGTCGCTGTTTTAGTGGCGCATGGAAGGCGATACATGGTGCATCTGTTGAAGCCCCACTCCGCCGCGGCTGTGATCCAGCGTTGGAGTCGCCATCAACCCCCCCCCCCCCCCCCCCCCTCTACTCCCCTGCCCACAAGCATTACGTTGTGCTCCTTATTGCGCCAGCTGCACGGCGTCTATCGTGACACATCAAGCCACGAAAAACGGCGCACCTGCGTTGGAGCTAAAAGACTCCCTCGGGGGACTTCGAAAAGTACAAGGCGCGTTCACATCACCACAGTTGAGTAGGGGGTTATTGCGCTTTTCGGTCCAGAAGACAGAAGTTCGAATCCGATTCCTTCTGTTCTGCACGGGAAATTGAGCAGTTGTTAAAGCCTTCGTGGGATATGTTTTACCTTTTTGGTGGGTATAATTCGATGCCTATAAGCCGATATTGTTGTTTGCTAAGCTGTCAGGTGAGCTTCCCTTACAAATTCAACACAAAGTACAGGAATTAGTTTTAGTTTAAAGCTCAACATAATACCTTAACGATTCATTCATTCGATGAGGGAACGGTAGGAAAAAGCTGAGAAGGCGGCTTGTCTAGATCCCTTCTTCCCTACAACGTAAACATATGAACTGTGAAGGCATACAGAACGGCCCAACGTTCACGCACTTCTAACGTAGAGAACAGTATAAACAGAAACAAGGGAACTCATGTGGCAAAAAAAAATGGCGGCCGATTTAGGAAGTTAGACCAAACATGATTTAGGTGTGCTATCAGTTCGGTTTTCATTTGGGTTCCGGTGTTCGGGTGGCGATAATGGGTTAATGCTCATATATGCGGACTTGCCATTGCCCACATTCATAGATCTGTGGCAGCCCTCATACAGCTCCTGGCGCAGGGGTGCAGAGCCGTTAAGCAGTTAAGCGATGTGCCACTGCCTGGCGATGACAGGTGCTACCATCGGTGGGAATAGTGACATCCAGGTTACACTTTTCGAGCAACCTCTCGCGACCAATGATTAATTAAACTGCCACCTTCCATTGTGGGCAGTTTGCCCGCTACCCATTTCGCAGTGCGAAGTGGGCAACCTGTCTGGTGCATATATACACTTCGCTTGTCAGGAGGAATAGGAATAGCAGCGACGGCGGCAGTCTTATCAGGGTCTGGGCTAACGCCCTTAGCGCTCACAATGTGGCCCAGAAACTTCAGCTCCTGGAAAGCGAAGTGGCATTTTTCTCGCTTAAGGGAGATACCAGCTGAACGGATAGCTTCGAAAATAGCGCGCGTAAGCGGCTGAGGTGTTCTTCGAAAGTGTCAGAAAAGATGACATCATCTAGGTTCACGCGGCAGATTTGCCATTTGAGGTCAAAAAGCACAGTGTCCATCATCCGTTGGAAAGTTGCAGGAGCTGAGCACAGACCAAAGGGTAGCACTCGGAATTCGTACAGACCATCCGGGGTAATAAATGCGGTCTTCTCCCGGTTACGTTCGGCCACCTCTATTCGCCAATAGCCACTGCGTAAATCGAGAGAAGAAAAGTATTTTTTGTGGCGCAGCTGGTCTAGGGAGCCATCAATGCGTGGCAAAGGCCGCCCTGCCGCAAGACATTTTCGCTTATTGAAGACGGCGTACAAGACCCATATTGCAAGGATTTCACTCCAGATAATCCGAGCAACCAGCCAGGGGAAAGCTTGTACGCATTTCATCACTAGTAGGAACCGAGCGGCACCAGGAATCGAACCCCGCACCTCACGCATGCGAGGCGAATGCTAAACCAGTGTATCACAGAAACTTGCGTACCTTACTGCGCGGTAAATAACAGTTCAGCGTACAGGCGTCGTCTCGCTGGCTCGAGTGGAAGCCCCAGGGAAAGAAATTTTCCGATGTAGCATTGCAGAACAGCTTTATTGCAAAACATTTCAATGCACTGATCCCCGAAATTTCTAGTACATTGAAATACGAAGTCTTAAACGTGTCCGCACTATTTGATTGTGCCTCACCTAATGTGATCGGAAACTTTTGTTCAGAGCGGATGTGGCGGAAGCGAATCACAATCCAACAGCACCAACCGCAGAACCAAAAAAAAAGAATGGACTATTGTAGTTTTTATTTACCTTATGTTCTTGTGTAAGGCCCGCAGAAACAAATATTTTCTTAATAGCAAGTTTTTACCCCGAACTCCACAGAACATGGACACAGAAAAACGAGTGAAGCGCCACTGACTGATGAAAACCGTGTTTCTTGTATCTTAGATTAAAACCCTCTCACAGATGAAGATACGCATGGGTCCATTGGCGTATGACAACATGCGGTCGACGAGGTTTTGTGATTTTATGACAACAAATTGTTGTTGCCCTCAAGAAGATAACGGCGGGTACCCACTGCGGGGTATTGGCCAAGACACCAATGATGAGCTGATGTAAACATCCTTCTTCTCGCTTTTGCAGAGTGCTTCCCGATGGACATGGTCTTCCGGGCTTTTACACGTGACAAAACCTTTTTTGTGCAATATAAATGCACACTCATGCCTTCTGCAACGGTCGGCTACGTTCCCTGATAGCGTCGTTTCATCTTTTATGTTGATCATTTTCTTTGCGCATTAAGTGAGGCGTTTCCTCTCAAAACCAAGCGCATTACGGAAGCAGAAACTACTGCGTTCATAAGTGTTCATAACTGATGTTTTCGTAGTTCGTCGATACGCCTGGAGTCCCGTACTTTTCTTTCACAAGGCAGCTTGGTTACCCAAACAGTGGGTTGGAGCTGAGCATTGCTTGGTATTAAAGATCAACTCTGGAGGATTTTCCATCATTTCGGCCTAACTATCACATTTAATTTCTTGGACTTCACTGTCTTAGTTACGATGACTTTGTACAAACTAATAAAGAAAGCAATCACAAAACTGCAAAAACCACAAAACTGCAACTCGGTTTAGACCAAACTATCTCACCATAGACTCAAGTATGGCGTCACGCTTACTCTCACAGAAACCTCTCGTAGGTGCTTGAATAAGCTATACTGGGGGCTTTAAGCGACAACTTCGATCGTTATTTGCCCAATTTATCAAAAGCAACCTACATTTTTTTTCCTTCAGCACACGAATGCTAATATCGATGAGCGTGCTGATCGCTCTGACGTGACGCGTGCAACGTGGCACGTCTAAATAGAGGTCATGAAATTGGAAAACCTCCTATTCATTTGCGTTGAACCGAATCGCCTTCACGCTGATAATCTTAACACAAAGGATGCGAAAACTCGTAACAACCTGCAGTAAATGTTTCAGTGCATAGAGAATGAAACATCTCACATGCCCTCTATCAGCACATTGGGCAGCAGCTTGTTAGACACCGAGAGCGGAAACACGATCTTTTTCTGTTTTCACGTTAATTCATTGGATACCTGCCAGCTAATGGTTCACAGAGAGGGGTGTAGAAGACAAAAAAGCAGGTATTGTTGGAATAAATTGGCGCGCCCACACAGGTAAAACTCTCTATAAATCCTGCCCGCGGTGTTAATTAGGTAAGAAGCACTGTAATTCGAGTTCCGCTTTCAAGTATTCGCAATGATGTGTAAAATAGGGCAAAAAGAAAAAGAAGAGAATAAAGCTCTAAGCCACGTCCCGGCATATCTAACAAAAGTACATCGTGCAGGTGCTACCACAACCGCTTCACTTGGGGCTCTACTGAGGGAGACCACAGTGAATTCGAAGGCAGTGCACATGGAGCCGGCGGCGACACTCGAACATGCTCAAGATTCGACTGTGCTGAACGCGGCTACACCGATGAAATTAACACCGCTGCCGCCGCTCCCTGAAGTAAAGCAGAACACCTCGTCAGACGTAAAGCAGAAAAAGTTCGGACACAGGCTCCGAAGAGGCGCCACATCACCCGAAGACCAGGAAACCATGGGTGACCAATACCAAGGAACCCCGCCGGCCGGGGCACAATGCCACCCGTCCCCGAAAGGGACCTTCACCTACTGACACCGAGGAGGTGAAGTGACGGACGAACACGTGAAAGGAATCAATGATTGGGATGACCGGAAGAATGGCCACTGCCACATGTCACAAGTCACAGAATGTCACATGTCACAGAATGGCCACAAGTCAGCATTCATTACTAGACTCAGCGCCGCGACACTATGCCCTCCACTGCCACGGTGACTGCTCCTACTGCTCAGCCTGAGCCATCGGTCCTGCTTCGAAGTCCATACAGAGAACACCCTAAGACACCGCTGTGCGTCTTTGTTTATCCTTCAGATGAAGGTGCACAGACGATAAAGAAGAACGAACATCGCTGGCTCCCTGCTCGCTCAGGGGAAGAAAATTCGTGGTGCGTTAGGATACTTCCAGCGTTTTTCCTACTGAGCAGCCGGTGTGCCGTGGGGAGCCAGGCTTTCAGGGATACGGCGGACCGAACGTATAAAGATTGCGTGCTGTATGCCTCGACGACAAGCGGAGATGGCGAAGGCTGCGCACCGCCTGCAATATCTTCGTAGAGTTCGACGCGGAGGCGCAGGCCTCGCGCCTCAGAATGGCGACTCTTGACGTGCCACCTGCGAAAGAGAAAGATTTCATGCAACGCACATTACAGTGAGCTATATGCCCTCCTAAAAGTACTGCAGGTGCTGCTGGCTTGCAACAAAAGCACCGTTCTGCAAAGCTTCGAGCTAGGAGTAGCCGAGGGGATTAGCCTCCTTATGTTTAGCATTCTTATTAACTGACCAAAGTGAATAAACTTGTATTGATGCAGGAATCTAGGTTCATAAACCTGTGGATGATTCTCAAGAAAAGATAACACGTATAGCTTGCACTAAGAGTTAGAGAGAAGTGTTTCTGCGGAGAGTGCCCTTGGCGACTTCAAGAGCCGTCGTCGCATTTCCATTACTGCATGCAGAGGCTAGATTCTAATTGGACATTGCGATATACATCGATGTTAACCCAATCCTATTGCTTTTTACTATTTCTAAGCATGCCTTGGCGTTGAAACAGGAAGCGAGACAATGGTTTATGACAAGCCATTTAAGCTTCTGAAGACAGTGATGTAGTTCAAGAAAGCTGCCGTGTAACCAGCGCGAGGTTCAAGCGTAGTCATGTGCACCGAAGGCAACGTAACCTAACTTGGCCAGTCGCAGGTACCTACGTCCGCTTCGCAAGAGCGCCGATTTGTGTGAGGTTGGTTGAGGTTCGCTTTTATATGTTGTAATAAAAACAGCGTATGGACACAGGACAAGAACGGAGAGAAGACACACACGGCACTGAGATCTGCGCCGTGTGTGTCTTCTCTCCGGTCTTGTCCTCTGTCCATGCGCGGTTTTTATTTCAAGATGCACAGCCAACTCGCCCAAACTACCATTGCGCTTTTATAGGTGGGAGGAGAGCGACTAAGTCGGTTTCGGTTGTTTCGAGGCTACATGATATGTTAAGCAAAAGAGAGGTAATGTCTAGTAGTCTTAATTGTTCAAAAAGCATGTCTTTAAAAATTCTGGACACCATGCTGGCAAGTTCCGGTACAGAAAGGAAAAACATCTCTGAACTAACATAATAAATGAGAATAGACCCCATGCAAAAATACGCCACCTTTGGCGGCCGCTGGCACTAAAGCGCGCCTCTGCCATGTTAGGGGATAGCCGGAACCCGGAGTGAGGTGCGGATCGCTGATACACGGAGAAACTGTGGGAAGCTGAGCTTGGCTGCCAAAATCACTGTACTCCGCTTATTCTCATGCCATCACAGTATGGTCAACTCTTGCTGTGTTCCGCAATGCCACCAGCATGGATATCGTGACGAAAACGGCGAAAGGGTACGTATACGTATACATGTGTACGTCTTTTTCTTGCCGCTCTATCCGTTTTGTGGTATCGTGCTTCGTCGCGGATTGTCGTTGCTTTTTTTTCTGATCTATTGTAACTAGAGCATCTAGATTTATATGTGCCGAAAATCGTACAGTAATGCAGTATTGCAAGTGGGCTAAATGCCCCGTCGCCTGAATGCGCCTGCATCGCGAAGGCAACGAAAGTACCGGAAACAGACGGCCGACTGATACAGAATGCTGGCTACGCAGGAACGTTGGAGTCGGCGCTCGTTCGTAGCCGAGTGAACGTAAATAAAAAATAAAAAAAAATGGTTTAAGCAGTCGAACCCAAGCGGCTTACACGTTTTACCAAGTACTACACTTTGCATGACGGTGACCTTCGGACACGCCGCTGCAATCGTGCGCGGGCCCTAGGCGCTGTGGTGTTGGTGTTAAAGCATCCTCATGCCTAGCCTTACGTTTATGCACAGCAGCGTCACAGAGCATACTTGTTTGCATGTCGCTCGCGCGTAAATGCGGCTGCCGCAGGATTACTGTTCAGGCTGCTTCGAGACTTGCAGCAGGATGCTTTAGCCAGGGCACTACGTGTACTCAAAGGTGCGATTTCATCGGCGCGCATTTACTAGCGGGATCTATCGATTTAGCCTGTTGGTATGGATTCATTTTCAACGGTGCAGCGCGCACGGAAGACGGCCGCGAAGAGAAAACACAAGGTGTTCAGTTTTTTTGTTTGTGTTGTGCCTTGCGTTTTCTCGTCACATCCGTGGTCCGTGCATGCTGCTCTGTTGAAAATGTCATAACCCACGTAACCATTCACAACAAACCAGGAATCATCGAAGTGAAGAAAAGCATAAGGGTATATTTTCTTTTTTTATTCATGCTAATAAAGGGAAACTGTGTATTTGCTATGTATGTTGCTACAAGCTGTGTGTGTTGCTACAAGTTGTGTATTTTTTCTTAGCACTTCAGAGAAAAATATTTTGCTGATAAACAAACACACACTTATGCTCTCCTTCATTTTGATCACTGTTCGCATCTGTCATAACACTCATTTAATTCCATCGCCATTATCTGCATACCAGCTAACCACTGTCATGTCACAATGCCATCCACACCACCTTTTGCAGATCTCTTACCACAAGTGCCCAAGAGACAAGCTTCTGCTCAAGAAGTGGATCGTAGCTATAAAGAGAGATCCAGGTCCTAATTTTGTTATAGACCAGTCGACTAAAGTGTGCTCCAGACACTTTAAGCTAGACGACTTCGTCAGAAGTGCAGCAAGCGGACGGCGTTTCCTGAAAGAAAATGCTACACCTTCCCAGTTTCAGTTTTCGAACCCAGTGACCAAACGGCGGCCACCAAAGCAGCGCCTTCTACATTGCATCAACAGTGATCAGTCATTTAGCTCAAGCACTGCACCACCTAGATCAAGCATTGCGCAGTCAGAAGAAACCTGTAGTCAAAACAATGCAGATGACGAGGGGCTAACTAGCCTCAGCGTAGGTGCAGACTGCGACTATCAACCGATGCAGTTGGCAGAGCAGCCACTGGACTCTCCTCTTCAGCAGTCTATGGAGCCTGAAGCTTGTTCTTAGTGCCCCAACCTAACAGCGGAGCTTCAAGCCAAATGCGAGGAGCTGAAAGGCCTCTATGCTTATGTGACACATCTCAAGAGCTCTCTAGAAAAAGTGACACGTGAACTTAAAGAAGAAACGAAGGATAGGTCTGAGCTAGCAACACAGAATGAAAATCTCCAGCAGCAGCTCGAAATTGCCAAACAGGAACTGCAAGAAGTTCAAGCACTCAATGAAAAATATGAACAAACCAGATTCACTGTTGACAGATTCAAGAATGACGACAGTAATATGCAGTTCTACACAGGGCTAATCAGCTACCAGCATTTTCAGAAGCTGCTGTTACTGTTAAAACCAGGCGAAAATGCATGCAATGTGTATAACAAGAAGCTGTGCCTGCCAAATGATGATGTGAGAGCGCGTCCTCTCGCAAGCTTTCTCCAGAGGAAGAGCTATTCCTCACACTAGTGAAGCTCAGGACCGGATTTTTCCACCCACATCTTGCACACATTTATGGCGTCTCTGTTAGTACGGTGTCAAGAGTGTTTTCCAGCTCGGTGAACTTTATGTATGTACAGCTGGGAAAAGTTCCTGTGTGGGCGCCCCGAAGTGTGATTGACCGCCACAGGCCTGCTGCTTTCCGTGACCGCTATCCCTCCACAAGAGTGATTATTGATGCCACAGAGAGTAGGTGTGAAGTATCAAGATCCCTTAAAACGCAGTCTGGAACGTATTAAAACTATAAGTCAGCTAACACTTTCAATGCTCTTGTTGGTGTGTCACCAGATGGTCTGTTGACTTTTGCGTCCGAACTTTTCATGGGGTCTCTCTCTGATAGAGAACTAGTAATCAGAAGTGGATTTCTCGACCAAACGTTCTCTCTTGGACACTCGGTCATGGCCGATAAAGGCTTCAAAATCAACGACCTGTTGGAAGAAAAAGGGATTGGCCTGAATATTCCACCATTCCTGAGAAAGGACCAGTTTGAAACGAAAGACGTTCAAGACACGCAAGGTATTACATCATGTCGCATCAACGTCGAGAGAAGAATACAGCGCATTAAGTGTTACCATATCTCTGACCGCATCATATCACTATCCCTTGGTCCACTGATAAATCACATATGGGGAGTCTGTGCAGTTCTAAGCAACATGCAAAGTCATTTGGTTGTGGAATCGCAATAACATTCTTCAGGTGTTTACTTCAAGCATGCCTGAAGCAGATGCATTTATTCAGTGCCTTAGCTTCTTTACGTGGAAAGGCAACAAGGTATTAAAGCAGAAATCGTCCAACACACTCGCCATATTCTTCCACTTTTGCGCACAAAAACGTATCCTCTGCACAATGAGGAAGTGCGGGCCAAACACAATAATGTCTGCCCATTGTGTACGAGTCACACCTATCTGAGCATGCACCTGTATAAAGTGGTCGTGGTCTTCCCTGAGAGCAGGTGTGCAGTTCTCGTCAAATTTCCCAAAAATCTTCACACAAAATGTCTTCCTTCTTGGCATCTCGCAGAGAATATGGGCATTTAACTTCGACAGTGTCCCACGGGAAAGGCTCGTGAGGGTCAAAGGCAATGGCGTCAGGTGATGCTCCAAGCCACGGTTTCCCTGGATCCAAGAAAATGCCGCAGTTCATCACCTTCACAGGATGGCCGGCTGAAGCCATTGTTTCCTTGTATCGCAAGAGTGCGTCGCTTTCGTTAGCGATTCCATACCTGAAATCGAGCAAACATGTTACATAAGGAACGCCAGACTGTCTTTCTCTGGTTACGTATACGTAAGTGCACATAACCTATGCAGCCATTGTATATATACAATGGCTGCATAGGTTATGTGCACTGCCCAAAAACAATTAATTTCAAAATATGCACATACCTGACAGCCCTAACACGAGATAAGTCCTTCGTAGCAGTCAGGTTGGTCAGTCCCTTCTCTGTCCACTGCTTGCGGGTCATCACAGCTCCAGAGTTAGATGCTGCCAAGCGGTAGCCTCGTGGCCGCATCCACGTTGGGCTCAGCCTTTGTTTCCTTGAAGCTTTCTCTAGTTGCTGGGCCTCAGCTGGTGTCACAACTATCCCCTAAAAAATAAAATAGGTCTTAGCTTTTGTAATTACTGCAGACAAAGGACATGCCACAAGCACCACTATGTTTTAAGAAATGGGATGTTTTTACTACAAGAAACAAAAAACAGGTCTAAGAAAAAATACCCCGTGTATTGATGCAGTAGGTCCATCCACTCCATCAGGAATCCCCAAAGGTGGAAGCCACAGAAGCACTCAAAGGTTTGTGGTGTCTCCCACAGCTGTTGCTTCTTTTTTAGCTCTTCAGACAGTAGAACAGAAAATCGATGTGGCTCGAGTGACTGCTGGTAGCTCAGCAGGCAGCCCTTTATACGCTTGCCATATTTGGTATCGACAGCCTCACTGTAGTCGGCAGGTTGCAGAACAGCTGCGAAGTGTTCCATCCCTTTAGTGTGCTTATGGCATCTGGAAAATCTTTTATGTCTTTTTGCTGCTGCTCGATGGATTCATTTGCAGCGTGACCCTGATACACCTTCGAGGTACGCGGAATGGACTGCCCACCTTTTGCGACTTTTCTCCAGTCAATTCTTTGTAGGCTGGTTCCACGTAGAGGGTTTCGCCTTGACACTCGCCACTGCTGAGGCAAATCATTTGGGGACAGGAGTTGTGGCGCCTCCAAAAACCCCTTTTTCCTGCAGCAGCGCCAAAATGCTCAGCACGGCTTGCAAGTGGTTGCAGACATACTTCCCAGCCCACACCCACACTGGCCACCTAGCACGTCACCTTGCCGCGACAAGGCTGCTGAAACAGTATACGGTGGCTGTGTTTTCCTCTGGCTTCTATAGCAGCTGGCCCTCACGAATAAAAAGTTGTTTCTGAAATAAAAATAACTACTTCGTCAGAGTTTGTTGCGTGATTAAAACATACTCCTCTGATAGAGTATCAAAGCACTAAAAAAAATGAGAAAACAATGATGAGAACAAAGTCCACTGCACAGCTCGCAGTACTGCTTCGCGTTCTCGCCTTGTTGTGGTCTTACTCGAAGTGCACTACATGCTTGCTGCCCGAAAAAGTACGCCCATCGTGTGCTTGATGTAGACGGTACTCGAGCGGTGTGCTGCCAAGCAGATGAAGTGACACCTTACCGCAGCTGTTTTACTAGTAGTACCGTGTCAGCGCTTGCGCTGTTTTCGCGCCAACTCGGCTGCGCTCGAGGGGATGCATCGGCAAAAATCAATACCTGCCTCAGAACTACGTCGCATTTTCTCGACACGGTAACACTAGTCTATGAGGACATGCTTCCTAGAACTAAATGCCCTACACGGCGAGGCTACACAACGGACACATCACGATCTCTACGCGCAGCTTGAAAATCCAAAGAATGAGACAACAAATGTGTACCACGCACGCAGGACAGGTCCGCAACCCCCGCAGCTTAATCGTATTTAATCATGCGCGCAATTTTTATTCTGGCATCAAAACAGCACGTATTTAAAAAAAAAGCAAGCTAGTGTCACTGCAACTGGCGCATAAACAACGCGGCATGGCGTTCAAAGGCCACATTATATATTCGGTTTTAACAGCTTTTAAAGCGCCAAAACGAAAAAAAAAGAGGTACTTACGTTGTGCACGAATAGTTTGCCAACACAGACGATGCAACGACGTAGCTCTCGGCGGCAAGCTTGTACGCCTTTCGTTGGCATTTCGTCGTCGTCGTCACCCGCGACACGTACGCTTCAATATGCTCACTGCGAAGCGGCGGCAAATCCGCGAGGTTTTTTACCCAGGCACAAACTGGGTAAACAATGTCGCTCATTGCGACGGAGTGCACTATAAAATTATGCCTTCGCAGCAGCAGCAGCGACTTGGCACTAAAAGCGGGCGATGCGTTCTGCTCGGCGCTCAGCAAGCAACGCGTAGTTAAGGGAGTACCAACGAGCAGAAAGCGAGGCCGCCGAGGCTTCCCCTAAAATGGCGGAAGCCTTCCCAGGGTGCTTTTCGAAATCGAAACCGAAACCGCTTATCACCGACAGGTGGCGTATTTTTGCAAGGGGACTATTCAAGAGGGACTATTCATGCAGACTGCGGTGACACCTAAAAGACAAAGCTAATTTATTCCATCAAATTAACTTGTAGGGCAGGTAGAATGGTGTCCATTCGCTTTTGCATAGTTATTAATGTAAGTTCTTCTCCCTTGTTTTGAACGGAGTGTGAGAAGTCCTCACCTGTGCAGTAAGGTATCTACGGCTACTGGAAAAATAATATTCGTTTTGGTGGTCTGATGCTTAAAATTCAGGACTCAGCTGTTGAGTCCTTCTGACAATTTCTTTGGCGATGATTGGAAATTTTTTCCGCATTATACTTATGGCTAAAATGGAAGTAGAAAGTGGTTGGGGTAAAAATTCATGACTATAAACGTAATAAACCCTTTTTTTAAGAGTAGAGTTTATTTGTGTTCCCACAGCCAAAAGCGTTAATTGCAGCGCAGTCTTTTATATCTTCTATGCGTCTTCTACAATACTTATACTCGAGAGTAAGATGAAATTTGCAATTTATTGAAATTCAGACAAAATACAATTCTCTAGGTGAAGAGGGCTAAAGGTGACACATGAGGTCACCTGACTAGGCCCTAAGCACCCTGCATTCATACAGCACAGTGTGGACATGAAAAGAAATTCAGCAAAATTCAGCAAGAATATCGTAAGACAGCAAAAAACACACACCTAAAAAAAAGAAAAAAAGAAAGAAAAGAAGAGAAAAAAAGAAAAAACAGGAAAAAAAGGAGAAAAAAAGAAGAGAGAGAAAAAAAGGAATGTAGCATCCCCAGAACTTAAGAATTGTTGTGTCGTCTAAAAGAAGTGAAAGTATGAAACTATTTTTCGCACAGATTGATGAGACGAAAACGAGCATTAAAAATTTCTTCTTTCCCTGATGATAAAAATGTTGAGAATAAAAAAATGTTGAAAGACAACATGCAGGTAAAAACTACAAGGTGTCGTCAGAAGGGCCATTTTTTTTTCACCTACACTGGCTACACTGACTGGCTGGTTAAAAAAATAACCCTAGTGTGACAACGTACAGTATAAAAAATTTTGCGGACAGTTTTGAAAGATACAAGCAATATAAATAAAAAGACTAGTTCACAACTAGACCTAGCGGCATGGGTGATAAGACACGCGATTTTGATGGTGATAATGGTGGTTCATATGGCGCAAGGGCTGCTTTTACCGACAGGGCGCCATAGCACAAGGTATTTTTTGACTCCAAAGCCCGTTTCCCAAAGATTCCAGACCAAGTAATCATATCACCGTGAGAGAGAAAAGAGTGCATACGTTGTACCATGGGTAGCCGGCGGCATTTGGTATCATACACCGCCCTTCCCTCATACGAGGCAGATCCCGGAACAATTAGCCCAACGCTCCGGCTAATATACGAGATTTTAACGCCATGACAACCTTTCAGAGCGATCGAGCTGTCACGTGAAGGAATTGGAGCGGCCAGTCGGCGTTTCGACCGAAGCGGTTGAACCAGGCACCGCTTTTATTGCGATCCGTTGGTACGTCGTCGCCAAGTCACAGATGTTGTTGTCAAGAAGATAATGACGTGTACCCACTGCGGGGGATTTGCCAAGACAAAGACGGCGACTGATAGGTGCTGCAAATGTAAAAAAAATGAAACGAAATAAAAGGAAATAAAATTTTTCAACGGTAATACAAAACAAAAATTGTAATTAGTAAATAAAAAGCAATGCAGATTTGTTGGTTTAAATTAATAAATCAAGCACAGTGAGGCTGGCGACTGAAAAAGGGAACGGATTGGATAACAACCAGGCAGAAAGAAGAAGAGGCCACAACCGCTTCAAAAGAAGAAAAAAAACGGTACAAGCCGCGCTAAAATGGCGTCAGGCAGCGATGAACAGCTGTCCCAGGAGGAGAAGACCCGAGTACTGGCAGACTTCTGCAAAACGGCATCAGCGGCCGAGCTCAAACAGGAGTTCAAGCAGATGCACAGCATGGTCACCGGTGGGCCGCCGCACAAGCCATCGCCCGAGTCCTTCGCTCGAGCCCGGGAGGTCAAGCGGGGTCCAATAGTGGACGCTGATGGATGCGAGCACTACGAAGGCACAGGAGAAGGTCTGTGGCATGTGCCCGCCGTGCACCGTCCTGGGAGCCCTGTGCAAAGCCAGAGCACCGCGGACGACTCGATCATCGAAGGGTCGCTGCCAATGCTCTTCGCGGAAGCCTCACCCAGGTCTGGGTGGTGGCCCTGGAGGAGGTTCGGGGAATCAAGCCCCCGTGCCCCGCCACCGAGGGGCGTGAGGCGCCCCCGTCGGATGCCGCCCAGACGCCGGGAAGCTGGACCCGACGGCATTCCTCTTGGAGCTCCGGACGAAGGCAGGGAACTGGAAAAGGAATCCTCGACGTCGGAGGTGCGTGACTACGCGGAAGCAACCTGAAGGCTCAAGAGAGCTTTGCGAAGAGATCAAGAGCACTTGCAAAAAGTGAACAAGCGCTCAAAACCCGCGACTTGGCCGTCAAGAGGAAGTACCGACTTCCTACGCTGACCCAAGAGACTGTCCTGGACATGCAGTGTGGGGTGAACGGGGCTGTTTAAATAAATTACTATCCTCCTCCCACTATCCCCCGCTCGAGTGCGATTCCTCTTGCTGTGTTTTTGTTTCACGGCCTTGTATTCTAAAAACATAACGATGTAATAGGCGGACAGAAAATGATTGCACAGAAAAGGCCGTCGTTGCCACTCAGTGCTAACCGGTGCTAATACACTGACCACCTGCTTTTGTAATGGGATATGCCTGAATAATGTCTCTTTCCATCCGATCTTTTCCATGCCC
Source organism: Amblyomma mixtum (assembly GCF_055824585.1). Classification (NCBI taxonomy): domain Eukaryota; kingdom Metazoa; phylum Arthropoda; class Arachnida; order Ixodida; family Ixodidae; genus Amblyomma; species Amblyomma mixtum. The sequence goes on along the minus strand of NC_143014.1, from coordinate 335,369,457 downwards.
GAGAAACTTAGTTTTCCGAAAAATGGGTTTACACATACAGTCTCGGCAGTGGATAGCAAGATGACCACTCTTCCCTTCTTACACCAGATTGTAAGGCTCCCTAGCTCTCTCATTAAAACAACGTCCAGTCTTACCTACCTACACACTGTTGCAAGAGAGCGGAGCGCTGCACACTACCTTAGTGGTGCAACGGGTGAAGCATAGTTGTTGTTTGATAGTACAAATCGGCTTTTTCTTATTAACCCTCATGGAAGAAACCTTTGATAGCTTGCTTGGGGCGGGGAAGGGCATGTTCACAATGTATCTTCTTGCAGTTTTCTTAGAAAATGAGACACTCTCTGAAGGTAAGGTATTACTTGAGTTGCCATCATGTCGTCATGCTTATTTGTCTCTTTGGTGCGCTTTTGCTTTTTTAGCAACGTCTCCGCAACAGCTGACAATGAATCTGGAAGAAAGCCTGACATACGCAATCAGATTCATTGTCTTTTGTTGCAGAGACATTGCTACAAAAGAAAAGCGCGATAAAGAGACAGTTAAATTGAATTCAGCGCAAAAATACAGACAAGGGACAAACAGAGACACACTGAGACGTTCACGAGCGCTAACTACCAACTGTTTATTCATGCTGAAGTACAGGGGATATATAGGAAGGGAATGAAGAGCATGCGCGTAGCGAGGTACAGATAATGCACATCCGTCAAGCAAACGAGTTAATCAAAAAACGAATCTAAAAAAGCACATTCAGATGAGTATATGTGTACCGACGTGTCACTGACACAACGTTCGGACAGCTTTCTGATATAATAAGCTTCTAAAACGAGCCTTGCCTTATCATTACCGCTCTTGCCAAGAATCGTGGTCTTCTCTAATCCCGCCCTACATTTACACGAAGCAAGGTGCCGCACAAGATTCACATTCGTGTCGTTATTTTCTATGTTTTTGGCATGCTCCCGTAGCCGGTCATTAATACAGCGGCCAGTTTGGCCAACGTATGAAGCCCCACATGAGAGGGGGATGCAGTACACCACACCTATTGCACATTTGGCGTAGGTGAACCCAAATGTGCCTTTGTCTCTTTGTCCCTTGTCTGTATTTTTGCGCTGAATTCAATTTAACATGCTTCACCAACTAGCCCGGCAGCTTGCTCTCCTGAAAGAGACAGTTAAGCATGATGACAGGATGGCAACTCAAGTAATTCCGTACCTTCGCAGAGCGTCTTATAACCTTAAGAAAACTGGAAGAATATACGACGTAAACGTGCTCTTCTCCGCCCCAAGCAAGCTATCAAAAGTTTGTACAATGAAGGTTAATAAGAAAAAGCCGATTTGTACCATCAACCACCAAGTAGGTTTAACTGTTGCACCACTAAGGTAGTGTACAGCGTTCCGCACCCTTGCAATAGGGTGCACATAGGTAAGACTTGACGTTGTTTTCATGAGAGAGCAAGGGAGCATTACAATCTCGTGAAAGAAGGGAAGAGCAGTCACCTTGCTATCCCCTGCCGAGACAGTAAGTGTAAACCCATTTTTCGGAAAACTAAGTTCCTTGGGCATGTAAAGGATCCGATGGAAAGAGAGATTATTAAGACATACCACAATAGAAAAGCAGGTGGTCAGTGTGTTAGTACCGCTTCCTTGTCTCTTTTTGATAATGAGCTGGCATTTTTGGACCATTGCTGTTGATTGCCACGAGACTATAGTAGCGCTGTACTTAAGCTTGGGTTTCCGCACTAAAATTGAGTTCGTAATTCGTACCTGTGCCTATTTTGTCATCGTTTTTTCGTGCTGCTACGTTTTCAAGATTTAACGACATGGAGGCTGTTTATATTGTACCGGATGAAATGGGTTTTATACAGGTGAAGGCTGGACGGAACACAGATGGCGAACAGCTGGAAGCCCAGATCAGTCTGCGCGCGCCTCCCTCTTCCTCCTACGAGTCCTCAGTAAGCCGCTACGCGGCGTAACAATTTCCCCGGGGGCAGACGATTCTCGCCCTCGAGAAAGTCAGGCAGATCGACGCTGGCAGCGCTTCAAGCGGGCCACATGAACGACTTGTGTCTTGCGGGAACGGCGTTTATCCGTCGTCATCTTGGCGATAACGTAAGTCACGTCATTCAATCGGTCCAACACGACGAAGGGGCCATCGTATTTGTACAGAAACTTTTGATACAATCCTCGCCGGCGGGTTGGCGTCCAAAGCCAGACAAAGTCTCCAGGAGAGTAAGTGACTGCACGGTGTTGTGAGTCGTAGTATTCTCTTCAGCGGCGTTGAGAGGCCAGGGTACGTAAACGGGCTATACGACGGGCTTCTTCGGCACGGCAGAGTATCTGGGCAGCGGACGCGTTGTCGTTGAGGAAAAACTGGAAGATGGTATCGAGGAAAACACGAGGAGTTCGGGCATATAGCAAATAGAAGGGAGAATACCCTGTGACCTCATGATTTGCCGTGTTATAAGCGTAAGTCACATATGGCAACACGGCGTCCCAGTTGCGGTGGTCAGACGAAACGTACAGGGACAAAATAGTTGTCAGGGTGCGGTTGGTGCGTTCGGTAAGACCGTTGTTCTGCGGGTGGTAAGGAGTAGAGTGCCGGTAGTCTCATCCACAGAGCTGGAGCATTTCTTCCAAGACATCAGCAGTAAATTGCCGTCCACGATCACTTATTTTAACACGGGGTGCGCCGTGGCGAAGAATAACAGAGTAGAGAAGAAACGACGAAACATCATCAGCCTTGGCGGTAGCGAGAGCCGCGGTTTCGGCGTATCGGGTAAGAGTCCACGCAGACAATCACCCAGCGGCGTCCCTCTGAAGACTTTGGGAAAGGACCAAGCAGGTCAATTACAATCTTTTCAAAAGGGGAAGTGGATGGTTTGACGGGCTGCAAAGGACCGGCCGTCGTGGTGGTTCGTGCCTTAAGGCGTTGGCATTGTTCACATGTCGCCACGTTCTGCTTGGTGGTCTTATAAACTTGCGGCCAAAAAAATGCTGCCGAATTCGATGGAGGGTACGAGAGAAGCCTAGATCACCAGATGTGATGTCATCGTGCATAGCGTGCAAGACCTGCGACCGGAGACTTTTCGGGACGACCAAACGCAGGGCAGCACCATCGACAGAGTAGATCTTCTTGAACAAAATGCCATCTTTGATAATAAATGGGGTTGAATCTACTCCTCCTTCTGCTGCTTCTATAAGGGGCTGCAGTGAAAGGTCCCTACGTTGCGCTCGGCTAAAGGTCTCCATACTGGGGAACGTCGGCTCGCACGAGGCTAAACACTCCTCGAAACCGTCTTCATCATTGGCTGAGGTTGGCAACGGGTGGCGTGACAAGCAGTCTGCATCACTATGACGGCGGCAACTTTTGTAGCAAACAGCAAAGTTATATTTATGTAGGCGCAATGCCCAGCGCGCCAGACGACCAGATGGATCGTGAAGTCCGATGAGCCAGCAGAGAGAATGATGGTCCGTAACAATGGTGAAGTGGCGTCCATACAGATCCGGTCGGAACTTGTGCACAGCTAACACAACGGCGAGGCACTCCAATTCGGTGACAGTGTAGTTGCGCTCACATTTTGTTAACGTGCGGCTGGCATAGGCAGTAACGTACCCAGCCCCACCGTGCAGCTGGACAAGCACCGCCCCAAGACCGACGCCACTGGCGTCAGTGTGGATCTCCGTCCAAGCTGAAGGGTCGAAGTGCCGCAGGAGGGGTGCTGACGTGAGAGAAGCTTTCAGCTGATGAAAGGAGGAATCGCACTCAGGGGTCCACACAAACTGCGAATCCTTATGCAGAAGAGAACTGAGGGGGTGGGCAATCTGCGCAAAGCCAGCAATGAAGCGACGAAAATATGAAGAGAGTCCGAGGAAGCTCCGAATGATTTTCAGGGTGCGTGGAGGCTCGAAATCTCGTACTGCAGCGACCTTCTGCGGATCCGGCCTGATACCATCCTGGTTGACGAGGAAGCCAAGAACTAGAGTTTGCCGGTCCCCAAAAGTGGCACTTCTTTGAGTTCAAAATGAGTCCCGCCGAGCCGATGCATGCGAGAACAATATGGAGTCGTTCATTGTGCTCTTGGAAGGTCTTGCCAAAAAATGATGACATCATCCAGGTAACACATGCAGATTTCCCATTTTAAGCCACAAAGGATCGTGTCCATAAATCGCTCGAACGTTGAGGGGGCGTTGCATAATCCAAATGGCATTACATTAAATTCGTACAAACCATCTGGGGTTACGAAGGCTGTCTTCTCACGGTCGGATGGATGCAGAAGATTTTGCCAATAACCAGGTCGTAAATCAACAGAGGAGAAATATGACGCCGAATACAGACAATCGACTGCGTCGTCAATGCGAGGTAACGGGTACACGTCTTTCTTTGTTAGCGCATTTAGACGACGGTAGTCAACGCAGATTCGCCAAGAGTTGTCTTTTTTCCGCGCTAGGATCACAGGGGCGGCCCATGGACTGGAAGATTCGCGGATGACTCCTTTCTGCAGCATTTCATCCACCTGTTCTTGAGCCGCCGCGGTGGCTCAGTGGTTATGGTGCTTGGCTGCTCACCCGAAAGACGCGGGTTCGATCCCGGCCGCGGCGGTTGAATTTCTTTAGAGGAGAAATTCTAGAGGCCCGTGTACTGTGCGATGTCAGTGCACGTTAAAGAACCCCAGGTGGTCGAAATTTCCGGAGCCCTCCATTACGGCGTCTCTCATAGCCTTAGTCGCTTTGGGACGTTAAACCCCATAAACCAAACCAAACCAACCTGTTCTTGAATGATCTTGCGCTCTGCCGGGGAGACTCTGTAAGGTTGCTGGCGAATAGGGGGTGCGTTTCCTGTGTTAATTTTATGCTGTATTCGAGAGGTTGGGAAATGAGTACCCGATCCCGTTGAGGAAAAGTCGAACACTTGCACATGACGTGCCAAGATGTCTTGCAGCGTATGGCGTTCACTAGGCGTGAGTGATTTGTTGACCATGTGCTCAAGCTCAGCAGAAAAGTCAGACTTCCGGGGCGCTGCTCTGCTGACATCAGAAATAGTTTCAATGGCGTGGGTCACATGGTTCTCAAATCTTGCGAATGCTAAACCAGAAGGAAGACGAACAGGCTCCTCTGACACATTCAGAGTCCAGATGAGTGCGCCGCCATCCACTGCCTCGACGACGGAGCGTTGCATCAAAATATTTTTTTTCGCCCCGTTCGAGAAATTTGGCTCGACGACTAATGAGTTCGTGCCCACGAAATGTTGGGGTGATTTCACAGGCACAAATTTTGCCGTCATCGCCGGCAGCAGCATATCTTCCAGCAGGGAGAGAACTCCTTCATGAGGCTGGTACATGTTATCCACTAATAAGGGGATAATGTTTGGCTTCAAAAAAATTTCACCGTCACTAAAGTCTAGTGTTGCACCACACTCGCGCAAAAAGTCAACACCTAAGATCACGTCATGCGTGGCACGTCACAGCACAACGAATTCTGTTCGGTAGCACTCGTCACCAAGCACAACTGAACCGTAGCACAGGCCAACCGTAACTAAACTTTCACCCCCAACTCCACAAAGCGTACCGACTCTGTTCCACACAAAGATAACTTTCTGTCGTAGGCGGTTTTTAAATGAAAAGCTCATAATGGAAACAGCGGCACCAGTGACAACTAAAGCATCCGTTTCAACATTGTCTATAGTCACTGACACTTTGTTCTTGAGCATGATTATAGGTAGAGGCATTCGCGATGTTGACTGTCCGGCGACCTTACCTCCATCGGTCGCACCGCCTAGTTCCCCAGCGGTGGAGAAACGAAGCGGCGACGTGGGGACGGTGAACAGCCTTGTCGCTGCGGCGGCGAAGTGATGCTGCGATCGGAGACAGGGGAGTCATTGCGTGCACCGCGTTGGGGAGAACGAGGCGGATCGAAGGTAGCGGGTGGCTGCTCCCACTGGGCGTCATTCCTGAAGCGTGGTGCGCGTTGCACAGGGGGTCGAGAAAATTGGCGTCGCGGCCAAAAGCGGGAGATGTGTCCGCTGAACCCGCAGCCGTAACATATCGGTGGCTGGCGGCTTTCGTAGCTCAAAGCAGGATCCCTTAAAGGCCGAGGAGAGGCGACGGACGCACGACGAGACGCACCACGAGGTACTTCATCAGGATGGGATGGAAGCTGCTGGAAGTACGGGTGCGACGTCGACTGTTGGCTCTGCTCAATACCGGAGTTGTAAAATGGGTCGTTGTTATTTGGTGCAGTCGATGGCGTACGCTGCTCCCATGATGGCATGGGCCTCGAAGGCTGTTGGTAAAGTTCATCAAAATTTGTACGTCGCCGCTGAGCAGCCAACTCCTCGCGTACAATCCTCCTGACTATAGAGGCGATGCCTTCTGGCTCGGGGATGTCGATGCTGGCGACGGTTGTCAGATTGGAGAGGCGGCCTAATTTGGGTGCTATCCGGCGTGCTTTAAGCGCCTCAAATGCAAGGCATTGCTTTATGACATCCGCAACCGTAGCAAGGGTGTCTCGGGAAGTAAGGAAGTTGTACACGTCCTCAGCAATCCCCTTGTGAAGGTGCCCTACCTTGTCTTCTTCTAGCATTTGTCGGTTGACCACGCGACAAAGTTTCAATACTTCCTCGATGTATTTCGTGCATGTTTCACCAGGTAGTTGAGCTCTTTGGGAAAGTTGATACTCAGCGAAAATGCAGTGAAGGTATTTTTCGCCCAGGTTGATGAGAAGTACACGATCATTAAAAATTTTTTCTTTCCTTAATGATAAAAATGTTGAGAAGAAAAAAAAATTTGAAAGACAACATGCAGGTATTGATGCCGTAAGAAGGGCCATTTTTTTACCTACATTGGCTAGACTGTTGTAGCAAGAATATAATGCAATCACGATACACTGGCGGCACTAGTGTAGCCAGTGTAGGTAAAGAAATGACCCTAGTGTGACAACGTAAAGTGTACAAAATTTTGCGCACAGTTTTAAAATATCCAAGCTATATAAGTAAAAAGACTAACTGACAACTACACCTAGCTGCATGGGTGATAAGATATGCGATTTTGCGGGTCATAATGGTGGTTTATATGGCGCAAGGCCTTGTTTCACCCAAAGGGCGCCATGGCACAAGGTATTTTTCGACTACACAGGGGAGTCCGACACCCATTTCCCAACGATCCCAGACCAAATAATCATATCACCCCGCCAGAGGAAAGATTGCATACGTTGTACCACCGATGGGTAGCCGGCGGCATTGGGTATCATACCTCGCAATTCCTTCATACGAGGCGGATCCTGAACCAATTAATCCACCGCTCCGGCTAATATACGAGATTTGAACGCCATAGCCACCTTTCAAAGCGATCGAGCTGTCACGTGAAGGAATTGGAGCGGCCAGTCGGCGTTTGGACCGAAGCGGTTGAACCGGGCACCGATGGTATTCCGGTGCGTTGGTACGCCGTCCCCAAGTTACAGGTGTTGTTGTTGTGGTTGTTGTCCTCTTGAAGAACATAATCACGCGTACCCACGGCGGGGGATTTGCCAAGACAAAGACGGCGACCGATAAGCGTTGAAAATGTAAAAGGTGAAAATAAAAAAAGGAATTAAAATTTTTCAAAGGTAATACAAAACAAAAACATAAATTAGTAAATAAAAAACAATGCAGATTTGCTGGTTTAAATAAACAGATTAAACACAGTGAGACTGGAGACTTAAAATGGGAACGGATTAGAAAACAACCAGGCAGGAAGAGGAAGAGGCCACAACCGCTTCAAAAGAAGAAAAAAAAAACAGTACAAGCCGCGCTCGTGTGCTTTCCTTTTGCCTTTACTACGTTCAGGTGAATTCCAACCTTTACCACCCGATTCTTGGCCGATCCCCCAGAGTGGGTATGTGCCATCCTGTCGTAGGCTACAACAACAACAACAAGATGGCGTCAGGCGGCGATGAAGAGCTTTCCAAGGAGGAGAAGGCCCGAGTACTGGCAGACTTCTGCAAAACGGCAGCAGCGGCCGAGGCCAAAGAGGACTTCAACCAGATCCACAGCATGGTCACCGCTCGGCCGCCGCACAAACCATCGCGCGAGTTCTTCGCTCGAGCCCGCGAGGACAAGCGGGGTCCAACAGTGGACGCTAATGGATTCGAGCACTATGAAGGCACAGGAGAAGGGCTGTGGCATGTCCCCGCCGTGCACCGTCCTGGGAGCCCTGTTCAGAGCCAGAGCACCGCGGACGACTCAATCAACGAAGGGTCGCTGCCGATGCTCTTCGCGGGAGCCTCGCCAGGGTCTGGGTGGTGGCCCTGGAGGAGGTTCGGGGAATCAAGCCCCCATGCCCCGCCACCGAGGGGCGTCATGCGACCCCGTCGGATGCCGCCTAGACGCCAGGAAGTTGGACCCGACGGCCATCCGCTTGGATCTCCGGACGAAGGCACGGAACTGGAAAAGGACTCCTCGACGCTGGGGGCGCGTGACTACGCTGAAGCAACCTAAAGGCTCAAGAGATCTATGCGAAGAGATCAAGAGCACTTGCATAAAGTGAACAAGCGCTCAAAACCCGCGACCTGGCCTTCAAGAGGAAGTTCCGACTTCCTACGCTGATCCAATAGACAATCCTGGACATGCAATGTGGGGTGAACTGGGCTGTTTAAATATATTACTGTCCTCCTACCACTATCCCCCGCTCGAGTGCGATTCCTCTTGCAGTGTTTTTCTTTCACGGCCTTGTATTCTAAAGACATAACGATGTAATAGGCGGACAGAAAATTATTGCGCAGAAAAGGCCGCCGCTGCCACTCGGTCCAACCGAAAATCAACATAACGTCTGCTGGGAATAGAGAGTTCTAGCACAGCGGTACGGTAAATATGCTGACCACGCGAACAACAGATGCGGCTAGTCAAGTACGCTGCATTAGCAACGGTGACCCGTTACCGTATAGCACGAGACGGCAGCCCGGCTGTGCTAAATCTCTCAATTGTCTCGTCACAAATCTCGGAAGACAAGACAGGGACCGAGCGCGGCATGCGGCATTGTGGTTTTCCCCTTCTTTTTTCGTCCTTGCTAGTGTGCTGCTCTCTGTACGCCAGCCATTACGGCGGATTTTTCATGCCTAACGATCTTTTGTGGTGGCAGGTCCGTACCGGTAAAGAAACAGTGCGGAGGCATTTGATTCCTGAAGAAATGCAGGCGGGCTGAAACGTTCGGAAAGAGCTTAGAGCAGCCGGTGTACATTTTTTTTTATTCAATGCCAGTTTTCAGCGGATCGCCTCTTTCACACGATGAATGTTACTTCCCCCGACTACTCCAATATTTTGCGCCTACTAGCAGTGACCTTGTATCAGCGCTTTCGTTCATATTCGCATTACGACGAAGCAAACGACCGGTCACCATTTGCGACTTATTATTAAAGATGGGAGCTTCTTTTTCTGTCTTTTTCCAGAGTTTCGTTCACACCATCAACTCTGACAGGTGCTGCTGTGACAGAAACTTGGGAAAATATAAAAAATGTGTGCGGCTGTCAGGAAAGTAAATAACGCGACGCCAATTATTACAGGATACAATTGTGCTGCAGGAATAAAAATATGTGTTTATGAATGTATAGGATACAACCCGGGAACAATTCGTATGTTACCTAATAAAAGAGTAGCTTCGGCAAGGCTAACTAAGTAATTAGTTACGCATGGTGTTGAGTGCATACCATCTCCAGGGTTTAATTGGCGCGTGCAGACAAAAATAAAATTACACCACATGTGGGTAAGCGAGATGAGGTTTAAAGTGGCACTGTGGAGAAGGTGAAGTTTTGCTGTACCGGTTGATCACTGCATTGTAACGATAATGAGGCTATTTTTGCTCAAAACGGAGCTTTCAATACATTATTGTTGAAAAACTTCAACAAATTAAACTAATTTGAAGTACCAGGAATAGAATGCGCTTTTTGATCATGCGGCAGAATTTTATACACAGTTAACAAGGTAACCGATCACTTGCAATGATGTAATCATGAAGGTAGCGGCAAAGTCAACTTAAGGAGAATCCGGTGGCTACGCACCGAACGAGACAAGAACGCATAGATACAAAGAGGGCCCTAACCTCAAAAGAGGGACGTCCAAATACTGTGTCCTGTGCAATGTCCGGCAAGAGAGGAGAAAATTTCTATTGTTTCAAGTTCTCCACGTAAGTCACAAAGGTTTGTCGTAGCTAACCCACATGGTGGACCAATTCTTCTTTCTCGTTGGTTCTTGAGCTCTACGCCACCGATTATGACTCGTAGATCACGTCTGAGCAATTTTTTCGGGGCTACTTTCATGTCGGAAAAGAAACAGTGCGCAGGCGCTCCATTCCTATGGAAATTTAGGCTGAGTAAAACACTCCAGAATAAAGTACACAGCTAATTTATGCTTCCTTTTATAGAGCTGCAGCGCTTACGGAGTATTTCATCCGTCACCGCAGGTCTGGTTACTTCTCCCAACTTAGCCAACACTGAGCAAGAGGCTCTGAGCAAATTATATAAATTCTACCGGCGGTGTTAATTAGGTAAGAAGCACTGTAATTCGTGTTCCGCGTTCAAGTATTCGCAATGAGGTGTAAAATAGGGCACAAAGAAAAAGAAGAGAATAAAGCTCTAAGCCACGTCCCAGCATATCTCACAAAAGTACATCGTGCAGGTGCTACTGCAACCGCTTCACTTGGGACTCTCATGAGGGAGACCACAGTGAATCCGAAGGCAGTGCACATGGAGACGGCGGCGATACTCAACCATGCTCAAGATTCGACTCTGCTGAACGCGGCTACACAGCTGAAATTAACACCGCTGCCGCCGCTCCCTGAAGTAAAGCAGAACAAGTTCGGACACACGCTCCGAAAATGCACCACATCACCCGAAGACGAAGAAACCATGAGTGACAATATCATGGAAGCCCGCCGGCCGCGGCACAATGCCACCGATCCCCGAAATGGACCTTCAGCTGTAGCTACCGAGAAGTTGAAGTGACGGACGAACACGTGAAAGGAATCAATGATTGGGGTGACCGGAAGAATGGCCACAAGTCAGCATTCATTACTAGACTCAGCGCCGCGACGCTATGCCCTCCTCTGCCACGGTGACTGCTCGTACTGCTCAGCCTGAGCCATCGGTCCTGCTCCGAAGTCCATACAGAGAACCCCCTAAGCTACCGCTGTGCGTCTTTGTTCATCCTTCAGATGAAGGTGAACAGACGGTAAAGAGCAAACAGAACGAACATCGTTTGCTCCCTGCTCGCTCAGCGGAAGAAAATTCATGGTGCGTTAGGATACTTCCAGCGTTTTTCCTACTGAGCAGCCGCTGTGCCGTGGGGAGCCACGCTTTCAGGGATACGGCGGACCGAACGAAGAAAGGTTGCGTGCTGTATGCCTCGACGACAAGCGGAGATGGCGAAGGCTGCGCACCGCCTGCAATATCTTCATAGAGTTCGACGCGGAGGCGCAGGCCTCGCGCCTCAGATTGGTGACTCTTGACGTGTCAGCTGTGAAAAGAGAAAGAGCCATATTCTTCATGCAACGCACATTACAGTGACCTACATGCCCTCCTAAAGGTACTGCAGGTGCTGCTAGCTTGCAACGAGAGCACCGTTCTGCAAAGCTTCGAGCTAGGAGTAGCCGACGGGATTAACCTCCCTATGTTTAGACATTTTTATTAACTGACCAAAGTGAATAAACTTCTATTGATGCAGGGATCTAGGCTCATAAACCTGTGGATGATTCTCATGAAAAGATAACACGTATAGCTTGAACTAAGGGTTAGAGAGAAGTGTTTCTGCGGAGAGTGCCGTTGTCGACTTCAAGAGCCGTCGTCGCATTTCCATTACTGCATGGAGAGGCTAGATTCTAACTGGACATTGCTATGTATACCGACGTTAACCCAATCCTGTTGCTTTTTACTATTTCTAAGCATGCCTTGGCGTTGAAACAGGAAGCGAGGAATTGGTTTATGGCAAGCCATTTAAGCTTCTCGAGACAGTGATATGGTTCAAGAAAACTGCCGTGTAACCAGCGCGAGGTTCAAACGTAGTCATGTGCACCGAAGGCAACGTAACCTAACTTGGCCAGTCGCAGGTACCTACGTCCGCTTCGCAAGAGCGCCGATTTGTGTGAGGTTCGTTGAGGTTCGCTTTTATGTGTTGTAATAAAAACAGCGCATGGACACAGGACAAGAGCGGAGAGAAGACACACACGGCTCTGAGATCTGCGCCGTGTGTGTCTTGCCTCGGGTCTTGTCCTGTGTCCATGCGCGGTTTTTATTTCAAGATGCACAGACAACTCGCCCAAACTACAATTTCGCTTTTATAGGTGGGAGGAGAGCGACTAAGTCGGTTTCGCTTGTTCCGAGGCTACATGATATGTTAAGCAAAAGACAGGTAATGTCTAGATCAAAAAACATGTCTTAGAAAATTCTGGACACCATGCTGGCACGTTCCGGTACAGAAAGGAAAAACCTTTCTAAACTAACATAGTAAATGAGAATTCAAGAGCGACTGTTCACTCAGACTACGGTGACACCTAAAAGACAAAGCTAATTGATTCCATAAAAATGACCTTGTAGGGCATATAGAATGGTGTCTATTCGCTTTTGCGTAGTATATTAATGTAAGTTCTTCTCCCTTATTTTGAACGGAGTGTGAGAAGTCTTTACCTTTGCAGTAAGGTATCTATGGCTGCTGGAAAAATAATAATCGTTTTGGTGGTCTGATGCTTAAAATTCTGGACTCAGCTGTTGACTCCTTCTGACAATTCCTTTGGCGATGATTCGAAATTTTTTCCATATTATACTTATGGCTAAAATGGAAGTAGAACGTGGTCGCGGTAAAAATTCATGACTATAAACGTAATAAACCCTTTTTTTTAAAGAGTAGTGTTGATTTGTGTTCCCACAGCCAAAATCGTTGCAGCGCAGTCTTTTAGGTCTTCTATGCGTCTTCTACGATACGTATAGTCGAGAGTAAGGAATGTAGCATCCCCAGAACTTAAGATCTGTTGTGTCGTCTAAAAGAAGTGAAAGTATTTTTCGCACAGTTTGATGTGAAGAACACGATGGTAAAAATGTGATGATAAAAGTGATAAAAATGTTCAGAATAAAAAAATTTTGAAAGACCACATGCAGGTAAACACTGCAACTGCTGGTGTCATCAGAAGGGCCATTTTGTTACCTACACTGGCTACACTAGCTGGCTGGTTAAAAAAATGGCCCTAGTGTGACAACGTACAGTATATAAAATTTTGCGGACATTTTTTTAAATATACATGCAATATAAATAAAAAGACTAGTTCACAACTAGACCTAGCGGCATGGGTGATAAGATATGCGATTTTTATGGTGATAATGGTCGTTTCTATGGCGCAAGGGCTTCTTTCACCCAAAGGGCGCCATAGCACAAGGTATTTTTCGACTAAACAGGGGAGTCCTAAGTCCGTTTCCCAAGGACTCCAGACCAAGTAATCATATCACCGCGCCAGAGAAAAGACTTCATACGTTGTACAGTGGGTAGCCGGCGGCATTGGCTATCATACACCTTCCTTCCCTCATACGAGGCAGAGCCTGGACCAATTAGAAGACCATTCCGGCTAATATACGAGATTTTAACGCCGTGGCCACCTTTCAGAGCGATCGAGCTGTCACGTGAAGGAAGTGGAGCGGCCAGTCGGCGTTTGGACCGAAGCGGTTGAACCGGGCACCACTTTTATTGCGATTCGTTAGTACGTCGTCGCCAAGTCACATATGTTGTCGTCGTCAAGAAGATAATGACGCGTACCCACTGCGGGGGATTTGCCAAGAAAAAAAAACGGCGATTGACAGGTGCTGCAAATATAAAAAAATGAAACTAAATAAAGGAAATAAAATTTTTCTACGGTAATACAAAAAATAGTAATTAGTAAATAAAAAGCAATGCAGATTTGTTGGTTTAAATCAACAAAACAAGCACAGTGACACTGGCGACTTAAAATGGGAATGGACTGGATAACAACCACGCAGGAAGAAGAGGAGGCCACAACCGCTTCAAAAGAATAAAAAAAAAAACAGAACAAGCCGCGCTAAGATGGCGTCAGGCGGCGATGAAGAGCTGTCCCAGAAGGAGAAGGCCCGAGTACTGGCAGACTTCTGCAAAACGGCATCAGCGGGCGAGGTCAAAGAGGACTTCAACCAGATCCACAGGATGGTCACCGGTGGGCCGCCGCGCAAGCCATCGCCCGAGTCCCTCGCTCGAGCCCGGGAGGACAAGCGGGGTACAGTAGTGGACGCTGATGGATGCGAGCACTACGAAGCCACAGGAGAAGGTCTGTGACATGTGCCCGCAGTTCACCGTCCTGGGAGCCCTGTGGAGAGGCAGACCACCGCGGACGACTCAATCATCGAACGGTCGCTGCCAATGCCCTCGCGGAAGCCTCAACCAGGTGACCCTGGAGGAGGTTCGGGGAATCAAGCCCCCGTGCCCCACCACCGAGGTGCGTGAGGCGCCCCCGTCGGATGCCGCCCAGACGCCGGGAAGCTGGACCCGACGGCATTCCTCTTGGAACTCCGGACGAAGGCACGGAATTGGAAAAAGAATCCTCGACGTTGGAGGTGCGTGATTACGGGGAAGCATCCTGAAGGCTCAAGAGAGCTTTGCGAAGAGATCAAGAGCACTTGCAAAAAGTGAACATGCGCTCAAAACCCGCCACTTGGCCATCGAGAGGAAGTACCGACTTCCTACCCTGACCCAAGAGACTGTCCTGGACATGCAGTGTGGGGTGAACGGGGCTGTTTAAATAAATTACTATCCTCCTCCCACTATCCCCCGCTCGAGTGCGCTTCCTCTTGCTGTGTTTTTCTTTCACGGCCTTGTATTCTAAAAATATAAAGATGTAATAGGCGGACAGAAAATGATTGCACAGAAAAGGCCGTCGTTGCCACTCGGTGCTAAGCGGTGCTAACACACTGACCACCTGCTTTTCTAATGGGATATGCCTCAATAATCTCTCTTTCCATCCGATCCTTTCCATGCCCAAGAAACTTAGTTTTCCGAAAAATGGGTTTACACTTAGTCTCGGCAGTGGATAGCAAGATGACCACTCTTCCCTTCTTTCACCAGATTGTAATGCTCCCTAGCTCTCTTATTAAAACAACGTCCAGTCTGACCTACCTACAAGCTGTTGCAAGTGAGCGGAGCGCTGCACAATACCTTAGTGGTGCAACAGGTGAAGCCTAGTTGTTCTTTGATAGTACAAATCAGCTTTTTCTTATTAACCCTCATAGAGCAAACGTTTGATAGCTTGCTTGGGGCCGAGAAGAGCGCGTTTACGTCGTGTCTTCTTCCAGTTTTCTTAAGGTTATAAGACACTCTGCGAAGGTACGGAATTACATGAGTTTCCATCTTGCCATCATGCTTATCTCTCTCTTTGGTTCGCTTTTTCTTTTGTAGCAACGTCTCTGCAACAGCTGACAATGAATCTGAAAGAAAGCCTGACATGCGCAATCAGATTCACTGTCTGCTGTTGCAGAAACGTTGATACAAAAAAAAGCGCACCAAACAGACAGATAAGCATGATGACAGGATGCCAACTCAAGTAATTCCGTACCTTCGCAGAGTGTCTTATAACCTTAAGAAAACTGCAAGAAGATACGACGTAAACGTGCTCTTCTCCGCCCCAAGCAAGCTATCAAAAGTTTGTACAATGAAGGTTAATAAGAAAAAGCCGATTTGTACTATCAACCACCAACTAGGTTTATCTGTTGCACCACTATGGTAGTGTACAGCGTTCCGCTCACTTGCAACAGGGTGTACATAGGTAAGACTGGACGTTGTTTTAATGAGATAGCTACGGAGCATTACAATCTCGCAAAAGAAGGGAATAGCGGTCACCTTGCTATCCACTGCCGAGACTTAAGTGTAAACCCATTTTTCGGAAAACTAAGTTTCTTGGGCATATAAAGGATCGGAGGGAAGGAGACAGTAATGAGACATATCACAATAGAAAAGCCGGTGGTCAGTGTGTTAGCACCGCTTTCTTGTCTCTTGTTGATAATGAACTGGCGTTTTTGGACCATTGCTGTTGATTGCCACGAGACGATAGTAGCGCAGTACTTAAGCTTGGGTTTCCGCACTAAAATGGAGTTCGTAATTCGTGCCTGTGCCTATTTTGTCACCGTTTTTTCGTGTTGCTACGATTTCAAGATTTAACGACATGGAGGTTGTTTATATTAATGTAAGTTCTTTTCCTTTGTTTTCAACGGAGTGTGAGAAGTCATCGCCAGCGCAGTAAGGTATGTACGGCTACTGGAAAAATAATATTCGTTTTGGTGGTTTGACGCTTAAATTTGAGGCCTCAGCGGTTGACTCCTTCTGACAATTTCTTTCGCTATGATTCGAAATTTTTTCGTGTTGCACTTTTGGTTAAACTGGAAATATGACGTGGTCGGGGTAAAACTTCACCACTATAAATGTAATAAAGAGTTTTTTTGTAAAGTGTAGATTTCATTTGTGTTCCGACAGCCAAAAGCGTTTAAGCGCACTCTTTTATATCTTGTATGCGTCGTCTACGATACATATATTCGAGAGTAAGGAATGGAGCATCCGCAGAACTTAAGATCTGTTGTGTCGTCAAAATGCAGTGAAGGTATTTTTCGCACATGTTGGTGAGAAGTACACGATCATTAAAAATTTCTTGTTTCCTTAATAATAAAAATGTTGAGAAAGAAAAATTGAAAGACAACATGCAGGTATTGATGTGGAAAGAAGGGCCATTTTTTTTACCTACACTGGCTACACTGGTGTAGCAAGACTATAATGAACTCACGATACACTGGCGGCACTAGTGTAGCCAGTGTAAGTAAAGAAATGGCCCTAGTGTGACAACGTAAAGTGTACAAAATTTTGCGGACAGTTTTGAAACATCCAAGCTATATAAGTAAAAAGACTAGTTCACAACTAGACCTAGCGGCATGGGTGATAAGATATTCGAATTTGATGGTGATAATGGTGGATTATATGGCGCAAGGCCTTCTTTTACGCAAAGGGCGCCATGGCACAAGGTATTTTTCGGCTACGCAGGGGAGTCCGACACCCGTTTCCCAAGGATTCCAGACCAGATAATCATACCACCGCGCCAGAGGAAAGATTGCATACGTTGTACCACCGATGGGTAGCCGGCGGCATTGGGTAACATACCCCGCATATCCCTCATACGAGGCGGATCCTGAACCAATTAATCCACCACTCCGGCTAATATACGAGATTTTAACGCCATGACCACCTTTCAGAGCGATCGAGCTGTGACGTGAAGGAATTGGAGCGGCCAGTCGGCGTTTGGACCGAAGCGGTTGAACCGGGCGCAGATAGTAATCCGGTGCGTTTGTTTGTTTGTTTGTTTGTTTATGGGGTTTAACTTCCCAAAGCTACTAAGGCTATGAGAGACGCCGTAGTGGAGAGCTCCGGAAATTTCGACCACCTGGGGTTTTTTAACGTGCGCTGACATCGCACAGTACACGGGGCTCTAGAATGTCTCCTCCAAAGAAATTCAACCGCCGCGCCCGGGATTGAACTCACGTCTTTCGGGTCAGCAGCCGAGCACCATACCACTGAGCCACCGCGGCGGCTTCCGGTGCGTTGGTACGCCGTCGCCAAGTTAGAGATGTTGTTGTTGTTGTTGTCCTCTTGAAGAAGATAATTACGCGTACCCACGGCGGGCGATTTGCCAAGACAAAGACGGCGACTGATAAGTGTTGAAAATGTAAAAAATGAAAATAAAAAAGGCATTAAAACCATTCAAAGGAAATACAAAACAAAAATATAAATTAATAAATAAAAAGCAATGCAGATTTGCTGGTTTAAATAAACAAATCAAACACAGCGAATCTGGTGACTGAAAATGGGAACGGATTGGAAAACAACCAGGCAGGAAGAGAAAGAGGCCACAACCGCTTCAAAACAAGAAAAAAAAACAGTACAAGCCGCGCTAAAATGGCGTCAGGCGGCGATGAAGAGCTTTGAAGGAGGAGAAGGCCAGAGGACTGGCAGACTTCTGCAAAATGGCATAAGCGGCCGACGTCAAAGAGGACTTCAACCACATCCACAGGATGGTCACCTGTGGGCCGCCGCACAAACCATCGCCCGAGTCCTTCGCTCGAGCCCGGGAGGACAAGCGGGATCCAATAGTGGACGCTGATGGATGCGAGCACTACGAAGGCACAGGAGAAGGGCTGTGGCATGTCCCCGCCGTCCACCGTCCTGGGAGCCCTGTGGAGAGCCCGACCACCGCGGACGACTCAATCAGCGAAGGGTCGCTGCCAATGCTCTTCGCGGAATCCTCACCCAGGTCTGGGTGGTGGCCCTGGAGGAGGTTCAGGGAATCAAGCACCCGTGCCCCACCACCGAGGGGCGTGAGGCGCCCCCGTCGGATGCCGCCCAGACGCCGGGAAGCTGGACCCGACGGCATTCCTCTTGGAACTCCTGACGAAGGCAGGGAACTGGAAAAGGAATCCTCGACGTTGGAGGTGCGTGACTACGCGGAAGGAACCTGAAGGCTCAAGAGAGCTTTGCGAAGAGATCAAGAGCACCTGAAAAAAGTGAACAAGCGCTCAAAACCCGCGACCTGGCCTTCAAGAGGAAGTTCCGACTTCCTACGCTGATCCAATAGACAATCCTGGACATGCAATGTGGGGTGAACTGGGCTGTTTAAATATATTACTGTCCTCCTACCACTATCCCCCGCTCGAGTGCGATTCCTCTTGCAGTGTTTTTCTTTCACGGCCTTGTATTCTAAAGACATAACGATGTAATAGGCGGACAGAAAATGATTGCGCAGAAAAGGCCGCCGCTGCCACTCGGTCCAACCGAAAATCAACATAACGTCTGCTGGGAATAGAGAGTTCTAGCACAGCGGTACGGTAAATATGCTGACCACGCGAACAACAGATGCGGCTAGTCAAGTACGCTGCATTAGCAACGGTGACCCGTTACCGTATAGCACGAGACGGCAGCCCGGCTGTGCTAAATCTCTGACTTGTCTCGTGACAAATCTCGGAAGACAAGACAGGGACCGAGCGCGGCATGCGGCATTGTGGTTTTCTCCTTCTTTTTTCGTCCTTGCTAGTGTGCTGCTCTCTATACGCCAGCCATTACGACAGATTTTTCATGCCTAACGATCTTTTGTGGTGGCAGGTCCGTACCGGTAAAGAAACAGTGCGGAGGCATTTGATTCCTGAAGAAATGCAGGCGGGCTGAAACGTTCGGAAAGAGCTTAGAGCAGCCGGTGTACATTTTTTTTTATTCAATGCCAGTTTGCAGCGGATCGCCTCTTTCACACGATGAATGTTACTTCTCCCGACTACTCTAATATTTTGCGCCTACTAGCAGTGATCTTGTATCAGCGCTTTCGTTCATATTCGCATTACGACGAAGCAAACGACCGGTCACCATTTGCGACTTATTATTAAAGATAGGAGCTTTTTTTCTCTCTTTTTCCAGAGTTTCGTTCACCCCAGCTCCTCTGACAGGTGCTGCTGTGACAGGAACTTGGGAAAATACAAAAAATGTGTGCGGCTGTCAGGAAAGTAATTAAACGCGACGCCAAATATGACTGGATACAATTGTGCTGCAGGAATAAAGATATGTGTTTATGAATGTGTAAGATACAAGCCGGGAACATTTCGTGTGTTGCCTAATAAAAGAGTAGCTTCGGCAAGGCTAACCAAGTAATTAGTTAGGCATGGTGTTGAGTGTATACCATATCCAGGGTTTAATTGGCGAGTGCAGACAAAAAAAAATTACCCCACATGTGGGTAAGCGACATGAGGTTTAAAGTGGCACTGTGGAGAAGGTGAAGTTTTGCTGTACCGGTTGATCACTGCATTTTAGCGACAAAGAGGCTATTTTCACTCAAAACGGAGCTTTCAAAGTAGTTTTGTTGAAAAATTTAAATGAATTAAACTAATTTGAAGTACCAGGAATAGAATGCGCTTTTTGATCATGCGGAAGAATTATAAACACAGTTAACAAGGACCACTTGCAATGACGTAATCATGAAGTAGCCGCAAACACAACTTAAGGAGTATCCGGTGGCGCTCGCACCGAACGAGACAAGAACGGATAGAGACAAAGAGGGCCCTAACCTCAAAAAAGGGGTCTTTAAGTACTGTGTTCTCTACAATGCGAACCGCCGGCAAGAGAGGAGAAAATATCTATTGTTTCAAGTTCTCCACATAAGTCACAAAGGTTTGTCATAGCGAACCCACAAGGTGGACCAATTCTTCTTTCTCCTTGGTTCTTGAGCTCTACGCCACAGATTATGACTCGTAGGTCACGCCTGAGCAACTTTTTCGGGGCTTATTTCATTTCGGAAAACAAAAAGTGCGCAGGCGCTCCATTCCTATGGAAATTTAGGCTGAGTAAAACACTCCTAAATAAAGTACACAGCTAATTTATGCTTTCTTTATAGAGCTGCAGCGCTTACGGAGTATTGCATCCCTAATCCGCAGGTCTGCTTACTTCTCCCAACTTATCCAACACTGAGGAGGAGGCTCTGGGCAATTTTTATAAATTCTGCCCGTTTTGTTAATTACGTAAGAAGCGCTCTAATTAGAGTTCCGTGTTCAAGTATTCGCAGTGATGTGTAAAATAGGGCAGAGAGAAAAAGAAGAGAATAAAGCTCTAAGCCACGTCCAAACATATCTCACAAAAGTACATCGTGCAGGTTCTACCGCAACCGTTTCACTTGGGACTCTCATGAGGGAGACCACAGTGAATTCGAAGGCAGTGCACATGGAGACGGCGGCGATACTCAACCATGCTCAAGATTCGAGTCTGCTGAACGCGGCTACACCGCTGAAATTAACACCGTTGCCGCCGCCCCCGGAGGTTAAGCAGCAGACCTCCTCAGGCGTAAAGCAGAACAAGCTCGGACACACGCTCCGAAGAGACACCATATCACCCGAAGACCAAGAAATCATGAGTGACAATATCATGGAACCCCGCCGGCCGCGGCACAATGCCACCCGTCCCCGAAATGGACCTTCACCTGCTGCTAGCGAGAATTTGAAGTGACGGACGAACACGTGAAAGGAATCAATGATTGGGTTGACCGGAAGAATGGCCACAAGTCAGCACTCATTACTAGACTCAGCGAAGCGACGCTATGCCCTCCACTGCCACGGTGACTGCTCCTACTGCTCAGCCTGAGCCATTGGTCTCGCTTCGAAGTCCATCCAGAGAGCCCCCTAAGCCACCGCTGTGCGTCTTTAGGACATTTCCTAGCGCTGTGCGTTAGGACATTTCCAGCGTTTTTCCTACTGAGCAGCCGCTGTGCCGTGGAGAGGCACGATTTCAGGGATACGGCAGATCGAAAGTATAAAGATTGCGTGCTGTATGCTTCGACTACAAGCGGAGATGGCGAAGGCTGCGCACCGCCTGCAATATCTTAATAGAGTTCGACGCGGAGGCGCAGGCCTCGCGCCTCAGATTGGTGACTCTTGACGTGTCAGCTGTGAAAAGAGAAAGAGCCATACTCTTCATGCAACGCACATTACAGTGAGCTACATGCCCTCCTGAAAGTACTGCAGGTGCTGCTAGCTAGCAACGCGAGCACCGTTCTGCACAGCTTCGAGTTAGGAGTAGCCGAGGGGATTAGCCTCCCTATGTTTAGCCTTTTTATTAACTGACCAAAGTGAATAAACCTGTATTGATGCAGGGATCTAGGTTCATAAACCTCTGGATGATTCTCATGAAAAGATAACACATATAGCTTCCCTATTGAAAATATTGAGCGTGGATTCTGCGTGGCTATCTTTGCGTGTTTATTGCCACGCAAAATGCGACGATTGAGCGAGGTCGCAGAACGCGAGACATCCTCACATAATTTGCGCAAGCCGAGCAAGGCTCGCAAACGCGAGACATTCTCACATAATGTGCGCAAGCTGCGCAAGTCTCGCACAACGTGAGACATCCTCGCGTAATATGCGCAAGCCGGGCGAGGCTCCCAGAATGTGCGAGAGCCGAGTCTGGCTCACAGAGCACTAGACAGTGTCAAATGGAGTTACCATCATGATACCGATAATACCTTGCATGGCTGCAAGGCTCCTCAACCGGCAGGAAAGGGCTTCGTTTTTTTCTTATTCTAGACATCACATCAGTCTCACTTCCCCCACGCACACTTCAGAATGCCCTATTCTTCCTCTTTTTTGTTTTCTAGCCGCAGAAAAATTGATAGTACACTGATGGGTGCGAGCTCAAAAAAAAATGGCTTATTATTGTAGATTTTTTGCATGGTGAAAATAACGAGTGGTCAACTCGCGGTTTTAACTAGAATTCAGAGTTCAAACTGCCAAATCAAGTTAGGTCAGAGCAGACATGACGCCATGTTCTGGCCAAACTCTGCAGCTCTGCTTGCCTCCGGTCGTAGCCAGCTTGGAGTGATATACCACTTAAAGACGGTTATTTTTATTGCAGGAATCTTCAGGCGCATTTACTTTTTTTTTCTCTTGCAACTATAATCGGATACAACTCAAGTCTGCAGTGAAGTTTCACCCACATTCAGGACCGCCGAACAGAATTCCTCCGTGCTAGAAAGTAAACCTTACTTAAACCTATTCATGCTAACTAAACAAGACGCTAATCACCAGACGAAAATATAAGCTCAGTAATTTTAATAGCTGTAATTTGTTTGATACGGTCAAAGACTGAAAACTGATTTTGTTCACTGTTGTGATTGGGAAGAGGAGTCATAGAGCTAAAAGGCCGCGGACGGTCGCCCACTGTTTCCAACTGCAGTTTTTTGTAAGTTGTATCCTACTAAAGTCACCGTTTCTCGCAGTTTTTAACAGTTCTTTTCACTCATTTGCACGATGTTTCGTAATGTCAGACTGCCACCATTCTAATAATGGCGCTGCAATCGTCAGTGCTCCTACTAGCCAAAACATTGGGGCGGGTATGTGTGATAGGTACCATCAGTGTTACTTTGTGGATGGTTCTGAATACCCCCTAAAGTCTCAAAGTATATTTTGAGGAAATCTATGCATACGCTTTATCACGTTATTCTCTGCCCAGGCGGAGGGTAGTCCTTGTTGCGTCGTTAGCACTAGTAGTAATAAACATCTTTACAGAAGGGGTTGTGAGAGAGAATGAGGAGGAATGTTGGAAACAAGTGAGACATATTCAGGAATTGTTGGTGCAGGGGGAGCGCATATGTTATGATACGGTTTACAGACGCCAAATACCATAAAAAATGAAACACTGTTATAATAAAAAAGTACATTTTAAATTGTTCTGTCGTGTTTCTGAGCCCCGCAGCCGGGTAGACGTTCAATTATGCAAAGAACGTTCGATTACCGCAAAGAAAATGTGGCTGATAAAAGTAAATACACTGACCGTTTGAAGCCTCCATGCCTTCTTTTGTTTGTTGAACACTCAGATGATTGTTGCTGGCGCCCTCTGCCTCTTTCATGCGGAAGTTTTTCATCTTACACAATTAAGTCTGTATTACAGGGGTCCCCTCAGGCATTAGGAAGGTGCCAGCCGGCGCAACTATCAGCGACGAAGCAGCCCGACGTGAGCGTGTTTTCTTCTGCCCAATCGACAGCGTCGGTCTAGCGAAGCAAAGTGTAGCACCAGTTCTCCTAGAGAGAATTGAGTGTTGGGGATCTGTTGGTGCTGAACGTCTGAACTGTGCTAGAATTTCCCCGCACTCTGCAGACTGCATACAGACTCCTCATTTGCATGTTCTTCTGTCATTGCCTGTCGTGAGCAGCTGCCGGAAGTTCAGTGCAGTGGGGAGATTCGTGCTGCCATTGAAGGTGGCCAGCGAGGTCCACCAGGTGCGGTTGCAATGCAGGAAGAAGAAGAAAAGAAAGCACGTTTGTCGGGACTCCTTCCGCCATGTCTTCCCCATCGTGGCTGTGGTCTGATTATCCATAAGTGGAAAATTGCTGAGCCTGCATTTTCGTGGGTACAAAAAGAACAGTGCAAGCATTAAGCTAGGGCTTCATGGCCAGGAATTTGGGCAAGCACTTTTATATGGCTTGGCTACCGCCTTGTGGCGCACGGCTAGTGCGCAAGCCTATTAAGATAGTACGCTGGCATCATCCGTGAAGTAAGTAATAAAGAGTATGACTTAGTGCCTTCCGAACAGCACGTGATAAGCTGCTAGCTTTAGCAGCGCTGCCTGTGCGCTGTCTCGACTTCCTGGAAACGAGTTTCACCCGCGAAAAACGCAGACAGCGAAATTTGCTCAGGCGCATAAGCAATCTTTGCGGGCGGTGACATCACGAAACTTTTCAGAGGCCCTAGCCTCTGGGCCAGCTGTAGAAACCGCAGAAGTCACGACATTGGAATACAAAATGTTCCCTGCCTTGACGCCGGCCGAACGGCCTGCACGGATGGATCGCGATTGAGCGTTGGGTGTTTTCTTTTTTTTCTCCAAGCCTGGCCTTTCTTCTTGCACAGCATTTTGCAGTGGTACCAGCACGTGAAGTGAGCCGGGAGGGAGAGGTTTATTTAGAGAGGGCGGCGGAGACGTCAGCCGGTCGGATCATTATCTGGCCTGCTACTATGCACTGGTGAAGGGGAGGAAGAGAAGAACGAGGACATCGAACACTAAGGATGGAGGTTTGTACCGTAAAATAATAGAGAGGACGGCGGTTTTCATTCGTTTCCGCTGAATCTCTGTTCTTCAGGTGCCCGTAAAATCCGTCCGAATATTATTCGTGGCTTCGGAATACATCTTGAGACAGCGGATTTGCGACAGCAGCATCTTCTCCGCACCCGAATCCGAAAACCACGACGCCACTCGCTTTAACGTGGATTTGCCAAAGGTGCACATGTGCCTGATAGCTCAGGACTCAACTGGCCTACGTTGTCTCTGGACTGAAGGTGACCGAGAGGGAGTCTTTGTCCAGCCCTGCTGACTGAAAACCTCTGGAAGCAGCCATTTAATTCATTTTCTTTAAAATATGGGCAATGAAAGATAAATTCGAAAGTGGCACAGAGCTAAGCTCCATGCAGTCAGTGCGAATTAACTAGATCCACATTTATAAATGACTCTAGCTGTGTGACCTTGAAACGGAGCACTCCCCAGTTAAAGGGCCACTTTTTTTTAACATATTGAGTCGATAACCACATCCAACTCCTCAGGGACCCCTCTGTCTGCGACATGAAACCGCTTTTAAATATAAGCTAGAAGTATTTTAAAACCGCAAAAACCAGGAAACTGAAACTGAGTTTCTACCAAACCATGACTTCACGACAGACTAGCTTATGACGTCGCAAATACTGTGACAAATTTATTGCAAAACTTGGCTTGGCTAGACTGGCAACTGCGAGCAACAGTTTGAGTCATTATTTATCTGAAACGGCGGAAAACATGCTCGAAATTTTATCCTCCAGCAGACGCAGTGGAGAACATCGACGACCGAACAAACTGTGACATCCCACTCGCAAAGCAGCCCGCAGAAATCGGCCCTACTGAGGCCACTAAATGGGAAATTTTATAATAACTTTGCGCTGTGACGCAGCGCCGCCCGGCTGAAAAATTTGGCACTGGAGACTAGAAGGCAGCGATGAACGTGCACTCAAAGCTTCAGTCAAATCCGTTGAGGTAGAAAAAACTCCACAGTTGCCCTTGAAAGCCCTTGTTTGGGGAACAATGCCTTGAAGCAACGATTCAGAGAGCAGTGAGAGAGAGCAAAGAGAGAGGAAAGAGAAGGAAAAGCGGTGAGGCTAAGCAGGGGAAGGTACCAGTTTGCGGCCGTTGAATGGGGAGAGAGGAGTGTGGCCGAACACGTCGAGGACCGCGGGCTGGTTTAACGCGAACCGCTTTAACGGGAACACTATAAATACAGTTTATCTGCTAACATAGAGCCAAGAAAGAAAAAACCCAGTTGAAAAGCACGGCAGAAAATTTTCTGTCGTCACAACAGATTTTTTGTAATGTTTTCGACCTAAAAATTTCTAGTAACAGAATTTTGTGTAGTTGCTGCAGGAAATTAGTACAGAATTACGGACTGCAGGAACGCATCGCAGAAAAAACTACAGTACTATAGAAAAATGCTGAAAAACAGAAAAATTTGTTGTTACGACAAGACTAAAAGATATTTAGTGCTATTTGTGACACGGTTTTGTGGTTTTTTTAACTGGAAAAGATCAAGTAAAAAACAGGATGTCAATTGTTGGTGCAAGTGGCGCGTCTCTTCCTTCGCATGAAGATAGCCTGTCATGACAAATTCAGCGAGGCTCATTTCTTGCTGATCATGACTTTATATCTGAAGGCGTTTTCATAAATTTAGAACATCTTTTAGGGCACTTAGTGTCTTCAAGCCACTCACTGTCTTCAAACCATTTAGTCTCTAAACCAAGCCGACACTTCCGTCCCGTTCAACATCGCTGTCCAGCTCATGTGTTGCAGCACTAAGCTGCAGATACACAGCGGCCGTGCAAAGGTCTCCAAGCCAGCGAAGAGAAAAATAAAGAGGAAGCCTTTGCAAGGATAACTTTTTTCCAAAGAAGAGACGAACACCTTCCGCCGACGATGAAGTCTGAGCATTCGACACCCAGGACAACCAGAGCGTTCACCACCAGAATGCCACTCCTGACAGTGAAGTCGGGAACGACTTGACCGCACTTTGAATTTACGGCCATACATCCGCTACAGGCCTAGGCGCTCCCCATCGTCATCCCAATCTGGCTCTGGGATGTCCCCCAGCAGCAAGGGTATTGGGTTTCCTTCCTGCACTCGGATGTACGGTTGTAGGTCTCGGGTAAGTTCCTCCATGCTGGAATTCTGCTCGAATGTAGTCCAAGGATAGGCATGCTCCCTGTCAGAGGAATAACGACGTGATGAATCCTCTAGAGGCGAACTCGCTGGAGAGCTCATGTCCGAAACAAAGCCCATCGCTGAAAGGGGTCGGGGGCTCAGATTAGGCGACTCCGAGTCGTTGATGTCTCTTGTGGACGAAGATGGCGCATCACTACAAGCAGCATAAGATTGGGAGGTGCCGCTTTGATCATGCATCTTCTTGCTCGAGCTTGGCGTTCTTGCTCCCGGCCGCGGCGTCGCAGCAAGGTGAAATGTTGCGTCGGGACCATTTGGTTTTCTTCTAGTGTAGGAATCGAAAGTGGAGTTGTCCAGAGAAGCTGATGCCGCCGCCTTTGCCATGTAGCTTTCGCCAGGTGAGTTGTAGTTGAAGGCCGCTTCGTGTGCAAACGCCCGTTGCAGCGTTGAAGTCGAGGGGGCGTTACTAGTGGTGGGTATATAACTGACTTTGATATCTCCTTCATTCGCTTCCACTGACCAAGGCAAAGCCTTGGGTTTTTTGCGTTGCCCACGAGTCACGGGAAACTCGCTGCCTCGCGGCTCTCCTTCGCATCTTCCTTCGATTTCTGTCCACTTCCGTTTTTTGGCCGACGAGTCGGGCGATGCGTAGTTGAGGTTTGCTTTTTTGCTGTGAGGCTTGTCATTGGCGCCACTTCCTTCCTTCGCGGACTCTTGAGCAGGCTCCACACATTCTGGTTGGTTGACTATCGGCCTACCACACTGGAAGCATGTGTTTACGCCAAGCAGATGAATATTTCTCAGTTGAGCCACTGGTTGATTCTGCATCGTGTCATCTTCGATCTGCATGCTTCTGAATATGGTCACCAAATCGTCCTCCTCAGGCACACCGTCCAGCGCTGTAACGACGTCAGCCGGTACGAGACCTCCAGCAGAAACCAACGCAGCACATCGACTGCATCGCTGCCTAGAGGGTGTTGAGCTGCTCCTTAGGGCTAGCATTTCGCTGCCCTCATTGTGCTCAGACTGGCCATGATCTCGGGAGGCGCTCTGTCGCCGAATGTCGTTGCGTGTAGGCCAACGGCGCATGGAAATCTGATCTTCCATTGGATAGACTATTTGAACTGGACCAGGAGCCCTGCACTTCCAAGACAAATGCCTTTGATCTGTGAAGGAACGAGTCGCATCGCCTCCAGCGCCGCTGTCGACGCCTGTTTTAGTTCCCTTGAAATGAGACAGCCCTGTTGCAAAGCAGAGAATGTGGGAGTTAGAATTAGACACAGTAGCTTGTTTTTCGGCATGCGCAGAAAGCAAGATATTTTCAGACGCACCTCTCGTATTTCGTGGACTTCCTTCTTGATGATGCATGCGCTGAGTTTGTGATGGCTGAGCTGAAATTCCGCCACTAGTTGAACCCGCTGTCTCCAGGCAAGGTTTAGCTCCAGTGGAAGACTTAGTGCTCGAAGCAGGCAAACCACCTCCTGCGTTGGCAGCAGGAGTCTTGGAAATCCCGGCGAACACGGAGGAGCTGGCAAGTGCCTGAGCACCTGTGTCATTCGTGTGTTCTGTAGGCTGCTTTGAGATCTCCCCTTGGCTCATGGCGCTGAAGGATGGCCCATGGAATACGCTCCTTCCTGGTACGGCAGCTATGGCGCCCTCACCTTGAGAACGCCTACTTCGCTTCGTTACAGCCAGTGCAGCATCGTTTGGAAGCTCCTCAAGGGGCCGCTTCCGGTTTTCCTCGGTCGAAGTGGCCAGATGTTCACTTGGGGGGTCCGGATGTGCTGGCCCCGACGGGGTAGCCGAGCCTCGCGACATCGAGCTTCGAGCTTGGCACGCAGCGGACGAAACTTCGCCGCCAGTGCCCTTCCCAGCCACTGCAGCCTCACAATATGAGAGGTTAGTATGGGAAGTCTCAGGCGCGGGGGTAGCACCAACGTAGCTTCCTGTAGGGTCAGAACAAAGCTGCTCAGCCATCGCAGCCGACGCGTGGCAGTCTGTTGCCCTCTTTTTCTTTCGTCGCCTACACCTGCTCCTTCTTCTTCCTCTTGCACGTCCTTCTCGAAAATACCATAGTGTATGGTGGGACAAGGAAGCGGAAAAAACGGAAGAAAGAGAAAGTAAGGTCAAAGGTAGAAAATTGGTTTATGGGGCTTTGAGGTCGCAAAGCGACTCAGGCTGTGAGAGACTCCGTAGGGAAGGGCTCCTGAAATTTCGACACACTGGGGTTCTTTAAGTGTACTGACGTTGCACAGTACACGGGCCTCCATCTTTTGAAGCTTTTTTGTGGCTTAGACGACCCTCAGATTATGTAACTTTATACTAGGTGTGTTAGCTAGCCCTTTCAATTGCTATCTGAAAACAAGAACACGAGTATTTGGTTTCTTTAGGATCAAATTCTGATTATGTTTGTCTGTAAATAATCAAGAAGTGTTGCCTTCTTGAACGTGTGCAGTTCGACTTTTTTGGCTCTTCGTTGATGCCCGCGTACACTTAAGCAATTGCATCCTGATGATGATGATGATGAATTTTTATGGCGCAAGGGCATCTAGGGCCAATGAGCGCCATGGCACAATATATTTTTTTTCCTAGTCAAGGTGGGGTCGAAGACCCATTTCCAATGAATTTCACCCTAAAGAAGCCGAGCACCAGACCAGGGGAAACATTGTGGCCATTATAAGTAGAAAACCAGCGGAAAGGACGCGTTCACAAGGCGAAGCACACAGGACAACGCTGGAAACACAAATAAAAATTCTTTACTTGGTGAACCGCTAACATCAGAACAGGGCGCAAATGCGCGAGAGCAACCGCAAACGTTAACAAAACAACAAACACAAAATTGATTAAGCGCTCGAAGATTGCATGTGGCAACCTATGTCCCATTGATGAAACTGTACCCTTTTGCCGTGAGCCTAACAGAGCTGTCGCTGACGCACGTTTGCTGGAGCTACTCTCCACGGACTAAGAAACGCGTGCTAGAGAATTGCTAGAGAAGGTTATTTTAGGATGGCCCAATTTTGTCAGTGCATCGCAAATTGTTTACGTGGCCGTCGGCAGTTTGCACAAATCGGCAACGAACCCTTCTGCTATATCCTCGATCCTGTATGGTGTACCGCTGGTTGTTTTATTCCGTTTTCTGTTTCCTCTTGTTGTGAGCGACTTATCAAACCAAGTAGAAGCCAAAATTAGGCAGTTCGCACATGACTGCGTGCTGTACCGAAGAGTCAAAAGCAGACAAGATGAAATAAGTATAAAAAAGAATGTTGGTTCGTTAGCTGAACGGTGCACGAAGCGGCAATTCTCAACTGGGACGAAACAGCTTCAATTAAGGTATACCGAAAAAGAAACGTAAAATCAGTTTCCTGTATGCCGACGACGGCATCACCCTTAAGATTGTTACCAAGCATAAATACATAGGCGTCAATGTGTCAGCAAACAACGGATGGACTGAGCTCGTAGCAAATAAAGAGATGCGAAAGTTGTTGCTCCTGATAGCAACCCTGTAGTATTCTACCAAGGAAGCCAAGCTTTTCGTTCCTGTAATTATCACACAGTCCTTTTTACAAGACGCGAGCATTACCTGGTTCCCGTTTACCGATGATAAATGGCTGTGGCCGAGAATGTCCCGCAAAAAGCTGCGCGGTTTATATTGAACAAACATATAATGCACAGGCTCACCGATTACATTGCCCTTTTTTTGTCGTGCGTCGCTTCACCATCTGAAGTTACAGTCTCTTTTCGCTCATGACAAGCTTAAAGTTGACCCTTCTCGCCCGACATACGCTCACCGCGGACACATGCATCGCCCTGGCATTGGAACTTCAAGCCATTTACAATGCCACTGCTTTCCTTCCGCTCGTTTCCACATTCAATGCAGTTCATCTTTACACCGACTTCCTCGCCGCCCTTAAACAGCATAAGGCATTTCGGCGCTCATTCCATACTACACTATCAATTCATCTGCTCTGCGTAAAGTACCCATGTCCTGTACGCATACACTGGATTCGCGGCCATGCTCACGATCCACATAACATTCAAGCGGATGCCATGACTCACACTGACACATCAGACGATCCACCACCTTCCCCTCTTCCCCCAGATGCGTTCCTGTCCAATGTCTCCGATTCACAAGCTCTGCGCCAGCGAACACTCGCTCTAAAATCTCCGTGTTCGCACCCTCTTCCCCGTAGTCTTACACGGCAGGAGGAGGTATCAGTGCGCCGGATTTGGGCAGGGGTGGGTCTGACCCCATCTGTCCGTCATCGGTGGCGTCGTAAAGATCTGCCTACAACTCACAGGCGCCCTTACAGCGGCGCTGCACCGGCCATTTGTGATGTGCGGCACCTATTGTGGAGTTGCCCGCCTCTATTATAAAACGGCTTCTCAGGGAGGTCGGCCTGCGGTAGAACGGCGATGGAGACTACGTGAAGGGAACTATGAACAATCAGTTCACCAGCAGCCCATACGACTGCCTCGCAGAAACTGGTCTCCACCCCTTCTTTTAACTTTCTATATCCTGCATTCCACTCCCCCTTTCTCACCTTATGCCTCATGGCAGACTTCTCGAATTAAAAAAAGTAGACTCTGCCACACATGCCCAACATTCTTGGTCAATAATTACGAATATTGGAAAAATGTACTGTAGTTGTATAGAAATATTGAAAGTAATGGTCCATTCTTCGGTTATGCAGCAAAATCTTTCTTTTGTACTGTTTCCCTCGCTCGCATCGAGCAGTTAGGACTGGCGTATTAAATCAATGGTGAACGCTTTTGACGATCGCAATCACGGTAACAGGAAAAAGAAATGCGAGCTTGTAGACGACAGATTTGCGCATATATTCATTGTTATGATGAAATCATAGAATACGTGAAAAAGCTGTGTTGATGAAATCTTTTCTGCTCAAAAATGCCTTTGTCCAGGATTGTTGAGTATGTACAGCCCCCGTCAAAAATATACAGCCCACTGAGCACGGCCGCGAAGCGGGTGCAGGACCCATTGGTGGCGTCCCCGTCTTGCAAGCGCGATGGTTGCGAGGGTATAGAGGGTGAGGGTGAAAGGCTCCGTTCCTTTCAGGCGGGCGAGGGAGACAGAGTCGCGCTGGCTGCGCAATAGTAAGTGTGGCGTTCGTGGTATTACTTCTTTGCCGGCGCCTGAGCGGGAGCGCTTGCATCGCGGCAAAACGCAGAGTCACCTTCGGAAGCTGCTCCCAAGCAGGGGTCCGCGGTGCGAGCAGCAATGCTGGCAAAGCTCTCGGGGGCGCTCCAAGATGAGGCGTGGCAACTTCGCGCTAGCGCGGACTATGTGCTAAGTAACTGCAGTGGCCGTACAGATTCCGTACGGGCTTCGCCAGTGAAGGAAACGAAAGAAAAAGAAAAGGCTTCGAGCCCGCATAGCGCATGACAAGCCATGCGCTGTGCTCGCTTCCTTTCAGGCTCCTGTTATGAGTTTGTTGCTAGCACTTAGCAGACATTTCCATCCCTAGCTTCAAGGAGCAACCGTAAGCAACTCACTCTGCTGGGCATCTTGCTGCATTGAAAAAAGTAATTTACTATCGACAGGTCGACGAAAGGTATATAATAAGCATAAAACTCCCTACTTTTGAATGTCCCGTAACCGGCGGCTGCATGCCATTATTACAGGGTGAGAAACCTGGAGCCATTTTTGCAGCGAAGCTGAATTCCACCCAAACGATTACAAAGGAAGCCGGACAGCGCTTAAGGACACAATCTTTTTAAACGCGTTTGTTCTCCGCGCGCTTCTATGCAGGAATATTCTGCGCTGCAGCAGGCACGCGTGCCCAATTTCAGTATCTGTTTCAAAGAAACAAACGCTTGATTTTTGCACCCATAAACTTTTCCGTCTGTGGATTTTAGGATGTTTCGGAATTTTCAGAAAAGCATCAGGGCTCATTTAACTTGAAACAAGCTTTAGTTGTCACGAATGGTGTGCTTTATCGCGCATTGCAAGGAATAATTTTGAGACCATGATGATTGCTTCGAGCATGTCTATCTTGCATTGTTTAATAAAAACTATAGTCCCAGTTGCTCGCGCAAGACGTTGCTGAAATTTCACTTCTACCAGTTTCTGGTTTCTTGTATCCAATAGTAAATTCGTAGTTGGTTGTATGCGTTTTACCGTCCCAAAGTGACTCATGCTATGAGGGGCGCCGTAGCGGAGGGCTTCGGGTAATTTCGATCACATGGGGGTCTTTACCGTGCACTGACAACGCACAGGACACGGGCCTCTAAAATTTCGCCTCAATCTCAATGCGACCGCCGTGGCCGGGATCGAACTCACGTCTTCCGCTTGAGCAGCCCAGCGCCGTAACCACTGAGCCATCGCGGCAGCCTAGGTGTGCAGCAGACCAAGATGCTTAGGGCTGCTGCTTGAAGCTTGGGATGGAAATGGGAAGATTACGAAAGGACTAGTAACAAACACATTAAAGAAGCCTTAAAGAAATTGAGCACAGTGCATGGCTTGTTGTCATGCGCTATGCGGGCTCGAAGCCTTTTCTTTTTCCTTCACTGGCGAAGCACGTACGGAATCTGCACGGCCGCTGCGGTTACTTAGCGCATAGTCCGCGCTAGCGCGAAGAAGTTGCCCCGGCTTATCTTCGAGCGCCCCCGAGAACATTCCTGCTCGCACCGCGCACCCCTGCTTGAGAGCAGCTTCCGAAGGTGGCTCTGCGTTTTGCCTCGATGCAAGCGCCCCCGCTCAGGCGCAAGTAATACCACGAACGCCGCACTTACTATTGCGTAGCCAGCGGGACTCTGTCTCCCTCGCCCGCGTGAAAGGAAGGGAGCCTTTCACACTCACCATCTATACCATGGAGGAAGGAAACCATAGGAGAGGCTCTCGCTATCCGAGCCGCGTGACAAAAAATTCAGGGGGCGCTTTGACTGTCTAAAGTGCATAGAGGCGAAAGCGTTTTCCGCACCGCTTTTACTGCCTCTGTGGCACTGGTGGCGTCACATGTAATTGAGTACTAATTACTAAGTGATGACAAATCGCTAATTAATGGTTAATTACTGATTTATGCCTGAATACTAACCGACAGCCTGGCGCGGCGCGAAATCGTCTGCTCGCGCCGCTCGCGTTGATCTTCGCGGCGCTCGCATGCCATTGGCTGAGAAAACGGCCAAGTGTCATGGCGGAGCCCTCGCTTCCGGCTTCAAAAAATGTGACGTAGCAGCCTCTCCTCTTTTCCTTCTTTCCTCCATGATCTATACCCTCTCACTGAGCGCGATTGCGCGACGGGGCGCCACCACTCGGCACTGCAGGCGCTCCGCGGCCGTGCGCGGTGGGCTGTATATTTTTGACGGGGGCTGTACGTTATTTTCGACCTTTCCGGAGTAACTCTCATAAGCAAAAGCTCGCACTGGAGGGATGTTTGCGTGCAAATATTACGTTTAGTTCTTCCCGTTTTCCGGGAGCCGTGTGAAAGTGAAACGCTCTAGACCTGTCGATGGTTGCAAAGCCTACTATCGAGAAACTCTTGTAAGTGCTCGCAAAATTGTTTTGTCAACGAACAAAGCGTGATGTAGATTTTTCACGTTTTAAAAATTTTCCTGCTTGTTTTAAGAATTTCGAATTTTTCTTGTGTCATATACTATGTGAAACTAGACACTCATTACGCGTTATCATTTTATGTTTCTTTCAATGCATGCTACACTTTTAACTTTGAGCGCCTGCATAACTTCGGGTTTTAAACCCAGAACTGCAAACCCACTTCGTGTAGGTAAACCTATAGTTCCTGTAAAAATCCCCGAAGGGATTTACAATGTCATGAAATAAATAAATAATTAATTAATAAAAGTAATTTGAGACCACTTACTTCCAGTATTATATTGTCTTCCCTCCAATTTTCCTTTCCTCACGGTGCAGTGGTTCCTCTGGTCGTCTTTTGGCCTCGAAGTTGCGTCCGTCGATGCGAGTAGAGGCCGGATGCATAGATGTGATGGTTTCCTTTTGTTGCGAAAGCAACACTACTCGAGTCGCCAAGTCATTTCGCGGAGCTGATGAAAGGCCATACTGCGCATGCGCGAGGAGCATTGACGTCATACGGCACCCGGCTGGCGCGGCACCGCCGCCGCACCACGGGTGACTCAGACGTGCCGCCGCCGCGCTCGCCAGTTGCGCATGCGCACTAGCGGCGCATACCTAGCGTGCCGGGGCCGCCGCCGCTGCCGCGTGCTCTCCATCGCCTCTCTCTCTCTCCTCATTGCTTTTGCAATCCTAAAGTTATAACCAGAGCTAAACCACTGCCAATTTTCTTTAAAGAGTGCTCAAAATATTTAGCGAGATGGTCGCCAATGAACAAAACTTCCGGACTCCGAAGATATGACGGAAATAGCTGAACTTTAAAGGTTGACCAATGCGTGCAAGGCAAGCAGCATGAAGAAGTACAGCATGAAAAGGTCTGATCAAGCTTTAAAGCATACGCGAAGCCTGAATGCAAGCTAATATTTGTAAACACCAATAAAGAAACCGTACTGCTAAGAAGAGACGAGGTGACAGTGCTATCAGTTTATTAGGTGATAGAGTTAAACAGGAGCCGAATTACGTAAGGATTTTTTTAGTAGCCGGCATTACCAGGATGCTAATGGCTGAGGTATAGCTCGGTCGATAATTGAGAATTGCGGTGGCAACGCAGGAGGAAGAAGAGAGAGCCTCGGAATTACTGCAGAGGGGAAGAGCAGGAGGTGAACGCTATCACTCGTCTCGACGTGTACCCGCTGCCCCGCCTCGACGATGCACTTGACCGCCTGAAGGGGGCCCGTTATTTTTCCACCCTAGATCTGCTCTCGGGCTACTGGCAGGTGCCTGTTCACCCCGATGATGTGGAAAAGACAGCATTCGTGACTCCTGACGGCCTCTACCAATTCAACCGTATGCCGTTCGGTCTCTCAAATGCTCCAGCCACCTTTCAGCGCCTCATGGACCGCGTCTTAGGCCATATGAAGTGGACTATGGCGCTGGTCTACCTGGATGACGTCATTGTCTATGCGGCCACGTTTGATGAACACCAAAGGCGACTCAAACTCGTCCTCGAAGCCCTTACCTCTGCTGGGCTTCGCTTAAAACCAAAGAAATGTTTCTTCGGTTTCGCAGAGGTCACGTACTTGGGTCACGTTGTGAGCCGGCATGGCATCCGTCCCGACCCGGAGAAGCTAAAAGCGCTTACGGCTTACGAAGCTCCCACCACTGCCAAGGAGCTCAAAAGTTTCCTCGGATTTGCTTCATACTTCCGTCGTTTTATACCCAACTTTGCCAAGCGAAGCGCTCCGTTGACCGCCCTACTGAAGAAGTATGCAGCGTGGAGTTGGACACCGGCCCAACAGCTCGCGTTCCTTGACGTCAAGCACGCGCTCCTCGAGCCTCCTACGTTGGCCCATTACAACGAATCGGCCCCCATCGTCCTCCACACGGATGCCAGCCAAGATGGGCTCGGCGCTGTCCTTCTGCAGGAAGACGAGTCTGGTGACCATAAAGTCCTAGCTTATGCCAGCCGCCAGCTTTCCGACGTTGAGCGCCGCCGCCACTCTTCAGAACTCGAGTGCCTCGCCGTTGTCTGGGCCGTCGAGAAGTTCCGTCCCTACTTGTACGGCCGTCACTTTACCATCGTCACGGACAATAGCGCTCTGACTTGGCTGCAGTCTGCCAAACACTTAAATGCCAAGATTGCACGCTGGTCCCTGCAACTTCAAGAGTATGATTTCACCATAGTGCATCGGCGCGGCTCTGCAAATCAGGATGCCGATTTCCTTTCTCGCCACCCTTGTTCCGTGACAGCTTTGACGGACCTCAGGACTGCGCAAGCGCAAGATCCCGACGTTGCTGCCATAATCCACTCCCTTGGCACCGCCGTCGGCGCAGGTCTCCGCAAACTGCGCCGGGTCTATCAAATGAAGGATAACCTCTTGTGTCATGTGAAGTGGTTCCGTGGTCGACCACCCGTGTGGTTGCCAGTTGTGCCGGCAACACTGCGGTCGCAAATCTTGCGCGGCCTACACGACGCTCCCACGGCTGGTCACCTCGGTCGCAGCAAAACCTACGCACGAGTGTCGGATCGCTTTTGGTGGCCTAATATGTCCAGAGACGTCAAGGAACACGTGGCGTCCTGCCAGACGTGCCAGTTCAGGAAGTCATCCACACGAGTAACCAAGCCACCCCCGCAGGAGTTTTCGCCGCCGAGTTCACCTTTCGAACTGGTTGGACTGGATCATTTGGGCCCGTTCCCGAAGACACGCGCCGGCAACCGGTATATTCTGGTTGCGGTCGACTACTTCTCCAAGTGGGTCGAAGCACTGCCCGTTCCCGACACGTCGTCCGCTCATGCCGTCTTGTTTGTGGAACAACATCTTGCTCTTCGGCATGGTGTGCCACAACGCCTCATCACGGACCGCGGGAGCTGCTTTATGTCCCAAGAATTTGAGCGTGCCCTCCGCTCCTTCGGCATTGCGCATTCCACTACATCCGTCAATCATCCCCAGTGCAATGGCCTCGTGGAGCGTGTCAACCGCACCCTTACGGATATACTCGCCTCCTACGTCGCTCCGTCCCACACAAACTGGGATCGTTTTGTTTCTACTGCAGCTTTCGCACTCAACACTGCGGCTCAAGAAACAACGCATGTCACGCCGTTCTCAGTCGTCTATGGCAGAACGCCCTCCATCCCTCTCGACGCGCAGTTGGGCCTTCGCCATCCTACTGCGTCACCGACTGACTGCGCCCAACGACTTCGTTCCGCCCGCCTCGACGCTCAGCGCAACCTTCTCACGGCCCATGCGCGTGCGCAAGTGGCCAATGCTGCAGCACCACCACCTCCCTCCTTTCGGTCCGGTGACTTGGTCCTCGTTCGCCGCACCATCCGCGCGACTGGCCGTGCCGCGAAGCTCTTGCCCCGATACCGCGGCCCTTACCGTGTAGTTGCACGGCTCGGCCCCGTTACGTACCGTCTAGAAGACCTCCCCGAGCTTCGACCACGCGGTGTACACCACATTTTTCCGGAACATGTCTCCAACATGAAGAGCTATGTCTCCGGCACCCACCGTGATCCCGACTTGGCTCCCACGTCCTCCCTAGTGCCGCCCTCCCGTACCAGCACCAGGCCTCCCTTCCTGAATGCCGCCCCTTAAGTGGAGCGCTGCTCCGTGAACGCAATCCCAAGTCCCGCGGTGCGAGAAGCCCTCGCAGTTTTCGTACGGCGAGGAGTCGCCTACAAGCAGCCCCGGGATCTACCGGGACCGTCTCGTGTCAGACGACACTGTCATCACAACGTGACGATACCTCCTGCGCACCAAGCTGCGCCGGTGCGAAGAACCTCAGCCCGGGCTCATCGGGACGAGTTCGATGCCGCCTGCAAAGCGAAGAACGCGCTAGGGGACACCAGCGGTGTCTTCTCCTTCTTATCTTGGAGGCTGGAAGAGACTCTTATCTTCCACCTCTTCCCCCCCCCCCCCCCCCCCGGTGGAAAGATGTAACGGCATACGACCTTCGCAACCAAGAGCGCGCTGCGGTATACAAATAAAGAAGAGGCGCGGGGCGAGCGCGAGGGGAGAGCGCGCGGCGCTAGCGCGTGAGGTAGAGAACAAAGGTGATTCGCCCCGGCCGGTTATGTCTGAGTCTCCTGTGTCTGAGTCTCTGTGCCTTTCTCTGCGCGGGCCCGCCGTCCCGTAACAGTATCAAGCTACTGCACACCAGTTAAAGGACGGTGCAGGCGTTGCGCTAGAATAATTTGCCACCATTTATGCACATTGGCTTATGGCATGAGTCGTACTAGACGAGGGGCTACATTGCAATAGCGTACAAGAAATGGGGTACCAGTTACCTTAAAAATCAGAGAGATTTACCCATTACGCCTTGCTCCATAGTAACTGTACCTGGTCAGTTGCTGGTAGAATCAGCGCTACGTTAGAGGTCATTGTTCCAAGGGAACAAAATTGTTTTATCAAAGAATACTCAACAAAAGACGGTATTTCCAGAACCAGTGAAGTTGTAGAGAATTACGCACTATATAACCCAAAATATAAACTGATCAACGGAGCTCAGGCGTGACGGAACCAAACCCTTGAACACCCACAACGTCTGCGATCCCGCTAACTTCGTTAGAGAGGAGCATATACGGAAGCGACCTGTAATAATTACGGCGGAAGAGAGCGTTTAACACTAAGACTGGTGCGGAAATTTTAACGAAATAGATGGGTATGAATCAGCACTTACCGCCCGAAGGCCAACCCTGTACAGAGAAAATATTTCCATGCACGCCTTTCTGTTACACTGTGAGACGTGTATCGAAATTACTTGTGTCGAAATGTTAATTAATGATTTCGCAAAAGATCATAGATCCGATTGGGGGCCACAAACTTTTTATAAGAAAGAATGTAGTTGCAGTCAGTTTGAAACAAGTGAATTACGAGACACCGGGACGCCGTCTTGAATTCGACCTTTAAAGGGAAACTGCATAGGTTTTAGAAATCAGCGAGCTTAAGAGGGTCGAATGTGTGAAACTTGGAGGTAAAGCATGCGAAGTCTTTTTGGGCTAGCACTTGAAATAGTGAAGTAATCGCCTATTAAAATCCGGACGCCCTTCAAGCTTCTCCGCAGCGCACAACGCCAAGTGGGGGGCGCATAATGACGTCATCGAAGGTATCGGTACATTTCCAACGCACAAATGCCTGCTTTGAAAGAAAAAAACCAAGGCCACCGAAGGCGAACCCTGCCGAGAGTTGTTTGGCAGCGTCTAAAGCGTGAGGGCAGGATATGGCTGACGACAGCGGTAATTTGAAATCATACCTTCCGTGACGTCACGCTGAGTTTTCCCGCACTCCTCCAGTGCATTGAGGAGAAGCGCAAAATTCAATCGTCGATTACGTCACTATTTTAAGCGCTAGTGCAAAAACACTTGGCATGCTTTACGTACAGCTTACATAGATTTGAGTCCTTGAATATTGCGAAATTTTCAAAAAAGTGCTGCAGCTGCCCTTTAAGGGCATCCACGACCGCTTCAGCAGAGGCAGTCGGGACGCATGGGGGCCAGACCGCTGCGACCAAAAAAGTTGAAGCAAGGAAATTTCAAAACGTATTTTTGTTAACAGTACCCATCTCGAAATTAGGACGGAATCTATCTTCGTGGAGCAATACCGTATTGCCGGCGAAAACTAGTTCTGAGGCAATGTTTCAAAGGCGCTTTCAAAAGGAGGAGGAGAGCGCATCGTAGGCACCCTGGCGTACAAAACACAGCACGTCTAAAATTCAACGGTTACGCAGCCTCAGTCCAGAGTTTTCGGGCCTGATATGCTTAAGGGTCGTGTAGTGGGATATTCACGGCACTCCCGAAGCTGGACACCTCCGGAGAGGGCGAAAATCGGCATCATTCATTTATTCAGGTATTCTCACGAATATATTACAGACTTCCTCGGAGGCGGGACGGTCACTGAGCATCAAATGAATTTAATGATGAAAAATTAGAATGTACACCAGAAGGACGCCACATGTAGGAGCAATAATTTCTCATCTGCTCTTTAACGTCACCATGCTCGAACTTCCAA
Organism: Amblyomma mixtum; assembly: GCF_055824585.1. Classification (NCBI taxonomy): domain Eukaryota; kingdom Metazoa; phylum Arthropoda; class Arachnida; order Ixodida; family Ixodidae; genus Amblyomma; species Amblyomma mixtum. The sequence goes on along the minus strand of NC_143014.1, from coordinate 335,329,172 downwards.
GCGAATTTAACCGGATCCCATGCGTTATACGGGCTGTCTACGACGACTACATCATGCCTAGGAAAGACAGCGGAGGCGGTGGAAAAGTATGCACGATAGCGTGGGTAAAGATGCGCCCCACTAAAGTCACGACACCTGTTGCTACGGGAGCAATCAAGACAGGTAGCAAGGTAGACTCACATCAATAAAAAAATCAATCCTGATGAAAAGAGCTACAAAGGGTAAACTATAAGGGTAAAAACCTCTAAAGGAAGCCACAAAGCAGCTACTTAGACTCCTAAGACGAATAACCACCAAATCTCACAAAATGAAAGAGGAGGAAACCATGCGCTTAATACGGGCGTCGGTACTAAGCCGCCTAATGTAAGCCCCATCGCTTCCCGTCAAAAAAGCTGGGAAGAAGCAAATAACTCCTTGATCAGGATGGTGTACAAAGGCACGGGGGACATCATCAAAAACCTATGGAAAAAAATGCTTCTCGCGCTAGGCCTTCATAACACACTAGAAGAGCACACAGCTGCTCACTTATCGCCTGAATATGAACGACTATCAAGCAAGAGACCCTGCAGAGCAGTGCTATACAAGCTAGGTCTACATTACGTTCCTGTCCGCGGGTTGAGAGCTGTCATTAGTCAACCTCTCAAAGGACAGATAATCATCAGCCAAATACAAAGAAATATGCATCCGGTCTATAATAAATAAAGACGGACTGAAGGATCAAAAGCATTGGAGACAAAATTCTAAAGACTACCCGGCGTGGCCTTTGTTGATGCAAAAAATGCAGCTCGAAATTACGCCTTGGGTACAATTGCGCTGCCCGCACACAAAAACTTAATAAAACACACTACGGCCTGAGTTGCTTTGGGACGTTAAACCCGAATAAACGAAACCAAACCAAACACGCGACTGAAGTGACTAAGATTGCTTGGGCTCCGGGTAACAACTGCTCCCAAGGTAAAAACAGCACACACGATCCCGGTCGAGGTTCGACAGACCGAGTGCTTGGTGGGGAAGATGGCGATAACATGTTCATCTAATCACTTTCAGGGAATCATAGCACTGCAACCTACAAAGAACGGAATCTCCGGAGGCACACAATACTTTCTCCAAGGCCAGGAAAGTGGCCTGGAGGCAGCTCTAATACCTTCGTACACGCGTCACTTCTGAGCACGATATACCCGGAATTCCTCGCAGCTCCTTGCAATACATGTGGAGAGTAACCTTATATCTTATGATTTAGGTATGCAGTGACTATTCAGTCTACAACCACACTGGAGCAGTGGGAGGCTATGCTTCTCGCTTCGGCACGGTCTCTTTGGTGCGCATGGTGAGCGGTCATAAGCTGGAAGTGGGCTCTGGGGAACGCGTAGTGGCTCACACCGTTTGAAATTCGAACACCAGCGGTTCTTCATCGTGCCAGACCATCGCACTGCACACAGGCGATTTTAGATGTCGCATCCACGCAAAAGCGGCCACCGCTGCATGGATTCGATTCTACAAACTTTGCTTTGGAGCTAAGCGCCATAAGCCCAGAGCCATAGGCTGAGTTGCTTTGGGACGTTAAACCCCAATAAAACCAAACGAAACCACTGGTTTCCGGGCGTATACCCTATAGGCGTATGCACAGAATTGTGGAAGCCGTTGTTTAAAGAAGCTTTTACAGTGCACTCAAACTTTCTGCTGGGTAACATTCATTGCACTTGCGTTCGAATTCCTCCAAATATCTCAGGTTAGGGATGACAATGAGCAATATTCTGCATTTGAGCGTCTTTTTGAATCATTTCACCATGAAGTTTAATCATATATTCGAAGTCGCCTTGGAAGATTAGAATCTCCAATATCAGAAACATCGCGGCGCTTCCATTAATTTTCCCGAATACATATTCCAGAGCGTCGCATACGCCGTAGTGCAGAGATGGTTTTGGCGGAGTTTACTCCTCTCCAGGGTTTGCTCAGAACGTGTATTGGGCACGGTCGCTTCAGTGCGCATAATATGCAGAGCTAAACTGCACTTGGGTTCTGATGGATGCGTAGTGGTTGACTCCGTTTGAATTTCGAGCACCTAGAGTTCTTTAACGTGCAAGACCGTCGCACTGTACACGGACGTATGAAGATTTCGAATCTACCGAAACACCGCCGGAGAGTAAGAGCGGTTTCAGGAAACGGTCGGTCGCAAGCATGAGTCAAGTTTTGACGCGTAAAGATTGCCCTGGTTAGATGCACAGTTATTCTAGGCTGTGTTGGTGGAGCGCAATAAAGGTGCAAGAGTAATGAAGCTGCCTCGGGAAAGAGCATATATTGATAAAGAGTAAATACTATCATTTCTCTAGGAAATTTCTCTGGAAGGACAAGGCAGACTTTTGCCGTAATAGGGAGATAAATTGCTACAATTCCCACTACTGATCTGATCGCCATAAGCACTTGCTCCGAGAACCCAACCACCAAGCCCAGTAGTAAGTGATTGTCTCGTGTAGCATTTAGTGAGATCCAACAGTGGGTCAACGCTTCCTAGACGAAAATCTAACAGAAAAATCATACACGCCAAGCATTCTAAGTGGTGTTGGCGATTTTATGTATGATAGCCGCTTAAGTCCATGGCTCGTGGTTTAAACACGGTGGGGCGCCTGCGCACTTCTCGCCGCGTGTAAGGGGCTGGCTTGAGTGGAACTTCACCGGTGAGTGGGTACGGCGCACTGGACCCATGTTCTTGCCACCTAGGTCACCCGACCTAACTGCATTAGATTTCTTTCTTTAGGGCTACGTCAAGATCGAAGTCTTCGCAGCTGAACCTGAAGGAAAAATTAACACAACACGTGCCACTCTATCCTCGAAGGCCGGGAAACGAATGCTAGAGTTCAGAAAGGACAAATTCATGACATGCGTGGTGGATTAAGGCAATCACTCTGATTATTACAGGTGAATAAACCTTAGCCCCGAGATACGACAGGGCAGCATTCGTCAGTTGACTTCTTTTGCAGTTATTTTGGGGGAAAATAATAAATTGCCAGCCAACAGCGCGCCCACCACTCCTTTCTTGCCTGATCCAGAGCGGAAATAGAAAATTTGTGCGTTATCTACAAACTGCTTATTAGAGGCGGCTGACGGCAGAAAACGTGCCGCCAATTTCAATGCTAACGACAAAATAAGGGCGCGTGCGGCCCACGGCAGCAGGGACAATGCGCTTATCTCGAACGCCTCTCTGCCCCACTCGCAGCTGGCCTCGGTGCCGTGTAGGCACACAACCACAAACGGTTGTCGCCATCATTTCGTCAGTCCCCTAAAAAGTATTGTGGATGGGTTTATAGCGCACTCTGAGCATCCGGTTTCCGCATCGGATTTGAAAGGGCTGGGAACTCATGCGTGAATATCTTAATAACAGTTGCACTTACGAATGTGCTGCAAATTGCCCTCTTTGTCATTGCTGTCTTCAAAACTGTGGTGAAAATATGCGGCATAAAACAAAGAAATATAAAAGACAATTAACGAAATTCCGCTAATTATGTAACTCCGTACACTGTGCCCTTATCTTGTGTCCGCCAAGCCGAATACACATTCAGTCAAGGCGGCATTCACGATAGGATCATAGTGTGCACTCTATGCTCTTTATACTGCAAATGGCGGAAGCGAACTGTCAGCGAAACCGAGGAGCACGGGGATTTTTTGGAAATTTTTTGTAGTTTTATCAATGGAAGAATAATAAAAACAGAAGAAAAAATTGCCGACGATTGCCTTTCTTCCTAATGCGAAATTTGAGAGCAGCTCATCAGCTGTTTCAGCTTTTGGATAGACTGAGGCGAAGAATTCGAGCAAGTCGTGTATGCACAATTACAGGCAACTTGCTATTTTTCACACGTATTCCTTCTTCAAGAAACACTCCACTAACAGTTCTTGATTGTCATGAAAAAAGGTTTGTGGACGGAGAAATAGATGGATATATGCTTGACTTGCTGCACCAATGCCTGGTTCTCAAGTGCGAGTTCTGCGCGAGTTTTTGACGAGGTTGTCGCAGCTGTGGGAGCCGTTACGAGCGAGTGGAACGGGATCTTCTCCCGCATAAGTGGTGAGAAATTCCCGCTTGGTTTATATCTATATTAAAGTCCCCAGCCACCCTGCCATGCTGGCAGGAGGCAGCGTTTCTGGCACAAGGTTGTCAATGCCAAAGCATGCAGCGCACATCTGTCAATACCACCACGTAGCTTAAAGCGCGATTGAGGTGTCCACTGTTCCAAGAGGGCAATTACGCGCCTCCCTCGGGTTTCCACCGAGATGGTTGAGACAGATACAGCGCATTTCCGTTTCCTAAAAAAATACCGAGGACACTTTGGAAATTCTAAAGTGTGTGTGGCGAAAGCCTTGTGGTCAACCCACTGCCGTTTCCCCGAACCGCTTGGCGCGGAATCACTGGGCCGCTTTGGAGCCGTGCGTCGCACTCACTCGACTGAAATGACACGCCCGGCGAAGGCGCGGCGGTGAGCTGCCACCGCCGATGCGCGAGCACTCGGTATTCCGCTACAGTGTGACTCACCGTTGCTATGCCCAGCTGCGCCCCCCGCTGGCGCGCCGGTCGCTAAGGGGGGGGGGGAGGAGGTTGAGCTTTTGGTTTGGTTTATTGGGGTTTAACGTCCCAAAGCAACTCAGGCTATATGAGACGCAGTAATGAAGGGTTCCGGAAATTTCGACCACCTGGGGTTCTTTAACGTGCACTGACATCTCACAGTACACGGGCCTCTAGAATTTCGCCTTCAACGAAATTCAGCCGCCCCGGCCGGGACCGAACCCGCGCCTTTCCGGATAGCAGCCGAGAGCTGTAACCACTCAGCCACCGCGGCGGGGCAGGTTGCTCTTTTACCTTCTCATTTCCAAGCTCCCGCTCCATCACTGCTGGTTATAACGGACAGCGGCGGCGGCGACGCCGCGAAACGCAGGAACGGGCGCCTAGCAGCTGCGTTCTAAAACGACCACATTTTAGCGGTGGGATGTGGTTCTCTATCTGCGCGAAATTAGGAGGCCGTGGATAGTACCCATTGATAAAAATACACAGATAAAAAAAATCCCCATGCTGCTTGGTTTCGGTGACGTTTTGGCTTCAGTCATTTCTGTCATCACGAGCCTCTTTAAATTGTCCTGTCCGGAGAACGCCCTATAAGGTTAACTATCACCGTCTGGCCCCAAGCTACGAATCTCAGTTGTGTCTAGTGAGGTACTTGTTGTCACTGATATAATGTAGTTCAGAGTATACGTGTGAATTGTGCCTTTAAACAGCGTAAGTTCGCCACAGGATGTCCCGAAATACAAGAAAATTATTTTTTCTTTCTGAAAAAAAAAATACCCAGTGGGCGGCATGAAAGCGGTGGAAGACGAAGAAGAAAAAACTGTGGGGCTTCGCCAGCGAAGCTAACGTGCGGCCATTCGAAGCCGATCCTGGAATGTTCCGTCAACTCGCCGCTGGGTGAAGGCTGTCTAGAACTGAACGCAAACGACCTGCAGCAAGCGGCAGCCACGTTTACGAGGACTTCGTGCCTGACATCCTGCTGAGCGATGTGGACGCCACTGCGCTGTTCGTGTCCGCCGAGCTGGGAACCAGGTGTGGAACTCGTTGCGGTCGCCTTCTGCTCTGCGACGGTAAGGTGCCATTCATGCCGCCAGTGCTCTATCCTAGCGCTCAACGGCAAGGCCGGCTCTGAAAATTTGTTCGGCTAGGCAGGCCGCTCGAGCCACCGGGATGACGCGTGTAGAATAATATGACGCTTACCACGCAGCACCTCATATCAAGCTTTGTGAAGTGAAGCTGCTTTCCATGCGATCAACTTCAGCCAAGTCTAGCTCTACCTTTTCTTCGGCGCGCAACTCGATTCCTAGCATGAATTTATTGCCCACGACACTGCGAGCTTGTTCACATTTGGTGTGCTCGGAGACATCGCACAGATATCCATGATAGGGGAGGAAATATGAAGTCCAGGACGACAGGAAGTGTCCATCGTCTTTTTTTTTTGCCGCAGCTGTCTGCCGTGGCTTGTTTATGTCGAAGGCTGCTGCGTTTCTCTTACGTGGGGTTAATTAGCTTCAAGGCGGAACACGAGTGAACGCCTCTTGCAACTTAGCTGCAGGCGGTTGTGTTTTAGTAGCAGCCCTTTAAGATCCTCCCGTATTGTGCAGCCAAATCAAGCTCCAGCAGGGAACTGCCGTTGGCGTCAGGCACTGCCATCTCCACCTTCGAGCGGTGCAAGATTCATCGGAAATGAACTAGCGTCTCTGCAGTGGTTTGCTCTGACTCGGCAGCTTAAGGCCGCGGCCGTCAATGAAACTTACCGTTAGTAGTTCCCGGCGAAATAGTACAATGAGGATCCGAAAGTTGGTGTTCATTTCGGAAAGTCCATTAGATTTCTTTCGCAATAGTAAAAATGCCTTATGTCGAATAGAGAGTAACAAGACGGAACGTGTAGCGTAAATCGCGAAAGCACAGCCCATATTGACATTTTTTTGCTGCTAGTTGTTTTTTTGTTTCTTGGAAATCACGGTGTCTACGGAAGGTGGTGTTCCGTGCAGTCTATTTCATGAACGAGCTCTAAGAGCGGGAGCTACATTTCCGGTGCTAAGATTTCTTGAGCATAGACGGTATCATCATAAGCTTTTACATTGCCGAAATTAGAACATTTTCCTACGCTTCCAAGATGAAGTTGGTTGGGATGTAGCCCAGTGGGTGTTTTATATGTGGGTTGGTTTCGGTATACTGGAACGCCTTCTGTCTTGCCTTTGTAGATGCCTATTTTGTAATTGCCTATACGTCTTAAGTAACGAACCGTTGCAAATATTTACCGCTGTCGTCGAATGAAGGATATTTGGTGTGCCACTCGACCAATAAAATGCCGACTATCGTGCTAAAAAGCACGATTCTTCCTTCAAGCGGAACTACCTGCGCAGGATATACTGCATCCGATCGCAGCGGGCTCCCTCCTCGATGATCGTGGGCTTCTGCTTTGAGTTGGCCTGGTCTCCCGACACCGACTGCTATGGTGGCTCCTGCGAGAACGAGTTCGTTAAGTTCCGGTTCTACGACAAACGCCCGCATGCGAAGGCAGCGCCTGAAGCCGACGAACATCAGAACTGTTCGCCAGAGAGAACTGACCCCTGGTAAGCAGTTGCGAATCTGCTACATTACATCCTACAGTGGTCGGTGGCACTATCCACACCGTTCCTTCATACTCACCTTCCCTCTTCTAGAGTGCATGGTTAGCGTCGGCACAACTGGAGAACCAGGTGATCTTGGTGCCTAATGCCGCGTACGTTAGAAATGCCTAATATATGTTTGATTAGGTGATTTCTCTCTCTCTTTAAAGACATCGGGAACGTAGTCTGGCGGCTAAGCACTGATGTTCGAATTTTTTTAAAGCTTCGCGCCATTTATATCTGCCTTTGTCGCGGGGAATTGGGACGCAATCTCGGGCAACATCAACAGGTACGATTAATCGCCGGCGCCTTCGTACGCCGTCCGGCTACAAGTTGTATCCGAGGCAGCTGAACATCCATCGTAACTGCTTTATTCCCGCAGCCACATTAGCGCAGTGCTATCGCGGATCGGCCATGTGACGAAGGACTATTCTTAACTTAGTACCAGACATCATGTGCGTAAATAAATAAACTAACTTATAATCGCAGGCGACAGAAAAACACTCACACGGCTTCTTATTGCCCTTAAGGCCAAAGAAATCAGAACTACAGTCACGCAGCACCGACGTGTTCTCGGCGCTTTGATTGGATCTCAGCGTCTTGCTAAAAAAAAAAAAAAAAACGTGCCAGGCCACCTACTCTGCACTACTCTGCGTAGAATGTGAGCTTCTTGGTTCATTTCAGAAAGGTTTTTTGGCAACGAGTAGTTTCACCCTATGATTGTAATTTACGGTATACACCACAACTGTACCATAGTCATTTACGTAAAAGTTTCTCTTGCAGATATCGCTATATTAGGGTGGTTCCCCTGCATGATACCTTCATTCTCGGCATTTTTATTTTCGTATTCTGATGGTAATGTGGGAAGGCAGAAAGGATCAAGAGTGACTATTGTTGCTGGTAACCAGAAATATCTAAGTTGAACTTTTTCATTGATTCCTTGAAGTTCCCTAAATAAGTATACATATGCCACTATGAAGTAAAAAATACCCCACGTTCACTAGCTGTCATTCAAGGGTACTGCGACCATGTGATGAACGGTATTGGTGCTAGATTTGCTTCCACCTTTAAAATAGCGCGAGAAAGCGAGGACAATGGAAGGCGTAAATACGGACAAGACGCGCACTGCTATGACTGGCGCTCCGTCGTCCACGTTTTATGCGCTGTTTATAAACAGTGGACAGGAAGCAAGTCGCGCAAGGCAAATATTGTTTGCTATACCATTGTTGGCGCCTTTGGTACAGCCCCCAAAGAGGGAACCGCCCATTTATAGACCGTTTACCGCGCGCAGTTCTTCTGTTCGAAACCAGATGGCGTCACAGGAGCCCTCGGAACACGGCACCGAAGAGGGAGAACTGAGCGGCTCGCCACGACGTGAAGCATGATGTTTTCACACCTCAAGTGATCCACTCCTTTCCAGCCGTATAAGCCAGAACACTGCATTTTGGAACCCAACCATTGGACGCAGTAGCCTTCGCGGCGAGGCGCGCGGCGAGCGACCAGGAGGCGTGTAAAGGCGGCGTGACCACGTGATCAAAGATGGCTGCTCCCATGATACGGCGCTGTAAAGCTCTATACATACAATGTGGCTCACAATCGAGACTTTCATATTTTTCAAACGCAATACTCTCATATATACTGCCAGGGAATGAACTTGCGGAATGCAGTCACAAATTATTTTACTTCGCCAGAGGTACTCGGGACAGCTTTTGGCACACGCCCCACTCTACGACACAAAGCAGGTACAAACTCTCTTGTACCTGCTCATTATTGTATACTTGTTATCACGCTTTGCAACTGCCTTTTGTATTAAAAGCCTTGCTGTCAAGCTGCTGCTAAGCGAAAAAGGGGGCTGCGGCTTAGTCAAGCTGTCTCTCACAGCTTTTTCTGCGCCTCCGCTGTCTGTATCTTTACAAGGCAGAAATAAAGAATTTGAATTTTACTCGGGACAGCTTTTGGCACACACCCCACTCTACGACACAAACTTGCGAATACTGCGGTAGATGCTTTTCATTCACTTTCTTGAAGAGTTACAAAGGTTTGAAAATATCCACCGACGCCATTTGGTTAAAAGAAAAAGTTATTCTACCAACGCCAGGTTTTCAAACCTAGGAACATAAGATTTCGTATCCAACAATTTCATTCCCACTCTCCATGTAACCGTTGCAACGATGCGAGGAGTCGTTCAAATCCGGATAATAGTCGTATATTCGTCCTTTCCCCTTTTTCCTATGCGCAACTTCCCCCGAGAGGCACTATATATGTTCATTAGAAATCTTTGGTAAAGCGGAAGATATTGAGATCTGATTTATCAAATTTTGTGTTTAACCTCCACGTGCTGTGTACAAGGCGGACGCTGCGTGTGTCAAAATAGGTGACAGTGTGCTTTTAAAGGCTTAAGACTCACTCACGGCACCAGCACCGACGGCGGCGCCATTTGCCTCCTAGAAACACCCGCATAGGAGTAGTATAGCTAGCGGTGTAAAGAATAAGGTAGGTTTATTCGGTTAATTCTCCAAAAAGATTATTATAAAAAATATTACAAACTCGCTACAGTTAAGATTTTGTGTAGAGTGCGCGTGTGGGGGCTGAACGACCCGTCCTTTTATGCTTGATGTTAACTGGTGCTGAGGTTCCCGAGTAGACCTTCAAATGGCAGCAAAGGGGCTTTGCTTTCTCCTAGGCTAGACACTCCCATCGCACACTCAGGACGGCCACTGCCCCATTGCCCTCTAAGATAGCATGCAAGAATGGGAGTAAGTGTGGTATTGGTCGCAGTTATTAAGCATCAAGAGTGCGCTTTATGAGAGAATAAATGCTGCTCTTCCTTTGTGCGCACGTCCACTCACTCGAGAGAAACAGCCGGCAGCTGCCTGTATAAGTTTCCCTTGTGATTAAGAGGTGAATGCCATTGCGCCTCAACAGCTGCAGCCCGTGGTCGTCCACGCGGAGTCAGAAGCCGGGGCAGCATCTCAGCGACCACGAGGAGCCCACGCCGTAGCCTTCTCGTGCCCATGCCTCGGCTGCACCTCCAGTGCCAGCCGCAGCCGCCAGTGGAGCTGGCCACGTCTCCCATCAGTGGGTACCGGTTGCGACGCGGACGTTCATGACGTGCGCAAGGACAGCCTCGGGTCTCAGGCGCTGAAGCCTACAAGTGCTGGAGGCTCGAATCCGCTATCTCTTCCTTCAGCGGAAACGTCACTCGATACATCATACAGGTAACACCACATGATATTTTGAAAGCCATTCTTTCCCATTCTAAGCACTCTAGTGAAGGGGACATTGCATTGTCCTCCACGAAAAAGATTTCCAAACTTTCCGTCCGCTCCGTCTGGTCGTGGTATGGCATTTAATTATTGCACTCCGAGAAGAGCATAGGATAAAATGAAGCTCCTTAAATGTTATCGAAGGAACGCTACCTAAGTTACCGATTGCCGCCGTGGCGACAGTCTAAGCCGACTAAGTAATTTGAATCACATCAAGCGCATTCCGAGTGACAGCGGATGACGTGAAGGCTTTACTTTCGCTGTACCGGTGTCACACCCGCCACCAACGCCGGAGAGCGGCCGACGTGGAATGAAGCGGTGTAAACGTCGCTCCAATTCAGGACGTTTACCGCTTCTCTCGCACGGGAACACAGCTTCACTGTTGCTTCTACACTGACTTAAACACTAAGCAATATAGGAGAAATATTGTGAATGCTTCCCGGTTTAAACTCGAGATGGACGCTATATAATCATGTGGTGTGCAGCGCAGGCTGCGGACTATGAACTGCGTGGCTTAGGGAGTGCCTGTGCTTCTTTGCACAGCAGTAGACATTTGGACTTGTTGGTGCGCTTTTATCTTTAAAAAGCAGCTCAGCGGACAGGACTGCTCCGATTTTGCTATGCGCACTAAAAGCTAGTAAAATGAACCATAGCTATCTCTGCCATGAATAATGCAGTCTGGCGGCAATGCCTGCATCAGGTTGCTTTAAGCTTTCTCTCGCAATTGAGCCAACTTGCATCCACAAGATTTCCCGAGGACCTCCTGCGGAAGCTGTGTGAAAAATTGCTAAAAGATTGTCACCAACACTCAAGCAAAGATTGCCCACACTTCGAACAATCGCAAACTGCTGTCGATCCATATCATCATGATTTTGGCACTGACTCTATAAAACAGCAGGAAGGGTAGAAGTCCGTCGTTTATTCTCGGCACCCAACCAGCTCGCGACTCTTTGTAAACGCGTTAACTGAGATGAGACCCCAGTTGTAGCGTGCGGCACAAATTACAGGCAATATTTTACGCGCTGCAAAACGCACGTTTTACAGTCATTATCTGGGACCTGTTCACAAAGGTAAATATAAATAAACTTGAAGGAATCCAAAAAATGAAAGCAGTAAGGTTTATATATAACACTTACAGGTGAGCGTCGGTCAGTGATCTCAAAAAAAGCGGCTGACTCTCTATTCCTAACATGAATCGCATATGTCGCTTAAAATTTTTCTTTCAATTAATAATAATTTCAAAGTTCACACCTCTAATATCCTTACTTATTCCTCAGGGTACCAAACTAGAAATCGCCATTCTCTTTCCATAACGCCATTGTTTTGGCGAGTTAATTGTTTTAAATATTCTTTTTTTTCCAAGGACCATCACTGATTGAAATAACCTCACGGGTGATGTTTTCAGGCAGAGATCATTGCATTTGTTTGAAGAGCACTTGAAATGATTGTTGTTGATGACCTTGCCACGGTATTTTCTTGCTGATTTTCTATGTGCAATTGTGCTTTGTTCTTATGTGTCTGTACTTTTGTATCTTAGCACATTGTTTCCTACCTGCTATGATCTTGTGTACAAGATCGCAGAATCCATAAATAAATAATTAACTAAATAAATTCTGTTGCCTTGTGGAGAATATTACGTAGAACAAACCGGAAGGTGTATCAATGACACATTTCTCAAGCACCGCAATTCACTTAGATGGACAACAGTTTGCAAGCTTGCTGTTCACTGCGCCAACTGTGAATATTGTTTTCTATTGCTTAATCGAAAACGCATCTTAAAGAAATATCTCGGCCAGCACACACGCGAAATCTTGGAAGCCTTCATCATTGACCAGAAAAGCCAAACCTGTGTCAACACACCGTCCTTATTTTTCCCAAAGGAAATCACATTGTTTAATTACGAGTTGCTTGGTACGTGCTAAGCGGTACTTTAGCTTTTTTGTTATTAGTGTTTACAATGCTTTTTGTTGTTCCTTTTGGTTCTGTTTTGATGTTTTCTGGCTTATCATTTTACAGCTCTCCCCCCTCACCCCTTGTTAGCAGCTGAGCGTGGCATGTGGCTTTCCTTTGGCCTTCATATCAAGAGTTGTGCCTGTTACAATGACGTTTTTATATTTGTTTTCAAGCCTTCAAATCCCATATTTTCCCGCCTCCTGAAGTTAAAACGTCAGTCGATAGTCAGCGCTCGTCCTATTGCCTCTTCATTGTCCCTTATCTTGCGCTGTTGTTTTTTTTAAGATGTGTTTTTTTCCCTCACACCGCTGGGCTGCGCTTCTTTGGTGGTGATTTAGACACAAGACGCTCTTTTTCATACATATACTCTTCTGAAATAGCCGCATAGATATGTAATCAGCCTAAAAACGTCAGCCAAGATCGGCCTACCTACGTCGTCTGCAGGACAAATGTGCCTTCCATCAACCTCCAATTAACTATGTCAGCTGTCAGCAGCGGCCCCCTTATCCATGTCACGTACCTAATCTGATCCTCCCAGCTGACCTCCTCCGTCCCGTCCTAAGCTCGCCTTCGCTCGGCATCTATCTACCTTGTCTTATCAGGGCGGGGCATACAATGTGAAGGCTATCTTGTCTTCGAATTACTTGCCCTGACAACGCTCATTCTTTGTAGACCTCCACTAGGATTTCGATAACATTACACCCGTCCTTTTTCTCCAGAAAGCTCGCTGCGCTCTGCGCAACTTTCAAGATATACCTCAAACTGAAGATGGCTTCTACATCGAAGCAAATGTTGTAGAATGCCCGCACACTGTTACAGAAAGTATAAAGGGAAGTTATTCTAGCTTCATGTCCGCGCAATTTGAAGTAAATTTCCATGATTCCCTTTCAGTGTGCACCACATCCAAGTGCTTCATTTTCCCTACTGGAGAGCTCTTGAAGACTTAGGTTGTATACAGTAAAAGGAATTCGCCCTGGAAAACGGCTGTTCCTTTTTTTCTGCTGCTCCTGAGCGGATAACAATGCTATGAATTCATAATTTTACAAATTAGGCAATAAATTTCAGGGATTTAGCCACGGTACGCATATTTTGTTTCGCTCATTAGTCTTTTGGGCATGTCACTGCTGGGCACATGGAAGTACTCACATTAGGAGTTTAGAAGCGCAATTTTGGAATTATGTTTTACTGTATAGGGTTTGTCCACTCTTAGTTAGAACCCGCCACGCATGGCCGCACTATTCTGAGGGCCACCGCGTGCGACACAGTCGCTCATCGCAGCAAAGTGGCGCAGGAAAAGGTGTACCTGGACGTGGTGCTTCGCGTCATCTGCCAATTCGCTTCGATGCGCAGCCGTTTCGGACGCAGTGACCGTCCAAAAAGCCCGGCCATGCGCTAGCGCGTTCTAACTAAGATGGGACGACCCTTTACCTAATTTTCGGAATTCTTTACCTTTGGTCCCGCTGTTTTGGAAAAGGTGAGCGCTGACGGTGTCTGAACGCTGCATGTTGTCCAAACTGAATAACTGCTATCATCCTACTCTCAGGAGGTATTTCTTATATTTATTTAATATTACCGTTGAAGAGAACACGCGAAGTCCTGCAATAAACTAAGGGCTTTTTGGTATCAGTTGAGTGTCTGCCGTTGCAATTCAGTGATTCATCCGTGTGCGCTAACTAAAAAATGGCGTGTGCCAATCCTGCAGGGGTTCTGCCCAGGCGCAGGCATTTATGAAAACTTTTCTTCCAAAGATAACTACTGCTCTCATTATAATTGGGTGGAAAAGTAAACCACTGAGCGCACTATAGTGCCATATAGTTCCTATGCAGCTGCGGGTATTAGCAATGGTGTGGTCGCTATTGGATTTAAATCTGAATTATAATTCAGATTCTTACATGGGCCACGACTGCGCTGGCATTTCTGTGGGATATGTTGTTAGCGGAGGCCCCTGCGCGTTACTTTGGCAGCCTGACGCTAATATTTTGCAATCCGAATCATGCTTAATTCGAAACCCATGGTTCTGCGTTGTACTCCATTCCGTACTAAATGCAAGGTCATCATCGGTTTAAAGAACGTGTCAGCAGGCATTGTTTAAATCTGCTTTGAGATTAAGCATTGTACACTAGCCAGAAGTAAGTTCATTTTCGGTGTGCTATTTGATTTTTAAGAAGAAATTGCTTTCATAACTGAAATTTGCAGGACATCAAATTAGGCGAATTCTCTAGCGAGGACAAGTGAAAGAATCACCGACCGGTTTCTTCAAGAATTTATGCACACGTGCTCTTCCAGTACCCGAAATTCGTTATGGTGCACGGGCCAGCTCTAAGAATTCTGCGACTCAACATGCAACCGCCTATCCTTCACCTCTGCAAAAATGCTTCAGAGTTGTTTCTTCTGATTGTCGCCCGAATCGCGAAACTACTGCGCAATTTGAGAATAATATCTGCGTTCTCTTTCTTTACATACGAGCTCATCCCTCTCCCTTTGTGTTTTTCTGTAGAATCCTTTCGGTAGAATTCTTCTTGCTGAATCCTTTTGCAGGCTGTAGTGTCAATTTTTGTTTTCTTTTGCGCAGTGATCACCGCCAGTTGGCAACGGCGAAGCGCACATACACGACGTGACAGCAGAGTCAACAACAAGACAGTTCTCGCCATCGGAGGCGCAGAGTCCTTCCATCTCCGCGTTCGCTGTGAGACAGTGTGGCTGGCCAGCAACCAGTGAGGCTCGGACTAACATGGCTTCGAAAGGGAACTCCGCTACCCCGAAGAAAGCCAGCGGTGTTGCGTCGGGACGAGCGGTCACACCGCTACGACAATCGCCAATATCTGAGCGACTGGCTAAGCGGGTTCATGACGTGACAATAGCTTGAGGGATGAGATTGGTGTATTTCGCAGTACAATAGAAAACTGTCTCAAGAGGCACCAGTGTTTTTGCCAAGGAATTTGAGAATACCTGGCCTATGGGTAGTTAATCCTTTCTTACTTTGCCTAATCACCCCGTGCATGGCGTAACTACAAGGGTAATGAACGAATGCGAAATCTGGTAGCAGAATAGACGATAGCGCAAGCGCACCGGGTAGTATCGCAGGTTCCAGTGGTCGCGCAACTGTCTGTGCCTAATATCATCCAGAATGTCAAAAAGCGGAACACCTGAATCGATAGCTATTCTAGACCGATGATGCACATGGAGGTATTAAACATGTCTCAAATGCCATTCTTTTCCCTTTCTTTTTATCAAATGACTGACCGCAGTAACGGCACCTTAGAAATGTCCAATCATGCGTCTCCCTAAGCGTTAAGCTTAAAACATAGCTCTTTTCAGACAAGAAGACAGTGCTGCTACTACCAAATATGTTAAAAACAGAACAGTGCCCAAAACTACTCAATTATATCTTCGCAATATTCGCCTGTTAAACGAAGTTGTTAGCACTAATTTCGGACCGCGGTCCAGTTCACATCTCCCGGACGCTGAGCGTGACTTCTAATTTCGTGCATTATCGCAAACGACCAAAAATGGGGCTGCAGATGATTTCTAGCAGGAGCTCTTCACCTAAACGTCAAATATTTAATCCACTCAGATACGGCGCGACGAAAGAGGTATGTGTGGACGCTTTGGCTTGCAGCATCAAAACGAAAGCTTAAAGCACAACTTGAGATTGAGCAAACATGCTCTTAACATAGACCTTTCTCTTTCGACAAAAGTGGCCTCGACCTCTGGAAAGGAAAATTGCTGCTCAGTTTGCAGCTCCTAGATAATGTAATTACCTCCGGCGATTCGTTGCACGGAAATGCCCCAATACTTCCAGAGTACTCCCGATACCCCACCCCTCCCCATTCGGATGGGAAGCCACTCTTTGTAGCTGAGCCCTGGACGGCCAGCACGACCGGATCGGCCAGGCCACCCTTCTAATAGCTACGGCAAATAGGGCCCTCGACTAAGGGCTCCACATTCTGAAGGCGTCGCTGCAATCGTTTCTCGTAATAAGTGTTTTATTTCTCTCATTAATTAGCCTATTGGCCCCCCCCCCCCCCCCAGAATTTTTGTTGCTTTTTGCCGCTTGCACAGGCTCCCATTTATTAATTTTTGAATACTTTTGGAACATAAGCTCGGCAATGAATCGCGACGCTGCTGCCTTTGGTGTCTGCTAGACACAATCTATAACTTTAATCCTGGGAGGAAATTCTCTCCTTGGTGTCCTCTACTCGTTATTAAAAGACGCGCTACATTTCCCGCTGAAAAAAAAAAGCCACAGATCGCAAGGTTTTACCGGCGCTGTTTAGTACCTGCCCATAGTTCCCGCTATCTCGAGCGGAGAAGCCGGTGCTCACGCGCATAGCACTAGAAAAACACTGGTGCGAAGAGCACTGGCGATGTATACTGTGCGTGTGAAATTATCATAATCTGGGCGCCGTATACACTGCCATATACAGGGTGCCCCAGCTAAACGTAACCAAGATTAAAAAAAAACGAAGTGCTCTAGCCCAATGATACCAACTAAGGTTTGTTGCCTGTCGCGTGTCCTAGTCTACAGTATTTTTTATTATGCAAACGTAATTGATTAGTAGAGACTAAAGAGCTAACTTTTTAATTATTACTTACAGGAAGAAAGTGTCAAAGTTGGAATAATAGATCCCATTCTAAAATAATCGGTTGCCGTGTTTGCAAAAAAGTACCACTGATGCAACTTCTTTCATTTACCTTAAAAGAAAACCTGCGAAATAGAAAAAAAAACACGTGATAGTGAAGGAGTTCAGCGCTCCCAAACGACTGGTCAAGCAACGAAATTTGCTTATATTTGCAACGCTGTCCCGAACGAGGTTCGGCGTTTTGTGATGGCTGGGAGATATACTCCAGCAACTCTCGCATGGGCGCTAGGGTGACCGTTTCTTCAGTGCGTGAAGGTGCAAGTTCGGCGGCACGGCCACATGCCTCGCACTCGAGGCGAGGTTTAGCGTGAAAAAGCGCTCCATGCGAGCCGCGCTTCACTTCCTTGAAAAGCAGCGCCCGCTTACTTTCCATCACGCAGAAGCAGTTCTTGGCGCATATATCGCCACCATCTCAAAACGCCGAACCTTGTTCAGGACAGCGTTGCAAACATAAGCGGATGTCGTTGCTTGACCGATCGTTTGGGAGTGTTGAAACTGCTTCCCTATCGCGTGGTTCATTTTGTATTTCGCGGGCTTTGTTTTAAGGCAATTAATAGAAGCTGTATCAGTGGTACTTTTTTGCAAACATGGCAAACGGTTATTTTAAGCATGAAATGCATTTAGCTCCCGTTGACTAGAGCAAGCTGCCGGGCTAGTTGGTGAAGCATGTTAAATAGAATTCAGCGCAAAAAAAATACGGACAAGGGACGAAGTAAGGGACACAGAGACGTTCACGAGCGCTAACTACCAACTGTTTATTCAGGCTGAAGTACAGGGTATATATAGGAAGGGAATGGAGAGCATGTGCGTAGAGAGGTACAGAAAATGCACATCCGTCAAGCAAACAAGTTAATCAAAAAACGAATCTAAAAAAGCACATTCAGCTGAGTATATGTGTACAGACGTGTCACTGACACAACGTTCAGACAGCTTTCTGATATAAGATTCTAAAACGAGGCTTGCCTTATCATTGCCGCTCTTACAAAGAACCGTGGTCTTCTCTAACCCTGCCCTGCATTTACACAAAGCAAGGTGCCGCACAAGATTCATATTAGTGTCGTTATTTTCTATGTTTTTGGCATGCTCCCGTAGCCGGTCATTAATACAGTGGCCAGTTTGGAAAACGTATGAAGCCCCACTTGACAGGGGGATGCAGCACACCACACCTATTGCACATTTGGCGTAGGCGATCCTATGTTTTTTATTGCAGCCCCTGCGGGCACAACCAGTGATGCCAGGGCACAGCTTGGACAGCTTGTTGGGCGCTGAGAACAACAAGGGCACGTGGTGCCTGCCACTCACTTTCTTGAATTTGTGAGAGAGTTGGTGCACATAAGGGACCACCACCGGCTTAGAAGATGGGGTATCATATATTTTCTGGGCTCCCGTTGTCGGTAATGTGGTGACGTCACGCCGAGACCGCGAGCCAACATCCGGGTACTGAATTCCACTTATCCGAGCACTGAATTCCACACGTCCGGGACCTGAAACGAGAGCATCCGGGCACCGTACGAGATTTAACGAGACTCTCTAAGCCCTCCTACAGGACCGGCTTACAAGCGCCGATAGCTTCGCGCCGAACGGGTGGTGGCGTTCCTCCCTTCCTATACGGTGCGGTTCGGGTGTCCACCGAGATGACAGAGAATTTCTGCGCCATTTCCTTTCCTCAAAAAGCGTTGCGATCAAAGGGCAAGGCATCGCGCGGAACGGGTGGTGGCGTTCCTCCCTTCCTTTACGGAGCGGTTCGGATGTCCACCAAGATGACAGAGAATTACTGCGCCATTTCCTTTCCTCAAAAAGCCGTGCGTTCAAAGGGCAAGGCATGGCGCCGGACGGGTGGTGGCGTTCCTCCCTTCCTGTACGGTGCGGTTGGGGTGTCCACCGAGATGACGGAGAATTACTGCGTAATTTCCTTTCCTCAAAAAGCGTCGCGTTCAAAGGGCAAGGCATCGCGCCGAACGGGTGGTGGCGTTCCGTGGACTGCCTGGCAGCGCTACAACACGCTACCGCATTCCACTCCTAAAGGCGAAGCTTAAGCGTCATTAATTAGCAGTTAATTTTATTTAGTCCTTAATCAGTAACTAGTCACTAATTAGTCATTTTTAATTATTTTGTTACCATTTATGTGTGACGTAATCTAGTGGTGACGTCACCAGTGTCACATAGGCAAGGTGGTGCGGAAAACGCTTTCGCCTCTACGCACTTTTGGCAGTTTCGAACGCGCTGCATATACATTCTTGTCAGGCCTGCGTCTCGTCGTGTCTGTGGTGTAGTGTGTTGAACACTAGACCCATTTCAAAATTTTGACTAGTACCATCTACAACTAATGTGTTATGCCCGTAAACATTTCATGCTTACTCTACTCTCGGTTACGGGGAGGCAGAGATTTTTTCTATGGGATCTGCAACTCCTGCATTGACATTTTCTTCCTGAAGGCAATATTTCAAAAAGCTAATTAGTTTCTTCTAATAAGTTACTTTTGTGCAACGAAAAACTATCGCAGACTAGGACACACGACTGTTAACAACCCCCAGTTGGTCTCACGGGGCTAGGGAACGTTCTCTTTTTTACATGATTGGATACATTTAGATGGGACACCCTGTATACAGCATAAATACGAAAACATATTGTACTGAATATGTCAGCACAACTGAAGGAGGTTCCGGTCCCCAATGTTTCGAGTGGGATCGCTGGACCCCATAAGCAGTCACATTATACTGTATGGCATGGTTGAACTAATCAATGCGAAGAATTCTTGCAGGGCTTAGGCGGTTAGCAGCGTGAAAGTTGGAACTTCCACCCGGCGCATATAGTACAGTCATTGTCAAAAGTAACCAGGCTGCATGGTTTGCTTCTAGCTTGTATAGTGGAGCCCTTGTGACTTTCCTAAATATCAAAAGTTGTTTGAAAGTTAGAAGACCCCCAGACCTTAGATTTAACGACCATTTCGGCTTCAGGGAAGCTGTAAGGGCTCCACTATACGAACTAGAAGCAAACCATGCAGCCTGGTGACTTTTGAAAAAGACTGTACATCTAGCCAGCCATTTCGCTTATGGAGGGGTTCACGGGCAGCTGTCGTAGCTCTTCGACGCGAAGCATAGTCCGGAAAGTCATCCCGTAGAACACAATGAATATTCTATGTGTGGAATGCAATAGAGAGAGCAGCGCGGGGACATTGTTTTTCACGAGCCACCTTAGCAGTCGGATTTCGATCCAGCCTTGGAAGGTTGCCATGCCGAATTTGCGGATCAGTCTTTCAGCAGCGTTGAAGGTGGCTCTGACAATGAGGCCGTTACCGCATAATCACCAGAAGTGTGGACAGTAATACACAGGAACTCCTTCATTTTGACTGCATTTCAACGCGTTCGTTCGTATCAAGGCCGAACGTATTGATAAACTTCAACCTAACATATATTGAGTTTTCAGGAGCCAAAGAGGGAAATTCAACTACGCGCTGAAGCAAAAAATTATATAGATTAACGTTCTCAGCCCACTTCGGTCTGTTTCGGTTATTTTGAATAGATAAAGTTCGAAAACTCCACATTACATGCTGTCGATAGAAAATCATTGCTGTCCCTCGAAGCACCCGATGCTCACCAGCCGTTAATGCTGAAGCGACAGCTTCACTACGGGACCTCGGCGAAGAAATCGCGGACCGTGTAAATTTGACCTTCAGCTGAGTTAGAGGTCAAACCATGGAAAAGGAAAAAATGAATTGAATTAATATCCAGGACTGTTTTCAGATCTCTTAAGGGCCGCTCAGCGAGACCACTAGGCTGCCGCCGCGGCCAACACGCTCGTTGTTAAACTGATGCATACGGTCGTTGTTGTTGTTGTTGCCTTGAAAACGATGGCCGATGGCTCATACCCGCGGTGGGAGGTTGGCGACGGTTTGGTCAGATCCAAATAGGAAAAAACACAGAGGCTTATTTGAAGCGGCTCTTTAATATAAATACAGGATTCTGCGAAAAAAAAAACACGAATTTCGAGAGATCTTGAGGAAACCGGAATGAAAATCGAGGAAACAAAGCAGTGTGGGTTGAATAGCTCAAGTTTAAAGGAATTATCAGAATTTAAATAATTTTGACAGAACAGTAAAGACATCAATTAGTAAACACAAATATCTCCCGGTTTCAATAATATACTTGTAAAGAAGCTGACACGCCTGCTTAAGGGCACGCCCTTTGACGGCTACACCGAAGAGGACGGAAAGAGTAAGCGGCAGCCCTAATTGAGCGACAGGGTTTGCACAAACTGAATTTTCAGCAGTGCAAATCGCCGACAGTAGAGGATGAAGTGATCTATCGTTTCTTCGTCCAAGCATGACTCAGATAGATTCGACGGCGTAAACCCAGAACGGCATAAATATAGGTTAAGGCGAGGAATCCTGCACACTGAGGCGCTGTGCATTGCAGAGCGTCGTCTTCATCAACTTCCATCTGCTCCGTCTCGCGGCACTGCCTGCTCACTCTCGTCTTCTACGTAGCAAAAATCGATGCTTTCGCTGCGATTCGAATCTAGTAAACATTCTCCGTTTTTTTTTGTGGTGTAAAGAGTACCTGCCCAGTGACCTGTACAGCGGTTATGGTAAACAGCTAATTTTGGTGTGGAGTATAGAGGAAATACGGCGGCACACTGTATGAAATTAGCATACTTTGCTTCATAAATATATGCAAAAAAACCTGGCTGAAACTTGCTCTTATGGTCTCGACAAATAAATAGCTAAACTGACACTTTGTACAGCGCATATTTAAGTTTACTGGGAGGGGATGCAGAACGATAACTGATGTTTTTTAACAGGCGATTAGGACAACCCCGTGTCAACTCGGCTTCCGGCCGCGATGTTCGATATGGAATCTACATGTAGACCTTGAGAGTCGTATTCTTCTTGCTCGTCGTCAACGCCTGTAGGCTGCTTTGGTTACGCTCGACGTCTCTAAAGCTTACGACAGTGTAGAGCATTCCATCCTAATACACAGGTTACAGTCCCTCCAGTTTCCAGAATGTTTAGTTGCTTAAATATCTGCATTTCTCTATAACAGGGAATTCTTTTGCGTCTATAATGGAGTACAATCCGAGAGGAACAAACAGACGAGAGGTGTTCCGCAAGGAGCTGTCCTTTCGCCTGTGCTGTTCAATATTCTTCCGAGCTCCATTCTTCTCCACCACCATGTTCGCACTTACTTCTATGCGGACGACATTGCATTTTTTTTGCGGCTGCGCCTGGTATACATTCCCTCTATGATCAATTGCAATCATATTTGAGTTCTCTTGAGCACTGGTTGAGCAGTGTACACCTCACATTAAATGTTAACAAGTGTGCCGTCCTTGTTTTTCCTTTACAGGGTCCTGTTGTGGTCTCTATGTAGTGGCTGCGCGCCTACTGATAACAACGAGCGCGCTACTGGGACACGCCCCTTTGATAAGGGTTTATATACCGCGGCACCGAGCGCTCTCGCGGCACTTCTTCCTAGCTTGTCATTGACGTCGGCCCAGCTCTGCTGGCGCTCGCCAGTAACTTTGTGAGATGGAATAAAGAAATTCCGTCGACGCACTTTCCTGCAACTCGTGGTTCTTGCTTGCACGCAAGAACACCACACTCTCTTTCATGCAAATTTCAACCAATACCTCAAGTTCAATTCCTGAAATACCTAGGCGTCATTTATGACGACAAACTCACCGCGGCCTCACATTGACCATCTTGCTGTGAAAGGGACTCGTGCCGCAGGCATGTTACGGAGGTTATGCAGTCACAGGTACGGTATGCGCAGGGATATGCTCGTAATGATTTACGTATTGTATGTCAGGCCAATTTTATAATTCGGCTCTGTGTTGTTTTCAGGCTCGGCTTCATACAAACTTCGTCCTCTCATCCTTTTGGAGAGGGAGGTGCTTCGGATGTGCCTTGGCGTCCCCAAATTCGTGGCTACCAATGTGCTGTACCTTGAGGCCCACATTCCCCCTCTGTTATTCCGATTTAACTTTCTAACTGTGCAGACTTTGCTCAAAATCTTTGAATCCCATTTTCACCGTTCGCAAAGCATTTTCTGCTGCCAGCTGACCTCCTTTTTTGGTGTCCACTGACCTCGTTTTCATACCGCACATGGTGTGTTCGTGCAAAGGCTGCTTGAGTCTTTAAACGTGCAGATTTACAACATCCTCCCAGCACTAAGCAGTGGTTCCTCTGTCCACATTGTTTTCGACAACATCTTTCCTCAAAACGCGAAACTTTTACCACCCCGTATTTTAAATGGACTATTAGAAGATCATTTAAGGTCCCTAGCTACAAAAATTGCAATAGCAACCGACGCCTCTCAGTGCAACGAAAAGGCAGGGGTGGGAATTTTCTGTGCGAATTTAGGCTGGTTCTGCAATGGCAGACATTACCGATTCTTTATCTTTGTGTTCGTCCCTCGCATCCCATGTTGACTGTCCTACTTTAAGCACTTTTTAATCGCTACATCCTTCGCATTTGAGCCTTGTTCACTTGATATGGGTACCCGGCCACAGCACCGTGACTGTAAATGAGATCGCGGATAACCTTGCAAAGGCTTCCCTAGGCGGCCCCATGTTGCCCATCATCCCGGCTACAGCGTATCTCACAGCATCTAGGTTCCGGCGACGAGCGTTATTAAGCGCGCAAGACACAGCACTTTTAACATCGGCGGAATATCAGCATCTGAAATATTCCTGGAGCAGGAAAATTGTCAATCTCGGCAGCTAGAAGTATCCCCCCTCTAAATTTCTGTCTGCACAGATCTGGTTTGGCGTTATCTCCCCTCTGTGCATTTTGCCGTGAGCCTGAATCTATCGATCATTTTTGGCTCCATTGTCGTGGTTTCACCTCTTTGAGAAGAAGACTGCTGGAGTTGCCCTTACAGCAACTTGGCCTTAGTTTGAGCAGCCCACACTTGCTATCATTTGGTGCGACCACGCTTGGGTTCAGCCACAGGTTTGTTTGTGACGCTGTTCAAAATGTCTTGCTGGAATCTCATCGACTGCCTTGCTAAAGCTTTCAGTACTTTCTTTTTATGCTTCATTACTTTTCGAATTAATCTCTTTCTTCTCTCTCTCTCTCTCTCTCTCTCTCTCTCTCTATATATATATATATATATATATATACATACGATTAGTACAATTTTTTTTCATCCTCTCCCTGCCCTTCTTGTGGTAGACTCCCCCGGTGTTCCTCTCCCGTGTGCTTTTCTTTTGCCTTTACTATGTACAGGTGAATACCAACCTTTACCTCCAGATTTTTAGCCGATCCCCCAGTGTGGGTATGTGCCATTCTGTCAAAGGCTACAACAACAACATCAGCTAGAACCTTCATTTACACTTCCTTGTGGGCAGGCTGGCGGTGCTCGAATCAAACTGTCCCTGTGGGCGGTTAGCGAGACTTGCGCAAGGACCGGCTTCGTCGACACTGTTCTTCGGTCCAGAGCACTGGTGAGGGGCCTTCCATGCCACGCAGAAAAGCGGGCGCGGCGCTTGCTGGGGCATCGTGTTCGCAGCACAAGGAGGTCATCATCGTCGGCTTCTGCTGTGCGCAGGTGGGGATGCGGTTCTATTCATGTATTTGTGGGGGTATCGCTATCCTGTAACTCTGCTTCACAGGGCTAGAAAATACAATGACGCCTTTTTTAAGAGCAGTGAAATCCAACAGCGTCCTGCGTCCTTGACACAGTCACAAAATGCAGATACTACCAATGGTATACAGCGTTCGCCGCCTGCTACCTTTTACTCTAGCGCCGAGCGTCAAGATAAAAGGTTCGATTTATGTGCACTGTGCCCCTAGTAATGGACAGGAATACCTCGTCCTCGTGTGACATTTCTTAGGAATCCGCATAGGGAGAAAAAAAAGCCCCGATGTGTTTGCGAAGGTTTCAGATGATATTCAAATCAAATGCTTTGCTGTTATATAGGATGCATGATAGGCACACGCGTATTACAATGCTTGGAACGGGAGAGTAACCAGAGTACGTCGATCGTTTGTTTTAAGGGTATTAGCAAAGCAATCAGATGAAATGTTTTCCTTGCGTGTGCAGCTGTTTCAGCCTAGAAATTCCTGTGTAGACACTGCTTCTTTTGTGCCTACACAACTGCGGGACTCAGGGGCAGGCTGCATAGAACTTGAAAAATGGGATTGCCAGGCTGTGCCAGTTTTCATTTTCCGAACAACGCATTTAAAATGGTCCGTAAGCCACAACTCTCTTTTCTCTTTCCTTTGCGTGGAAGAAACATATGTGCAGCCGTACCTCAAGGTAAATGAAGGATGTCTGATCGGGGATATTTATCATTATACTCGAGAGTTGCTGGGCACTACCGGAGCTGTTTATGCTCCCTACTATGGCGGTAGTTCTTTCTAACGAGTACTAGGAATTACCTGCATGCCTTCAAAGCAACGCTTTTATTTTTGTGTGCTCGTGTACGCAGGCGTTCAGAAGGCTGCTGGCAGCGGAGAGGCTGGCCAACAAGCGGCTGATAACAGGCACGGAGTCCGGCACCTGTCGGGCTACATGGTTCCGCTACGTCGTTCACATCGCCATCATGCGGCCTTCGCTCGTCTTCATCACCTGTCACCTTGTCGGCAGCGGCATCAGGGGTACGCCATTTAGCGATCGGGACTCAATTAGTGTAAACGTGACGCTGAGCCAGATTCACAAATAGCAATAATATTAAGCGGTTACCAGGAAAGAAAAAGCGTGTCGTCGAGGAAGCGGTTTTCGGGGTTATGAGCTTTGTACGAAAAGCAGATGATTTTTTATCAAATGTTCGTAAGTGTCCAGTAGCTAAATTTTAGAATGATGTTCCAGCGCAACAGTACGCAAACAACTACAGCACGGCGACACAGTGCCCGCTTCATCATCCTTCACTTGTCGTTTGTGTTCGGCTATCGCACGGCAACATCATGCTGAAGGATAACCAACTCAAGGCATTTTTCGTACTGCTGAACGTGAACAAGATCGCTTAGGTGGAGTACCTAAAGCTAGAGTTTTTGCACTTGAATATAGGTGTGTAGAGGGGATTAAGTTCAACATTAGAGTTCTTTGGTAGATCGCCAGTTAATCAATCATATCTTTTGCGGCATGTCTTCATGTCCTAGAGTGCAGACTATGGCTGACTCGCAGTAATCCATTTCGCAGAAGGCTCGACGAGCCGGATATCCGAAATCTTGTTTTCAATAGTCATTCATAGTTCATGCGGAATGCGCGGGGTGAAACATACGACGACGAGAGACATTGAAGTACAAGGACGGGCGACAGAGACTGCACAAGGCACTCGTTCCATGCCATTCTGTCTATCGTTTTCGTCTCTCTCGGGGAGTTCAGTAAACATGAACGTTCAACAAGTAGTCCGAATGAACCTTCACATTCTTAGCGCGTGTCTCTATACGAGTTAGAGGTTACGCATTGGAAGACCTAAGCTTTATTCCATTAGCATTTTACGCCAAACGTGGATTTGCCTTTGGCTTTACAAAGTAGTTGATTTTAGCGCTGTCGAATTTATGAAGTCGTGGTAAGACGTCGGGCATTGACATTAGCTCTCTGCTAGTGCCTCGTGAACGCCTGCAAGCTTGTTGCAATCTTAGTGCTTAGGGGCACAAGGTCGGGTCTACACCTCCGATGTCTTTTCAGGTCTTCCTTAATACACGTTTTCTCAGCAACTATTACACATAGCGCAATCGGGTTCATTTCATTTTATTCTCAATTTTTGTCTCCTATTCTCTTCAGTGAAGGAGAATTTGTTTTGCAGATGATGCTCGGTGCGGTGGAATCTATTTCTAAAACTGATTAGTTTGCTGCCTTTGGAGAAAAAAAACTAATCAGAGCAAACCAACTATCTTCAGGAAAAAAAAAGCGGAAATCAAACGTGATACGACAGGATTATGGAGACAAAAAGAGAACAGAAGATAGAAGGATGCGGGTCGAAATGCCCCGAACCGTGTGTCTTGTACTTGAAATCATTTACAAAGGACAGAAATGATCACCGGAAAAATTACAAGACGCATAAAAATATTGGAGCATCCAGAAACACCCATCGTTTACATGTTGCTCGCCATTTCAGTTTTTAGTCGCACTTATTTTTCTACTCTGTTTTGGTCGTTGTGTGCCGTTTGGTGTATACGCTGGGTTTCGTCACGACCAGATTGTTATCTTGTCAAATTTTTTTTTATTGCGACGATCTGTATAGTTTCATGTTTTTAAGGTTTTTTCACCTCTTCATAATGATGTTATAGAGCATGAAGTGCCAGTTTTGGCGTTCAGATAAGATGTGTTGACCTTCCATCCATTTGAGAAGTAGCAGCAGGAAACAAATAATTTACACGTCACTAAGCGTTTCAGCAGTGTATGTCTTGCTGGCGAATTTGTAGGCGTTCAGGATGTTACCTTGCAGACGCGGCATTGATCCACAGGGCGAGGACGTTGTAAAAGATATTCAGTTTAGCACCAACGGCATCCACAAAAATATCGGATTGCGTGCTTATGTTCCGCTTGCGCATCTGTGGCTGCCTGAGAGCATTGATGCTGTGCCTTGAAGCCTAGATGGCACTCGAATCAGTGTTCTCTGGTTTCATGTTGAGATTACTGGTCCTGCAGACGCTGTGTGCGACGAAGTCTCTCAAGGGGTAATCTTGGACCATGTCTTGGTTCGCGGCCGCACATGCCTGAACGCGCCTGCCCGCGAACACCGCACCAGTCTTCGTCGCCGATCAGCAGCAGCCGCAGGAAAGCACGAAGCAACATGAACAGGAACAGACTAGAAACTCCTGGGCGTTGACAGAACGAATGAGCCGTTATGAACCGCAAAAAAAAAGCCTTTCGTCAATGTGAGCGCGAGTGCATGGTTGTTATCGTTGAGAGAAAAAAAAAGAAAACGATAAATGAGAAGTTCACTTGGAAGCCACACAGAAGTGCAGCAAAAATTTCCCTTTTTCTGTGACTAATTTAGCCACAAAATATTCCAAGGCGTTACAGTGATACCACTAGAGCGCTTCGGGTAAATTTTGGTTTAGAGACTGGCGGTGTTGCGGTGCGCCAAGGAATGCAGACCGACGATACTTTGCCATCATGATATACCTACTACAATAAAAATTTTGTGTGAATGGATGCTAAGGTTAAACTACACCTGTGTTTGGACGAAGCGGTAATAATTCACCTCAAAGCAAAAAGGCGCACAAAGCGTAGTAATCTTAGAAGCCACTGCTTATAACGGAACATTTCATTTTGAGAACACAAACAAAATATACTCACGAACGATGTAATTGGTGCTCAAACACGAAATACAGTGAAAATTGGAGACAATCTAAACAACGTTTCCAGTCTGCAGCTGGAGCACTACAGAAAAACAGCACTTTGTGGTCCTCAAAACGAATGTCATCGTCACTAAAAAAAACTTCAAAGTGCAGAGTTAGAGGGCTTTCGTAGTGGAGTACTCCGTGATAATTTATCACACCTGGGGTTCTGTAACGTGCGCTCACATCGCACATCGCACGAGCTTTTTTGTATTTCGCCTCCATGGAGATACTGCCTCCGCGGCCGGGATCAGCACCTGTGACCTTAAGATCAGACACGGAAGCCAATGCCAGTAAACAACCGCGGCGGGCCAATCGCGCTGCTACAGTTTCTGTATTGCAAAGTTAGACATGTTCTAAAAACAAATTCAGTGCCACTAATACCCTTAGAGCCTCCTGATTACGGCATAGAATAGTATTCCAGTGTCGTGAGAACATTACTAACAATGAGAGTCCAGATGCTTGTGAAGCTTACGGGAAAAGACGCTAAAGTTTTCTTTGAGCGTCGCGACAATACGTCGCCCCGTCAGAAGCTACTACAGTGACGCGAGGATAACAGAGATCCTCCAAACGACGCATACGTGCACGCGGCGTACTTTGACTTTTGACTGGTTTCAAAACGGCGGTGGCCCGGCCGGGCTGACTGAACCAGGCGCACTCTCTCGCCGGAACAGAGCCCCAGTTCGAGAAGCTTCGAAAATAGGCACTCGAACGAAATTTCTTCGCCGAATTCTTCAATTTGTGGGGCATTCGATGAAAGTGCGGAATAACCACATGTTTGTAGACTTTCTGAATATGTAAGTCTGAAGACTTCCCAGGGCCTGGGCTTTGCTGCTGACCTTGATGAAGACCATATTATTGGAGTGCAGTCAGAGGGTACGGAAGAAGAGGGTGGTGTCCTTAGTCCGGGACTCCATTGGCGGAGGTTGCTTCCCTTGCTTGTCCGATAATCTGACGCTGACGTACTTCGTTTGAGCTAGACAGTGCCGTCTCCCATCCCTCCCGCGTTGACTGACTTATAATATCAGAGACTTGGTTTTTTTGGCAGGCCCATACCATAAGGTACAGGTCTTCCTTCACCACGAATAATTTGCATTTTGATTCGATAGACTGCGGGTTAATTGATTTTTTCGGGCAAGCACTCTTGCGCAGGAAATTCTAGAGGTTATACTCTAGTCACATCACTAACAACGTATGAGCAAATGCGAGAAAAAGAGGCTTACGTATGACTGATCGCATAGGGACGTAGCAGCAGTGACATTCTTAACTGCTTTTGAATGTCGTGACGACTATTTCAGCAAAGGCTTTTCTGATCCGGGTAGGAACCGCCAGTAAGTATGGTAAAGGGTGAGGAGAAACCTTGGCTTCAAAAATCGATATGGTGCTCATGTTTTTGTTTTTCACAACATTGTATGTTAGCTGCTTATATTCGGTTTTGAAAAGACCCTAGCTATCTTCCTGGTTCTTGCCCTTACTTCAGCAGTTCGAGATTTTCCACTATCTGCAATGCATGGCACGTCGACTAGAGAAGTGTGACGACCCCACATAATGCGCAGGTCCACACGGGACGGAGAGGCAAGAAGACACCGTATGGCTCAGTTTAAACAAAATGATGTAATCAATAATTATACATGGTACATCAGAGGCTGGGGTGTCCGAGCTTACGTGGCGACGCCGTCATGGGGGCGATGGAGGGGCTCCGGAGTTGCGATCCGTCGGTGGCTGGCAGAAACCGCGCGCCGTCCGGCTTCGGCGCTCAAGGAACCTTTTTCGTGAACGATGTCGTCCTCAGCGTCTTTCGTCCGCACTCGCCAGCTATATCTCCTCCGCCGGCCACGCCCGATCTCCTGTCTCCCAGGCTGGATTGTTTCTTCCTCCTTTCCACGGCGGCGCCGCGGCACCCCCGACCTCCCTCGTTGGAATGTCGTTTGTCTCCCGCCGGCAGCTTTCTTCTCTTGTCGGGTTGTCAGCCTCTCCTGTGTCCCTGTACGGCCAGGCAGCCTAATTGGGCTGGCTTTCCCTCCCGCCGGCGCCTTTGTACCATTGTACCCCTTCAGTGGCTTGCCGCCGCTGGGGGCTCCGTCAACGCGGCGCCGCCGAACGCGGACCGTACCCCTTCAGTGGCTTTGCCGCCGCTGGGGGCTCCGTCTATGCGGCGCCGCCGAACGAGGACCGTTTAAGGGGAGACAAGGGAGTAGGATTATTGAGCACAGAGAAGATTCCGCCGAAGATATGGGCCCTGGTAGCTCACGCACGGAACGTCACACTCGCTCACCCTCCAGAAGAATGTTCTCCGAACATTTGAGTCCAGGCAGCTCCCCTTCTTTTTCTGAATCGCCGTCCGACAAAACACTTTTCGCTGCACACAACACCACTGCACTGCACCATATGCCGCAGCTGTCATAACTGGCGTCTCCAGGGGCAGCACTGATCTTCTTTCACAGAGAATGAGCCTACTATCTTCCCTTTTCTCAAAAAATCCTGCCCTAATATACCTGACACTCCGTTTGGCAGAGACACCGTGTCCGGGCATACGTAGCAGGGGTGCTCCAATGCAATTCCGCCGATAGTGAAGTGTAACCGGTAGAGCCCACTTATGCCAAGAGGATCCCCCGTTATGCCTACAAATTTGGTTGCCATACCACCAGACGCTTCCAACACCTCGCGGTTCCCTTTCCTTCGAAGCGTGTTAAAGCTGCTTTCCTTAAGCAAGGTCACCTTTGACCCCGTGTCTATCAACAATTCCATGCAACAACCGTTTAACTTGCAACGCAGAACAGGGCATGCCTCGTCGGCCACACAAACCACCACCACCTCATTACCCACTGCTCCCTCCCCACACTCATCAGGATGGGGAGGACAACCTAGTTTTTTGTCCCTGTATCTGGAGCCTCGCTGTAGGCTTGCTTAGGGCGTGTCTCGCCTGCTTCTCTTTGTGGCTCCCCACGGCGCACGTTTGGGCAGAACCTTGCGATGTGTCCGCGACCCTGGCACGCGAAGCACGCGATTTCTTCGAAATCTCGCATACCGCGCCTGTAGCTTTGTGGCGGTCTCCGGTTTCCAGCGAATGGGCGCCGTTGAGCGCCCGCTTCAACCTGGCGTTCCACCTGCTGAGATAGCAGCTGCTCTAAGCGATCTAACCGCTCTGTCAAGAGAGCAACCTCAGGGTTGGGCACCGCTCTCTCTATGACGCGTACTCTCGCTGCGGCCACCGTTAGCGCCTCATTTCGTTCCTCATCCAATGCGGCCGCCACGGCTTGGTCGAAATTGCTCGGCTTGCGCGAGAGCACGAACCGGCGCATGCGGTCTTGCAGACCAGCCACAAACAAAGCGGTCATTTCCTCTTTAAGTAGTTCCTCCGCGTATTTCTTCTTTAGCTGGTCTCCTTCCTCCTCCCTACTCAGCGTATCGCGCGCTAGGCGCTGAAGCCGCGACGCAAACGTTCGCACGTCCTCCCCTACCATCTGTCCGGCATCACGGAACCTCTGTACCCGCACATGACGTGGTTCAGTGTCGAAATGCTCGAACGCGAGCTTCTTAAATTCCGCAAATGCTTTTGTGGATTTTACTTTTTCGTCTCGCCAAGCAAAATCATGAGCAGCTCCTCCCATCTTACACCTCGCCATTCCCAGCATTTGAGCATCGGACCATCCCCCCATTTTCCCAATCTCTTCTAGCATGGAAAAGAAATCGCAGATTGGAACCCCTGTCTTATCCCCCGTAAACGTCGGAATGACGCTTCCTAATGCCAGCATGCTTGCTCCGAGCGACGGCTGTGGAGTGGGAGCTCCGTCAGTTACAGACATTTTTTTCCGCTCCAGCCCTCCGGTGCCTCAAGCCTCTCAAATGGGGGTCAAAGTCCCACAATCAGTCCCGTGATTCCCCTTTCATTACAATTTTGAAGTCATGGATGTCGCAGCATTCAGAGGACATTTGCTTTTTAGACCCCACTTCTGACACCAGTGTGACGACCCCACATAATGCGCAGGTCCACACGGGACGGAGAGGCAAGAAGACACCGTATGTCTCAGTTTAAACAAAATGATGTAATCAATAATTATACATGGTACATCAGAGGGTGGGGTGTCCGAGCTTACGTGGCGACGCCGTCATGGGGGCGATGGAGGGGCTCCGGAGTTGCGATCCGTCGGTGGCTGGCAGAAACCGCGCGCCGTCCCGCTTCGGCGCTCAAGGACCCTTTTTCGTGAACGATGTCGTCCTCAGCGTCTTTCGTCCGCACTCGCCAGCTATATCTCTTCCGCCGGCCACGCCCGATCTCCTGTCTCCCAGGCTGGATTGTTTCTTCCTCCTTTCCACGGCGGCGCCGCGGCACCCCCGACCTCCCTCGTTGGAATGTCGTTTGTCTCCCGCCGGCAGCTTTCTTCTCTTGTCGGGTTGTCAGCCTCTCCTGTGTCCCTGTACGGCCAGGCAGCCTAATTGGGCTGGCTTTCCCTCCCGCCGGCGCCTTTGTACCATTGTACCCATTCAGTGGCTTGCCGCCGCTGGGGGCTCCGTCAACGCGGCGCCGCCGAACGCGGACCGTACCCCTTCAGTGGCTTTGCCGCCGCTGGGGGCTCCGTCTATGCGGCGCCGCCGAACGCGGACCGTTTAAGGGGAGACAAGGGAGTAGGACGGTTGAGCACAGAGAAGATTCCGCCGAAGATATGGGCCCTGGTAGCTCACGCACGGAACGTCACAGAAGTCGAGAAAGGAATGTAGGCATCGACTAACACAAGAGCGTTTTTTTTTTTGCATTTTACTCACAGTTAGTTTCGAATGTTTGGCGTACCCTTGTTAGGTTTTCAAACAGGCTTTAATAGAGTTTTATTTTTTATTTCAAACACTAACGACAAGGATGAGGGCCCGAAAGAAAAGGAAGACGTGTCACACTTCTGCTTGCTTAAGACACTCATCAATCGAGCTTCATATCAACCAGCTTGCTTTCCTTGGCCGCATGTAACTGCGTACGCATAACGTGATGCTTTTCCGTTGCCATCACGCTCTCGCCTTAATATTAGTGCATTTTTATTTTAGAGCACTTTTTGCACTGCGTATATCTTTTTTTTACCAGAAAAATTGGCTGAGGCTTAGCTTGGTTAAGCCCGGTAATTGCGAAAGCAATTTCCCCTGGCTGCGCCTAGGTAGGCTGGTGGTGTGTCTTGGTGGTGCTTTTAGTAAGGGTTATGTTATCAAAGTTAGCCATTCGTTACACCCGAATCTTCTTCAGAGTTGGTATGTAGTCGCCGAGCTGCATATTGAGCACGTCGTCTCGAAAGTCGTTCTTCACGTTCTTCTTCTCTCCCCGTAGCTCGTTGTTTCTTCCTGGTTTCACACTGGCGGGCCGCCTTCTCCTTAAGCTTGGCAGTTGACGGAATCGTACACGGTACGGCAGATCCGCCGTTGGTAGCTACCGCCGCTCCACACTGACGCCGCGAGCTGAGGCCCTGGTTTTTAACAGCTGGTGTGACGTCACTCCGGCTGTAGCGCGCCCTAGTGGGAGGAGCGCGAGCGCGAAGCTCACCGCTGTTAAAGCCCCTCAATGAAACAAAAGTAGCGAAAAGCTTTGAACTTTCCGACTCTCCTCCTCTCATGGCGCGCCGCAGGAGAATCGAGCCTCGCATTGGCCGAGGCGCCGTAGTCACGTGTTAGCGCGCGCTTTTTGGCTCCGCAGCAGATGCCGGTGCCATTCCCGGGGGCCTGTTCGCCAAATGCAGCTGGTACAGCCAGCGATGACAGCGCCGCCCACCGGCAGGTAGCAGCCACATTAAGGCTGGTTATAAATATTCATTCAGAACGCAACCTCGACATCGCCGCTATGGCGCA
Source organism: Amblyomma mixtum (assembly GCF_055824585.1). Lineage (NCBI taxonomy): Eukaryota > Metazoa > Arthropoda > Arachnida > Ixodida > Ixodidae > Amblyomma > Amblyomma mixtum. The sequence continues at coordinate 335,295,027 of NC_143014.1, read as the reverse complement.
GTTTCTTTGGAAAAGCGGTATGATGGACAGACATGCCGAGCCACCAAGATCGTCCAAATCTGTGTTTCGTGAACAGTGTGCTTTGGTGAGGAGTGTATATGCTGCACGCGAAGAACCTCCAAGCTGGCTGCCGTGCCTAGATGCATGTGTGTGCCTCCCTGAATTTTGAGGTTTTGATGGGGATGCAGTGGTGAGTTAGGGCTATGGCGGGCTCCTATTCAGCAGCCCGGTAACTTGAGACGCGAACCAGTCTGATTGATGTTTTCCTTCTTTCTACGGAAGTTCTTCCATGCAATGAAGAAAAAAAAAAGCCGCTATGGCGCAGTGGGTTAGAGGCACGTGTTGCGTATGGAAGGTCGGCCGTTCGACTCCGCTCTCTGTACTGTAATTTTATTGTTTTTTTATTTTCATTTTTTTTTCATTTTTTCCCTTTTAGGTCGCAAATCGTGATGCTTAGTGGCATATAACGCCGTTTAAGATTTTCAAAACATTTTCTGCATACTTTTACACAGATTATTCACAGCGCTGGAATATCAGTTTTGATTTTAAACTACAAATTACATGGTTAGTAACAATTGGTTGGTATAGACTTTTAAGCATTATTTAGGGATTTATTATCCCGTTTAGGTAAGCCGTTGTGACAATCTTCAGTCAACGTGATCAATTCACCGTGGTTTCAAGCCTTGTGGCTGTACAGGCTGCAGTTGGCGAATACGCTTCCCGGGGCTGGGAGTCGCGCTTCGTTTTCTTCGGTCGTTTTTCAGTTGTCAGTAGTGTTTTTTCGGATGATTTGGTGTGAAACGCCAGCGGCTACAGTCTTTCTTCGCACTAAATGCCGTTTGGGATGATTTTAAAAAGACTGGTTCGCTAGCGGGTGCGAAAGCCGTGCTGTTGGTCGCATTGCGCGGCGTGTCGGCTTGGTTGCAGTCGGGCTCATTCGCAGGCTCGTTCGCATGTTGTTTGAGCCCCGCCGTTTACGTTGCTCGCTATGCAGGTCTAAGCTTGATGTTGCGCGCATTGCTTGCCGTATTTGTGTAGCTGCAGCTGGACTCCTGGGCAAACGAAAACTCGATACTAAAGGGGCGGTGCTCGCTGTTTGAGCCTACGCTGCTCATGCTGCTCGCGGTGCAGGTTTAGCTTTCATGTTGAACGCATCGCTAGACGTACTTGTTTTCTTAGAGTTGCACTCCTTCGCTCACGAACTCGACACCAAAGGTGTGGTACTTGCTGTTGAAGCTCCTCCTGGTCATGCTGCTTGTGATTAAGGTCTAGCTTTCATGTTGCACGCATTGCTGAACGTATTTTTAAAGCAGGGCTCTAAACCTAAATCCGGCGTTACTGTGTCTAGGCTCATTAACGCACCTGTCGCTTGAATACTCGATACCTGGGTGGATAATACTTGAGAATGCAAGGAAGGACCTCTGTAAAACATAGTTTCAGACATTTTGGGTTTAGGCCGTCGTCGCTGCCGCGAATTCCTGCGAAAATCACGCTGCGTGGAGCTATGTAACGTGGATAGGTGGTGTCAAATGAATCACTAGCGCATGGGCGTGCGCAATGGTCCAGACCATTTCCAAAGTTCGACATTGGAAAAGCTCCTCATGGCCTTTAATGCGGAGTGGTGACGTGTTAACGCTTGTGTATTCGTTTTTCAGTTACGAAAGGTCACGCTCTATATTTTATTTTTCGTGCCATGGATCTCCCACGCCTCAATCTCAATGCGGCCGAATCGGAGGCAGAAAATGCAACAAAAATCATGCGGGCGCGCGGTCCTCTGCGCGCCAAAGCGCGAGCGACGAGAAAGCCACTCGTCGAGCCGTGGCCGCCGCGATCTGCTCCGGCGGCGGCGCGCGCCGTTGCTAAAGCGGGCTTCGATCGCGGAGGCCACGGTAGAGCGATGATAGTCACTCAAGTGCCGCGAACTTGCTCGCGCGTGCCATTTCCAACGTTTGCTCCGCACTCAAAGCGATCGAAAAACAAAAAGATTCTATAAAGCAATGCAACGTTGGTCTGGGCAGTTATTACAGTAACTGATATTCAATCTCTCATTTCATGATGTCATTTTGACCGAAGCCAAGGCAGAAAACGCAACACAAAGTTCATACGGGCGCGCGGTCTGCCGGGCGCCAAAAGGCGACGGTTGGGAGCGTCTGCTAGCTGCTCCCGGCCTAGGTGCCGCCACCGTCGGCGCCCGGGAGAAGCCAATAGAAGGAGAACCGGCATAGGAGGAGGAGGGAAGAGATGTCGCTACTTTTAGGTAATTTAGGGGCTTTAACCGCTGTTGGTAGCTACCGCCGCACCACACTGACGGCGTGAGCTGGGGCCCTGGTTTTTCGCAGCTGGTGTGACGTCCCTCCGGCTGTAGCGCTCCTAGCGGAGGAGCGCGAGGCGCACCGCTGTTGGTAGCTACCACGGTGTAAGAATAATTTAGGTGCTGACACTCGCCGCTCTCCGTAGAGAGAACGCGCGGGCAGATTGTGTTCGCAGATGACCTTGAATCAGCGGTAGTTTTCGCCGCAAGAGTACAGATGGCGCTGTAGTATGGGAGCCCAGGGGCCCGCGCTGCCCGCTCGCGTGCGTTCAGAAATTTTCACGCCACGCGCGGGGTGAATACACGTGGTATAGGTGCAGAAGTGTACTTGGTGAAACTCGTGTGTGTGTGTGTGTGTGTGTGTGTGTGTGTGTGTGTGTGTGTGTGTGTGTGTGTGTGTGTGTGTGTGTGTGTGTGTGTGTGTGTGTGTGTGTGTGTGTGTGTGTGTGTGTGTGTGTGTGTGTGTGTGTGTGTGTGTGTGTGTGTGTCAAGGCTTCTCCGGATTCTCGAAAAGTGTTTGGTTGTGCCTGTGAGTCCTGTGAGTGCATTGTTCGGCTGATTGGTATTCTGCTGGGATTCACTCAACGTATACCACGCCGCGGCATGTGACGCCGAGTGCAACTAGTTGCGCTCAGGCTTGCTGCGCTTCAAAATGGGCAAGAAGTGCTTTGTACCGAATTGCAAGTCGGGGTATCGGACATGTACGGAGCGTGTGCCGCTTTTCAAGGCTGCGCGTGAACCCGAACGTTTAGAAAAGTGGCGACGGGCGATTCCGAGAGCAGACAGTTTTGCAGCCTACCGACCACGTGTGCGCGAAGCACTTCCCGAATGAAGTGATCTCTGCAACATATCACGCGGAATACAAGGGGAACGTCCTTCTGCACGCACAAAAAAAGCCGGTGCTCTCACCCGACGCTGTGCCTAGCATTTTCCCGAATTGCCCAGGATACTTGACTGTGCAGCAAAAAACGAGAAAACCTCCGCGGAAACGGCAGGCTCTGCCGCCGACTTGTCAGAAGCCTAAGAAGCATGGACAGCCAGAAGCGTCGAATGCTTCTGAAGAGCTATACACCTGGCCGTTGAAAATACACCAAGTTTATTGCTGGTTGACACAACGAGTTCAAAATATTCTGATGCCGAATCAACAGACGCGCCTTGTAAGAGGCCACGCTTGGATTTCAGCAGCGTCGCGCCCCCTCCACGTGAAGAAAAGGATACTTTTCAACACGATACTGACACATTGAGTGGCACATGCACTGCCGACGCACCTAGTCATACAGCTGAAAAGGTAATTTCCTGTTTTAAATTCAGGTGGCATTACTCTAGCCGCCTCACCTAAGCTCACTAGGCGCAACAAATCATGATATTGTTCTACAATAACTACTGAGCGGAAATTATCGTAAATACGATACGGTTGCTGCAGCCGTGTTTTCTTCCCTTCAGTATATTTATTTGATTATAATTAATTAGCCAGGATCTCATTGGACATCTAAGAGCACAGTGTGCTAGTAATCGCATAAGCTTTGCTCACTATTAGGTGGCATCCGGAAAGTGCACATTCATTTATTTAATTTCAGCGCCGTTCAGGCGTTAAAGAAGAGGTTGGTAACAGGAAAATTTTAGATTAATAAGAAATAATAAAATAGCAAGAAACATATAACACCGACTTGTTTAAGAGAATTAATGACATAATATAGATGACGTAAACGAAACTTTGGCTTAGTTCGGACGGCAGAAACATTCCTGATTCTATCATTTCTTTTCATTCAGCAACAAGTTTCTTCCTCATCTCAAAAAACTACGGAGCAAGAGAGAAGTCATGGACCAACGCAAGAGCAGCGACCCACCGAGTCCCTGTTCCTCCAGGACGGAGGACAGCAAATGACAATTTCCGCTCTGTCATGCTGTGCTTCCAGCCTTAAACTCCCAAGTGAAGCCTGGGCAGTCCAAGTTTCTGACAGATTTGGAGTTAAATCTGTTGTTTTCAGTGAGCTAGAATTGCCGAAAGAGAGTAACCTGGCGCCTTTTCATAGAAAAGTACTAGAAGTAACCACATCACATAATGACTCCTTGTCAGTGAAATGTTTTGTTTATGGCCGTTTTGTTAACGTACAGACCATAAGTTCTGGTTTGCCCATGAATTCCCTAGCTGATATAGAGTGTGCAGTACGGGTCTTTCATGAAATGCATGTGTGTGCAGGTGGTCCCAGTGGTGAAATGTACAATAATATACGCCCCGAGTGCGCATATATTGACAAATGTGGAACCTGGCGGAACAACCGTTGCCTACTAGTGACAGAGAGTACAAGTTGCAATGCATGTGCTAAGTTAAAAGATGTACTTCGTATTCATGCTGCACGAAAGAAAAAATTCTCAACTGAAACACATTCGCATTCCGGCCAGTCCATCGAAAAAAACACGCATTGAAATGTTGCGGCGCGCCAGGATTGCCTGCTACAAGTCAAAAGTGCGGCTTCAAAAACAAAAACATAATCTTGAACAAGAATTGGCTAACTGCAAATCAAAACTACTAGAAATCAGTAATGAAACACTCGAACGCCTTTCCAGAGAAGCAAACCTTCCTGAAGCGCAAAAGCTGGTGTTGAAAGAGTGTGTAGCTGCAGGCAAAGGTCGCTCAAAAAACGGTAGAAGATACTCAGATGACTGGATCTTGCTCTGCCTTCTCGATATTAGGTCACCTGGAGGATACAGATTCTTGATGGAGAGTGAAATTCTCGCCTTGCCTTCAGTACGAACAATACACCGCTACATCTCATTGGTGGGCTTTAAAACAGGCTTTGATAGTAAGTTCTTCATAGCCTTAAAAAAGAAACTTGAAAAGAAAGATGACTTCAAGCGGCACGGTATTATCATCTTTGATGAGATGCAAGTCCGTAAAAGTAAGGCTGTCAACTCAAAGACAATGACCTACGTCGGTCTGGCATCAGAGACGGAAAACAGTAGCGAGCTTGCAGACCATGCTCTTCTTTTTATGTTCTGCCCTTTTGGTGAAAGTTATGCTCAGCCAATAGGTGTTTTTGCAGCAAAAGGTGCCACGAGGGGTACTATTCTTGCACAGTTGCTCCTTCAGGCAATTTTACTTATGGAGGAAGCTGGAGCAAAAATTCATGGGTTTGTTTGTGATGGAGCTTCGACAAACAGGACTATGTGGCGAACACTGGGTATAAGTGGGTCACTAGAAGCCTGCCGGAACTCCTTCACACATCCAAGCGACCCCACACGAAACGTTTTCGCATTTTCTGATGCTCCACACCTCTTTAAATGCATCAGAAACCGTCTTTTGCAACAAAGGTACCTGAAAAAGGAGGGACGTTGGATTAGGTGGGAGGACTATGCAGCAGTTTATAAAGAAGACCAAGCGAATGTTGGAGCTTTGAAGGTGTGTCCAAAAATTACACATTCCCACATTTATCCAAGCAACTGTGAAAAGATGCGGGTAAAGCTTGCCACGCAAGTGTTCAGTCGCTCGATGGCAGCAGGTATTGAATTTTACAGAAACCGTGGTGTGCGCAGTCTGGGAGGCACTGAAGCCACGCAAGAATTCACATTGTTTCTTAATAATCATTTCGATGCCTTGAACCGGCGGTTTCCTCATGAAGGTGTCACAAAGCAGGGCTCTGACCTAGGCATTCTGTCACGTGGGGTAGAATGGTTGGATAACTGGGAAAAAGAGCTGCAGAGTGGAAATATCACGAAAGATATGTTCCTGACAAAAAGCACCTCTGAAGGGCTCCGAGTTACCTTGAGATCAACTAAAGAGCTTTGTGAGGTTCTTTTGCATCAGTACGAGTTCAGATACGTTCTTACAAATAAAATGAACCAAGATCCGATCGAAAGATTCTTTGGCAAGATAAGACTTGCTGGAAGCCAGAATGACCATCCTTCAATGCCAACATTTATGCAACTGTACAATACAATGTCCATTTACAGCCTTCTGAGGCCTCCCAAGTTTAGGAATTGCTGCGTGGTCGATGAGAAGCCATTACTAGACGCATCAGACTTCAGAGCCCTGATCGAACTAGGCAGTGCAAGCAACTCTTCGCCTGGCTTCATTGATCAGCTAAAAGAAAAGCTTGATAAACTGATTCTTGTTGAGGACTGGGAATGTGAGGATGTTATCACAGTAAACGGAAAGGATACAGCGCAAGTCGTTGACTGCATACTTTACTATGTGGTTGGATTCTTGAGCCGAAAGTTGATGAAAGCCACCACGTGCGATTGTTGCCGGTCTGCTTTTACCATTCCGCAAAACAGCTCTGCTGAAGCATCCCTGACCAACACAAAGAGCAGGGGTGGACTGTTGCATCCCAACGCGAATCTCTTTGAGCTGTTGAGAGTAGCTGAGGAGCACTTAGCAAAAAATGCAGACAGTCAGTCTGTATACTGGGAAACGGTGGAGCATGTGCTTGACACAAAGACCTTGACTTTTCCATGTGCTCAGCACAAAGAAGAGGTCATTGCACAAATTCTGCACTATTTCTTAACCATGAGAATGAGGCAGCACTGCAAAGCTGCAACCATGAACTTGAAAAAACAAGCTCAAGAGAAAAAAAAGCTTGCAAAACTTTGTTCATCCTGAATCGTGTTGCCAAGTTTACAGAATGTACTAATTTTGTTAGATGTTTTATGAATGTATGTTTTAAACAGTTTGTGCCATGCAATGTATAGTTTTGTAACAGAATAAATTATATTGTCACGTGCTGCGCATGGGCTCTGAGGAACAAAGAAGACGTGCGGCGGCTGGAAGAAGAAGAGAAAGTCCAGTATCCTGCCGCCGGCGCACCAGGCTCTTCTCGACCTGCCTTGCAAATAGTATTTGTAAATAGAACCTGTAACAGTGTGGTGGAGGTGCTGGGTCGATCACCACGGACCCCTCTCGCAACCGCTGCAGCCGAAGAATCGCCGGATTGCCACCGTTGCCCGTGCAAATGCCCAAGGAAGCCGACGCACGTCCGACCGGCGCAGCAACGCCCGCTTGGCAGCACTACCGTGAGCCGCGGACGTTTTCCGGGAAGGCTGGCGAAGACGTGGATGATTGGCTCACCAATTACAAGCGGGTGAGCAAATACAACGGCTGGGATGCCACTCTTCAGCTGGCCAATGTCGTCTTCTTTCTCGATGGCACCGCGCTAACTTGGTTCGAAAACCATGAGGCATCAATAACGAGTTGGGACCGCTTCATGGAAGAGCTCCGCAGCTGCTTCGGGGATACCGTTGCCAAACGAAAATGCGCTGAGCAGTCTTTGCTTCAGAGAGCGCAAGTGCCTGGAGAGACCTGCACGACTTACATAGAAGAGGTCTTGAAGCTGTGCAGAGTCGTTAATCCCAGTATGTCCGACGAAGATTGCGTTGGTCATCTCCTCAAGGGCATTGCAGAGGACGTCTACAGCTTTCTTATTAGTAAAGAAAATTTAGACTCGCCCACGGATATCATCAAGCACTGCCGCACCTTTGAAGCTCTAAAACTGCGTCGAATTACTCCCAAGTTCGGTCGCCTGCCTAACGTCACCACCGTCGCCAGCGTGGATTTCCACGAGCCTGTGAATGCGGCGACTCTCCCTGACGTCATTCGTCAAATCGTGCGTGACGAACTCTCCCGGCATCAAGATCTTGCGCGCCACAGTGAGGCCCCGTATGAGAGCTGTTCTCTGCAGGCGGCTCCCGCCTACCGCTCCTCCCCTTGGAGTTCTTCTGGCCAGGCCCCTACCAGTGATACTCGCCTTGATTACAGCGCCGCTCCCCGGATCACCCGCCCCGGCCCCAGGGCGCCAGCTCGTCCGCAACGCCACCTGCGGCAGCCGGAGTACGATGGTCGTTTCGACACTGGCTACGAGGAGCGTTATCCCGAGTGCCCCCCCCGACCCACCACTTTGTTACCGCTGTGGTATGATCGGTCACATCTCTAGATTCTGCCGTCGCCGGGGCCAGTATTCCCGCTCCCAGCGCCAATGGTCGTACCCTCGCCCGAGTTTCAATGCGCCTGTTCATGACCGTGTCTTCACATCGTCTCAGCGCCCATCCAGTTACGCACCACCACGGAACGACTCCCCTGCCTCTGACCGAAGTCTGACTCCACCTCCGCACCGCTCTCGCCGCTCGCCTTTTCCCCAACGTCGTTCCCCACCGTCCCCGGGAAACTAGCGTGTGCGGCCGATGGAGGTGCGGTCGCCGGATCATCGATAGTGCCAATTCCTCTGCCCATTGTTATGTTAAGGAACCGCCTTGAAGTTTTAGTGGACGGTATTTGCGTCATGGCCTTAGTCGACACTGGTGCCACGGTGTCAGTGATGAGTTCAACTTTCAAGAACCGTCTGAGTCGTAAAATAATGTTCGCTTGGGATCGTGCTGTTATATTCCGGGGTGTAGGGGGAGAATCATTGGTTCCGATTGGTATTTGTTTTGTGAATGTAGTGATCGCTGGCCACATGTTCCGAACTGAATTCACGGTGCTCCCTCGTTCTACGCATGACATCATCCTCGGTATTGACTTTTTGCACCAGTGCGGCGCTACTCTCGACTTCCGCAGTGGTGGCATATCGTTAAGTCCTGGCCTTCGGTCAGCTCTCATAGAAGACTCGCCAGTGGTTGCCCAAGTGTTTTCTGTCTCTGAAGATACCGTCGTTCCAGCAATGTCTGCCATATTCGTTCCCGTTGTGTCCTCGAGCACGATTTCTGGTGCCTTCGATGCTGTGGTGGAACCTTGTTCCCTAACTGTGCAAAGAAAAGTGTGCTAGTACCCCGCAGCGTCGTCCATGTGACCAAGGGCCATGCCACTCTTTGGACTGTCAATCACTCCAACGAACCTGCAGTATTGCCATGTGGTTTAAAACTTGCTGGCTTTGAAGAACGTTTTTCTGTACCAGTTGCCGCGATCACTGACAACGTGTCTCGTCCAACTAGACGCCGCGATCTGAGCGACTCTCAATTCCTAGCCATGGTCAACAAATCCCTACCCACTAGCGACCGCCAGGTACTAGTGGCCGTTCTTATGAAGCATGCTGACGTGTTTGACTTTGGTCGCGACCAACCACCGCCGATTCCAGCTTCCCGTACCCATCACATGATCAATACTGGATCTGCACAGCCGATTCGACAGAAGCCATACCGCGTCTCGCCTTCCGAACGTCAGATAATCGATGAACAAGTCCGTGACATGTTGCACCGCGGCATCATTCAGGAATCTTCAAGCCCGTGGGCTGCTCCAGTGATCCTTGTCAAAAAGAAAGATGGCACTTGGCGATTTTGTGTCGACTACCGCCGGCTTAACACTGTCACAAAGAAGGATGTTTACCCGCTCCCGCGCGTTGATGATGCCATTGACTGCCTCCACTCAGCCTCCTTCCTACTTTTCCTCGGTGGATCTACGGTCCGGGTACTGGCAGATCCCGATGCACCCGCAAGACAAAGAGAAGACAGCATTCGTGACACCTGACGGGTTGTATGAATTTAATGTTATGCCTTTCGGCCTTTGCAACGCTCCTGCCACTTTTGAACGATTTATGGATACGCTTTTACGTGGCCTGAAGTGGCAAGTTTGCATGTGTTATCTGGACGATGTTGTTATTTTTGGTAGGACCTTTGCCGAACATAACAGCCGCTTAGCCATTGTCCTAGACTGCATAGAGAGAGCGGGCCTCGTGCTGAACTCAAAGAAGTGTCGCTTCGGTGAACGCCAAATTACTGTGCTTGGTCATCTCGTTGACAAGGATGGCGTCAGACCCGACCCGCAGAAGGTTGAAGCTGTAAGCAGTGTCAAAGAACCCCAATCAGTGAAAGAGCTCAGGAGTTTTTTAGGACTTTGCTCATATTTTCGGCGTTTCGTTCCCAAGTTTTCTGATTTAGCCTACCCGCTTACAAGTCTCCTGCAGAAAGACACCCCTTTCCACTGGACTCCCGAATGCGACTCCGCGTTTCGGCAGCTCAAGTTTCTCCTCACCTCACGGCCAATATTGCGTCATTTCTGCCCGACAGCACCGACTGAACTCCACACTGACGCCAGCGGCATCGGCGTGGGTGCTGTGCTTATCCAACGCCATGAGGGCAATCAACACGTTGTCGCTTATGCAAGTCGCACCCTCAGCAAGTGGGAACGCAATTACACTGTAACAGAGCAAGAGTGTCTCGCCGTTGTTTTCGGCGTACAACGGTTTCGTTCGTACCTTTATGGACGTGCTTTTACAGTCGTCACAGACCATCACTCTCTGTGCTGGATGGTCAATCTACGCGACCCCTGCGGTCGGTTGGCCCGCTGGGCGTTACGTCTCCAAGAGTTTAACTTTAAAGTTTCTTACAAAAGTGGCCGCCAACACGCCGACGCAGATTGCCTCTCGCGGCTGCCGCTCACGGTTACTACTTCCGATGATGAAAACTTCGACGACTATCTCGCTGCTGTTTCCCAAGAGTTTCCAGATCTTGGCACTTTCCAGACGGAACAAAGCAAGGATCAGCACTTGGCGCCGCTTTTTGCCGAAGCCCGTGACCCGACATCCGCAAGCCCTTTCTGCATTCGCGACGGTTTACTCTATAGAACGAATTACTCGCCTGGAGGTGCGCGCTTTCTCCTCGTCGTTCCGGCTACTCTGTACTCCTCTGTTCTGCAGGCAATGCACGATGACGTCACGGCTGGGCACTTGGGGTTTGCCAGGACCCTTAGCCGCATCCAAGAACGTTTTTACTGGCCAAAAATGCGTCATATGGTTCAGCGCTACGTGGCCACCTGCGTGCAGTGTCAGCGGTTCAAGCTTCCCACGACTTCTTCGCCTGGACGCCTGCATCCTGTGCCACCTCCAAGCACGCCATATGAACAAGTTGGACTCGATCTGCTCGGCCCGTTTCCCCGCTCGTCCAACGGTAACCGCTGGATTATAGCGTGCGTTGATCACCTCACCCGTTACTGTGAGACCGCCGCCCTACCTTGCGCCACCGCTGCTGAGGTCTCGCTCTTCCTTCTTCGTGCTGTCATCCTCCGGCATGGACCTCCTCGAGTTGTTATCAGTGACCGCGGTCGCCAGTTTACGGCAGACGTTGTGGAAGAGCTTCTGCGTCTTAGTTCATGCCATTTTCGCCACTCGACGCCGTACCACCCCCAGACTAATGGACTGCTTGAACGTACCAATCGGACACTCACGACCATGCTGGCCATGTATGTCGATTCCCGCCATAAGAACTGGGACGACGTGCTTCCCTTCATTACATACGCCTATAACACGTCGAGGCATGAAATAACTGGTTACAGCCCATTCTTCCTCCTTTATGCCCGTCCGCCTCGAAGTTCCCTCGACAGCATCTTACCTTTCTCTCTCGACACCGAGCCTTTTATTGCCAACACACTATGTCGCGCTGAAGAAGCCCGTCGGATTGCCCGGATACGCACCTTGGCATCACAGCATCGCTCTAAGCAGCGTTATGACCGCCGGCGCAAGGATGTCTCCTACCTGCCCGGTGACGTTGTATGGTTGTGGACGCCCCTACGCAAGCGTGGTTTATCAGAAAAGCTGCTATCCCACTACACAGGCCCGTTCATCATTGTTGCTCGCCTCAATGACCTCAACTATGTCATCTCTCCCCAATCAACGCAAGGACGCCGCTCAAGGACAACCCAGGTCGTGCATGTCGCACGGCTGAAGCCATTCCACTCTCGGGACCCCGATTGATTGACTGGCCCAGAGGGCTTCGTCTGCGAACGGGGAAATGTCACGTGCTGCGCATGGGCTCTGAGGAACAAAGAAGACGTGCGGCGGCTGGAAGAAGAAGAGAAAGTCCAGTATCCTGCCGCCGGCGCACCAGGCTCTTCTCGACCTGCCTTGTAAATAGTATTTGTAAATATAACCTGTAACAATATGTTCAGCCCCCCTTTCAGCATTCCATTCCTAATATTCTACACAAATGTAAGAGCACTGTACACACCACCAGACCTACTTCAGGTCGGACATTTTTTTTTCTAATATAAGAGCGCGCATTGTTCTCTTGAAATGACAGAGTTGAATAGAAAAATTATGCCCATTCATGGGCAACTAGCGCAAGATATACTGCTTTGAGAGTTGCGATGGATTTAGCCGTGTGACATGCCCTTCATCAAGCTGTACTGCACACGGCTTGCAGTACTGGCGCAAAGTATAACCGCCATCGCCTTAACACTGAGCAGAAGTCTGCGTAGGGGTCGCGTGTCGAGCGAAGTTTGTAACCAAGTACATGGGTAAGCTAGAGGTGCAATGGTTCAAGGTGCTTTGAGGACGTTTATTTTGTAAAGAGAAAGATGAGCAGCGGCGGCAGCTGCACCGCCAGCGCACAGCGCGAGATTGCTGTGTTGACGACCGAAGCTCGGAACGGCATTTTGGCTAGCTGTCCTTATGCTATTTCCCCGAAAATCCGGCTACAATTTATTTATTTTTGCTTTAATTAGCTAACATTGGCGGGCGCAACTAGAAAATACGATTGATACACTGGCTTCAACGTATGCTAGCTACCAGAGCTATAATAAAAACGTCGTCGAGAAATCAGTTGCACATTCATTTAGATAATCAGTCTTGTTACTGCAGAATCCCGGTGTATTCATGCCTGTGCATACTTTTCTATATACCCCGATATCGAGCTCGACAAACGAGCAACGCTTAGCATCGATAACCTACGCAGCCCAAATCCGAGAGCCTCCACCTACTAGCGCCACCTGTCGCCGGGAAACGGAAACAGCGCCGGCGGCGAACACAACCAGGACGGTGCGCCGGCCGCAGTGCCAACACCTAAATTATTACACCGTGGTAGCTACCGCCGCTCCCCACTGACGGCGGGAGCTGGGGCCCTGGTTTTTCGCAGCTGGTGTGGCGTCACTCCGGCTGTAGCGCCCCTAGCGGAGGATCGCGAGGCTCACCGCTGTTGGTAGCTACCGCCGGTCCACACTGACGGCGTGAGCTGGGGCCCTGGTTTTTCGCAGCTGGTGTGACGTCACAACAGAGGTCAAGGTAAAAGTCAATGGTAACTACCGCCGCGCCACGCTGAAGGAACGAACCGCTAGCAGTATTGATTTCGCAATAAAATGTAAAACTCCGTCGGGAGTCGGGACTTGTCTGCTGTCTTTCTGTATGTCCATCTTTATTTTATAGTTATTGATTCAATATGAAAACTTAGGCGTTTGGTATGTAAACTCGAGCAACCTTGTCGCAAAGACAAACCGCGATTTTCCTACATCTCCCCCTCCCCTTCCTTCTGAACGTACTCGAAAATGAGTTCCGACAGAATAATGAGATGATTCTATCTCCTGCGCCAATAGCAACACTTCGAACGAAGGCTGCTGTACTTACTAAGTTTTGCTTTGAACGAACTTTCTTGAACTTGGAAGCAATGCACCTCCCTTTGTTAGACTTAACAGAGAAATAATTATGACAAATCATTATTTTTTGGCTGCGCATGAATTTCTTACCCGTAATCTTGCGGTCCAAGTCACCAGGAGCATCCTCCTGGTGACGACAAGGTGCCCGTCCTGGTCATTCCTCCCGTGACACCCAACTGCATGAGCCGCGGCTAAGGCAGCAAACCAAGAACTGGCAGCGGCAGAAGCGGCAGTCCCGCTCGGTCTTCTCGCCTCCCGTCGGCGAACAGGGAGGAAAGCATGGAGTTCCTCAGCATCCTGTCCGGTCGGCTCGTGCTTCAGGTTTCTTCCTCAACGACGAGGCCAAACGGGCGAGAGCGTCGGTAATTTTAAATAATGAAGTATTGCTAGCATCCTTTCTCTTTATGGTATATTATGTTTAATTTTCGTCTGCTGCACATGGGCTATGGAAGACGCCATAGTGGATGACTTTGGATTAATTCGGAACACATGCGTTCCTTAATGTGCAATAAAATCTTTCACCACACGACTGTATTCTTTCTGGCTGCGCAGAAATCGGTTGCCAGGGCACTAATTCGATCCCTTTCCCTCGAGCTTAGTGGCCAAAACCCTTAGCCACTTAGCCACTGCGGCAGCGCTTCTCAGCCACCCTGCTGGTCCTATGTGAGGAACTCGGGAAAGAACACGAAAGTCTCGAATCCTGGCCTCAAGAAGAGAACAAAAATATTGCTCTCAAATTATTTTCTCCTTCAATAGAGGCATCACTGTGTAATATTGAATACAATGAGACGGCCTCTCGGTCCTTCCGTGCATTGGTCGTCTGGCACGTGACCGACATACCTTAATGGTGACGAGTGCGCTTCGACTGAAAATGAGGAAGACGAAACCACGCCGCGTAGTCTGGTTGCGTAGTGCAGAGTGTAGGCAGCGTATACGAGAAGGCAGTGTTGGACTTGCCGCATCAGGCAAGTCCATCTACAATATGGGGCGCGAACGGGTTAGTTGTCTAAATCGCTTGAATGGCGCAATGGGCCTTACAGTACACATATATATTATAGATCGAGGCATACAAAAGGAATAAAAAAAAAGAAGCCTCTCACGCGCCAATAAAGTAACGGGGCAATATCCCATATGCCATATAAAAGCTGTGGCCCTTGAGCAAATGGGATTTCGCCACCCGAAGGTGGAAAGAAATCGATGTGGAAATGATTTAAAGCGACCCACAGCCGGGGGGCAGGCCCGGGAAGGATCCCCTGATCTCCCCTGGGAAGTAGCAGAAGAGATGGGCTGTAAGGGTAGGATGTATAGTTGTCAGGGAAGGGCTATAGGAATGTGGACAGGGATGGCGAACGCTAGTTTTTTCTCAGATCTTTCGAAAGTGTCGCGACACCATTACTGGCCTTCCTGGCCAGGACAGGAAGAGCACCTAAATTGCGTAATGGTGCGGTCACGCCCATGGGATACCCGACCGCCCACCAAACGCAACGGGCTGCCACTGCCTCAGACTGAAGAACCTAACTCGGGTTTAGCTGCCTTGTCCCGCAGCCCGGTCCAACCGCAGGCCAGGCCGTCAGTTATTCCGACTCACAGGGGTGTTTGCTACTATCCGTCGAGTGCTTTTCTCGTTTTTTCAGAGGCCGGAAGTATGTGTGATGTGGTCCTACAGGCAGAGGCTTAGATCATCAGCTTGCCAGCCCAACGACCCTCGGCAGATGACTTAACGCCTGCGGTTGACCCACCCGTGCTTACAACCGACCGAACACTTGTTATTATTGCGAAAGCAATACTACTTGCACTTTCCAGGGTGACCACCATCGTGCCGCGGCGGTGACCGCCATCGACCTTCATTTGACCTTGATTGATTTAGTTGGATTAGATTGGATTAGATTGGAGTACATTACATTGGATTGGACTGGACTGGACTGGGTGGACTGGATTTGATTTGATTTGATTTGATTTGATTGGATTGGATTAAATTACATTAGATTAGAGTAGATTACATTGGATCGGATTCGATTGGATTGGATTGGACAGAAATGGAATGGTATGGATTGGATGGGATTAGATTGAATTGGTTTGGATTGGATTGGATTGTATAACCGATGCATCACGACAAGTCTAACCACAAGCACCACCACCAGCTACACTACCAGCTGTACCACGGCGTAGGTACGGATATTGCTTTCGCAATTACCGAGCTAAACCAAGCTAAGTAACAACGAATTTTTTTGGCCCCCAGGGTCTTGCACTGCATATTTAGTAGGTTGAGGCATAACTATGAATAAGGAAAAGAAGCCTCACTATAGTATAGCGGCTAGAATCCCAATTGCGAAACAAAAGTTGATGCCCTTAGGCAATTGGAATTTTGCCACCCGACGGTGGATAGAAATTAATCTGGGGATTGCTACTAAGGCGACCCACTGCCGGAGGAGTGGGCCCGGGGAGTCCTCTGATCTTCCTTGGAAGTAGAAGGTTGGGATAAGATATGGGAAATATGGGTAGGGTTATGGAAATTAGGAGGGATTGGGGATAGCGGAATTTTTTTCGTATTTCTGATCCCTTAGAGGTCCTTCCCAGCCCTTGGTAGAGGGGAGAACTTTAATTTCAACCTATAGTGCCGCCCTTGATCTCAAAGCGCATTTCCTTACCGTAGAGAACGTTTGCCGGTGTCTCCGACCGTCCAAGACAAGGTAACCTAACAGGGACTCGACCGAGATCTCCTCCCTTGCGCCACCTGGTTACGCCACTCCGACCAACGAATGAGATGGCAGAGTTTTCGCGCCACCCGTTGGCCACAGATATAGTAAGTGAGGTCCACATAACCACCGCAGGTACCCGTTCGAAACAGTCGGATAAAATTCAAGAACAAAGCGGCATGGTGCCCTTCAATGGGGCCTGTCAGCCAAGGGCGTCAAGTGATTTTCATGACGCCGCGATTAAACGGATTAAGCCGTGGTTAATCCTCTTTCACTCGCCACCCGTGTGGTGGTACGTGGCACAATGGGAAGCGGGCGAGAAAACTCATTCGCAACGAACATTTTTCCTGCAACGTACAGCACATGGACCGGACTTTTTCGTCCGTCACATTTTGGCAGCAACCGCTTAACCTTTTCACACACAAAAGGCGTTTACTCGGGGACGGCACGACGAACTGCAGGATAGTATATTAGGTGCAGTGCTAGCGCTTTCTAAGCCCACGCAGATGAGCACACAACCACATACTGTCCTGCATCAGGAAAAAATAGGATGCATTCTGATCCGCCAACATCGTCGAGATAGGGATTCAGCTGATAAAATGCAGCGCTCACAGTGTACTGGGTGGCAGATGTGTCCAAAGAGGACAAGCCCACATATGCATGAGCGAGGAGAGGCCGGCGCTCATCTCAACTATTTTACGGAAGGCCAGGCGCTCACTGTACAGAAACGGGGACCACTACTGCTCACGTGTACAGGGTGGTGAAAGCAAGCACTCGAGTCAAATAGGCTTACTCACTTCGAGCCGAGAGTGTTTTGCAGCCAGTAGTCACTAAACTTCGTCGTGTAGGAGCTTCAAAATTCCACTAAAGGCTGCTGTCACTTGTTGAAATTGACACTGAATCCGTTCTTGGGATAGGAGTATTGAAATGATCGCAAAAAAACGAAAGTTGATAGAAAAACTCATGCGCTGAACGGACAGTGAGCTTTATTGACGCGCATAAGGAGCGCCATTCTCACGCTATTCGTGTCAGCTTCAAGCTGAAAGTCCAAAATCACTTCAAACAAAAAAAGAAAATATTTGAGCAGGGATCAAGTAGTTTAAAATAGCTGTAACAAGCTTGAAGCAAAGAACGTGACGTAGGAAAAAAAGTGGAACACAAAAGGAATGGCAAGAAAGGAAACCCGCGGGGAGAGCTGGAAAAAAAATGGTAGTAGTATGTAAAGAATAAAACCAAACATTACATTGTAAACCACATTAACATTTTTTGCATAAAAGCAGCGCAACAGACGGGATCAAGAAGAGAAGACATAGACTTGGTCCCGTCTGTTGCGCTGTTTTTATGCAAATAATATACCAACTAGCCCGGCTTATTCCTGTCTTGCACATTAACAGATTATGGTTTTAGGCAACATTCTTTAGCGTTCACAGTTAGGCAATTAATATTCACCAAGCGTGTACAACCCTGCGAATGCATGCAGCCTCGAAAATGTTTCGCGGCCGCTGTAGTCGCTAAAAACTAGCGGCCTTTCTCGTCGCCGAGAGTAGTCGTCAGCATGAAATTGTTTAGAATATCGGTGTGGCATCCACTTGGCTCGCTTATAAATGTTGATCGCCGGACTCTTTCACTCGGTCGCTGCCAGGTCATTACACGTATTCCCCTGTGTCCTTTTTCGTTAGGCGAGGCTTTCGGTCGTGTTCTTGCAGATTCCTGTAACCGAATTACGTAGCCGTCGCCGTTCAGTTGAGCACTTGTCTACTCTGGCGACAAACTCGCGTTGCATTTCTTACTTTGAAGACGCTTGCTGGTTCTCGAATCATCTAGCCCCGTCATCTGAAATAGGGAAACGGCATTTGGCCTTCCTTACATGCGCTTCGTTAGGCACGAGCTTTCTGAGCTGCTGATATTTATCGGTTTTGGTGCTCCTGATCAAGGACTCTGTATATTCGTGTATCGTTTTGTAGTTTTGCCTTTAGGGCTCAGATATATTTCCTGCGAATTGAATGTATCTTGGCATGTAGCTCTGGCTTACCTTTTGGCTGTTGTACCAGCGAATAATGGAGCATACAACAAGAAACCTTGGTTTCTGCTCTGCGTCCATCTCCTCGTGTGTTCTTCAGTATTCCGCGTTTTTCTTGCCGTACAATGCTATCTTCATTGCAGAAAGGTGTTGATGCTGTGAGGAGGCAAAATTCCAGAAACTTTTAGACGATAGAATTCCACACAGATATGATGTTATAGCACTTAATGTACCAAATGCGCAAATGGTGTCAGGGAGGGCGCGCCGGTCTCACTCGTGACCTGTTATCTGAACAGCAAACTCTGCACGTCCAGAAAAATGCTGACATACCCTAGAGTAACGAGAATTTGTCCGTTGACGGTGCTGTGAACAGGCCCTCTGAAATGCCTTGGCACAAACACCGGGCACAAACACCAGAGGCACCGGTGTTTGTGCCAAGGCATTTCAGAGGGCCTGTTCAATAGGAAGTAGCTCTTCTTACGTTACCTACTTCACCCAATCCACGGCGTAACTACAAGGATAATGAACGAATGCGAAATCCGGTACCAAATTAGGCGATGTCGAAAGCGCACCGGGCAGTATCGCAGGTGCCAGTGGTTGCGCAACAGACTATATATAATATCATCTAGAATGTCTTAAAAACCGGAAAAACTGATGCGATAGCCATTATGTACCAATGATACACATTGACGTATTAAATATGTTTTAAATGCGAGTCTTTCTCGTCTTTTTTTTATGTAATCGCTGACCGCGGTAACGCCACCTTAGACTGGCCCAATCACGCGTCAGCCGGAGTGCTATGCTTACAACATTCCTCTTTTCAGGTAAGAGGACACTGCTGCTATTAAAAATCACATTATAAACAGCACCTAATAACTACCTAGTTTTAGCTTCGCAATATTTGCGCGTTAAACCAAGGCGTTACTGCAAACTCAGGACAGCGGTCTAGTCTACTTCTTCTTCCCCGAGGCTGCGCGTGACTTCGAAATTCGTCCATTATCGGAAACTAAAAAAAAAATGCGGCAGCGAGCAATTCCTGTAAAGCTTTAGACCACTCAGATACGGCGCGGCGAATGCGGTATGCGTGGACTCATTGACAACGAAAGCTTGAAGCATCAATCACGAGAGATGGAGCGACCATGCTCTTAACATTCTTTTTGTTTCGAAAAGCATGACCTCGACCTTTGGAAAGCACAATTTCAATTAAATTTGCAGATTCTAGAAAACGTGATTACCGCCGCAGATTCTTTGTGTAGGAATACTCCAATCCTCCCTCAGTAACGCCCCACTCCTCCGTCAGTACTACTTATCCCTCACCTCTCCCCGTCCCAGTGAGAAGGCACTCTTTGTAGCTCAGCCCTGGACGACCA
Source organism: Amblyomma mixtum (assembly GCF_055824585.1). Lineage (NCBI taxonomy): Eukaryota > Metazoa > Arthropoda > Arachnida > Ixodida > Ixodidae > Amblyomma > Amblyomma mixtum. The sequence goes on along the minus strand of NC_143014.1, from coordinate 335,275,283 downwards.
GCGTGACCTGATCGCCCGGGTCACCTAGATAGCTGCGGCAAATAGGGTCCTCGACTAAGGGCTCCCCACTCTGGGGGAATCCCTCCAACATTTCCTCATAATAAAAGTTTTCTCTCTCTTAATGGGTTGTCGATTGGCTGCCCCAGATTGTTTGTTACTTTTTGCGGCTTACACAAACTCCCATTTTTAACCTTTGAATACTTTTGAAACATGTACTCGGCGATCAATCGTGACGCTGCTGCTATTCATGCCTGCTGGACCCCACCTAAAACTTTAATTTTGCGAGAAAATTCACTCCGGGGTGTCTTCGATTAGCTATTGCAAGAGCGCGACTTTTCCCATTAAAACACCCATTAAAACACCACAAGCCGCAAGGCTTACTGCCGCTGGTTAGTACCTGTCCCTAATTCTCGGTATCGAGAGCGAAGAAGTCGGTGCTTACCCGCATAGCGCTAGAAAAGCACTAGTGCGAAGCGCCCTGGTGGTGTATACTGTGCGTACGAACCTATACACGATTTTAGTTTCGATACCAGGGCGCCGCCATGTTTGTTTTACCCTAGCGCCGCCTACCGTGGAGCACAGTTTCTCATGAATGCTTTCGTTGCCTGCATGCTTGGACATGGCGAGTGTCACAGTTTAGATGCAGAGCTTGCAGCAGAGCGCTCCGTTCACAAACTGAACATTTTGGAAACAACAGCGAGTACATGACCGAAATGAATCCACGTCTGATTATTGCAATGTTTGTTTGCAGTGACAGGGGCGATGAAATTGAAATTCGGTCCCTCATGCTACTCGTGTAGGGCTGTTCATACTACGAGCGATACCAGCCAGTTCACTGAAAGCAATTCGCATTCCCCCTACTCCGCTCCCGCCAGTGCTCACTGATCCACAAATACCAGAAAATGTGCAGTTACACTTTCTCATAGGTTGGTACGCTAATGGAACGCTATTACCGCTTACTGACAGGCCGAATTGCCGCACCTGTGTTGAGAATTCTAATCTCACTCGGGTAGCACTGCTCAAATCGCTGCGTTTGTTGTATCTCGGGCACGGTTATGCATAGTGCGGCCTTTTTTATAGTGCATTCGAAGTGATTTCAGCCGCATAATTTATTACAAAACACGGCAGAGTTTTTACCGTCACATGCATGCCGAGTGCTTTTTCTTACGTGTCCATGGCTGCATTTTTTCTCACTTTGCAGTTAGGTAAAAGTTCATGTCACCGCTTCCATTCATGCCATGCTGTGCGTATTAAATTAGTACTTTTGTACCAATGATATGTTTATTTACTTTTTTTTTCAGGTGGTGATGCCTACATGTTCTCGACATTGGCGATCATGTGGGGTGGCAAAACGAAGTTGTGGCCTCATTTGTGAGGTCCTTGCGTCGTGTACTGCTGAATTAAATCAGGTTTGCCATGGCTGTCCAAAAACTTGCTTCGTTTCGCCCCCAATATTAAGCGCAGGCAATGGCTTTGTTTGTATTTCATTCACGAAGTGCGCTGACGCTTAGGGTTTTTGTTGGCGCAGATATTTTTGTTAATCAACGAAGTCCACTGCCAATGCAACTCGGGACTGGCGGGAAAGCGGTGAAAAAGTAAACATCGCAGACGCGCTGAGACCTTCGCATAACATGGTGCGCGTACATACTGGCGGCGTTTTTTTTTTCGTACTTTCTTTGACTATTTCCGCAACCGGCAATAAAACAATGATTTCTGATGCCCTGAGGACGTTGGCGTCACGTAAAACATTGCTACTTTTGTAGTACAGACGCAAACACGCGCTTGATCGGTGGCTAAGCAGCCGAACGTTGCTCCGCCCGCCGCCGGATTATCAGCTCACGGGAGGACGGCAATAGTGGGGTGTCGCGCAGCGCACGCGTTTGAGAGTATTTCTCGCTCTCCTGCACGCGCCTCGTAAAATGGTGTATATTATTTCTTATCGCCGGTAGCGCAATACACAATCTTTCAGGAAAGCATTCTCTTTAGTACGCTAAGACTACACTCAAAACATTGTCTTAGTTATACCGCATAAATATGATACCATATATGTATTACTGGATGTGTCTGCACAACTGAGGACGGTTCCGGTCTGCAGTGTTTAGCGTGCGCTCGCAGGACCCATTAATTTAGCAGTCATATTAGCATGGGTCAGCTAATCAATGTGAAAACTTCTTGTCGTTCTTAGCAGGTTAGCAGTTTCAAAGTAGGAAGGCCCACCTGGCGCATATAGCATATCTGTCGAGTCATTTCGCTTCCGGAGTGGTTCGGCGGGCAACTGCTGCAGCTGTTCGACGCGAAGCATAGTCCGAAAAGTCAGCCCGTAGAATGTGATAGATATTCTACCCGCGGAATGCAATAGAGAGAGTGAAGTGGGCGCATTGGGTGTTGCAAGCCATCCAGCAGTCAGGTTTCGATCCAGTATTGGAAGGTTGCCATATCGAGAGAGAGAGAGGGGTGTATTAACGAGAAATGCGGAGAGGTTGGTATGAAAAATGAATATCTGGCCTGCTACCCTGCACTGGGGAACGGGAAGAGGAGAAAAAAAAGATGGTCACGATGGAGGATGATGATGATGATGGGAGGAGGCAGATGATAAAAGACAAGGCACACTTGCTAACATTGCAAACGCGAGTAAAGGCCGGTATCGCTTAAAAAGCGTGAGAGCACTCCCGTTGCCCGTAGAGTTTAAGAACTATCTGGCCAAGCGCCGAGGATCAAGTCCTCCGAGAGGGGCCTGGTGTCAAAAGACTGAAAAATAGATGCTAGCGTAAGTCTTTCTTGTGGATATGCTCTGCACGCGACTAAAACATGCCCTACAGTCATTCCGCCACATGTGGAACAGTCGGGCTTGCCATTTCTAATTTGCGGCTCGGGCTATTGTCTTTCTTCAGCGCTAAATGTAGCTCCGGAGTTGAGGCCGTTGCCATTTAATCACCAAAAGAGTACTGTAATACACAGAAACTCCTTAACTGTGATTGCATTTTAACGCTTTGACTCGCATGAAGGGCGAACTTATTCAGGATAACTTCCACCCAATATATTTTGAGTTTTCAGGAGCCTAAAAAGCGGTTCGACTACGCATTGAATCTAAAAATTATATAGATTGACGGCCTCACGGCTCATTCGGTTTGTTTAGATTGTATTGAATAAAAAAAGTTCGAACATCGCACATAACGCGCGGTCAATAGAAAATCAGTGCAGTCCATCAAAGCGCCTGATGCTCACACCAACTGTTAATATTTTGTGTGTAAGGAGTACCTGCCCAGTGACCTGCACACTTTTGGCGGGAGCATGGAGTAAATGCTTCGGCACCCTGTATAGAATCCGCATAATTTTCTCTATAAGTACGTGCAAATAAAGCTGGCTGAAACTTGCTCTTAGTAGTCTCGACATCTAAACAGCTGAAATTATACTTTGGCCTTTGGCTATTTAAATTTGGTGGGAGGGAACGCGGAACGATGTTTTTTAAAAGGCGATTAGGAGAACCCCTAAAAAACTTTTGTTCCTACCGGCTGCTTTAATTTTTTTTTCAAGTTACCTTGGATGGAAGACGAAGAAAAAGATCGCATTAAGTAGCGCGCCACGGTCGGGAAGCTCGCGCGGCGCAGTGATGCTTATCTAGAACATTCCTTCAAGCTTCCTTGTGAGCCGGCTGGCGGTACTCGACACAGACAGTCGGGTAACAGGGCGGTTAGCGAGACTTGGGCACGAGGTTGGCTTCGCCGAAACTGTTCTTCGATCCAGGTCTTTGGTTAGGGGCCTTCTAAGCGGCGCAGAGAACCGGGCCTGGCGTTAGCTGGGGGAATGGTGTTTGCAGCACAAGAAGGTCATCATCGTCGGCTTCTGCTGTGCGCAGGTGAGGATCCGTTTTTATTCACGTATTTGCGAGGGCAGGACTATCCGGTACCTATCCGGTGGAGCCTTTTTAAGAGGAGTGAAATCCAACAACGTCCGATGTCCATGACACGGCCACAAAATATACCAGTCATGGCATTTGGCGTTCACGTCCCATATGGTTTGTCCCCTTTACTCTGCTGCTCCGTGTCAAGATAAAAGGTTCTATATAGCCTCGGCCTGGTGTGACATTTCATAAGCTTCAGCATAGGTATAAAAAAAAAGCCCCGATGTTTTAGCGAAGGTTTTAGGTTAAAATATTGAAATCAATCGCTTTGCTGTTTATTAGGACGCATGATAGGTGCACAGGTGATTCCCTGTTACCAACTACTGCTTGGAGCCAGAGCTTGTCGAAGGTTTATTTTAAGGGAAGTAGCAAGGCAATCACATGAAATGTTTTCCTTGTGTGTGCAGCTGCTTCAGCCTATAAATTGCTGTGAAGTCAGTGCCTTTTTTATGCCTACTGAACTGAGCGACTCAACGGGAGGGCTGCATGGAACTTGAAAAAATGGGATTGCCATCCAGAACCGTTTTCCTTTTTCATCCTTGCATTTATAATCGACCGTAAGTCATAAATTTGTTTCCTCTGCGCCTTTGCGTAGAAGAAACATCATATGTGCAGCCGGACCTGAAGGGAAATGAAGAATGTTTTATCAGGGATCCTTATCACTATACCCAAGAACTGCTGGGCAGCACTGCTTATGCTATGCTCTCTAGAACAGTACAGTTTGACAGTTTGGCAGTACGGCAAATATTGTGCTCTCTACTTTTTCGGGTACGGAGTGGACTCCAAGAAAAGGCAAGTGTAGCAGGAGACGGCAGAAAGTTAGGTGGGCGGATGAGATTAAGAAGTTTGCGGGTATTCGGGGCGGGGGCCGCAACTTGCCAAGGAATGGGGACATAGGAGAGGCCTTTGCACTGCAGTGGGTGTAGTCAGGGTGATGATGATGATTCTGATGGCGGTCGTTCTTTCTAACGACTACTAGAAATTATGTGCATGGTTTCAAAGCAGCCCTTCTATTCTTGTGTGCTCGTACACGCAGGTGTTCAGAAGGCTACTGGCTGCGGTGAGGCTGGCCAGCATGCGCCTGAAAATAGGCGCAGAGTCCGGCACCTGCCAGGCTACATGGTTCAGCTGCGTAGTTCACATCCCCATCATGCGCCCTTCGCTCGTCTTCCTCACCTGCCACCTCGTTGGCGGCGGCATCAGGGGTACGCCATTTAACGATCGGTGCACAATGAGTGTAAACGTGACGCTGAGCCAGATTCACAAATACCAATAATATTACATGGTTACTAGGAAAAGAAAGGAAAGGCGGGTCATCGGCGAAGTGGTTATCGGCGCTGTGAGCTCCGTCCGAAAACTGGATGATTGTTAATCAAATGGTCGTAAGGGTGCCGCAGCTGGATTTTAGCATATACATGTTCCCGCGCAATAGCATGAAAAGGACTTCAGCCAGACGACACAGCGCCCGCGTCAGCCTCCTTTGCTCGTCCTTTGTCCTGTCACGCAGGAGCGTCATGATCAATGATCACCAGCTCACAGAATTCTTTGTGTGGCTGAGCGTGAATAAGGTCGCGTAGGTGGAGTATTTAAAGCCCATGTTTTGCACTTGAAATTAGGTGTGTGGAGATGATTAAGTTTAATATTTGAGTTCTTCGTTATATCGCCAGGTAATCAATCATCTCTTTTTCATCTTGGCTTGATATCCTAGACTGCAGACTATCTCTCACGCGCAGTAATCTCTTTAGCCGAAGTCGCGAGGAGGCGGATATTTGAAATCTTGCAATCAATAGTCATTCTTAGTGCAGGCTGACTGCGCGGGGCGAAACATACGGCGACGAACAACATAGAAGTACAGGGACGGCGCAAGGGACCCGTCCATACGTTCTGTATGTTCTTTTGTTTTATCTCGTGCAGTTCAGCAAACATGAACGTTCATCGACTAGCCAGAAACTACCCTTCTCATCCTTAGCGAGCGCAGGTACGGAAGTTAGGCGTCACGGATTAGAAGACCTATATTTCATAAGCACTGTACGCCAAGCGCGATCTTTCATTTGCTTTTACAAAGTACATGATTCTAGTGTCGTCGGGTTTCTGAAATCGTGATAAGACGTCGCACATTGACATTAGTGCGCTGTAAACTCGCCTGTAAACACCTGTAAACTCGTTGCAGTCTTAGTGCTTAAAGGCACAGGGTAGGGTATATACTTCCCATATATTATGAGGCTTATTTAAGGCCTGTTTTCTCAGTAACTATTTGTCGTGTCCGGTCGCTGTGTTGAATGCAGCGAAAGACGCACACGGTACTTTTAGACTTCGTTTATTTAAAGCCGATGAGGGTGCGACCAGCGTCGACCGAGGCAGGAGCCGAACTGGCCGCCCGAACAAAGGAGGGAGTGGAGAAGCGTCCACGGGAGGGAGTGGCTTCCCAGAACAGGAGGAGGGTGCGGGGGCGCACCGTGGGGGGGCCTCTGGCGACAGCGTGCGACGAAGGGCAAGCGGTCGTTAGGAGGAGGATTGAGTGGTCGTTAGGAGGAGGATGCGAACTGTCGTTAGGAGGGGAATGCGAGTGGTCGTTAGGAGGGGGCGCACACACACAAAAGCAATAAGGGGACACAACACTTCCTTCCCCCTTAGAAAGTTGCCTGGTATCGTGCAGGGGGTCGGCGCTCACGCGTGGAGGCGCGCTGGCTTTGTGCGCTCCGGGGAGAAACACTTGTAGGCTGGCTGTTGTTCGCTGTGTCTCCTAGGTCTGTCCTGGGTGAAGTCTCTTCTTCCGGGAAGAGGTGCCAGGCTATGTGGGAAAATGGTGCACGTGTTCTCTCCGCTGGCGGACAGTTCTCAGACGGCGTCGTAAATCTACGCAGCTGGTTGAGATGTCGGCGTGCTACTGTGCCATGTATGTTGACGAGCCAAGAGCGCAGGCCTATGCGTCTGACAATTGTAGCTTCCTCCCAGCGTGGCTTTTTCAGAAACTGTCGGGCGAGGACGCGCTGCCCCTCATTAAGCGTGCCGCAGCGCGGAATTGCTTTTTCTTCCCGGAACGTCTCTGCCTTTGGCTCGGGGAGGATGGCTGTGAGCTGGGTTCGCATTTCACGCTCGAACATCATTTTCGAGGGGGTCTCGCCTGTTGTGCTCTGAACCGTCGTGTGCTGCTTGAAGAGAAAGCGCGCAAGGCGGCGCTGCAGCGAGCCTGTCTGATCTCTTTCAAGGGCGCGTTTTAGCTCGGCTACGTAGCGCTCGGCTTGTCCGTTTGTCGCTGGGTGGTAGGGGGCCGATGTAACTGATGAGATCCCGTTGTCGCGATAAAACTTGAGGATCTCCGCAGACACAAACGGTGTTCCGTTGTCTGACACTACCTTGCGCGGCAGGCCGAACGTTGCAAATAGTGATCGGAGGTTGTCAATGACTGCTGCCGAAGTCGTCTGTCCCATTTGCCTTATCTCAAGCCACTTTGTGTAGGCATCTACGACCACAAGGAAAGTGCAGCCCTCAATTGGTCCTGCAAAATCAATGTGCAGTGTGTGCCATGGTGTGTCTGGCTTTTCCCATTCTGGGACAGGAGCTTTCGGCGGGGCGCTCCGGCTGCTCTGGCAAGGCTTGCATTCTCGCACCACTGTTTCGATGTCGTTGTCAATGCCAGGCCACCACATGTAGCTTCTGGCACACTTTTTCATTGCAACGATGCCCCGATGTCCGGCGTGGATGAGAGACATAGCTTGTGCGCGTAGTTCTCTCGGCATCACAACTCGGGACCCAAATATGATGCAGCCGCGATGGGTGCTCAACTCTGTAGCTCGCCTGCGGTAAGCGTCGAAGTTGTCCCCTTTGAGTTTATGCACGTTGCCTTGTTGAACAGCTGTGTAAACTAGCCGGAGAGCTGCGCACTTCTGCGTAGATGCTGCAACTGTGCCTGCTGTAAGCGGAGGTTCTGGCAGTGCTTCGAACATCAGAACGTCTCCTGGTGGAAATGGTTCGTCAACAGTTGCGTCTAGTGGCAGACGGCTTAGCGCATCGGCGTTTTGATGTTTACTCCCATTGCGGTAGACCAGAGCGTAGTCGTACGCTGAGAGTTTGATGGAATGCTGCGTCGGCTCGATGACACCTTGCTGCTCCAGTTTGTCCAACTCTTTTTCAACTGAATCGCGGAGAGCAAACGGCACCGGCCTGGCCTTCAGAAATTTGGGTTGCGCGTTGTCCAACAACTCCAGTGTGACCGGGGGCCCTTCGTTTCCTGGAATCTCTTCCGAGAATACTCTTTCGTATTTCTCTTGCAGTTGCTCAACCATGTTCTGGCTCGGCGTCTGGTGTATGCCGCATATCATCACGCCTAGTGGAGAAAACCAATTTCTCCCTAGAAGGCTTGATCCTGTGCCCTTCACAACAAGCAGAGGTAGCGTATGGGTCTGGCCGTTGTAGTTAACCTGCACGTTGGCAGAGCCCAATAGTGGCAGATTCTGTCCTGACCACGTTCGCAGGTGCGTGTCGTCTTGTTGCAGGGCGGGTGCGTCAGATGGCCATGAAGTTCGGAACGTGTCCTCACTGATCAGAGTACAGGCTGCGCCGGAGTCCACCTCGAACTTAATCAGCTGGTGATGTACGCTTACTTCTGTAAAAATCTTCGGTCGCGTGCCGAGATTCATGGTGTTCAGGTCGTACAACACAGATGGTGTTGCTGATGTTGTTCCATGGAGATCAGATAGCGGCGTATTCTCTGAGGCGTTGACGCTGTGATTAGGCTGGGAAGGTGACTTTATCTTGGCAAGTCTCCGTTTCGTAATGCATGCTCTTTCGATATGCCCTCGCTTGTGGCAAAAATTACACGTGGCTGACTGGAATCGACATCCCTGGGGGTTGTGTTGGTCGTCACACCGCCAGCAGCGTTGTGCCTTTTTGACCGATTTTACAACAACAGAAGGCTTGCGCACCTGGTTGCTTGTCTGGTGTACCGGCTCGGTGTTCCGGCGAATCCCTCTCTGCTGGTGACCGGCGCTCTCCGCTCGAACGGCGATGTCGTAAGCTTTGCTGAATGTGAGGTCCTTCTCAGCGAACAGGCGCTGCTGCAGTGACTCGTCACTCAGTCCGCACACAAATCTGTCGCGTAACATCACGTCCAAGGGAAGCATGGTGGTGTTAGCAGAAGAAGCTGCGTCTCCCTCCTGCCCGGTAGCTGTTGTCGACAGCGTTCCAAAATTGCAGTCGGCAGCGAGCTTCTTGAGCGCGGCTACGTAGGCGCTCACAGTTTCTCCTCCCAGTTGATCTCGTCGTTGGAAGCGAGCCCGGCTGTAGACCTCGGATGGCCTTGGGTCGTAGTGCTTTTGCAGCGCTTTTACGATGTCGTCGTAAGACACTGCCGCTGGTGTGCTTGGCTGAATAAGGGCGCAGACAGTATCGTAGGTCTGCTCCCCGCACAGCGTCAGCAGGTTGGCCCTCTTCAAGGCTGGGTCTGTGATGTTGTTAGCTTCAAAGTAGAACTGAAGGCGTCCAACCCACGATGACCACGATGAGCCGTTGAATTCTGGTATCTGATTGGGAAACCCTCGCGTAGCCATGGCTTGTCAATAGCGTTGCGTAGCGCGGGTCGAATCCACTTTCTCGTCGCCACTGTCGTGTCCGGTCGCTGTGTTGAATGCAGCGAAAGACGCACACGGTACTTTTAGACTTCGTTTATTTAAAGCCGATGAGGGTGCGACCAGCGTCGACCGAGGCAGGAGCCGAACTGGCCGCCCGAAGAAAGGAGGGAGTGGAGAAGCGTCCACGGGAGGGAGTGGCTTCCCAGAACAGGAGGAGGGTGCGGGGGCGCACCGTGGGGGGGCCTCTGGCGACAGCGTGCGACGAAGGGCAAGCGGTCGTTAGGAGGAGGATTGAGTGGTCGTTAGGAGGAGGATGCGAACTGTCGTTAGGAGGGGAATGCGAGTGGTCGTTAGGAGGGGGCGCACACACACAAAAGCAATAAGGGGACACAACACTATTACACATAGCTCATTCGTGTTTTTTTTCAATTTATTCCGTACTTTGTCTCCTATCCTCTTAAGTAAACTTGACATTTTGTTATGCAGGGGGTACTCACAGCTGTGGAATCAATTTATGGGCCTGATTCTTTTAGCTGGTTTTGAAGAGCAAAACTATTCTGAGCAAAGAAACTATCTTCAGTAAAAAAGGCGCAAATCAAAACGCAAAAAGACAGGATGGTGAAGACAAGAAGAGAAGAGAATGTAAAAGGATGGGGGTAGAAATGCCCCGACCCACGTGTTTTGTACTTGAAATCATTAACAACGGGCAGAAATAAGCTGCTGAAATAAGGCTACAAGATGCATAAAAATATTACGCGTGTAGAAACGCCTATAACTTATTTGTTGCTCTATACTCCGTTTCATACATCATGTGCAACGCTGTCAAGGCTACGGAAGTAGTCCGCAAAACAAAATAAAGAGAGTTGTATCACTCCGCGCTGTTCTGTGGCCGTGTGGTCTAACGCATCGCCCCGGAGTGTCGGCAGGCCTCAATGGGGGTGCATGGGTTCAAATCCCGCGTTGTGAGACTTTTTTTTTTCACACATTTTTTCTTTTTTTCATCGCAAGTTGCATTTCGCGTGACTTGATAGAGAAATGTTGTTTTGTTCATAGTCGCTTGAATATTATGCCATGTTCTAAAAAAAAAAACTGCATGCGTCTGTTCATTTGATGCATACCGCGTTAATGTGAGCTGTCTGAAATTCGTTGTCAGTGAGCTCGCACCGGCTTTTGGTCACCAGTGGCGGTTTTCTTCCCGATTCTGCAGCATTGTGACTATGCTTTTTAGATGGAAGCTAGAGATTTCAGCGAAAGAGTACGTTCATTCGTCGGGTTTAATTAATAAGCACAGTGGTGAGTGCTCCACCGTGGCCCGATTAACAAGTGGCCGTGTGCAACTTTCGATTTCGCTGTTGCCGAGGAACCCACTTTTTTGTGGCCCTCTCTTAAGGTATCTGGCATGTTATGAATTGTTCTGAGCAACCGGTTAGCGGCTGATCCAGTCTTCGCCAAAAGAGTCTGGGACCGACTTTGGCACTGTGCTGTGCCCTGTGGCACTGTGCCCGAAGGACTTGGCGAGAGCACTTATTTTTTACTGATCGCAAAGTTCAGAAGCAAGATGTCTGTTAATTTAGAATGCTGGATTAGCATTTGGAGTGCAGGAGCGCAGAAAACATAATCTAGACTTCTTAATCACCTATTTTCTGACTGTGTATGCGTAACATTCTTGTGTATATCTGCAATTCTTTTGTTTTTGTTAAGGTATCTTTCGTTTTTAAGCAAAGCGCGTTTTCCTTTGTCATTGAAGATAGCTCTAGAACTTGGCTATTATATGCGGAAAAAGAGCAGTATATTTAAACTGATGGGTCAAAATATTTTTACACACACCACCTCGATATGACCTGTTTGCTGTGTTGTGTTAAATTTAGAACATAGTGTTGATGCACACAGTGACAGAAAAGAGTACTGCCTCAAGAGTTAGATTTGTTGTCGTGTACAAATGTATATGAAGGCAATATAGAGGCACGTCAGCTTGTCTCTATTTCCCTGCTCACCTTGAAGAGCAGAAGCTGCTCAGGCAGGATTTTCATGCAGCCAGGTAAAAAGAGTTCCAAGCTTTGGGAGCGTCAAGTAAGAATGCAGAAAAAGTTGTACAACGCTAGGAAAAAATATTCTATAATGAGACAGGACAATAAAGAACGTTGACCCCGCAGTGTTTGCGAGAAATGCTTTATTCTGGAAACAGCCAGTGGCCCCCTTGCCCGAAGGCGCAGCCAATCCCGTTGTTAAACCTTTCAGGAAAGCATCCTGAAATGACTTCACAATCTTGTCCTGCCAGACGTTTTCTTTTGTGCGCCCTGCGTTGACCCAGGTTTCATCTAGGTAGATGATGCACCTGTAAATGCGTAACAACCGAGTGCACGAGTTAATGCTATTAAGTAAACAAACATACTGCCGCTTGTAAGCAGGCAACGCACTGCAACAAACACACTGCTGACCACCGTCTCACAAATAGCCGCTCAAAGACAATCGAGAAAAAAAATTATCTCGGCTTTATTGCTCCCTTGTTCGGGATTATATTTCGCGCCCAGGCGGCATTTGGTAGCCAGTTTATATTCACTGTATGTTTGCATGGGTTACTTGACTAATTCGGCCACGTTTGAAATCTCTTCACTCGCGGCGACTTCGAACAAAAATTCCCAACGTTCGCAGCAGTAGCGCCAGTAACTCGCACCACTGGAGCAACGGGCAGTGTACGGTGTGCGTTTATTCGTTCCTAACGGAGACGACGAGATGGCACTGCCCATTGCGGTGCTACGAAATTTTTGGCAGTTTTGTTGTTTTTGCTTGCCGCACCAATTCGGATTTAGCGATTAAATCTGACCCATGCAGATACGTGCCCCACCCAAACGTAGCGCAAAACTGCCCGTGAAACGTCACCTCTGCGCAAAAGGTCCGCAACAGCAACGTGGTTAAGAACAGCAACGTGGTTAAGACGATTTCCTTTAAAAGTGTCATTCTCAAGCAGCAATCACTGTTACGACTACGAGGTTGCAACGCTAACATCAAGCTCTATGTGAAGCCAGTCTAAACGTGCTGCGTAAGAAAATAAGGAAGGAACGATGGGTACCTGCCCTGTTTTCGGAATGCATTGATCGCCCGCAGGTACCTGCGACGCCAGGCAATGATGTCACTTCGCTCGATCAGCGCAAGGTTCCGTTTTCTTTTTTCAAATGTGAATCCGATGTCCTTCATCAACCTCCACAACGTCGTTTTCTTGAAGTTCGGCAGGTCGTCGCCCTTATTGACAGGCTTTAGCATACTGTCCAGTGCTTGGACTTCCCTCTTCGCGTACATACTGTGCACTTTCAGACGGATGGCATGGACTGTGAAGCTGTCATTCTTGACTGTTCGCGAGCTTGAAATCTTCACGTCGTGAGGGCTTTTCTTCAGAGACACCAAAGGCCAACACAGACGCTCCGCCTTGATTTTGGCTACGGTACGGGGAGATAATCCGGTGTCCTCGTTCACAGCACTCAGTACTTCCCGAACAGACTTCTCCGGAAAACGGATCCTGGTACGGGAGTACCTTGACAGCTTGGATGCACGAACCTTCGCGAAAATGCGTACAGGAGAGGTGGCTGCGGCCGCTGAGCAGGACGCCATTTTCTCAAAAGTGAAAGGGAGCCGGACGGAAAGAGTAAACACGGCCAGGGTTGCGGAGACAGCGAAAACGTGAAATGGAAATATACGACAAGCGCAAAATACAAAATCACAGATCTCGATCGATTCGCTCGCAATAGCAGCGTTTTTTGTCACTCTGATGACAAAAGTATTATCCATGAAGCCTGCCAGCAAAGCATTTGTTATTTTCCACCCACTACAAGAAACGCACTATTTTGTGTCACGGATGCAGGTTGAGCAAAAAGGAGCGCTAGCTTTGGCGGCGTTGCCCCTGATGTATGAAACGGAGTATAATCGTTTCAGTATTTAGCCGCACTCATTTTCTTTCTCTGTTTTCATTTGCTGTGGCCCGTCTTGTAAGCTGAGTTTGTCGACGAAATATAGTGTTATCCTGCAAATTTTCTTATTGCAATGACTCGTATAATGTCATGTTTCCAGCTTTTTTCACCTTTTTATGACAATGTTATAGAAGATCAAGCACCCCCTTGCGCATATGCGGCTGCCTGAGGGCATTGATGCTGTACCTAGAGGGCTTGCTGACGCTCGAATAAGTTATCTCGTGTTTCATGTCGAGATTGCTTGTCCTGCAGACGCTGCGTGCGACAAAGGCTTGCAAGGGGCCACCTTGGACCATGTCTTGTTTCGCGCCCGCACATGCCTGAACGCGCCAGCTTGCGAACGCCGCACCAGTCTTCGTCGCCGACCAGCAGCAGGCGCAGGAGAGCACGAAACAAGGTGAACAAGCCCAGATTATAATCTCCTGTCCGGTGACAAAACGAATCAGCCGTTATGAACGGCAAAGTGTGCCTTTCGTGAATGTTAGCGTGAATGCATGGTTGTTATTGCTGATGAAATAAAAACGATAATTGAGATGTCCACTTGGAAGCCACACCGAAGTAAATCACCCCGCCCCGATGGCTCAGCGGTTACGGCGCTCCGCTGCTAACCCAAAAGACGCGGGTTCGATCCCGGCCGCGGCGGCTGAATTTCCATGAAGGCGAAATTCTAGAGGCCCGTGTGCTGTGCGATGTCAGTGCACGTTAAAGAACCCCAGGTGGTCAAAATTTCCGGAGCCCCTCACTACGGCGTCCCTCGTAGCCTGAGTTGCTTTGGGACGGTAAGCCCCAATAAACCAAACCAAACTTTCCTTTTTTTTCAGAGACTGAGTTAGCCAGAAAAATATTGTATGACATCAGAATGCTATCGCTCCAGCGCTTGTAGTAAATTTGGGTTTCCAGGGTGTGAAGCTATTGTGTTTCGCCAAGGAAAGCAGCTCGGCGATACTTTGCCAAATTAATATGCCTACTATCAGGAAGCATTTGTGTGGATGGAAGCTAAGGTGGAACAAAGCCTGTGTTTGGAGGAGTCGGTAACAAATCAACTGAAAGCAAAAGAACGCACAAAAATGAGCATTAACGAAGAAATCTTTGAACAAAAATGCTGCTTACGGAATGTTTTTTTTATTTAGAGAACAGAAAGAAAATATATCACGAAAGATATAAATGGCGCTCGAAGACGAAATACACTGAAAATTGGAAACAATCTTTAGTACGTTTCCAGACAACAGGAGGCGCCCTGCGGAAAAACACGAATTGTGTGGTCCTCCAAACTAATGTCATTGCTAATAAAAAAAATATTGTAAATAATGCGGTTTGACGTCCCGCAGCGACTCAGCAGCTTGGAGGGATGCCATAGTGGAGTGCTCTGGGATAATTTAGAGCACCTGGAGTCCTGTAACGTGAGCTGGCATCGCGCAACACACGGTCTTGTTTGTATTTTGCCTGCATCGAAATACGGCCTCCGCGGCTAGGATTGATAATACTGAGTTTAACATCAGCCGATGAAATTCAAGTCATTAACCTAGTACGGCGGGTCAATCGCGGTGTTACAATGTCTGTATTTCAAACCTAGGCATGCACTGGAAAAACTTCCATGCCACTAATATCCATCGAGCTTCCTAATTACGGCATAGAATAGTATTCCAGTGTCCTCCAAAAAGCAGGCGAGGACATTACCACCAAGGAGAAGATTATGGGAAAACGCGCTTCTGCTTTCTTTGAGAGTAAGAACCACAGGTCGCGTCGTTTGATGCTGTTTGGGTGATCCGAGGCTAAGATGCTCCTGCAAAGGAGTGCACATGTGCACGCAACGTACTTGGAGTGATTTCGAACAGGCGGAGTCTCGGCGGGGCCGATTACACCAGACGGAGCCCCTCGCCGGAACATTTTCTGATTTTAGAAGCCGGAAAATGTATGTATCCGAACTACATATCTTCGCCGTGTTCTTTAATTTGCGGGCCAAGGAATTAAATTCGGAATAGCCACGTGCTTATCGACTTTATGAAAATCTGCGTCGGAAGGTTTCCCGTGGACTTGGTCTTTGCAGTATTTGTTGTAGTGTAGTTACAGGGTGGGGAACAAGGGAGTGGCGAACTTAGTCCGGTACTCTGACGCTGATCTGACGCTGACGTCTTTCGTTTGAGCTAGACAATGCTGCTTCCCACCCCTCCTGCGTTCACTGAGCTATAAATGACATGGTTTTTCTTGGCACGCCCATACCATATGGGACAGGTGTGCCTCCTCTCTGCATAATTGGCATTTTTATTGGATAGACTTTGGGCTAATATCTTTTTTCGGGCAAGCGCTCTTGTGCTTGCAGGAAATTCCACAGGTTATACACTGGCTTCCTTACTAGCAACATGTGAGCAGCTGCGACAAAAAGAGTCTTAAGTGTAACTGATCACACAGTCACCTAGCAGCAGTGACATTCCTTAACTGCTTTTGAATTTTTTGACGAATGGTTCAGCAATGGCTTTTCTGATCCGGGCAGCAACCGCCAGTAGTTATTACCAAGGTCGAGGGGAACATCTGCTTGACAAATAGATTATGCACGCGTTTTATTTTATGCGAAGCATACTACTTTAGCTACCACTTCAGCCCTTCACCGTGGTTATGCGCCTCCAAATCACGTGATACGATGATGCCACACCACGTGACACGATGACGTCACGGCAGTGGAGAAACGGAGGCTCACCTCGCGCCGTCGCTGTGGTTGTGCGCCTCCAAATCACGTGATACATGACGTCACACCACGTGACACGATGACGTCACGGCAGTGGAGAAACGGGGGCCCACCTTGCGCCGTCGCTGTGGTTGTGCGCCTCCAAATCACGTGATACAAGACGTCACACCACGTGACACGATGACGTCACGACAGTGGAGAAACGGGGGCCCACCTCGCGCCGTCGCTGTGGTTGTGCGCCTCCAAATTACGCGACACGATGATGCTTCGCATTCTCCAGGCTTAACCAAATTAAGCGTCAGCCATTTTTTTTTCTCACGTCGTTTAAACTAGCTGCCTATATTCGGTTTTCGAAAGATTCGCGCAATCTTCCCGGTTCTTGCCGTACTTCAGCAGTCACAAATTTTCCACCATTTGCGATGCATGGCACATCGACTAGAGGAGTCGATAAAGTAATGCAAGCCTCGGAGAACACAAGCGCCTTTTCCTCGTTTTGCTGTTTACTCCCAGTAAGGTTCGAATGTTGGCCGCACTCTTGCTAGGTTTTCACACAGGTTGTGATAGTGTTTTTTTTATTTCAAACACTAACGACAAGCATGAGGGCCAGAGTGAAAACAAAGTCGTATCACACTGCTTCTTGCTTAAGAGAGTCATCAGTCGAGCTTCATAACAACCACCTTGCTTTGCTTGGCCGAATGTAACTGCGTGCGTATAACTTGGTGCTTTTCCTTTTACCCTCACGCTGTCTGCTTGTGACCTCCAATATTTTCCTTTAGTGTATTTTTAATTTAGAGCCACTTTTGCTTTGTGTATATCTTTATTTTACCAGAAAACATAAAACTCTGTCGGGACTGATGGCTCGTGTGCTATCTTTCTGAATGTCTTTATGCATTTTATATGGTATTTGCTTTAATATGGCAACTGACTCTTTTAATATCTAAACGCGAGCAATCTTATTGCAAAGACACTCCATGGTTTTCTTACACATCCTCGCTTTCCTTCTGACTTTACTCGAAAATAAATTTCGACAAAATAATGACATTATTCTAGCACCTGCGCAAATAGCAGCACTTCGAACGAAGGCTGCTATACCGTCTAAGTTTTGCTTTGAACGAACTTTCTTGAACTTGGAACCAAAGTATCCTTGTCTTTGTTAGACTATTAACAGAAAATAATTATGAGAAATCATTATTTTTTGGCTGCGCATGAACTTCTAACAAGTAATCTTTCGGTCCCAGTCACCAGGAGCATCTTCCTGGTGACGACAAGGTGCCCGGGTTGCCGTGCCGTCCTGGTCATTCCTCCCGTCACATCCAACGGCATGAGCCGCGGCTAAGGCGGCAACCCATGAACTGGCAGCGGCAGAAGCGGCAGTCCCGCATGCTCTCCTCGCCTCCCGTCCGGGAACAACGAGGAAAGCATGGAGTTCCTCAGCACGCTGCCCAGGCGGCTCCTGTTGCCGCTTTCTTCCTCAACGACGAGGCCGAACGGGCGAGAGCGAAGGTAATTTTAAATTAAGGAAGTCTAGCTCGCACCGCTTCTCGGCATTGTATGTTAGGTTTAACATTCCACTGCTGCACACAGGTTATGAAAGAAGAGACGCCGCAGTGGATGACTATCGATTAATTCAGACAACATGAGTTAGATCTTTCACCACAGGACTGCCTACTTCATTCAGGCTTCTTCGAATCGGCTTCTGGGGCTCGAATTTAATCGCGTGTCCTCGGGCTTAGTGGCCCACAAGCCTATGCCCCTGCGCCAGTGCTTCTCGGCCACCCTATCGGTCCTGTGTGAAGAACTCGGGAAGGAATACGAAAGCCTCGAAACCAGGCCTCAAGAGAAGAAAAAAACAGTGGTCGCGTGTATTTCTCCTCGATGATTGATGGAGGGCTCAAATTATTTTCTGTTTCACTGGCGGCGTCCCTGTTTAATATTGCTTAGAGTAATACGGCCTCTACATCGGTATTCGGGCGCGTAACCGACAAAGCTGAGAAGTGAAGAGGGCGCTTCGACTGAAAATCATGAGACGAAGCCGCCCCGCGTAGTCTGGTTGCCTAATACAGGGAGTGTAGGCAGCATATACGAGTAGGCAGCGTTGCACTTGCCACAGCATTCAAGCCCAACTACAATAAGGGGCTTGGAGGGGTTAGTTGCTGGTAATCGTACACATGTCCACACAATTGCAAAATCACTTGAACAGAGCAATAGGCCTAAAACTACACATATAGATTGTAGATTGATTCGTAGAAAATGAATAAGAAAAAAGAAGTCTATCCCGCCCCTCTAAAGTATCGCGTATACAATGCCAATTGTAAAATAAAACATGTGGGCCTACGGCTACTGGGATTTCGCCACCCTAAGGTAAAAAGAAATAAATCTTGCGATTGGTACTAAAGTCACCCACTGGCGGAAAACCGGTCCCGGGGAGTCTCATCTGATCTTCCCTGGGAAGAAGCAGGTGCGGTGGGATGTGGGAAATATAGGTTTGGTTATAGGAGTTTGGAGGTATTCAGCACATCAGAATTTTTTTTTTCGTATTTCTGATCCCGTTGAGGTCCTTCCCAGGCCACTATAGAGCAGAGAACTCAAAATTCAACCAATAGTGAGGCCCTCGGCCTCCAAGCGCACATGCATACCACAGAGAACGTTTGCCGGGGTCTCCGAACGTCCAAGACAATGTAGCCTAAGGGAGGCTAGACCGAAATACCGTCCCCTGCGCCAGGTTCCGCCTTCCCGACCATCCAACAGTACTATGATGGCAGAGTTTTCGCGCCACCCGTTCGCTACAGTCGGATAGAACTCAAGAAGAACGAAGCGGCGTGGTGTCCTTCAACGAGGCCCCTCACCCAATGGCGTGAAGCGATTTTCATGACGCCATAATTAATCGGATTAAGCCGTGGTTAATCCTCTTTCATCCACCACCCCTGTGATGGTACGAGGCATGATGGAACGCGGGGAAGAAAAGTCATTCGGCATGCGCATTTTTCCTGCAACGTACTGAGCATGCGCCTGACCTGCTCGTCCGCCGTTTTCGCCGTAGCCGCTGAATGTTTTCACACACGAAAAGCGTTTACTTGGGGAATGACACGGCAATCTGCAGGACGGTATATACGGTGCAATGCTAACCCTTTCCAAGGCCACGCAGATGTACATATAGCCACGTACTGTTCTTCGTCAGAAAAAAAATACGATGCATTCGGTGCACCAGCATCGTCGAGATAAGGATTCAGCGGATAAAATGCAGCGCTCACAGTGTACTGGGTGGCAGATGTGTCCAAAGAGGGAAAGTTCACATATGCTTGCGCCAGGCGACGGCGGTGCTCCTCTTAACTATTTTGCGGAAGGCCAGGAGCTCACTGCACAGAAACGGGGAGGACTACTGCTCACGCGTCCAGGGTGTTCAAACCAAATACTAGGGTGAATCAGGCGGACTCACTTCGAGCCGAGAGCTTTCTGCAGCGAGTAGTCACTAAACTTCATCGTGTAGCAATGTGAAAATGGCACTAATGACAACTGTCGCTTGTTGAAACTGACATTTCATTTGCGCTTGCGATTGGAGTATTGAGATGATCACAAAAACGAGAAGATATGCAAAAACTATTGCGCTTAACGACAAGTAAACTTTATTGACGCTCATAAGGAACGCTACTAGTGGCTATTCAAGTCAGCTTCAGGCTGAAAGTCTAAAATCACTCCAAAAAAAAGATAAATACTTAAACAGAGATCAAGTAGTTTAATATAGCAGTATGAAGCTTCAAGTGAAGAACGTGATGTTGGGTAAAACAGTGGAACAGAAGAGAAATGGCAAGAAAGAAAACCCGCTGGCACCTCTGGCAAAGAAAAAGAAATGGCAGCAGTATGTAAAGAATACAATCAAACCCCAATGCAAACCACACCAACATATTGTCGTTTTAGGCTACATCCTTTTTTGTCTAAGGTTATGAATGAATATTCGCCGAGCGTGTACAACCTTGTTAAAGCATACAGCCTCGCACATACTTCGCGCACGCTGTAGCCGAAACTAGCGCTCTTTCTCGTCGCCTAGAGTACAAATCTGCATGAAATGCTTTAGAAGATGAGTGTAGCGCACGTTTGTCTCGCTCATAAATGCTGCCTTCCGGACTAATTAAATCTATTGAACTCAGGTCGTTATAAGCATTCACGTGTGTTCGTTTTTCGTTATAGACGCGTTAGGTTGTCTTCCCGCGTTTTTCTGTAGCCGCATCACGTAGCCCTCTCCGTTCAGTTGAGCACTTGTCTACGCTGGCGCCAAACTCGAGTTGCGTTCCTTATTTTGAAGAGGCTTGCAGGTTCTCGAATCATCTGGCCCCGTCGACTAGCTGCAGCAATACAATGCCTGTTTGTGCAAACCTGAAATCCAGGAGCGGCATTTCGCTTTTCTTAGAAGCGTTTCGTGAGGCACGAGCTTTCTGATCTGATGGTTGTTGTCGGTCTTGCTGCTCCTGCTTTGTAGTTTTGCCTTTATGGTTTAGATATATTTGCTGCGAAATGAATGTGTCTTCGCATGTAGCTGCGGCTGTCCATTTGGCTGTTGCAGCAATAAATAACCCAGCATACGACAAGAAACCTTGGTTTCTGCCAGTGCCCATGTCTTCGGGTGTTTTGTTTTCCGCTGTTTTTCTTGCCCTTCGAGGCTATCTTTATTCCAGACGGGTGTTGGTGCTGAGAGGAGGCAAATCTCCAGAATCTTTGAGACGATAGGATTAGACACAGAGATATTTTTCATACCCCTTAAAGTACTAAATGCGCAAATGGTGTCGCCAGGGCGGGATGGTCTCACGGGTCAGTTGTCATCACGACAGCAAACTCTGCATGTCCAGCAAAATGCTGAGATACTCAAGAGTGACGACAATTTTTCCAGTAGCGATGCTGATTCCTCGCTTTCAATTTAGCTGACAAAAGCGCCGTGTTACCGAACACCGCGACGTTTTCCGGCGTGTTCAGGAAAGCTGAGACAACGCCTGGCTTCCTCGGTTTGCAGCGGCCGACGCCGCAGGGTCGGCGCTCATGGCAGAGTTACAGAGCTTAAGATATCACCGCTGCTCTGCCCCAGTTATAGTAGAGTGCAGGACTAGTCAAGCTGCCCAAAGGCTTATTGTCTGCAATCCTCCGCATCGCATTTGTATTTCGCAATGCCGAATAAAAACTTAAGGGCACTTTTTTAGGCGGATTGTGGCCCTTCGGTGAAGAAAGTTGGGCGCGCTGAGGTAGTTGTACCAATCTTTTTGGAGAATATGCGAAAGAACGGAAATTTGCTACACCGTCGCCAGCCCGCATCGTTCACTGAGTACTGCAGTGAATCGTAGTTTAATTGTTGACTAAAAGTGGAGTGGAGAAAAAAAGCATTTCCTTTTTTCAAGCCCATATAGATATGCATGCTGTTAAGAACAAAAATTGATTCATAAATACTTCTCTCCGACTCGTTGAGAGGAAATACTGGACGAATTTTTCTTGCACTTTGGGTACCTTCTAGAGGCTGCTCCCATTTACAGTAGATAATATGAGATTGCCTGCTTTTTTAAAAAGGTATCGCAAGTTTTCCATGCCTATTCTGTTCTCTTCTGTCAGGTGGGAGCAGCGGCCTGGTAATCGACGACCCTGGCGGACGCCAGCCGAAGCGCGTGCAATACTGTACATATTTTTTTCTATCATTGTTGCTGTAAACATTTTTGAAAGTAAACGCTTCTGATCTATTGGACTTTGTGTCCAACAGTGTGCTTCAGTCATTCCATTGCGCACGGGATCAGCTTATGAAGTGTACGACGTTGATTTGTGGGCCGTGTGGTGTTCTGCCAGCTTTACCTGTCTGAGCGTCTATGCATTCCAAGACTTCCTCCAGTTTTGCATTCTTCACTTCTTACAGGGTGAACATGCGAGTGTGTGGCCGCGCTCTTCGGAGCGCCAGTGCATCCGTCGGCGCCGCGCGCGTCGAAGCAAAGTGTCGTAGGAACAAAGGAAACTGGATTTGAAGCTTCGCTTCGTCTGACATTTCGTTAAACTCGGAAAAAGATGTAGTAGAGAGGCATGTGGCCTTCGAACGCGATGTAGTTTATACACTCGAAACTGGTGCACCTGCTGCGACAGTTCCTGAGGGGCGTATCTGCTTGGTCCGTCTCGGGTGCGGCCTCTGATTTATGCCGAAAGAGCGAAAAAGCGCGTGCGTGTGGTCGGGTGCGCACTGCGCGCCTGCTAATTGCACGTCTCTAATAGGCACATTTTTTTTTAAACAATCGGCACTTTGCATTATGACGTCAGTTGAAAATAGTATTTGGTCAAAGCATGAGGTGTCACGATGCAAGGTGGACACGTCAAAGCTGCGGCCTTCAGTTTTTTAAGTCCTGCTGGTTTATTGATATTTACTGCAAGCAAACAGCTGTGACATTTGTGCAATGCATCATGGCTTTCAAGTACTGTCAAATAGCTAAGTTTACAGTGCCGCTGTCGTTAATAATCAGTCGCCAGTGTCGGCCGTTATAACAGAAATGTTTCACGTAACCCGCAGTGCTGCTGCATCATTTGCCCTTATTATTACTGATGTTTTGATTTTGCAAGGGTCACAGACGACACATATCTTAGCGAGATCAGTAGTAGGTGCTCGCGTGTAAGGTATGTGTAGCTGAAACAGCCCGCAACCGCACTGCCACTGTGGCTCTCTGTGTTCTTCACACTGCTCCGCTTCAAGCCGCCTTCGCTTCCTGTAGTTGTTTGAACCGCAGACGACTGCGCAGTGGTTTTCCGAAGTCCTCGTTTCAGCTTTAATCGCACATACACCCAAATCGGGCTGCTACAGCTAAGCAACCGCACACAGTAAACACGGAGAACCGCAGAGAACGCACGGGACGCACGGACACCGCCTTTCCGAACCAGCAAGAGAGGAGGAAAGCAACATGGCGGTGTTCGGCGCGCTGGGAGCGAGGCTAAAACTGAAAAAGGTCTATATTTCTCTCCAGACCTATGTCGAACATAACGAACTGACACTGCGAGGTCCAAGCGATTTAGTCGGATTGTCAGTCCAAAATAATCGAAAATTCTCCGGATTTGCCCTTTATGACCAAGCAGCGCCATAGACCAATCCACGAATTGGGTACCCTGGCTGCCTTGTTAAGGAACTGTACGGGATTCCAGGGGCATGGATGAACTCTGGAGATATGAGTTATTACTTCTTTGAAGAGGGTAGTAATTCCTATTTGCGCAATGTGCATAGTTTTGAGGACAAACACCTCCCTTATCCACACAAAAAAACGACCAACATAAAAGATGAAGCGAAACTATCAGTAAACGTAGCTGACTGTTGGAAAAGATGTAAGGTGAGAACTTATAATCTAAGTAAAAGATCTGCCAAGTCGAAAAGACCGAAAGACCAGCAGGGGTATTGGGGAGCTTTCTGTGTCGATGGGTAAAACGATGTTCACATCAGCGCATCAACGTTGTCAGTGAGTTGTCTTGAAATGTCTACCGCATGTTGTCATAGGCGAATGAACAAAAAAGACAGACATGCGCATCCGCATCTGTGGCAGGCGGATAAACTAACATGCAAGAAACGGGCTTTTCGTCAAATAGTGCGCTTCATTACTGAAGTCTTTTTTTCTGTTCCCGTGCTCTGGCGTTTCTGCAAAAATTCGCCATTAAGAAAATAGTTGTTTCTGTTGGCCGCATACAAGAAATTAAGCTGAACGAAAAACTACAAAAATAGTCCAATTTTTGTGTTTAGCTTCTGAGACAGGTGCTACTACATTGTGATTCGCTTCCGCTACATCCCCGCCGAATATATGCTTCAGATCGTGTTTCGTTGAGAAATCAAAATAGCGCGCGCACGTCTAAGACTTCGTATTCGAAAACTGTGAGCTAGAAATTTCTGGGATCAGTGCTTCGAAGCGAACTGCAGTAACGCTGGTCGTGCTCGTGGCAGTTGCATGCGAGGTAGGACAGAGAAGAAAATCAAATTTAAACAATGCGCGCGCTGAGCCAGGGAGACTAATGGTCGGGAACCCGAATATAACGTCATTTTGTTCAGGCGAATGGCAAGCTTCCGCCTCCCGATTCTTGGCCGATCCGCCAGTGTGGGTATGTGCCATCTTTTGAAAGGCTAACAACAACATTCAGTCAACCCGCAGCTGAAAGAACGCTGCCCAGAACTAGACGCGAACGACCTGCGGCGAGCGGTAGCTACATCTGCGAGAAACTCTTCTCGGTGGACAACATGTTGAACGGCCTCTACTACGGCGGCGTTGGGTTTTGCCGATCAATGAAACCGGGAGTAGGACTCGGCAGCCCCCTGTGTTCTTCGCGGGCTGCTCCTCTCACTGTATGCTCTGCTCAGGTCAGGGACCACATATCTCGCCATTGCTGCGATTCAGGGCACCCCCTGAGTAGCTCATCAGAAAATTTCTTTCTCTAGCGCTAGAATTTGAGCCAGCGAGACGACGCTTGTACGCTGAACTGATATTTACCACGCAGTAAGGAACCGCAGTTTCTGCTATACGCTGCTTTAGCATCCTCCTCGCATGCGTAAGGTTCGGGGTTCGATTCCCGGTGCTGCCGCGTGCCCACCGGTGATACAATGCGTACAAGCTTTCCCCTGGCCTATTAGCTGGGATATTCTATAGTGAAATGCTCATAAAATGTTTCTTGTAGCCCGTGTTCTGTAGAAAAAATTGTCTTGTGCCAGGGCGCTCTTTGCCCAAAGCTGCCCTTGCGCCATAAAAAAATTGCAAGGGACACATGAGCTCGGAGTTAAGGGTATAATGCCATAGTTTAGTTCCCATATCTGCTGAATTGTTATTCTCGACTTTACTCTCGTGGATATCTGGGAGCCTCATACATTTCGATGCTCCATTGCCCTGCAATGGCAAGTGCTGCCACCGGTGGGTCTTGTGCGACCGATGTTGTTCTTCCCGGGCAGCCTCCCGCAACCAAACCATTAAAGGTGTAATAAAGAGGAATCTCAAATCGTCTTTTTACAGCGCGAGCTCCAGCTACACTCTCCGAGCATTCTTAGAAAATTTGAATAATTGCCTGGGTGGCCGATTTCCCTGCCAAATCATATAATCGTCCCAAGTCCCGCCTTTTCTTCAACTAATCTTCGAAAAGAGGAAGAGTCAGCCAACGGTGGAGTTCTTTCCACCCACTCGCGTGGCGGCTTCGTTCTCGCTTTGATTTTGTTTTTCTAGGTTTTCGTGTAAATAGTTGGAGGCGCAAACTACATAGCCGCAAATTAGGCCGACGGAAATAGAAATACGTGGGTACCGCTTCCTTTCGCCGATCGCTACGTATCCCTCTGCCGATGGCAGATCGGCTAGACACCATGCGGCTGTCTGAAAGGAGCTCCACGCGTTGGGTTACTCCTCCTTTTCTCGAAGGTGAGTTCAAAAATTACTGGCTATTGATGCTTAAAGTCTTTGTAATTTCTAAATGTTAAGATGAGAATAAAGATGATGAGGATGAACTCGGCAGTTTTTAAACAGCGGCCGGCAGATCAGTCATGGCAGTTAGTTGCAGTGTTCGAGGAGGCGTTGGTGACATTATTGCAGTGTTGCCTATGCTTGTCAGTAAGACAACAACTAGTTTGGCCAATATGCAGCTGCCACAAAACAAAGGGAATGAGCAGACAAGGTTTTCTTTCCAGGTCACTTAAGTCTACTGAAGCTTTTTTATGCCATAGAAGCCTCTCAAATTACTACCCTTATAAAAATGGTCTATAGACTTTCTATAGACTTTTTATAGACTCTATAGCCATACTATAGACTTTTCTTTTCGTCTATAGACAGTCTATAGAAAATCTATGGACTAAAGTCTATAGCTGCTTCAATTTCCTTTTGTCTATAGACGGTCTATAGACTCTCTATAGACTAAGGTCTATAGCCGCCTCAATTTCCTTTTGTCTATAGACTGTCTATAGACCCTCTATAGACTAAGGTCTATAGGTGCCTCAATTTTCTTTCGTCTATAGACTGTCTATAGACTCTCTATAGACTAAGGTCTATAGCTGCCACAATTTCCTTTTGTCTATAGACTGTCTATAGACACCTTATAGACCAAAGTCTATAGCTGGCTCAAATTTCTTTTGTCTATAGACTTTCTATAGACACTTTATAGACTAAAGTCTATAGCTGACTCAATTTCCTTTTGTCTATAGACAGTCTATAAACTCTCTATAGACTGAAGTCTATAACTACCTCCATTTCCTTTCGTCTATAGACGGTCTATAGACTCGCTATAGCCTAAGGTCTATAGCCGCCTCAATTTCCTTTTGTCTATAGACTGTCTATAGACTAAAGTGTATAATTGCTTCAATTTCCTTTCGTCTATAGACGGTCTATAGACTCGCTATAGACTAAGGTCTATAGCCGCCTCAATTTCCTTTTGTCTATAGACTGTCTATAGACTAAAGTCTATAATTGCTTCAATTTCCTTTCGTCTATAGACGGTCTATAGACTCGCTATAGACTAAGGTCTATAGCTGCCTCAATTTCCTTTTGTCTATAGACTGTCTATAGACTAAAGTCTATAACTGCTTCAGTTTCCTTTCGTCTATAGACGGTCTATAGACTCGCTATAGACTAAGGTCTATAGCTGCCTCAATTTTCTTTTGTTTATAGACTCTCTATAGACTAAAGTCTATAACTGCTTCAATTTCCTTTCGTCTATAGACGGTCTATAGACCAAGGTCTATAGCTGCCTCAATTTCTTTTCGTCTATAGACGGTCTATAGACTCTCTATAGACTACGGTCTATAGCTGCTTCAATTTCCGTTCGTCTATAGACGGTCTATAGACTCTCTATAGACTACGGTCTATAGCTGCTTCAATTTCCTTTTTTCTATAGTCGGTCTATAGACTCTCTATAGACTACGGTCTACAACTACCTCAATTTCGTTTCGTCTATAGACTGTACACTATAGATAGCCTACTGCCTATAGACCAGTCTATAACAATCGTAATTTTATCTAACAATGTTCGATACACTGACTTTCGACTAAGTCCAGAACAATGTCAATTTCTTTTTGCACTGCATGTTGAAGGGACCTGCATCTAGTGACCGCAACAATGTCGGGAGTCCCCCACCTCCTTCGCTATTACGGAAATTAAAAAGTATTGGTTGGTTGGTTTATGGGTTTTAACGTCCCAAAGCGACTAAGGCTATGAGAGACGCCGTAGTGGAGGGCTCCGGAAATTTCGACCACCTGGGGTTCTTTAACGTGCACTGACATCGCACAGTACACGGGCCTCGAATTTCTCCTCCAAAGAAATTCAGCCGCCGCGACCGGGATCGAACCCGCGCGTCTTTCGGGCCAGCAGCCGAGCACCACAGCCACTGAGCCACCGCGGCGGCTAAAAAGTATTGCGTAAAGCCATTACAACACTCTCCAGTATATTGTTTTCAGGAGCATTGACAAGTTCCTTTTTTTTATACCGTGACGTATATTGTCAATACAATTAGATATTTAATGATAACAAGTAAGCCGAGGAAAGGCAGCCATTCTTGAAGTAAGTGCGCCCGCAAACTGTACTACATCGAACGAATAGGCTATCCCTTAAAGGAATCGCTCAACACAATTCCATTCCGTCTTTCGATCGTTGCTGTCCAACGCGCTGAAATCAGAAACATTTCATCAACGGTTCTACATTTCTCTTTAAAACGTCCTGAAAATAAAGGGGGAAATACGGGTGCGAGAATTCAAGGAAGCGCCCATCCCTTAGAAACATCTTAGATTAATCTCAAAGACCCTGGTCGTCTGTGCGATTAACATCTGCCATTTCTACCTTTGCAGTTTGTATTCACGTGAATAAGTGCTGCGACGCAACAATCACAAAGCCAGTATTTTTTCGTTCCTACCCTTGCACCTGTTGCTTCGGAGCCGGTGACACGCTGATGTGGCGCATATCAGGTTTGTAAACACGAAGACACGCAAAAAAGACTTCATGCTACGCAACCTTATAATTATTATTTGATAACTGTACCACATACTATTCGGTGGGAGATGCGGCGCGTATACCGACAAGAAGTGAGATTTCGGTTCTGTTTTCACGAAAACAATAAGATTTTTAGAGGGTAAGCGAAGAATTTATGCTTATAAACCAATTGCCTTCAGTGGTCTTGGATATCAGATCAAGCTGCACACGGCAAGAGTGCGAGCGATAAAGATACGACCGTGAAATGGGTTTCTGTTTCACGTTTTACCCATTTTACCGCGAGACGGCGGAAAATCATTCGGGCTGCAAACAACCCTGTGCGTGGCTGCATCAATGGCGTTGGCATGTTTTTCGCGGATTACGTTTTCTTCAAAATCCAGCTTCATCGTCCGCTTACGGTAAGTCTACACGTTTATATTTTATTCATTTGGTCTCCTAAACCACTCTAAGCAGAGCTGTGTGTGCAGAACAGATTATGTGCGCAGTTACAAACGTCCTATCTTCGTTTCTAAGGCGGAAGCCATCGGGTTCTCGACTAATGCCGCTTATCTCTGTGCCGCTGTCTTTACTAACGCGCGGAAAGGCAGTCTGTGCGATGCCCTTGATGATAAGCCGCTCCTCGCGAGCTGTCTACTAGGTTTTTCGTGTTTCAAGGTAGATGCGCGGCCAGAAATGTCGTTAGCCGCCTGTGAATGACGGCCGAAATGGAACTGTGTGTTAGTTAGCGCCGTGTGAGCTCAATTTAATTTGCACCTCCGAAAACGTACTTACATACAGTCTCGTTCAGTGGTGGATTACATTTATTTTCTTATCTTTGTGTTATCGCCTGCCTGGACCATGGAGTGCTGTTCTTTTTGAGGTGTGCATTGCTTGCTACGTATGGACGCTCGCTCGGTGCGCGTCGTGGACGCCGACGATTCAGCAAAGGTGTCTTGTAACGCTATAGACTGGAGCGCGAGACGTTTGTCAAAGTTGTATTCAAGCGGCGCTGGAGGAATGCTTGTAGTGTGATGGGTGAATAAAATTCGTTGCCGGCGCGAATGGCCGGCGTGCTCAAACACCGCGAAGAACCCACGAGCTCCATCCCATCTCCCCTTCGTTGCACACGTATGAATTCGTCCGTGTCTGTCATCAGAGCCGTTGGCCGCCGCCGCTGGCTTGCGGGCGCTTCATTTTGAAAGCTGGGTAAAGGTCGGCTCGACAAGAGGTGGCTTACATTTCGTTCCGAGTGGTTCGTTCATGAATCCCGCTCACGCGTGCACAGATTTCTAGAATACCATTTGCGCGAGAGGCAAAGTATGTGTTTCTGATTTCAGACTGCTGCGTTACGAAAGCGCCGATGTGACTCGCCGCTTATTTGCGCCTAAAATTAAATTAAGCTCTCGTGTTATTATAGCTGCGCCTGTTGAAGGCGTTAATTGTTTCATTGAAATACTTCCTACTTTGAGCACGTTCAATGCTTTCGCTGATTTTTCTAGCAGCGTTGGGTTAGGCTGCCTCCATGCAAGAAACACCTCTTTACTACGCTGTTGGAGCTGCACTTGAAGGAAAAACTAAGTGAATTTCAGACGGTATTTTATCGTGATAGTAATTTGCTGTCTCAACCTCGCGACTGCTTTTGAAACGGCACTGCTGCAGCCTCTGTGTGCTGTATTAGTTTTCTGAATAATGAGCGCTGCATGGAAGCGCTGCAACCCGCTTGTTTCTAAGAGCGCGCGCAGATGTACGATCGAGTATGCTGTTCCGTCTTTGTGCTTCAAGTTATAGGCGCAAATCTGTGGTGAACTGGTTGCTTCTGCCTGCTGGTTTTGTATAGCTTGTGCCCGTTTGAGTATCGGCTTACGTACACTCGGCCAAATCTTTAACTGGCTTAGGTGTTCCATCGCTAATTGCACCTTGTAAAAAGGTGCCTTTTGGCTACACTGCTGGCATATTCATGTTGTAATTTGACGCGTGAGATGGCATTTCATAGTTTCTTTTTGTTAATATAATGTTTGAGTGGAGTACTTGCATGTTTAGATCAAAGTTATCAGAAATATTCATCGTCTGCCGCTACGAAGAGCTGAAACAAGCGGAATACGCAGCAATGGTTCTGGTGGCGCATTTGCACTAATCTGGGTAAACGACTTGTCTGCCATGAAAGGTGTGGTACTTTACCCAGAGGATGAGGCCATATGGACCAGATCCATTGCTGCGTATGCCGCTTGCTTCAGCTGTTCGTAGTGGCAGACGAATATTTCTGATAACGTTGATCTAAACACGCAAGTACTCCACTCAAACATTATATAAACAAAAAGGAACCACGAAATGACATTTCACTCGTCAAATTACAGCATGAATATGCCAGCAGTGTAGCCGAAAGGCACCTTTTTTACAAGGTGCATTTAGCGCTGCAACACCCGAGCCAGTTAAAAATTTGGCCGGGTGTACCAGGCTTAATTCACGCAGGGTATTCTGAGGCGCTTCTTCTATAGAGGTTATAAGAATAAATGCTGCAATATTCTCCTTTTTGGATCCCTCTGTAAGGTGCACTGAATCTGTATTTTATGGAGGTGGCATTCTTAACAGCTCCTTGCGAGTCAATGCAGATATGTGGCACAATTGTTCGAAGTCTTCTGTTACGAATAGTGTAAAAGGATTGCCATAAAGAGATCAGTATTGGCTGTAACAGTATTGCCATACAGAAATCAATATCAGTACTGGATTCAGAGTAGAGTGCTCCAGGGATTAGGGGTCTTTGTTACAATGTTTTACGACGACACTTATAATCTGTCGTGTATTTACTGAAATGATTGAGCCGGCGTGATAGCTCAATGGCTATCATGTTCGTATGGCGACCTGAAAGATGCAGGTTCGATTCCCGCCTAGGCGGTCGCATATTAATAGAGGCAAAATGCTAAAGGCCTGTGTACTCTGCACAGGTGACCGAAATTATTCCCCAGCCTTTCACTTCAGCGTCTCGTAGCCTGTGTCGCCTTGGGTCTTTGAACCCCATAAAAGCAAACCAAAAGATCAGGATTGCCTTTCTAGAATGGCATAGCAAGGATATGCCTTGCATTGTAAAGCACATGTGTAGAGATGGAATGGGATTTTTTTTTTCAGTTCCTCTTATATTATTTTTTTCCTTTGTGCTGTACAGGTGAACATGCCCGGATGATTTACTGCAGACAACAGGTCACAAGAATGCTTTTCTGAGGAAACTAGCCGGACTGTTACTTTCAACTTTTATGTTACTGTGGTGCATTCTTATGGTGCATGTATTGCATATTCCCAGCCTGGATAGCTTGGAAATAAACAAAATTTGTAAGTATATTGATTGTTTCATGTGTGAACTCTGTCTGGTGACCTTTTTCAATGATTGTGGACAGTCTATAGGCAGTCTATAAATAATGGTCTACTAATAGTTTAGTAGACAGAGGTCTATAGACTGTCTATAGACAAAGGTCTATAGCACTGCCAGGCCACACACACCTATGAAATGTCTATAGACAGTCTATAGACATATGTCTACTGGACCAGTAGACTTTTGTCTGTAGACTGTCTATAGACAGTAATCTACAGGAAGTCTATGGCCATAAGTCTATAGGTCGTCTATAGTCCGTCTATAGACAAGTGTCTATAGACGGTCTATAGACAGCTCTATAGGAAATGTATGACCATAAGTCTATAGATCGTCTATAGACTGTCTATAGACCTGTGTCTATAGACTGTCTATAGACCTGTGTCTATAGACTTCCTGTAGACCTATAGACTTTCAGTAGACATTAGTCTATAGACTGTCTATAGACAAAAGTCTACTAAAAGTGTATGGCCATAAATCTATAGACTGTCTATAGACCAGTCTAAAGGATTTGTCTATAGACAGTCTATAGACTTCATAGACTAAAGTCTATAGACAGTCTATGGACTGTCTATAGAAATTTTTATAAGGGTAAGCTTGACACGAGGTTTGTTAGCGCCCTTTTCGTTGCTATCTCAAAACAAGAACGTCAGTATTTGGTTTCTTCGTAGGATCATTTCCTGATTATGTTAATTTGTGAATGATCAATACGGTTGCCTTCTTGTACCCGTGTTGTTCTCATTATTTTTTCGGCTTTTCGGTGATGCCCGCCTACACGTAAGCAGTGGCATTCTGTTGGTGATGATGATTATGGATTTTTGTGCCGAAAGGGCATCTTTGGCCAAAGAGCGCCATGGCACAAGGTTTTCTTACTTCTACTGTAGGTGGGGTCGAAGACTCATTTCACAAGCATTTCCCCCTAAATAAGCCGAGCACCAGACAAGGGGAGAGCGTGTACCCTTTGTATCACCGGTGGGTCCCCGGAGGCACTGGGGGTCGAACCCAGCTCCTCCCGCATGCGAGGCGGATGCTGAGACCACTAGGCCACCGCTGCGGTCGAATGGCATTTTGAATAAATGTGTCAGTTGTGAGTCAAACATGTGTCTCATCGGTTCTTTCCTCATCCTTGTGCTGCTCAGCTGTCTTGCCTTGACCGCTTAATATCTAAACATGGCAGCGATGGGACGACGTTTTGAGAACTATTCATCACACTTCCCGAAAATGCGTTCCTGCAGTCGCTCCCAAGTGGCTAAAACTGGCTTGAACTGAAAGGCCTTTAAATATTAAGTACGCCAGCTGAATACTATTTCCAGGCATGCGCACTCCCATTGCTTACACCATAATGCTTCTATGTTGCAGAGGCCTTTATAACGACTCATAGACCAGACTTTAAAAATAAAGTGAAGTGTTTCAAGGAAAATTGTGCAGAAACGAACACGTCACCACTCCATTCAAATTGGCTGTGTTGAGCTAATCTCAGCTCCCCGTCGTTTCATTCACGAAGATGTAGTAAGCAAACGCTTGAATGCTTAGATCTAAGTCCACACTTCGTTCTAAACGTTATCTTATTACCGATATTATTGATAAATACAAATTATTTTGTGAGACAAAATATAGAACGAGCTGTCATGAATTGCAAAGCAAAGGCCTCTACTATTGATTTACACTCATCCTGGGCTGCGGGAGCCACACCGCCCTATCCCAAGGAATATTTAAATTATCTCTCGACTTGGCTCTCTGCCGCCTCCGATTACATTTCTTATTACTTGGAATAAGATATTATTAACGCGAGTTTCATCCGTAATCCTACTTATAAAACCCCTACACGACATCGCTAAAGGAGCAGACGACCAAACACAAGTGAATATACTTTTCCTGGACTTTTCAAAGGCATTCGATTATGTCTGCAATAATAAATTTCCACAGATGCTTACATTAAGATGGCCCAGTTAGTGAGTGCATCACGAATTATTTGCCCGGCTGTCGACAATTTGCACGATTCGGCAACGAATCCTTCTGCTATTGCCTCGGTCCTGTATCATGTACCACAGGTTGTTTTATTTCGTATTCTGTTCCTTCTGGTTGTGAATGACTTATCAAACCAAGTAGCAGCCACAGTTATGTATTTCGCAGATGATCGCGTACTGTACAGAAAAGCAAAAAGCAGACAAGATGAAATAAGAATAAAAAACAATGTTGGTACGATAGCTGAATGGCGCTCGAAGGGGAAGTTGAAAATTGGGACGAAACAGCTTGAATTAAAGTATGCAGAAAAAGCAAAGTAAACTCAGGTTCCCTGAGGGCGACGACGGCATCATCCGTACGTACGACTGTCACCAAGCACTAGTATTTAGGCACAAGTATTATAAAGAGATGCGAAAACTGTTGCTCCTGATACCAGCCCTGGTCTATCCTGCCATGAAAGCCAAAGATTTCGTTTATGTAATTATCGTACATTCGTCTTCAAAAGACGCGAACGCAAACATTGCCTGGTTCTTGTTTACCAATGATCAATGACTATGGTCGAGAATCACTTGCAAAAAGCGGCTCGGTTTTTCTTGAAAAAAAAAGATATAACGCATCGGCTCGCCGATTAAGTTTCTGTCCGAATCGGCCTTGATGCAAAACCAGTCGTCCGTCGCTTCACTCTCTGAAGTTACTGTACATTTTCGTGCATAGCAGGCTTAAAGTAGCCACACATGCCCAACATTCTTGGCGGAAAAAAATATCGAATATTGAAAAAATGTACGGTAGTGGTACAAAAATATTGAAAGTAATGATTCATTCTTTGGATATGTCGCAAAATCATTCTTTTATAGTGTTTCCCTAAATAACACGTTAACAACAAAAAATGGTCAACGGGAGATTTGCGGATATATTCATGGTTATGCTGAATTCATACGAT
Source organism: Amblyomma mixtum (assembly GCF_055824585.1). Taxonomy (NCBI): domain Eukaryota; kingdom Metazoa; phylum Arthropoda; class Arachnida; order Ixodida; family Ixodidae; genus Amblyomma; species Amblyomma mixtum. The sequence continues at coordinate 335,240,989 of NC_143014.1, read as the reverse complement.
AAGAGAAAAAATTCCGTTCATAAAATCATTTCCGCTCAAAGATAATTTTATTCAGGATTGTTAGGTATCTGTATCATTTTATACTTTCCGGAGGAACCCGTCATAGGCATAAGCACACACTGGAGGGGTATTTACAAGGAAATATTATGTTGAGCTCTTTCCGTTTTCCGCGAGCCGTGCGAAAGTGGAACGCTTTCGACCTGTTGATAGCTGCAAACCCTACAACCGAAGAATTTTTTTAAGTAGCTGGGAAAATTTTGTCAATAAACAATGCGTGATGCAGAATATTTTACAGTGAACTCAGAACTTCTGCTGGGTCACATTCATTGCACTTGCGTTCGAATTCCTCCAAAGACCTCAGGTTAGGCATGACCGTGAAAAAAATTCAAAACAAAATGGCCGTGCAAAAGCAAGCTTATTTTCACAGAATTGGAGTTTGCATGCAGTAAATAGCGAAACATAACAGAAATGACAAAAAAAAAACAGAAAACAAGCTGGTCGTGTAGACCAAGTACGCAGCAGCGATGATTCTGGAGAAACCAGATGAGGTGAATTGGAGCTTGGTGCGTCAGCGATGCCTCTGCTCGCCAGGCTCGACACTGCCTTCTGTGGGGCCTAGCCGCACACGCGCATATGTGACCGGAAAATGACGGAGTTGCAGGCCGACGAAGAGAAGGAACTCCTTCTATACTGGCATGCTCCGGACGATGTGGCACGTACTGTGGTCCGCGCTAGCCCTGTGGAAAGTCTACAAGATGGCTCCTCCAGCGAACCAACTCCTTGAGTCCTCCACATGGGCCAAATGTATCCCTGCTGTAAGCTCAAGCTCCGCCTCACGACGTTACAGTCACGCTCCTGAGAACGTTGGAGACGCGCATTTGGAGCTGCACGGGATAGAGGATGGGTTTGAGAAAGAGGACCCTTCAAGGAGGCGGCCCATTTGACATGTGTGAAAGTGACTGCCACAATCCATCCACACGCATTCTAGGCTTTGTTGGTGCAGTGCATTGCAGGTAGAACAATAAGCTGCCTTGGAAGACACCACACCTTCGACGGTTTGCGTGAGGGCCATTTAGTGTCACTGGCCACTGCCTGAGTTGCGACTCACTGCACTCGCAGTGGGCCTCTGACTTGTAATACTATCTGGGGCACCTCGTTCCATTTCCCGACACCTAAGAGCTATGTTCGTCACCAAGACTCCCTAACTTTACATTTTCTCACCTTCACTCAGTCTAGTGCGTTCATCACACCTGTTAAGCATGAAATGCTTTTAGCCCCCGTTGTCGGCAGTGTGGTGACGTCACGCCGAGACCGAGAGCCATCATCCGGGCACTGAAATCCACTCATCCGGGCACTGAAATCCACTCATCCGGGCACTGAAATCCACTCATCCGGGCACTGAAATCCACTCATCCGGGCACTGAAATCCAGTCATCCGGGCACTGAAATCCAGTCATCCGGGCACTGAATTCCAGTCATCCGGTCACTGAATTCCAGTCATCCGGGCTCTGAAACGAGAACATCCGGGCACCGTACGAGACTTAACGAGATTTAACGAGACTCTCTAAGCCCTCCTACGCGACCGGCATGCAAGCAACGGTTGGTCTCCAAACGAGTCACAAAAAATAACTGCTGCCAGTGCCTTCTCAATGTTTATCAAGATATCAGTTGCGCTGTGCGTTTGATAATGCACGGAATTATAATTTCCGATTTCTAATAACGCGTGCAAAAAGCACATAAATGCCACGTCACTTCGTTGTCGTACGTGATCTCTTAGGGGCTTCGCGCATCGAAGCAAAGCTGCGCAGGTGCACAGGGGCCCGGCGGAGAAGCGCTGCGTTCAAAGGGCAAGGCATCGCGCCGAACGGGTGGTGGCGTTCCTCCCTTGCTTTACGGTGCGGTTCGGGTGTCCACCGAGATGACATTAGGCTCGTAAACATTTCATGCTTACTCTACTCTCGGTTACGGGAGAGGCAGAGGTTTTTTTTTCCTCACAGATATCCTTGCCAAAGACCAGCCAAGCTAGGTACAGTGTAACTTGTTACAGGCCACTGCAGAAATGAAAACTGATCGTACAGATCCCGATCCAAGAGGTCACGCCAAACACGGCACATGTTCAAGACTCTCTGGCTAGTAATGGGACTGGAAACTGATACGTTGGGCGTGAAATGGTTTACCAGAGGGTTCATAGCTCCAAGCAGTAACTTCCTTCAGTGAGCCAACACGAAAGTATAACGCGCTTGTTACAGGACGTGTTACAATTGGTACAGGACATGGTTCATGGTAGAGGTTTTAGCAATGCTGTGGGCGTTGTTAGGGTGTTGTGGACAAGGGATGTCTTAAATTTGACTTCGGGGCTCGCAAGGAGGCATTGCCGCTTATGAGCACATTCTCTCACACCTACCTGAGCGGATATTTCCGAAGGGCATATGCAGAAGCGAGAAGGCATGCTCGTTTTGGGCCTAAAGCGCCACCTCAGAAGCGGAACAGGGTGGTGGGAGGCGAAGACTGCAAACTCGTAACTTGTTTCTTAAGCACAGCAACTCGAACAGCTGACGGTGCACAATCCGCATAAAGCGCTGTACGAGGTCTGTTAGAAAAGTATCTGACCTTTGGCTGAAGAAAAAAAACTGGCATAACTGGAGCGTTGGAAACATAATAACCTTCAAAGCAGTCTCTTTGGGACTCCACACACTTCTCCCAGCGGTGCTGCCATTGTTGGAAGTATTCCGAAAAGGCATCTTTCGGAATGGAGCATAGCTCGGCTGTCGTTGCAGACATAATGTCCTCTCTTGTCTGAAATCGCGCTCCTTTCAATGTCCTCTTGACTTTGGGAAACAGCCAGAAGTCGCAGGGGGCCATATCAGAAGAGTAAGGAGTCTTTTGAACTACAGGAGTCTGGTTTTTCGCCAAAAAAGTCTGAATCAAGTGCGAAGAATGTGCAGGGGCATTGTCGTGATGGATGCGCCAATTTCCTGTTGACCTCAACCCCGGTCTCTTGCGCCGCACAGCACCACGTAGGCGACGGAGGACGTCCCTATAGTACTCTTTGGTCATTGTTTGACCCTGTAGGGTGCGTACTCGTGGTGTGCCACACAGAGGGAGTCAAAGAAAGCTGTCAGCATCACTTTGTCATTGCTGCGCACTTGGCGGGCCTTCTGTGGTCTCGGTGACATGAAATGCTTCCACTGTGACGACTGGGATTTGGTTTCCGGGTCGTACCCGTACACCCAAGACTCGTCACCAGTGATTGTGGTGTTTTTGACGTCGGGGTCACTGTTTGTAGAGTCTAGCATGTCCTGCGAGACTTCAACACGAAGCTGCTTTTGCTCCGCCGTGAGCAGCTTCGGCACGAATTTCGCCGCAGCTCTCTCCATGGCCAAATCTTCTGGGATAATGGAATGTGCAGAAAAATTGCTGATGTTCACCTCTTCCACAATTTCTCGGATAGTCACACGACGGTCCCGCATCACCACAGCGTTCACTTCGGCAATGACCTAGTCATTTCGGCATGTTGATGGCCGACCGGAGCGTGGCTCTCTCTCCGCCGATGTGCGGCCATCTTTAAACCAATTGTACCACTGTTTAATTTGTGTGCTGCTCACAGCATCTTCACCGAAAGCCGCACTGAATATTCCGAACAGTTTCCATATGGTTGTCATTTGATGCAGTAGCGCTGCTCCTGGCGCTCCGCCATTTTCCTTGTAATAAAAAACCGACGAGAGCACTGCGCACTACCTCACTCAAACGCTGCGTCCCAGCGACTGACGCTATCGGCAGGCCGGAAAATATTCGTACATGCGCACGAAGGTCCAAGGTCGGCTGGTGCAAGCGCGCTTGTATCATATCCATCAGGTGTGCGCAAAAAAAAATAAAGTCGGATACTTTTCTAACAGACCTCGTATATGCGTAGTGCAGCGCATTGTCAACTTTACTGGATCCATCTTGAGTTTAAACTATAAGAAATTTTTTCAAATGTTTTTGTCATCCTGTCTAATGGTTAAGCTATTGCAGAAACAGCAAAACAACTCAGTACCCGCGCAAGCGAGTTTGCAAACGTCCTTAATTGGAGTGACATTTACACCACTTCTTCATTCCAGGTTGGCGGCGCTCTGACGTTGGTGGTGGGTATGGCACCGGTTCATGGAAAGTAAAAGGTCGTAGGTCATCGGCTATCGTTCGGAGTACCACTTACGTATTCCATTGAAATAAGTTCGTCAATTGTGGTATAGTACTGAATTAAGGAAAGCATTCTTTTTCTACCTTTCTTAACCAGCGCAGCTGTACTCATCCGAATTCACTCGTCCCATTCGTCGAATGAAATCTTCTGCCAAACGACTACGGGCATCTTCAGATAACGTCCCTTCAAAGAACACCAGTCTTTTTTTCTACTCGTACTCTCCTCGGGGTGAAATGATTGAATACCATACCGCCTCCAGACGGAGCACAAGAAGCTCGCAAATCTACCGTGGAGGACAGTGCAATTTTTGTCGTACTAGAGGGCTTAGAATGGGCACATTGGCTCTGAATCAATCATGTGGTATTACCTGTATGATGTTTCATGTGACGTTCTCGCTAAAGGAAGAGACACAGGACGCCAGCTTCCAGCCCTTGCAGCCTACCGCACCCGCAACCCGAGTTCACCCGAGCGGGCCTCATGAACAGCCGCGTCGCCGCCGGTGCCCACTGATGGGAGACGAGGCTGGAGCCAGACGAGCTGTGTTGCCACTTCTCCCCGAGCTACTCCACAGGTGGCTGCGGCTGGCACTTGGACAGCAGCCGAGACATGGGGAGTAGCTGGCTCTACCCTGGGCTCCTCATGATAGCTGGGTTGCAGAGGCCAATTCTGACTCGGCGCGGACGACGACGGGCTGCAGCTGTTAAGCAGCAAAGACATTCATCTCTTAATCACACGGGAAACAAGTACCAGCGTTCCCGGCTGATACTCGCTACTAAGTGGACGTGCACACAAAGGGAGCGCGGGGTTTATTTTTTATACAAGGAACTTTTTCTAAGTGCTTGATGGAAAGCAGTGGTCATAGCCGTACTTCCTTCCATACCAGCAGGCTAAGAGGGCAAAGAGGGAGAGGCCGTTGAGAGTATGCGGAGGAAAAGAGCGGCAGCCACAGGAGAAAGCAAAGCCTTTTTGCTAATGACTACTTGGCAACATTAGCACAAATTAAGACCATGATTAAAGGGAAGGTTTGCTGTGCCTCAGAGCTGTACACAAAGATTTCAGTATAGTAAATTTGTAATACGTTTTATGATCGTAATCCTCTTGGAGAACTAACCGAACAAGCATGCCTTATTCCTTACACCGGTCGCTCTACCGCCGGCGCAAACAGTGGCGCCGTAGGCGCGGAAGCCGTGTGTGGAAGGCACTGCCGCCAAGTCATAACATACAAAACGTCCACCATGTACACATTCGCATGTGCAGCTTCAATAGAATATTTGGCAAATCAGGTGTCATTAACATACGCATTTCCAGTGTTCTGTTAAGATGTATAGCACCAGTGGGGGCAAACTGTGCATTGGAAATCGGGGTGCCGAAAATGCACGAATTTGCTTCCATTGAACGACTCCCCCGTACTGGGACAAATAACGACGGAAGAGTGGTTTGGTTTGGTTTATGGGATTTAACGTCCCAAAGCGACTCAGGCTATGAGAGACGTCGTAGTGAAGGTCTCCGGAAATTTCGACCACCTGGGGTTCTTTAACGTGCACTGACATCGCGCAGTGCACGGGCCTCTAGAATTTCTCCTCCAAAGAAATTCGACCGCCGCAGCCGAGGTCGAACCCGCGTCTTTCGGGTCAGCAGCCGAGCACCATAACCACTGAGCCACCGCCGCGGCCAATGACGGAAGAATAAGAAAGATAATTGTTCCATAAGAAATTTTTCATGCGCCATGGCTCCATCAAGAGTGCCTATGCCGTTGCAATGACGAAGTCAAAAAGTTAGGGTAACGCCTTGGTTGCTTGCCGTTACGAGGCATTTAAAACCCCTGTGCTTGTAGAATAACTTAATTTTCGGAAAAAAGCGAGGATGGGCATATCCGGCTCATTGTAAGTGTTGAAGAAATTGCGTGAAAACGCATCTCGTAATATAGTTTGCATGCTTGAGCATTAGGGTAAGGTGTGTCCCACAAGCTATAGCGAGTACCCGGGGCGAAGTAAAAACTTCTCTGATGGCTTTCGGTAGGTTCATTCTCTTCCTGTCAATAATGCTATGCAGTCTTACTTGTGAACCACACTGCATGCATTTATCCGTGATTTGCTGCCTAGCAGACGCTCCGAGGCAACAATGCCAACACAACTCTGGCATTTAAAGCTCTGGTTTGGGCTACTTGGTTCATGTTTAGTTTTTAGAAACAGCGCAAAACAAGCAAACGGCGAAGCGTCCGTCGAACGAACACAAATCTTGTCCGTAAGTGAGGTTTCAGTTGTCGTTATTTCTCCAGTCTGAATAAAAGAACAATACTATCATTTCTACAGCGTGCAACACAAGACGACAGTAGTCTTAGGATAATGGCCGCCGCGGTGGATCAGTGGTTATGGTGCTCGGCTGCTGACCCAAAGACACGAGTTCGATCCCGGCCGCTGCGGTTCAATTTGTATGGAGGCGAAATTCTAGAGACCCGTGTACTATGCGATGTCAGTGCAGGTTAATGAACACCACGTGGTCGAAATTTTCGGAGCCCTTCACAATGGCGTCTCTCATAGCCTGAGTCGCTTTGGGAAGTTAAACCCCATAAACCATACCAACCAGTAGTCTGAGGATAGTTAGTGACCAGAAGGTAATTTTACTTTAATGTTTGGACATTTACGCTCATATATTAAAGCTACTAAAATACTTGAAAAATTAAGTTTAGAAATTCATTTGACACTAAAAGGAGCCCGCAATTACCATTATATAGCTATATCTGCAATAGGGACTGACAAAAAATTCCACAGTGTAGTACAATGTCACAAATTAATATTATAGTGTCCAACTTCTCGCTGCCAAAGAATATTATAGAGTTTAGCCAAGAAATGCAGACTCTAGAATGCGCGCCGTGTAATCCTGTGATGCAGGTTGCGTGTCGCATACAGGCTCCAAGAGGGCGCTTCGCTTCCACGCGGCGAGCGAGGACAGGTCGGTGCTGTGCGACTATCCCTCTTTTTGCTTTGCCGTTAAGGACCAAAGAAAAGCCCTGCGAGGCTTTTTTCTTGCGCTCTTCGTTATAAGTTTTATTATTTATTTCGCTAAATACAAGTCTGGTATAAGTTCAAAACACTCCTTCGGCCCTAGCTTCTCCGTGATAGCACTGCGCTAACACGGCTCCGACGTTATACTAAGTTATGATGGATGGTCAGCTCCCTCGATTTCAACATGTCCCTGGCGACATACGAAGGCGCCAGCGATTATAAGCACACGTCTGTTTATGTCGTCTGAAGGCCGTTTCATAATAACACTGATAGCGTACAGATTACCCGTGACAAAGGCGGATCCAACTGAAGCGCAGCTTTGAGAAAACAAAACGAACTGCCTTGCTTAACGTCCTAGCTGAGGTTCCAAATGCCAGTCGTTGAGAGAGACACCTCCACGGAAGACGTTCCAAGCCAGCCGGTTTCCCGGTGGAGTCGGCATTAGCCAGACGCTCTAGCAAGGGGAGGGAGATTAGAAACCAGTGGTGTGGATATATGATTTCCAGTACTTTTACACATGCCTATTTTAAACTTGAGTTCCCTAATGTTTGCAAGACTACAGAAGTTTCTAGAGGAAATGCGTTGTCAACAATTGTTTGCAATAGTTACCTATACAGGCCTCAAGAATGGAACCTTCCCCTATACTTATTACATTCATAAAATTATTTCACTCATCGCATCAGCATGGGCCACTTCGTAGCCTCTGTCAGTGTCGAGAGCAGCTTCTACTGTCTGTGATGTCTGAAACAAAATGATAATCCAAGTCTATTTACTTGAAAAAACTGCCTTTCGATCTTGCACAAATGCAATAGGCTGCAAGCGAACCCAGTTCTAGGTTACAGCTGTCTACTTACTGTGTCTGTCTGCTCATGTTCGTGGATTTTCATGGCAGCTTCCATACCATCATCATCCTTTGACACGTGCAAGAAAAATTGTTTGATTTACCAGCGCTGCAGAAATGCTCTTTTCTGGGTACACAGCCAGTTTCGAGTGACAGATATCATCATACTGTTTCTGTCTGCTGCAACTCCAGCTTTACTATGGCAGCCTCCAAAATGCAATTGTCCTGTGATGTCTGCGATGGAACAGAAGATACTATGTTATTTTTTTACACAATAGTTTCAACTTTTTATGCCATGGTAACAAAATACACAGCACTCACTATTAAGGAAAAGTTTCTGCTTTGAAGTAGAAAGTTCAATGTAGCTTTGCAGCACAAAATGAGAGCCAATTATTGAATGGGTTCATTAGACGTCTTTTTATTAGACGTATATTATTGTAGCTGACCGATCTATAAGCTGCAGTGCAGGCACACCAACATCTTTGGAGATTTTATCTACAGCTGCTACAAAAAATCACTGCAACACAAGTCAATGCCACTAATGTCTCTAGAACTGAAATAAACATTGCATGAACTCACGTGATTGGTATTGAATCTAGCAAGTTATAATTTACCTATGGCGTTCACTTTTGGTCCCATTTCAAATTCGAGCGCCTGATAACTTTAGCCTGCCTTGTTTCGGAAAGTTCCCGGTGCAGGCAGCGGCGCAGGTGTTCTTATGGGCAGTTTAACGTTCCAAAACTGGCATGGGTTGCGAGAGACGCCGTAGCGGGGGGATCCGGATTTTTTTGGACCATATGGCATTTCATAGCACTCGCCTCTTTCGGGATGCCGCCGTGATTCGGTTCCGCACCTTTGGGGCCGCAGCCAAAACAACGTGGCCGGTAAATTGCCGCGGCGGGCCTAGCAGCACAGAAGCCGTTTGAAAGACCGCAACTAATTTTACACCATTATTAATAAGCCGTGGCCACATACCTTCGGAAAATCAGCAGAGTAAAGCACTTGCAAACCAGCATTGTGACTGGAATTGCTGAGCCGTACCTGCGAAAAACGCATTTTGTTAGGTGAAACACTTGGCCATGGACATAAAACAGCATTAAAATCGCGGATCGTGTTTCGAGAAATCAGTCTGACAATTCAGCATACGTTCGTCAGAAGATAACTGGGAGACCGAGCTTGTGGTGCAAGGTTTTCTTTTGTTCTCTGGAAATGAACGAGGAACGCTTACCGATGTCACTGCGCAACACAACATGTAAAACTACCTTCTTCGGTACATTGATCTCGTGTTTCGTGATGCGCCGTCGCCCCTTCACGACCGGTGATAAATTTCTGGTGTCAGCAACGAAAAATTTTGGGCTCGTCGCACTAGCCAAAATTGAAGCTTGTTCGCTCACATTTGCACAGTTGTAGCGCGTCCAAAGACAGGGCCGAGGATGGGGACACACAAAGCGCATCTTACATTTCTCGCGTATCCAAGGTGCAGCATAGGCTCTGGATTCTCGGATGTCCGCTTGCCGTCGATAAAATGAATGGAGCAGACGTCCGACGATTCCGTAGGGACGAATTCCTTACGATTGACAGCGCTAATTCATCCTTGCTCAACCCCGGGTCGGCTGGAAACCGATGCAACAGATAAATGTTGCAGCCGCAGTCCTCTTGCAGAACATTGTGCGTGCTGCAGTGCTGTTTTCTTGCTGCATTGCGCTTCTTCGGGTTGTTTGAAGAACCGTACACAGCGTAGTGCTGCCCAGATGTTTGCATAGCCATCGCGAAAACGTCGAGCAGTCAATGTGGGAACTGCACGCGCGACAGTCCAACGAGAGAGGGCAACCATGATATGCTAGCTACTCTCGCTACCGTGCGCCTAATATCCGTTTCCGACGCTTTGGGTTGGAGGCTTCCGAAAGGTGGCGCTGCGGACGGCAGCGACGCGGGGTGTAGGCAAAAACGTTGCATGCCCACTCCGCGCCAAGCGAAACTGCCTTCGAAACCAGCTTGCGTACGCGAATGCTGCAAAACGTGTGCGCCACTTGTGGTTAGAAACATTTCTGTTGGAGACCGGAGAGCAGTTCAGCACTTTTTCAACATGTTCGCCTGACGGAATTACCTGGCGAAGCGCTGCAGAGGTTTTCTTCTTAGCTCCTATATTTGGCAGCAACGGCGCGGCTACGGTGGTCGACTACGTTGAATTATTAAATGAAACCTAGAAAGCACGAGGTATACAGGGAAATTAATCGTCTGCAGTCTCAACTTCTGGGCCGACACAGCATACCCGATCCCTAAGTGGAAGAACAAGGACGACGGGATGCACGACGCGAGGCAGCTTTCTCACATGACATACTTTTGCGATGTGCCTGCTCTCGTCGAGCCAGTGCGGAGAACGCCGAATACTACTGGACACCGAAGTAAAGCAGTTACCTTGTATGAGTCATTCAAATGCGATCTTTCCGTTCTTTGGAACTTTGTCGAGTGCGCAGCGAACTCGAAAATGCTTTATTCTGCTTGATGAAAAAAAATTCAGGGGGCACTTTGACTGTCTAAAGTGCGTAGAGGCGAAAGCGTTTTCCGCACCACTTTGACTGCTTCTGTGGCACTGATGGCGTCACATGTAATTGAGTACTAATTACTAAGTGATGACAAATCACTAATTAATGGTTATTTACTGATTAATGCATGAATACTAATTAACTGCTAATTAATGACGCTTGAGATTCGCCTTTAGGAGTGGAACGCGACAGTGTGTTGTAGCGCTGCCAGGGAGTCCACGGAACGCCACCAGCCGTTCGGCGCGATGCCTTGCCGTTTGAACGCAACGGTTTTTGAGGAAAGGAAATGGCGCAGTAATTCTCTGTCATCTCGGTGGACACCTGAACCGCATCGTAGAGGAAGGGAGGAAGTGGGAGTGAAAGAAGAAAGACAAAGATGGCCCGTAATGAAGAAAATTAAAATTGTATTTGAGGAAAGGAAATTACGCAGTAACTTTCTCACATATCTCGGTGGACACCCGTCAAAATTCAGGGGGGGGGGGGGGGAGGGGTGCACTTTTTTTTACCTAAAGTGCGGTCACTGATGTGTGGTTAAGATGTTAAGCTTCGCCTCTAAGAGTGGAACGCGACAGCGCTTGCAAAGCTGCCAGGGAGTCCATAGAACGCCATCGCCCATTCGGTTCTACGCCTCGCTCGTCGGTAAATTGGTTTTTGAGGAAAGGAAATGTATCTGTCTCTCATATCTCGGTGGACACCTAAACCTCGCCGGAAGGGAAGGGAGGAGGATGGGAGTGAGCTAGGACAGCGTATTCACTAGACGCGCCTTTGTTCATCCAAACCATCGAGCTGGCATGGCGGAGTGGAGCATGCTCGTCTCGCACTCCGAAGACCGGGGTTCGATTCCCGAGCTCGACCAATTTCCTATTCGGTTTTATTCATTTATATGGCCTGACTAGAGAAGTTAATTAGGCTAATTGGGTAATTAAGCAATCAACTAAGCTCAGTCCCACTTACTTGGACCATCGCTATATGATCCCTTCAATTGGTTGCATGGCTACTAGCCAAAGTACAATGGGCCCCGTTTGAAATTGGCGCACTGTGACGTCACGACCGTTTCGACCAACTGAAAAGCGTGACATCTCTGTCGACAACTGCTGCTTACAACTATGAGACATTAAAGGCTTTCGCCTTAATAGATATTCAATATAGGGACAAGTCAAGGTCTCGCTTCACTGGTAATGTCTGAAAAAAAAAATGCTTTTTTTGTTCGCTTGGCTTTAAGAGAGGTGCACAGGCGAATGGATAGAAGTTTACCTCGAGCTACAACGATGTTACGTTTGCTGTGCAGAGCTAAATATTTTAAATCATTCCGCTTGCAGGACTTATTCTGCTTGATAAGTAGTTTTTGGTCTGGTATCTGCTATTTTCGTCAGGTTCTGATTGAACAGCAATTGCAAAATTGAGGTAATATGACATATAACACTGCATGATTTCGCCGATACCTTAGCGACGAGCCGCCGCGGTGGCTCAGTGGTTATGGTGCTCGGCTGCTGACCCGAAAGACGCGGGTTCGATCCCGGCCGCGGCGGTTGAATTTCTTTGGAGGAGAAATTCTAGAGGCCCGTGTGCTGTGCGATGTCAGTGCACGTTAAATAACTCCAGGTGGTCGAAATTTCCGGAGCCCTCCACTACGGCGTCTCTCAGAGCCTTAGTCGCTTTGGGACGTTAAACCCCATAAACCATAAACCTTAGCGACGTGTAATCGTTTTCTAGGATAGGCGGTGAAAAAACGTACATGTTGAAGCCCATGGAAGTGAAATAGAAAAAAAACTACGCATTGTATATTTTTACTACGGGACTACAGTGCGGCTTCCAACGTCGCGCTTAGTGGCCCGAGGAATGCTGAAGCCGACTGGCAGCAGCTGTTTTTTTTTTGTAGCGCGAAGAGATACCCGGGACGTAGTCCGAATGATTGCCATCTGAAAACGGTCCCCTTTGTTCAATTTACGGTCACATCAATACGGTATGTCGCGTCGAGACTTCTCATAATTAGATCCCGACAGAACGCGAACGAGCTGCAGACGTTCATTCTTGCACTGTTCGCCGCGCGACTGAGGAGCAACCATGCGGATTAAGAGAAGCAAACTATAATATTTCGATGCAAAAATGCATTACTAGCCGCGCAGCCGATCCGTCGCCGATCTTTTTCGGCTCGACGGCCGCTGCGCATCACCTTGGCCCATATCTAAATGCGATAAACTTGTTTAAACTTGTGCCGCTGCCTTTCTTCAGCATTGAGGTTCGACCAACCGCACAACACGCCGGAATACTGCGAAATGCGTTCAAAAACGCTCAAGCATTGCATACTCCAGGCACACGGTACCGCGTTTTGCCTACACAACGAAAGTCACTGCTGACTCCAGCTTCGCCACATCTACGTGACGCCACGGCCTGACGCTTGTCTAGATATGCGCTTCGCCTCAGTGGATTCTAGTCGTTATGGAGAGCGCGAAAGAGAGGCAACAACGAAAGAACGAAGCGAGGAAGAGAACGCGCTCAATTGCTTTCGCAATTGAACTAGGGTTAACCAGAGCCAAACCACAGCCCACTTTTTGTGCCGTCCGACAGCTCGCTATCCACAGCGAGAGCCGGAAAAAATGCCTTGATCGCGCCGGCAGCAGTCCAAACGAGAAGGCCCGAAGGGCAGCGATGGTGGAGTGGTCAAATGGCCAAATATGGCGGCGCCCATGTTGCCCCGCTGTAAAGTGTCTATATCGTCAACCGCCGTCAACTCAGTTTCACTCTTGGCGTACAGCCTTGCGGAGGCTATAGTATTGGGCCCGCAAAAGCAGACCGCTCGGCGGCGTACGTATCAATCGTACTTCTCAAAGCCTCGGTGAGTGTTTTGACGAAAACATGGAGTTGTGTAAGACGATGTGCTTGGCTTTTCAAATCACGCGCAAGGCGGGCAGGCGTTCAGTTGTGACGCTTCAGCATACCGTCTCTCCCGTAACAAGTTATACGTACCTTGTTACGGCGAAAACGAGTGATGATGGTAGATGGCTCAGCATTTATTGCAAAAAAAATACGCATAAGTTGCAAGCATTTATATGCAGCGAGATCCTATATGCAGTTTCTTGACCCGCCACGGTGCGGCTCAGTGTTTACGACGTTCTGCTGCTGACCCGAAAGACGCGGGTTCGAACTCGGCCGCGGCGGCTGAATTTCGATGGAGGCGAAATTCTAGAGGACCGTGTACTGGGTGATGTCAGTGCACGTTAAAAACTCCCATGGGTGGTTCGAAATTTCCGCAGGCCTTCACTACGGCGTCCCTCCTAGATTGAGTCCCTTTGGGACGTTAAACTCCAATAATCCAGTTCTACTTCAATATTTTTCTCTGCATATAAAGACGTACACGCTGCTATTTAGCTAACGGCCGGCTCAGCGGCTTTTCAAATGTGCCCGTGAAGCTAGTCCCCTTCCTACCCTGGCCAGTAGGCAATTTTACTACGCAGTGAGAAAGATTTTGGTGCACGTCGGAAGAATGGACCACAGCCTTCGATTGTTCCATAACAGTAACCTACAATTTTCCATTAATCAAAATATTTATCCAAGAATGTTCGACATCTCGGCTTTGTCCGGTGGCACTGCCCGCTCATCGATCGTCTTTAAATAGCACAAATCTGTGCTTCCGTACTGATTCGAATTAGACCCACTCCCAAAATTTGACATTGCACGATTTGGACCATAATCGATGTTCAACCATAACTGGGCGTGCCCTACACGATGGCAACCTCCAAATTGGGCTCGGACCGTTGCCAAACCGCTATTGTTCGGCCTTTGAGTATAACGAACAGTAGTTACACTGCCTGACTTTTTTATTGTTATTATTTTTATTATTAGTCCCTCAAATTCCCCTTGGTGTGGGGTATTACATGAGGGATGTGTATAATGTGCAAGTGAAGAGTGGTTCAATGGCAGTCTTGAAGGAATGTGGGTCGGAGTGGTGCACACTGTTGACGGGCAGTCTGTTTCAGTCTCGAGCGGTCTGAACAAAAAACGAACGAGCGCAGCCAAATGCCAAAAAACGGCTTTAGGATGACTGGTGCGGCTTGACGGACGATGAACTGGCAAGATTGCTGAAACATTGAGTGGCGCATGGTATAACTTGTGAAAAAGGCACAGCCTGAAGATGCAGCGCCGCTTTTCATGATTAGTAAGATTAGCCCGTAATTTGAGTGCAGTGACCTTGGGATGATACGAGTAGTCTGAGAAAATAAACCTGGCAGCGCTTTTTTTTTACAGCTTCAAGGATGTTAGAAAGATTAGATTGATGGGGATCCCAGACTGAGCATGCGTATTCTATTTTAGGTCTGATAAATGTAAAACTAGTAAGTGTTTTCATGGATGCAGAGGCTAGGCGCAAGTTTCGACAGAGGGAACCAAGAGTGCGATTGGCTTCGTTAGTAATGTTCATTATATGCTCTGACCAGGTTAGTGTATCTGAAAGGGTGACGCCAAGGCATTTGTAAGAGTGGACAGATGAGATTAGCGAGCCACAAATTGTGTAACTGGATGCCTGATAGTTTTTCCGACGCTGCAAAGAAAGTAAATACATTTTCTTAGTGTTTAGGCACATTAACCATTTGTCGCACCAAGTTTCAATCCGTTTAAGGTCATCCTGTAAAATTCTAGAGTCAGAGCTGGTATGTATAGGACGATAAAGTATAGCCTTTGTCAAAAGTTTGGAGCCCAGGGGGTCTGCTTCTGAAGCGCACTGTCTGGTTCCTAATGCATCTCCAGCCCTCTAAATTTGCTGAAGGTAAGAAGATTTCTGGCCCTGCCTCCTCCAGTGGGTACGACTACCACGAATGTTGCTGGAGTCCCACTGCGAGGTTTACAAGCCAACCCCCTGGGCTCTAAACTTTTGACAAAGTCTACGCAGTCGTCTGCGAAAAGGCGGATGTTAGAGGATACGTCACTAGGCAGGTAATTAATATAAATTAGAAACAGCAATGGTCCGAGTACTGTACCTCGGGGGACTCCGGAGAGGACTGGAGAAAAAGACGAGGAGCGGTTGTTACCGTACACAAATTGCGTTCGGTTCGTAAGAAAATTAGAAATCCAATCTAATACAAGGGGGTTAATGCGCAACCTTGAGAGTTTAAGTAGTAGTCTTTGATGGGGAACTTTATCGAAGGCCTTTTCGAAATCTAAGAACAGCGCGTCTACAGGTATGTTCATGTCTAGGTTAGAGCTTATGTCATTTATAAATGAAGCTAACTGTGTATAACATGAGAGGCCCGTGCGAAAGCCATGTTGTCTACGATTGAAAAAATCAACAGATACTAAACATTTTGCTAGGTGACAGTAGAGGACATTACCTTGGAACAAACACTTGTTAGTGAAATGGGACGATAACTGGAACATAAATATGAAGGACCTTTTTTCGGGACTGGAACTATTTTTCCTACTGTCCAGTCTTCCGGCACCACTCCTGATGACAATGACTGTTGAAAATATTGCATAGGATCACACGTACGACAGTTTTTGTGCGTTTTAGTACTTTAGTGTTGATACCATCAACTCCAGATGAGGATGTTAGCTTTAGTGATTCAATTATTTTCGCTATACCGGAGGCATTAAAAGTGATGTCGGACATGACCGAATGATGGCACTGGGGAAAATTTGGGAAAATATTTATTTTATTTATTTATTTATTTAGGAATACTGCAGACTCCCTCTGGAGTCCAAGCAGGAGTGGGAAACACATGAATAATACCAAAAATACAAAATGAAGTCAAAGAAAAAAGTCATACATTCAAACTTTTCAAGGCAGCAATGAATTCCACTTCAGGAGAATCGACAACATTCTGAGGCAGCTTATTCCAGTCGAACACAGTCGCAGGAAAATAGGAATATTTAAATGAATCGATGCAAGCCTGGTATTCTTTTAAGATTTTCCCGTGGTTAAACCGTGTGTTAGCTCGAGGTGCAGGGGTAAGGTAAAGAGTCTTGTTTATTTTTGTCTTATTTTTGTACAGGAGGTACAAGAACTTAAGCCTGTATTCTGTGCGTCTGGATTGGAGGGTCTGAAGATCCAAGAGATTAATCATCTGTGTTACCCTATCTGTTCGTCTGTAGCGGTTGCAAATAAAACGGACGGCCATTCTCTGTACCTTTTCCAACTTATCTATATTTGTTTTGGTGTAGGGGTCCCACATGCATGACGCATACTCCAAAATCGGTCTGACCAGGGATTTGTATGCAGTGAGCTTCACCTGTGTTGGGGCTGTCGCCAATTTTCTTCGAATCCCCCATAAGGCCTTACGTGGGGTACAACATATGTTGTCAATATGTTTGTTCCAGGTTAAAGTTGATGTTATTGTGACTCCTAGATATTTTACAGCTGATACTTCGTTAATTACATCCCCGCCAATATTGTATGTGTGAGCTAATGTTTGCTTCTTGTTTGAGACACGAAGAACAGAGCATTTTTTTATGTTCAGAGCCATTTCCCACATTTCGCACCAGGTGTAAATATTGCCAAGATTCGCGTTAAGGAGTTCTTGATCGTGTGGTGACCTGACCGTTGTGCACACAACACAATCGTCCGCAAAAAGTTTAACTACTATTCCAGGGTCTATCTCGGTAACAATATCATTGATATAAATAAGGAACAAAACCGGGCCCAGGACAGACCCCTGGGGTACACCTGATGTCACTGGAAGGCTATCGAAGAACTATTATTTACGTTAACATACTGTGCACGGCTGTCAAGATAGGCTTTTATAAAGTCAATAAGTATTCTGTTTATTCCAAAGTTATAAAGCTTTTGTATCAGTTTATTGTGTGGCACCTTATCAAAAGCCTTGGCAAAGTCCAGGAACAATGGATCGATTTGGCCTCTGTCATTAATTGCAAGAAAAAAGTCATGGCAGGTAGGAATTAACTGTGTGATGGTGGAGGGCCCGCGCCGAAACCCATGCTGGGCATCTGACAATAAGCGGTTTTCTTCCAAATATTGAACTAGTTCTCTGCAAATAATGTGTTCCAATAGCTTCGAACTAACTGAAGTTAAGGAAATGGGGCGGTAATTGGATACCGTTGTACGATCACTGGATTTGAAAATAGGGACAACACGCGCGTTTGTCCAGTAGGCAGGCAGTGCTGAGCTTGACAACGAAGCAGTAAAGATTGCGTGCAAGTAGTGCGATATCCACTCTGCGTAACGGTGCAGAAATGCTGTAGGAATATTGTCTGGCCCCACTGCTTTTTTCACGTCCAAGTTTAAGAGTAAATTAAAAATACCTTCTCGAGTCACAACTACATCGCGCATTGTCGACTGGAACTCCTCGAGTGCAAAACCAATGCTCTGGTCTGTAGGCGTGAACACTGAGTGGAAATACTTGTTAAATTCATTGGCTACATATGTAGAATCTGTAACTTGCATGCCGTTAACACATAAACAAATTTCATTTGACCTGTTGTCATTTATAAATCTCCAAAATTTTGCCGGTGCCTGTTGGAGAAAGTTTCCGAGGGTAACGGAAAAGAAGTTGTCTTTAGCTTGCTTTATCCTATTCCTGAGCTCATTTCGTAAGCTTCTAATGACAGCTAGTGGCCGAGAAGGCATTCGCCGGAGTTGTTTTAGCTTCCGCCTCATATGTATAATATCTCTTGTAATCCATGGATTATGTCTTTTCTTTTTGAGCTTGTTCGGAACAAACCGTTCCAGACATTCGAAGCATATTGTTTTAAACCTGGACCATAACATATTTACGTCCTCGTGGGTCTCAAAGCCCTGGTAATGTGTCTCTAGGTAGTCAAGAATACTCACATCATCTGCTCTATTAAAGTCTTTAACAATAACAGGTGAATTATTGCTTTCAGACCTACTTTGGAGATGAAAAGTTGCCGATACTAGTTCATGGTCAGACACACCATTCATAACATCAACATGAGTACAGGAAATAGCAGGACTAACAAACAACAAATCTAAAGTGTACCGCGATGAAGCTGTGATTCGTGTAGGCACGTGAACAATCTGGGTGAGGTCACATGAAAAAGCAACGCTTAGAAGCAAGTTGGAATGTTTTAAATCGCCACCCGATACTGTCATATTTAGCCAGTCAATATGAGGCAAGTTAAAATCATCATCATCGCCTATAATCAACTTTGTATGAACTCCCCTAAAACGCCGCACATAGTCACAAAACTGCTCAAGAAAAAGAATGTCTGCGTTAGGTGGGCGATACACAACACCGATAACAACAGGTTCTTTCGTGAAAACAGAGCAAAATGCGGTGTTATGTTCTGCAGCTGCTTGACTGTATAGAATCGGGCAATTCTGGGGGTCGTACAGTTTTAGTGGCTGAGAGCGCTTTGGGTTAATCGTATTCCAGGATTTTTTACGATTAGTTTTTATCATGTTCGGAAGAATTTCAGAATAGAATTGGCGATTTATTTTGTTAGCGAGTGATTCGAATTCCTTTTCTGTAACCTAATACTTTTGCCAGGTACACTGCGTGTTAGTTCGTTTAGCAGAGCGAAAAAGTCTTTTCTTTTCATTACTGACGCGTTTGAGCGCATGACTGAACCATGGCGATGACTGTTTTTCTTTTACAGTAATAGTGCGTATGTATGATAGTACCAGGTCGCGTATTTTATTCATGAACAGCCACCAATTAGTTTCTACGGAGCGTATCGAAAAGTCACGAAGAAGCCAGATGGAAAATTCTTGAAGTGCTGTGTTAACTGAAGAATAATTGCCGTTCTCATATAGTGTTATTGTTTTTGTCGTTTCCGATGGATGTAGTAAGTTACAATATAAAGAACCATGAACAACATAATGATCGCTAAGACCAGGCAAGTATGTGATTGGGGAGAGCTTATCAGAATGAGTTGTAAGTATGAGGTCTAACATATTGGATCAATTTATGCCAGTCCGCGTCGGCTGTGAAACTATGTGTGTTAGTCCAAAGTTAAGGCATGTGTTTAAAAAGTCTCTTTCAGTATTGTTTTTGGAGAGGGTGAGGCGAGATTTCACCATTTAATGGAAGGGAAGTTAAAATCACCGAAAATAAGAATGGGAGATTGATGATAGGTTGCGGTAACGGAAAGAAGTACCTCCTGAAATTCAGCGACAAAAGAACTACTTGCGTCGGGGGAGCAATAACAAGTGCCGATTGCTAAGGGGCGATAAGAGGAGTTGCTGAGAACGAATATTATTTCCAGTATGGATGAAGTTTTAATTTCAATGCATTGAAGGCTTCTATGGGCAGCAATTAGAACGCCACCGCCCCTTTTGTTACATTTTTCACGGCGAAAAACATTTAAATCAGGAGAGAAAGAATCTCCGAGTCGGCAATTGAAGAGTTTAACCATGTTTCTGTGAGAATAATGAGGTTACACTCTATGGTGCAAATTAGGTTACGAACAGCATCAAGTTTAGGCAGGAGGCTTCTAATATTAGTGCATAAAAAATTGGCGGGGGCTTAGCTTTGGTTAAGCCAGGTAGGTTGCGAAAGCAGGTGTTTTATACTGCATATGCAGCGCCTCTAGCGGGAAGAGCGCGGCGCGCCGTGGCAAGCGGCCGCCGTTACCCGACGAGCCGAGTTGGTAGCCCGTCTCTCGCTCCTGGTATGACGTCACGCTATAACGTCATTAGCGCCTGTACGTAATTTCCTTTCCTCTAATTCATTTTAAGATGAAACCCTTTAATGGCTCATGTTCGCGGCGTCCGTTCATGCTTGCGGTATCCGTCCATGCTCGCGGTGTCCGTCCTTGCGCTGGAATCGTGTCAACTGTGGCCTCTCCTCCGCGCAGGGGCGCAACCTCCTGCGTAATTTCCTTTCCTCTAATTCATTTTCTTCACTACGGGCCCTCTTTGTGCTCTTTCTTTCACTCCCACTTCCTCCCTTCCTCTGCAAACGGATGAAGGGTGTCCACCGAGAGATGCGAGAGAGTTACCGCGTAATTTCCTTTCCTCAAATATAATTTTCATTTTCTTCACTAAGGCTCGTCTTCGTCTTTCTTCTTTCACTCCCACTGCCTCCCTTCTTGTACGGTGCGGTTCAGGTGTCCACCGCGACGGTTGCTACGTCAGAGGTCATTCTAAAGTTCAAAAGTGGCTACCGGCCGCTGCTACGCGAAATGCCGTTAGTGAGCGTAGTAATGCGTTCGCAATAAAAGGAAGGGTTGGAAGGGCTAGAACAGGGACTAATGGCTTCTACGAGTTTAAAGGGTGTGGCACCACCTTCTGACTACTGTGATAAAACGTGTACGTTTTCTTTCCGATGATTAGCTTGTCATGTCGGAGTCTGAATTTTTTTCGCCTTATGCTTTGCAGAATTCCACAAGATGCTACCTGGCCTTGTTTGTGTTTGGGAAGTAGCCCTCAGATATGCTAAACTCTGTACCTTTTAACATTTTGGCGCATGAAAGAACCTTTTCCCTCACTTTAAAATCTGCAAATTTAAAGCTAATTGGCCTAATTCTGTCCGTCAAACTTTCCTAATCTGTGGGATCTTTCAATGTCCACAGGAAGAATAGTCGTCCTTAATTTTGCGATGCAGTGTTCAATAATAGTGGCCTCTGACTGGGCGCATGTTTCCTGTTCGTTGACTTCGTGGCGAAAAAAAACAGGTTTGATCTTCGGGACTGATTTTCTGAGATATCAAGTCTAGCTGTGATAGTGGCAATGTGTTTCGCGTTTTGCTCAGACAACGCCTGGATGTCGTTTACCTGTTACTTTATGGCTAATAGTGATGAGCAGTCGGTTTCAATTTTGGTCAGTCGATTCTTGATTTCTGCAAACGTTTGGTCATTTTCGGATAGCTTAAGGCGGGTGGATTTCATTTCGGTTAGGAGCATGGTTTGACTTGATTGGATTTCATTCAGGGCCTGAAGTATACCGTTAGGTGACTGACTATCGCCGTGGCGACTGTTGGGACAAGGGTTGAGTTCTACGTCACCTGACAAAATTAGTAAGCGCATGACAACATGATAGCAATCACAGGCAATACCAATACAACACATTGGGCTTGGCAGCATCACTAAAGCTGCATAACGGGTGCGGTGTGCAAATAGGGAACATGAAGTGTTTACCTGCAGGACGAACAAACGTCGCAGGTGAGTTGTGGAAAGAGAAGTTTATTTTTTTCTGTGTTAACATAAAAATACAAAAGAAAACAGCTGAACTCAATGCTCAGATCAGTCAAGCACATGCGCAGTGACGCAGCACTGAGCACGTCAGTAAGGCAGTAAGAAAGCGGACACTCGGCCGCCGCGCAGGACGATAAAGTATGTCGACCATTTGCGCAAAAAACTCAGCCTCGCTCATTGACAGAGCGTCCACGCATGCTTGTTCAAAGAGGCGCATGCGGAGGCGCTGTAACCTTGGAAACCTTGTTCTTTGCGGACGCCCACTTAAGGAAGCCGCTCCACTCTGCCGCCACAAAACGAAGATGCTGACACACAAGAGCATATTTTGAAACACTTCGGGTGAACTAGTGCGCGCTTCCAGGCGGGATAAAAACGTGCGTGAAACTAATATCCAAAAGGTGCGCGCAACTACACACTCAAACATTGCCTGCTTCAAAGCTTCCAGGAGACCGCACTGCGGGCATCGGGCGGAGGGCGCCACGCCCCACGCCGCAAGGCGGTCTCTTGTGGGCAGGACCCGCCAGCCTCGCAGCCAGCCGAAGTCCCTGACATCTGCAGGAAGCGCAGCTGAGGTCAGTTGGCGCCAGCTTGCCCGTCTCGTTTTCTGGAGTTGTTCGCGGGTCAGCTCAGCGACCGTTAGTGCTTCACACATCCTGGAGGGCGGGGTTTCATCAACATCCAGATCGGGCACGGTGGCAGACAACGACGCCAGTGTGCGACGCACATTAACGAAGATTTCCGGCGGCTGCTCAGCTGTAGGGCTAACCACGTGTTGTGTAAAAAACACATTACGCGCTGTACCCAGAAAGTATGCGATGAGTGTTCTCCCGGGATAGTCTGGGTTGCGCACAAGATCGCGTACTCCTCGCAAGGCGAGCACATTGCACATGGTGCGGATGCAAGGTATACCAAACCCACCCATGTACGATGGAAGGCGCATGAGCATTCGTGACACAAGTTCGGTTTTGCCCGCCCAAACGAAAGAGCCACAGGCCGAGGTTAGCCTGCGAGCAAACGTGCGCGGTGGGTTTGCGACGCGGGCGACAAAAAAACATGCGGCTAGGATTGTGGACTTAACTAAATGGCAGCGCTCTGCCATTGAAAGGCGGAAAGTTGACGCCACCGAGAGGCGTTTCTAAGCGTTCGTGCGGAGGTTAGTCCAGGTTTCGCGGGCTACTTCTCCGCTGGCGAGGAATACTACTCCCAGGACTTTCACTGGCTGGCATAGTTGGCACAGTTGTGGCTGGCATAGCTGTGGTGCTGCCAAGCCCATTGAAGGCGGCGCGGGGTTATGCAGGGCTTATAAATGGGTGATGCGGCGAGGAGGTTGATTTCCGGGGGTTAGCTATCGCTGAAGCTGACAGTGGCCGCATTTGTTTTTCCAGTCCCGGACTACTTGCTGGCAGGTCTCGGCTTCCGCTCGGACAGGAAAAGCGTCATGGTCACATGGCCTACTTGCCATAGGCTGCTTTCGAACACGGCGCCAGAGCCGGGCTCCCCCTCGGTTACCGTACAAGGACGCTGTCATCTGCTAGCAGACGATGCAAGCCACGGCCACTACGACGCCGAAGCAACGCCGAAGCAACGCCGTGCGCTCGATCATGATACTGAGTCGATTTAAAGACTGTACTGTCAGCTTAGCGTAGGTGCATTACAGAACTCAGCTTCGGAGGTATGCTCGCCGCTACTGCTTGCGGCGAAGTTCGCACAAAGTAGCCCAACTCGTTGCGGAAAGGCGGATAGACGAAAGCCTCCGCAAAAATGTTGACAACAAGCTCTATAGCTGCTCCAGTATACGAGTGGTTCACCTGCGACGCTTTCAGGTAAGCGTACAGACAGCATGTGGCAAAACAAGCGAACAAGAACCTCTTGACGACACGAGCAAACAATACGCGCTCGCAGCTCCGAACGCGCGTCCGTGTGCGGTGGGTTTCAAGAAAATAAACGAAGATGCAAGAACAAAAAGTCTTGCGATGGCTCAGAGAGGAGCTACGGAGCTCATGTGAAGGTTTAACGCATGATATCGACCTCCAGGAACACGAAAAGCACTCAAAATGCACACGGAGTCTAACTTAATATGGCTGCCAGCGCGGCGCGCAGCTATCGTCTGCTGCCTTCTCAGCAGCCCCAAGCAGCCCGCGGACTGCCATAGGCTAAAAACGAACGCGTTGCTATGGCGATGCAAGCAGGTGGGCGGAGCTTTCGGGCTGCCCGAGAAAAACAAATACCGGACTCGAGTCCGCAAGCAGTCCCGGACAGTCCGGGACTGAAAAACAAATGCGCCCAGTGGTAGCGATAATTTAGGACCTTGTTTTTGAAGGCACGTTGCCGGGCGCTGATGGGGCTTTGCTGTTGGCATGTCATGAGCAGGACGGATGCGATGCAGCGCGATTGGAAGGTTATCGCGCGAGCGTTGACCAGCCTAGCACTCCAGGCACCTGGCGGCCGGTTTTGGAACAGGAAATATCACGATTTCGCACTCTTCTCTCCCTCGTTCGCTGTTCCAAACAACAACCATCACCCCCGCGACAAACCCACTACCCTTTCTCTCTATTCTAAGCTTTCCATTTGTTACGATAAAGTGTGGACTTGGTTACCTCGTATCTTCGCGGGCGATGACAAAATTGGTGGGGAAGATCTGATAAAGCCAGTGCTTGGCACTTCTTGATTTTAACGACTTTGAAGTTGTAAAAAATATATCAACGCAGCATCGCCTCGTCATATCGCCTTTGTTCACGATCACTGCCTGTTCGCAGAACCAAAAAAAAGAAACTGATAGCCCAGTAGGCAGTGACGGCTGCTGAAGGAACAGCAAAAAGAGTGAGGGAAGCTGGCCTGCTACCTCCCTCGCCTAGGCAGAGAATTCTGGGCCATGGCGCTGTTCATGTTCCCGGGGCCCGATTCTCGATATTCGCCAATCCGCCATGAGCGGGGCGTACCCGTGACGTGTGAATCGGGGCGGTCCGAAAATGCGTAACAGCAGAATGTAATGACGACATTGAAGAATAAAGAAAAAAGTATGACAAAAAAATAAACGGTGTCGTCTGCTACTTGGCGCCAAGTACAAAAAACACCGCCGAGTTGCGGCGCGAAGGGGAGTTAGCAAAGTAGCGCCGTAGAGATGGACGGTGAATTGCGTCGCGGCGGCGGTCTCGGCGTACTCGCCGCACAGTGATGGTGCTGAATGCGACGCTAAAGACCCTGTGGCCGGTCGTCACGGAAATAAGAGTTTAGCGGTAATTGTGCTGCATGAAGCGAACGCTTATTGCCCGAAGCCATCGCGTAGCGTGTCGCGTCTCCGTACTTGTGAGATGCGATCAGCGTCACGGGGAGAGGAATTGGCGGAGAAACGGCTGGCTCTCGATCGTAATCTCAACGCGTCAGTGGCGTTGGAAAGCTTTACCTCACCGTGTCACTTCTTCAGGTGCATAGACCTTAACACTACCCTTGGTTACGTTTGCAAGCGGCCGCGCACGAAACGCGACTGCGAATCGCGTCAAGTGCAACGCTATGAGCGCGTACGTCTTATTATCAAAAGCGTCAAATGCGAAAGCAAAATAGGGAGATATTGTTTCCCGCCAGTACTTAAAGAAAAACAGACAAAGCTAAAAGTCCACTGTCAACAGAAGCATGTATTTCACAGTGTTGGCGTTTCACTTAATCTCAATAGGACATGGCACTCATCTTTTGCTTTGTGAACATTAACTAAGCCTGCCTGCAAGCAGACTTCACGGACTTTATATAAAAGCACCTCACGAATGCATGGCATAGAGTGGCAGGTACATAATTTCATTCAAATAAAAAAAGGCTTTCAATAATGCTATTTGATTTAAATGTTTGAAAAGGCCCTCAATCTCGTTAATTCTGTCTAACAATGAGCACACAGCACTTATTAAGGGCATATAGGCAGGTACACCACTCGTGTGATGCAAGTACGCACCAAAATGTGAGAGGTGAAACAAAATTTGTCATGCCCATCCCTACAATTCCTTTGCTGTAGGACAACAGTAATGCATCCACAGCAGCACCAGGCAGCTCCTTTCAATGCAGCAAGATTCCTTGTAAGAGGGCAATGTGTGATGTCAAGAAAGGTGAAGTCGGCTGGAAAAAGATATCTTCACATATGCTACTCAACATTGGGGAACGGGACGAATATAGAGGGGGATAATGAAGGTGGAGTGTGATGCCACATCACAAACAGGTAATGCAGTGTGCAAGACACTTGCTTTATTTGCTTCATGCAAGTTATCGGTTTGGTTTATTGGGGTTTAACGTCCCAAAGCGACTCAGGCTATGAGAGACGCCGTTGTGAAGGGCTCCGGAAATTTCGACCACCTGGGGTTCTTTAACGTGCATGCAAGTTATTATCATATCATGCACATACACGCGTATTATCTAGTGCGCATGTCATATTAAGCCTGAACATGGCTCTGGGTCAGGTCAAGGAGCTGAAGGATAATAAAAACAACGGTGAGTTAAGAAGGAAGAACAGCAACACAACAAGAAAAGCACAAGCATGAACAGCAGCAAGATAACACACAAAGGGGGCAATAAATGCAAGGCTAACATGACCCACAGTATTTGAGGGAGGCAGCATCACAGACAAGCAGTGGTATTCTAGCAAAAGGTCTCTTAATGCAGCATGATAACATTGGATGATGTGGATTGGTTTTGGCAAGCCCTGTGCACGCCACGAGCAATCTACAAGAGGCCTCAGTCATATTTCTAGCCTGATGTGCAAGTGCATGACTTTCCCTCTGTGCACACTCCTGACCACATACATATCAGGGCCATTGTTGGTT
This sequence comes from Amblyomma mixtum, assembly GCF_055824585.1. Taxonomy (NCBI): domain Eukaryota; kingdom Metazoa; phylum Arthropoda; class Arachnida; order Ixodida; family Ixodidae; genus Amblyomma; species Amblyomma mixtum. The sequence goes on along the minus strand of NC_143014.1, from coordinate 335,214,509 downwards.
TTCTTTGAGGGGTGGATCACAATGCCGTTAGGCAACATTTACACCATACACTGATGCAATAAAGACCCTGTGATGCCACTATTGCGCACTGCAGGAGAGTAATGCTCAATGAAATGCGTTCACTCTCAAAGTACCTTCCTTTACTGTGAACTAAAATAGACAACCCTCTATGTACACTCAAAATATGATATCTACAGTTCAGTGAAGGGCACCATACCAGATGTAGGTGCTGAAATGTCGGCAAATGTCTGAAAGGACACTGAGGACTAATCGAAGTTGCTCTGCAACAGTAGATTACCACATTCCAATAACAAAGGGCCTACCTGTACTGAGAACAAAGCTTGTGTACAGCTCAGAGATTATTTGTTCAAAGAAGCAGTTCAAAATTACCATGGTGAAGTGCGTTGGCAGGAAGGCTATTACAGCCCTTGGTTGGTAATAACTTTATTAGTCCCACTTCAGTGGATCAGGTGAGGGTTAGTGAAGGGGCGTTGAAGAGGTCGGCGACGGCCCTCAGGCCACTTTAGGTGACCAGGCACTGTTTGGCTGCAGCAACCTTCAAGGCCCAGGCCATGATGCAAAGCTGAAGCTCTGCCTGTGAGCTGCGCAGAGAAGCCTCCCATCGCTCCTGTGATTCCACCCCTTGGAAAGGAGGTTTCGGTTTGTTTGGGCAAGCCTGATATGAGCGTTTAAAATCCGCTCTGGTGCTCGAGCATAAGTGACAGGTTGGAGATTTCTCCCCTCTATGTATGTATTACACTCCACTGCATGAAAAAAAAAAACAGAACACTTAAAATGCCTAGTGGTGTGTGCACATGGAGGGTAAATTGTTTTTTTGAGCATGATTAAGGCAGCTTGAAAAATGGTAAGCAAGTCTGATTCAGAGCTTCCACGAGGAGAGTGTTAAATAAATGAACAGAAGCTATTCACCACCAATATAATGATAGAACAGGTTGCAAAATGTTGATGAAATTGGAGTCATTGCAAGTGCCTGTGCATAAAATTTAAGCTCCCTGAAAAATTACCGTCTTGTACAGCTTTGCTGGCTAATTTCTCTGAAAGTTCTAGCAGAAGTATGAAACCAAACCAAGTCAGGTGGAAACAGGCTGCTATTCTTTTTTCACACTATAAGAATAATTTTTTTTTCCGACTACCACCAGGTAATATTATTAGTGCTGTATGGTATGTGATGGCATCGCAATAAGTGCTAAGAAGTTATTGGGTGCCATGTGCAACCAGAAAAGAAAGGTACGGAAAGCCTGCACACACCACTGTCAAGGAGAGAGGCTGCCATTCAGCAGAAAACCCAGTGTTATCCAGCCGGCATTGCGTCAAAAGACAAGCTTCACGCGTGGATGTCCACAGTGAAAGTCACTGAAAAGAGGATTTGTAATCTGAATCAAACGTCAGCACACGTCTGAAACTACTTCACTTTATAAAATAATAGATTTTACGTACAGAAAATTAATAAATTTCTTTCTGCCTTGAAACCCATGACCCCTGGATCGCCAGCCAGGCACGCTACCAACTAGACCGTGTAGGCACATTGACTTTGCTGAGGTACAAAGGGGGGGAGTGATGTGTGGGTGCTGTTGGCTTAATTTGAAGCCTAGCAATGTAATTACTGCAGTGAACTAGAGATGTGCCAATTAGTGAGAAACTAATTACAATAACATTACATAGGTGAACTGCAGTGTGGAAGAGTTCAAAGACAAGAATTGGGAAGCTGTGCTGAGGCAACTGTGATAAATGTGTGAACACGAATGAAGAACAGTGACTGTGTGTGTGAAGAGAAACCGCTGCAGGGAGCCATGAACACTGTCGTGTGATACCCATGAATGCTGGGCTTAAGTGTGCCCCTACATTTTTGGGGAGCGAGACAAGTTGCATTGCCTCTTAGGTGTTGCAATTTGCTCAAAAAAAGTGAGGTGTCTTTTACATGCAGAGTGAAAAGTTTGTGGAAGCCATTATTGGCAAAATAATTTATTTCCATCACTGAACTTCATGCATCCTAGAATTCATTATGCAGCCTAACTGCGAATCATTACCTAGTGCAATACACATTGACGAATATGTCTCGTCTACAAAGATAAGAATTTTTTTGGGAGAGACTCATCTTTCATAACCGTTTGACAGTGGTGTACATGCACATTAGTGTTGCCTAGTTTGCAAACTTAAGTAGCCAGCTGAAGTAGCCACCTTTGTTAAAGAGAAAAATGGCAGCACGGACACTGATACGGTCCAGTCACACTAAGGGTGCAGAGGGTAAACAGGTTGTCTAGGATTTGTCTTAAAATGACCAAACAGCAACCCCAACTTATATGAATGAAAAGTGCAAGGGGATGAGTCAATGAAAATGGGATCTAACACAGTTTCACTGGGAGGACAGGTGGGCAGTGACCTTCCATTCAAGGTTGCATTCAAGGTTGATAGCCCAGCACAGAAAAAGATCTTGGACCTCAAATCCTGGAAAGAGATAAAGATCCCGAACCTGGGAAGACCGGCTGTGTAACCCAGAAAAATCAATAGCGTTTACTACTACTACTACTATTATGATCCATTTCCAGCTAACTTATTGAACCGAATCATGCCCTTCCAGCTACAAAATGCCATTTGGAGTTCCAGAAGAGGGCAAATATGGGCTGGTTGATACATGTTTTACGAATTGGAAAAACAGCGCAGTGAAAGACAACACAAAAGAAGGACAAAATGCCAGTGCTTAGAGCTTTATTATTGAAACACAAATTATGTCCAGCTGCATAATTTATACTTCCAGTTACCTTCAACTGAATTAATGTACAATTTGTAGGTTTTCGTCAGGGGTACAAATTTCAGCTAGAAGATGGGAATGGGTACACGTGTCAGAACGCTGGCCAGGCCTTGCATTTTCATCTGGGAAATTGACCGTGAAACAATTACATGACTTTTCCTTCAGGAAAAATAGTTCACTGCTGTATAACTACATGCAGCATGTGAAAGAAGCAGTCAAAAGCAAGCAGACAGAGGCAACCAAATGCCATGAGGCAAAGCATGTTGTGATCTCATCACACAAACAGTGCCACACAAGACGTATAGCACCCTGCAGAACAGATGTTGTAAATGACTAGAGACACAGCGACCATGCTGTATGTTGAGCATGTTGTGGACTGCTGGCTCTCAACAAACACCAAAGCAAACAATGCATTGGTGAAAGCATGTCCAGTCAACACCCAGGTGCTGGAAGGAAAACATAATTGGTGCTTTCCTGTCCTTCACTGAACTTAAGCACCAAATAAAATGTGCGTTGTGTACAAGCAGAACACGTAGGGAGGCACCACACGAAGGGATGGCACTTCTTCACAATCACCAAAGCATGTGTTGAAGCATGCACTCAGCAAGTTGGCAGACGGTAGGCTGAAAACACTTGGGGCACTTCCTGACTCACACAAAACTGCAGCACCAGACAAAAATGATTTCTACTGTCATGGATATCACCAATATGGTCCTATTCAAAGAACAGCACCAAAATGATGAAGACTTCATCAGCTTCCTGGCAGTATGCTATCAAACTTGAAGCAGAGCAAATGTATGCTGATTACTTGTGGCATAGCTACACATGACAATCACGGCAGTGAGTGCAATTCTCGAAAGCAGCTGCTGATCATGCACTTCCTGTCTGTCAGGTAGAATCCAAATGGTGCTGTGTCCTCCTCCCTGCTGTAGATGTTGGTGCTCCTTCTGTTATCACCACCTGCCAGTGGTGTCATGGTCCTGCAGCTGAGTGTGGATGAATATGTTGTGATGCACAGTGCAAGCTCCGCTGACCTTTGCAGAGAACTCTTGACCATGGCGTACCATGACCATGACACCTTTGCAGACACCTCATGTAATCGTTCAGGAACCCGGTATCACCACCCAGCTAGGCAGCCAGTCCAGCCGAGGGGTGAGCGAAGATGAATCTGGCATCATGGCTCCCGAGCACACGAGACCCCACGGTGAGAGTAGTCCACCACATCTGCATAAGATGCAAACCATCACCTGCACATTAATCAACGCTGTGCACTGAAATCTTCCAACGAGCTAGACATTGCGTTTCCAAATATGAGAAATTGTTGAAGCCTCAAGTTCAACTATTGTCTAGTTTTACGCACAAATGTAAAATACGCTGACTGCAAAATCAATCATTAGTATCAAAACGAAGTGTTGCCATATAGCTAGAGGTACTTGATGACACATTTCCCAAACTGACGGATACAAATAATTAATACACACTTTTTATACTCAAGAAAACCACCACAGAATGCACTGCAAGGAAGGGCACAAGTTCAACTGTTTATGACTACCATGAGTTTTTTAGTATATGCATGCTTTTTCATTTTGCACCAATTGAAATGAGGCTACCTTGACATTGCGGTCACTAAGAGAAATCCAAAGCCAGAGAACAACACTGCGTGTCACCCACACCTATCTCCACTGTCACCTGAAAAGTACAGACATGATTAATTTACATGTGGTTCTATTTACACTGTTCTTCCTTGCTCAATAAACTATATATAAATGCAGACAGATATCATTAGCCGCATGCAATCTTACTGCAGGCAAACATGCTATCCCTTCATGCCTGCCACAACACACTAAGCACGTGCTCACCAGTTTAACGATTTCCATGCGGGCAGCACATGGAGAGAGACTGCACATAAATGGGTCATGGATGGGTCCTGCACAGACTTCTTGTGAGCTGGAACCTTCACCGGCAGGAACACCACACCTGTAAATAAAATGTACAAGACTCATATATATTTGTTTTCCGTGTGCCCTTAGAGAAATAATTTTTTCCACCCTCCTACGGTAATTTCCACGTGACTGCTGCGTAACTGATGATGTAACACTGTTATGAAAATTTCAGCTTGAATAGCGAAATCACTTTAGTGTGCTTCATTAATAATGCTTAAGACAGGTTATAGTATTCTTTTACAATGTCACGCATTTTTTTTTTTTTTCACACTTAAGGAAACGACGCCTTTCAGCTGATTTCACCGATGCTGCCTTTCACATTCATCAACACCAAACACAAAGAAATCGATCAACGTACTAGCATGCTAGGCTTTGTTTTCTCAACTTGGCGCTGTGTGCAATAACTGAAACGCAGTATGAAAAAAGCAACGCGAAGTGCCGAATACAAATTTCGGATTCTTGTTTTAAAGTCATCTCCAGCATGTATGCGAAAGGAATGAGAATGATGCTACACACACACGGATGTCTCGTCAAGAAGCCCGACACATTCCTGGAGTTTGTTGCTCGGCCGCGCGAACACCTCTCGTGTCATCCGCTCATCACGCGAGGCAAAGCCCATCCGTTCAGCGACGTTTCACAGCTGGCGATCGTCCCTCAGAGCTCGACAGTTCGGCACTGCTTCTCGCCGCAATGCATCCTTGCATAGCCACCACATATATGCCTCGTCAGATGATTGCACAGACGAGCTGTCTAGTCAGAGACAACTCGAAAGCATCGCGGTGACCTCGAAAGTCGCTCACCTTTCCCACTTCTAGGGTTTAACAAACGACGAATGAATGCAAGGAGCAGCAAATCGCAGCGCCGGCACCGCCATTCGAGCAATTTTCGCGCTTCACTAACCGCACGGACGGATGATTTCTCACCGCGAGCGAAGGGTTTGCAACGGGAGAGCAGTTAGCGCCCCCATGCGGCTGTACGCTTAAGCCTTCACTATTAACGCTCTCGAGGGTTGCTTATTTCAGATGAGCTCTTACAACGCGATATCATTACATTGTGCAAGCAAAACAAGACTTTTGTAAGCTTAGTTTTGTCTTGAAATAAATACCCGTTAAAATGCGGCTACATAACGCCGTATAAATCAGCATTTCACTAACTCATTTGCATGATTCGGGTACCTTTCGCCGGGCGAAATGATGGCGGCGAATTTCAGCCATTTTTTGCAATGGCGGCACAACGTAAACGTGATGAAACGTCATTCTGACATCACTCCAAAATGTGTGCCTATCACGTGATTTACGTGATATTGTTCCAACCAATCAGATTTTAGGAAGTTGCCATTTCCGGTGTGCAGCTATTTTCTCCGAATTGGCAAGTCGAGCGCAAGTGCTCTCGCACGGACCGCTTGTAGCTTCTTTTCCCTTCACAATCACATATATGTACCAGCCGGGCACCAAGAATAGCGCTACGAAAATGCATTTTCAATGCCACGTCAAATCGACGTCACCGCGAAAAGTGCTCGCGTAACTGACCCTGATTGACACGCCCATTGACGGCGATTGACACTTCTGACAGCCAATCAGAGAGGCAATATGGCGCCGACAGGCGAATGTGAATATCGAGAATAGGGCCCCCGGTCGACGTTCGCACGGTAACATGCGATAACCTTCAAATCGCGCTCGACTGTGCGGGGGTCGGACGGTCTACCATTGGCAGCCGGGCTGTGGTCCAAGCTGGATTCCAGAGTTTGCTCGGGCGAGAGTCACTGCATCGCAGGAGGCAGACGAATACGTGCAGGACAAACAAACGTCGCAGGTGAGTTGTAGCTGACATAGCTGCGGCGCTGCCAAGCCCATTTTTAGTGGGGCTTTTTAGTGGCTTCCAAGCCAAGCCCATTATTTAGTGGGGCTACCCTGAGACACCTGTATACGCTTCATGTGCCAATTAGTAGCCTTAACCTATGCGAAGCTCGAACCATAACAAGCGAAGTGCCAGCGCAGAACGCTGTGTCTGACATTTCGAGCCGTCTCGAACGCTCTCGCAAAGATTGACAATACTTTCCCCGAGCGTCCGCGGTGGATCAGTGGTTATGGTGCTCGTCTGCTGACCCCAAAGACGCGAGTTTGATCCCGGGATGTCGAATATGGATGGAGGCGAAATTCTAGAGGGTCGTGTTCTGTGCGATGTCTAAGTTTCCGGAGCTCCTGACTACGGCGTCCCTCATGGCCTGAGTCCCTTTGGAACGTTAAACCCCCATGCACCAAACCTCCCCCCGGGTTGGTTTCGGGAACCCTTTGCATCGGTACCTTCCGACGGCAAACGAGCACATGTGTTGAAGAACTTGCATTTTATCCCTTTCTAGGGCAGAGGGACGAAATTGTCCCACTAGCATCAAGTGCCGACAAACGAATAACGGGGCATTTACGTCGCATATTTTTGCATACTGAATATCACTGAACTGTCATGCAAACCATCCAGCGTGTTTTTATCCTTCGCTAATAGGCCTCCTTGGTGTGCTTTGTGTGTTTTTGCAAGCGCATGTGTGCAGTTCAACGTGGATCATTTTGCCAGGAAAAAAACGTTTTTGAGAAATTGTTGATCTTTTGAGCCTTCATAATCCTGTCTCGTAATACTTAACGATTTTCAATGGTATTGCGAGTCTTCATATACGTGGAAAAGACTCAGGTACGAATACATACCTGATTGGAGGTGCTTACGAAGTAACTGGCGCAAGTATGCACTGTCGCGCTCAATATGACTTGAAACACACGAGCGTGTGGCCGCAGCGCTTTCCGGACGCACGGGGGTGCCAACAAGCGGAATGCTTGATAAAAAAGTGGAAAGGATTCTGCTGTTCCACCAGTCAGCGGCCTCCCCCGCGTCGTCTGGAGCGCGATTACGAGTTTTTGTCTCAATTTTGAGACTCTGACGTCAAAATGACGACACCGCAAGATGCGAATGCGGAGTCAACCAATCAGCGGTGGCCAGTGAAGTCCCTAGCTAGGGGCTTTAGCGGCTAGTAGCAGGGCTCCACCCAGGAAGCATTTAGTTGCGAATTGGGGACCGTATGAAAACGTTTTGCTGTAAACAAGCCGTTAATAAAATGAACAATGCTTTATTTTCCCAACAAACTATGTTTCAAACCTAACAACATTAAGAAAAACAAGAAGCGTCCTCAGTTCTGCAATTAAGTTTGCTCTTCAGTCACTTTTGCTGCCGCGAGGGCGCACTGACGCTGGAAAAGCGTCGGCTAGGTGGCGTGAGCTGCCGCCTGATTCAAAGAATTCAGCTACATTCAGCCTTATCCCTCCACCCACATATTCACCCATCGTAAACATGGCAGCCACAAAAAAAAATCAGCTGATTCGACGGCTGTCCTCTTTTTTTACAAATTACGCAGAATCAAAGTATTGCGCAGACGTCTTAAGTGCGCGGAAAAATCTGTTTAAAGGCAGTGATTGCTACGAGTCTGCCGAGATCAATTTGGAAGGAGGGCTTGGCTCGAAAACCGGCGAAGGCAGCTTCAAGGCAAGTTCACACTGGCGAGTTGCAAACGTCGCGCTAGTATTCTAGGCGACCGATTTCGGTCAATTAGTTACGGTATCCGAAGTACATGTAAAGCGGGGAGGGAGGGTAATAAATCGATTCAAGCCTGTCGCGCGACCTCCGCGACTCGCCAGTGTGAACTCACCTAGCCTGCTATCGACGGCAAATTTGCTCTAAGGGCGATGCGTGATTCTATTTATTTTTGTTCCGAAAATACCCGGCGACCATGAATAATCACACTGCAGCAACTGCCGACACACGGGAGCAGACCGGTGCAGCTGCTGGGAGCTTGAAATCTCACTGCGCGAATTAAGAGCCGGCACCCGCCCGGTCACTGGGCCAACAATCACTCACGACACCTCGTAACCAACTCATGCCGCCCGCTTCGGGTTAAGCACTTGACATTCGTGTTGGTGTTGTTGTCGTTCCGTTCGGATGATGCTCGGATGACGCCGCCGGGGATACTGCGGTGGCGAAAGATTATGCGAAGGAAGTCCTCTTTCGCCGCCGCCTTGTCTTGGGGGTCTCGCTGGAAAGCGCGCACCTTCTGCGACTAAACTTTGAGAGTGGTCTCCGCAACTCACCGCAAACACTTGCACACAGTCGGTTCGGCTACGCCGACGTTTACTCATTTCCGACGGTGTATTGAAACCCACTGGCGGCGAAGTCGCGCACAGCACTTGCCGCTCCACTGACCGCGCACTCACCCGCACACCTGCATGTTCAACGGCGAGTTCGTCGCACAGCCATTGTGCTCCTTCCTATGTCAAAACGTGGAAACAACTCGTCCGGCACGTCAAAACCGTCTTCATGAACCCTTTTACACCGTTGCTCGCGCGGCCACCGGCCATGTAAACAACCGCCATTTTCTGTCTCAAGCGGTTTGAGACCACTCGTTCCTGTCGCAAAAAATCGTCTCAATCGGCTCGCATAATTAGGTAAGCAACGTCAACACTTCGTGCCCGTTTTGTGACGTCGGCCGGTGACGCAAAAAAACAATATGGAACGGGGCAAATGAGACACTTTTTGGGACACTTTCCGATTGAGACGATTTTGAGCGACTCGTAACCGCGCCCCTCACCTACGCAATCTGAGATCAATTGCACATGAGTCTTGCATTGTCACGCAATTGTCGCTGCGCTAGCTGTGGCGATGCGATAGCGCTATGCTCCTCTCAAGACTAGAATACAGAGGGGCGAAGGGTCCCTGCTAGAAGAGCAAAATCCTTTCCCTTTTATTTGCATGCGCACCGCTTGCGGGCCCCAACATGCTTCCGGTAAGCGCTCCGGCCACGCTTCCCGGCGTTGCATCTCATATTGAGCTCAATAGTACGTACCCCCTTTTTCTACAAAACCAATGTTCGAAACGGCTTGAAAGTGCTGTAATTTGATTTGTGTACTCATGAGTGCACTTTTACTATTTTATGCGTACGACACATGAACACAGCTTGCGTTTTACAAGGATTACTCTAGCGTTTCATATGTCTGCGCTCCAGTGCATTCGGCAACAGGAGCCGCTGATAGCAAGTGCAGACGAAAGACCATTGCTATGTGCTTTTCAATGCGATGCTCCGACATGGCCTGCTCAAGTTGTCGCGCTCTCGAGGTCACAACGCAATCAAGCCGTGAGTCGGCAACTTTCTTCGCCCTGCACCGTTGCTAGGGGCTCGTTGTTGCGTGTGACGTCACCGCAAGTAAGTGTGGTTGCGGCAGTCGTCCGGTGGCCAACGTTGTGTTCGGTAGCGTTAGTTCGCGTTTGTGCTGCAGTATTTTGGCCGGAAGTAGGCGGCTGTACGTTTGCCGGGTGCCTTTTGCGTGTTGCGGACCGAGCAGATGTTGGTATCGCGTCGGATGGGAGTGACGACTGGGTGGCGTCGCTTAAGGCCGATTCACACGACGGACCGTTCGCCCGCGGCCCGCGCACTACGTGTGCATACGTCAGCACTTTGAGGGGCGCGCTATCGGCCGCCATCCATCCATGCATCCAGCGCGCCTCTCAAAGTGCTGACGTATGCACACGTAGTGCGCGGGCCGCGGGCGAACGGTCCGTCGTGTGAATCGGCCTTTACACGGTGAATGCGCCGGACTTCTCGACAGCTAAGTGAATTGTCCATTTTCCCCCTACATGAAGTCGTCACAGCACTTGCTTCTAGGCTAACAGGTTGCCTCGTTTCGGGGCTCGGCGCCAAGTATCCGTCGTTTGCCTTTGAGCTCGGTGTTTCAGATAGGACTGTGGACACTATCTGTGCTGAATGAGGGTTAGGAAGAGAAGGCTAGGAGCAGCGCTAGTGATTTTTCAGAAGCGTGAATTCCAGGGTAAGTTGGTTCATGTTTTAGTAGTAAAGAACCAGCGAACAAATAGCTGCAGGAGCGGAAGAGAAACAAACACACGTACACTGCCGCCGGTTTTTGTCGACTTTCTTGGGAAGTTTAGGTCATTAACTGCAATGCACTGCCGTTGATGACTCTTCCATATTTCATATTAAGCATTACTGACGTTGCCCCACCGCGGTGGCTCAGTGGTTACGGCCCTCGGCTGCTCGCCCGAAAGACGCGGGTTCGATCCCTGCCGATGCGGCTGAATTTCGATGAAGGCGAAATTCGAGGCCCGTGTGCTGTGCGATATGAGTGCGCGTTAAAGAACTCCTGGTGGTCAAAATTCCGGAGAGCTTCACTAAGGCGTCCCTTGTAGCCTGAGTCGCTTTGGGACGTTGAACCGCAATAAACCAAACCACACCATTACTGATGTTGGCATATGGCTGCGCTCTGTTGGTAACCCGATTTAATCCTACTCTAGGGCTGCCGCGTAAAGTAATAAGCACATTTTGTAATCATATGGACCTCCTGCATATTTGCAAACAAATAAGGTGGCAATGCAGTCGCTAGCGCGCTGGCGGTGGCTCGGGAGCGCCTCTGTCAGTGCCTTTGTCAGTCTTATCTTCATCATGTGCCTGAGTCAAAAAATTCCCTCTTATGTGTTTGCACTCGGCTGGGCTGATCATGTCTCCGGTGATTATTAGTGCGGTGAGGCCTATATATTTCATTCGGCTGGTGGCCACCAAGCTACGCTTTCAGCTTCTGCTTTCAGTTTTGATAGGTATAAATCAGTTATCGACGTACGTACGTATAGTTTTTGCCAAAAATAACCGAGAAGCTAAGCCAGCCTGCGGAGCAGGCACTAATCCGAGGGGCGGCGCTATGCTCGCCGGCGCTGGGCGCAGCTCTCCGGCGGCGAGCGTAAACTTGGTGAGGTCTGCTTTCGCCCTCGCTCGCCGTCTTTGGATGATAAAGAGTAAGCTGGCAACCCGTGAAGCACGCGGTTTTGCGCCTTCGGAACACCGTGCTACTGAGGGAGGGCGCTGCGCCGAGCAAAACTAGCTGGACGATGCTTTCGGGTTGGCGATTTGAAGCTGCGCTACGCGCCCAGAAACTGCGCGTTTATTATAGCACGCGGCTCACGGAATGTAAACGGATGTTCACTGACATGCTTTCGTGCACATTTGGAAAGACCGTTAAGTAAGACGAAGAACAGATATCGACAATGTGATGCACTTTTGCGCGACAACGCTTCTTACGTCGTTACACTTTATTCGGTAGGAGTAGAATGAAACGAGGCAATCAGTCAATCTGGTTCGACAGTGGTTGCCACCATATATTGCATTTATCGTCGTTAGATTGTGCGCAAAGGGGCTAGTGCTTTCTGAAATGGTCACTATTTTTTCGCACGGCCTTTAGCTGCGCGCCGTGTTTTCTTTTAGAGATTAAACTGTGAGAGCCACCGTTACTGTACCACATCAAAAAGTGCAATTCTGTTTGTTCTAAGCACCCGTTCATTTAGGCAACACTCCATCCCGAACCTAATGACTATAGATGCAGGGAACAGCCGGTTGCAGGCCCTCAGAACTTTGGGAACTGTTTTCACGCTGCTCGCTTTTGACTGCGGCTGCGGGGCCGCACCGCGGCGCTGCTATCTCGCGCTGCGCGCTGGCTGCGAGATTGCGTCGCGTGAAGCAAAACTTTTCCTTGGCTCTCGGGCTGATGCTTATCATGGGCCACATTCTGCCTAGCTCACAATACTAAAAAGTTACTAAAACGCTCACAATACCGCCATATGGAACGCTCCCCTTAGTCGGCCTTGGCCGGCGGTTTTTTGCGCCAACGGTGACATAGTGAACACGGCTGAAGTGGTGACGTTGCGCACCTAATTATGCGGGCTGAAACTTGAGAGCGAAAAAGGCAGCTCATAAATCGCTCTCAATCTTTGTGATCGAACATGGCGGCGGCTAATGCTGCGTACTTCACGGTGCACGGCTTGCTTCGGCGGCGCAAGCAACGACGTCGGAGAGTGCATGACGACGCATTTGCCATGCCAGGCGAGTTATTTCGGCGCGAATTTCGCCTAGAGAAGGACACTGCGCGGCGGCTGTGTGACGAGCTCGCCGGTGAATGGGAGGCGGCTTGCGAACGAACGCGTTTTCATTGGAGCGCAAAGTTCTGTGCGCGCTCCACTTTTTTGCAACAGGCGGTTTTAAAAGCGCCGTCGGCAACGAGGCCAGCGTCAGCGTTGCGCAGCCAACGGTCAGCAGGTGCGTGCGGCGGGTGGCCGAAGCTATTGTGAAGGTTGGATCGCAGAACGGCTGGGTTCTCATCCCGGCGAGCCCCGAAGAGAAGGCGGCGGCGAAGGAGGGCTTCCATCGCCCCGGCAGCATCTCCGGCGTCGTTGGGTGTGTCGATGGCACACTAATCGCCATCAAGGCGCCGCGGGGCAATGCTCCCCACAGGGCAGCCTTCTGGAGCCGCAAGGGCTACTACGGCTTAAACACCATGATAGTGAGTACACTTCATCCTCTCCTCTGCTGTATTTGACTGCATGCGTTCGGCTGCAAGTCCGGGCAGCGACAGCCGAAGTTCATGTCTGAGTTTGTGTTGTATTTTGTTTCAGGTCTACGACTCCAACCTTCGCATCCTGGCAGTAGATCCCCGCTGTCCTGGCTCGTGCCATGACGCATTTTCTTGGCGATACCCGTGGCTGCGGCGTGAGATGGAGAGAGGCATGTTGGAGGACGGAGAGTTTCTTCTGGGTAAGCAGCTAGAAAGCCCCGTCTCGTCTACATATATCGATCTACAGTGGTCCGCATGCACTGCAGCTACAAGAATGAAGCGTGCTAGTTGCACTTGGGAATACGCGCTGCGGTACGATACATTTGCCTCGTGCGAGTTTTCGCCCTTTGTTGTTACTGAATGCAGCAGAAACACAAGACACAGAAAGTATCGTTTAAATGCAAGGGCGTCCGCAGAATTTTTTGCAGGGGGGGGCCCATTGGTTGTTGGCGCCGGAGGGGGGGGGGGTATATTCGTAGCGAAAAGGCACTATTTGCGGAGTAAATTTATTTATTTATATATAAATAAAAAATAAGTAAAATACACACATGAAAGAAAATTACAAGCAGCAAATTAAAGCGCGGATTGTAGAGATACATTGGAGTTTATCAACAAAGAAACAATTAAAATTAATAAAAATGCAAAAAGATACTATCAATACTCGAAGTGCTCAGTCTTACTGCATACGGGTTCTCGACTCACCCGAATTGATGACCAGCACACAGCGCAATATGTTCACAAACACGCAACTACAGTCACTCAGTCAGTCTTCCTTGAACAGCAACTGTAGGCGCCTCGGATTTTTCTGGGCGAATTGCGTAGTTACACGGGTGATAAATTCATTTCTGTGCTTCATTACACGCTCTCAGTGCACAGTCATCATATATATTGATTGGAAAAATGGTTGAACGAGTACGTTGAAAACACAAGATGACTATATATACAACGAAAACTTATTTACAAGATAAATGCACGCTCGCAGCTTCATACACCTCGCTCCATCTTGCTCGCGCATCCGCACAGTCGAGCAACCGCACACACACTGCTCGCCGCTCGTCGTTTTCTCGTCCGCTGTCTTGGTTGTTCTCACCTTCGTTGACAACCCGCCACTAAAAACACCGAAGCACAAACACAGAGGCGCGCACACGTGCAAGGGCTTACTTGCCACAATATCCATGAATGCGCACTTTTGGGGTGTAAGGAACGCCGCGCGACTTCCGAGGGGAAGGGACACCCGCAACTAATTCGGCCGGAAAATTTGTTTTTGTGCTTTTATGGGGTTCAGAGCCCCAAAACGACTCAGGCTATGAGGGACGGAGTAGTACAGAGTTTCATATAATGTCGACCACCTGGGTCTCTTTACCATGCACTGACACGCACAGTACATGGGCGCTGTTGTGATTTGAGGCCCAGCCAGAGGTGACAGGCGAGCCAGGCAGGCGCCATCGGGCTGCGTTGACCAAAGGCGCTGGTTTTCGGAGAAGACGCAAGGAACGCTGGTGTGGGGGCGCCTCTGGAGACTGCGTCGCCGTGAACAAAAGCAGCTAATCCCCTTTGCCGAAGGTTCTGAAAGCGGCGCTTCTACCGCACCGAGCTCTCTCCCGTGGATCGGAGGAGACAGCGCGCGGCGGCGGCGCCAACTCGTCGCCCGCTTGCCCCTGAGCAGCCCGACAAAGCGGGGGTGGACACGGCTGATTTGTCCTTCCCCCCTCAAGAATTCATCGGTGGCCGGCGTACGAACGTATCATGATTATAGCGAGCGACCTGTGCCCTGTGCACTGTCTGCCTCCGTGTCGCTATCTCTCTAGAGATCAAAGAAACAGACACCCATCTCAAGACGGCTCGAAGCACATGCTCGCCGGTGCCGCTGCATGTCTGCAACAGGTCGTCCTTCAGCAGAGCTGGCGGTGGCGTGGTTTGAAAACGGCGGAACGACGCGCGCCCGGACGCGGCATTTCGCAGATGTGACCAAGCGTCGAAGCGGGGCTGCTTTTACCCTTTTGGCTGAGCACACCACCGCCCCTGGCGTGCGGCCATCACTCACGGTTCGAGTGAGTGATTTTCCAGGGGGGTGCAGCCGCCCCCCCTTGCCCCCCCCCTCCGGACGCCCATGTTTAAATGCATATTTTTTTGAGCCCTATAGGGCGTTTGTACGACACTTGTTTCGGTCGGTGAAAGTTCAAAAAAATTTCAAGGTTTCAAGGGGGGGCTCCTCTTCCTTGGCTACGCCTCTAGGCGAGAGGGAGGGGGGAGGGGGCAGAGATAGAGAAAAAAACTCGCTCCGCGACTTAGTCAACAAACGCGGACGAATTTCAGTTGATTTCGGATGTCCGCACGTTGCTACTGGAAGAGAAAGGAACATGTATAGCGCGTGCATATATTCACCCGGATTCTCTTCCATCTGCAGGCAGGCAGCCTCTCGCTTTCCAGGATCACGGCGACCCCGAATCGAGCGGGCACTGGGCGTCTGCAGACTCTGCTCGGGAACTGCGGCGCCCTCTGCAGGACTGCCACCTTGCGGCTGTCCAAAAATCCTGCGTCATCAAACGCGCAGATTTACGGACGAGCTACATATTAGAACGTTAACAGTTAAAACCTGATTTAACGAAGGGAAGAGCTGCTACTAATTATTTCGTTAAATCGGGAAATCTAAAATTGAGAGGCATTTTTATACCTTTCGAAATGTAGAATCGTAACGTAGCGGCAGCCAAAAGCTACCTGCGCCTTCGCGTATGCAAAATCCGCGTATGCAAAATCCGCAAACGCGGCCTGAATCGATTGTGCGTTAAAGTTGCATCTCGAAAAACGGATTCGCAGCCAAGGTGGGAAGCGCCACCATGCAGCGACGCAGCATGCTGTCATGTCAGCGAAATCGGGGGCGTGACTTGTGCGCCTAGATGTTACTGCTGGCACGCTGCCAACAGGCGGCGAGACATCGTGGACAAATAAAGTGAGAAGTAAGCTCTTTTTTTCGCTTCTTTCTTCAGAGAAAAGCTTCGTTAAATCGGGTTTACTGGACGTTTGTTTCATTATTTGGGGTTCATGCTTGTCAAGGATTCAAATTTGTTCCTTAGAGCAAGAACTTCGCAAAATCGGGTTTCGTGGACAGGTTGCCCACCACCCTGTGAGCAGGTATATTCTGCGCTGACCGCTCAAAACAGGAGCGCTGTGTTCCTCGAGTTGCTCTGCTGACCAGCTCGCCATCCACGGACTAAAGAGAAGTAGATATGCACGATTGTAACCATCTGTAAGCTTTCATTAGAGGGCCACAAAGTTGGCAGAAATCACCGGGAAGCTTAAAATGACGCCGAGTATTGTCTGGGAACCGGCTGGCGCAACGCGAGGGGTCGACGGTCTCGCCCTGCCGACCCATTACACCGAAAACGCGCTCATACCATCGGCGTCTTCCGTCGTGGCCTGTGCACTGTGCTCTGGCTGTGACCTTGACTGCGTTGTGACTTTGGTTTTGACTTGTTTTGTTTTGATCTTGTTTTTACTTCCCCGATTTCCGTCGTAGCCTGCGCACTGTGCTTTCTGATTGTTACTGAGACCTCGAGTGTAATGTGACTGGTTTTGTCACGTTTTTTTCCCGTCGTCCCTTGCACGCTCTGCTTTGTCTGTTTGCCTGTGACTTTGACTATGATGTGCCTTTTATTTCTTCTTTTCAGTTTTGTTTTTGATTTTACTGCTCTGATTTTTGGTTTGGTTTGGTTTATGGGGTTTAACGTCCCAAAGCGACTAAGGCTATGAGAGACGCCGTAGTGGAGGGCTCCGGAAATTTCGTCCACCTGGAGTTCTTTAACGTGCACTGACATCGCACACTACACGGGCCTCTAGAATTTCTCCTCCAAAGGAATTCAACCGCCGCGCCGGGATCGAACCCGCGTCTTTCGGGTCAGCAGCCGAGCACCATAACTGCTGAGCCATCGCGGCGGCTGCTCTGATTTTTCTTTTTTTCGTTGGGGCATATAGCTCCCTTTCATTTCTCTGAACTGGAGTTAAGCCTGGCAAAGCGTTGGTGGTCCAGGCTCCCTTTCTCTTTCTTTTGTTTTTTTTTTCACGCAAAAGTGTTAAAGCCGTATAGACACGTAATTTTGGTGGGATGTTTTCTTCTCTATAATGATGCGGAAGACACCACTCTTCATGAATCACCATGTGGTATCAGGCTGAGACCGCTAAATAATTGATAATAAAATTTTTCTGCCATGCTGCCACGGTTTCAACAGCCGAACGACGGCTGTGACGTCAAAGAGAGGTTATAGGTGGCGTGAGGCATGAAAGGACGTCGAAATAATCGCTGCTTCTTCGTTTTAATTCACTACAGTGCTGCAGCCAGCCTTCAAGAGCCGGAATGACAACGAATGTAGAAGCAGCGATTAGTATTGCAGTTTTCCATGCCTCACGTGACCTATAACATCGTTGACGTCACAGCCATCGTTCGGCTTTGAAACCGAAACTGAAACAGTACGGAGAAAGAAATTCGAAAATAAATTATTTAGCGGTCGTAGGGGGATACCACGTGGTAATCCGAGCATAATAATGCCTTACGCCTCATTACCGAGAGGAACCCGCTCAAATTTAGGTGTCTATACTTCTTTAACCACTTAAACAAGGGAATTGCGCCAAAAAAGATACGGAAGAGAAGAGGACATGGACGGGCGCAAACACGCGACTGATTTTATACAGAAAGGACGCAAATATATATACACCATGGTGCGTATCCAATCATTGCCTAGGCGCACATGCCAGGAAAGTTTTCTGTTTCTTATACAATTTGATAGTAGATTCACTTACGCATTCATCACCTGACTTATCAATGAAAAAAGCCTCTGCGAGTTAACGTGCTATCTGGTTACAACTGCGCCCTAAGATTTTGATTCTAGCCAGAAAAGGCTGGCATGCTTTATCAGGTGTAGCCAAAGGGCATGCGCCGCAATGTAAGGGCAAATTTGACCCTTTTCCGTTATTCATAGAAAGCTGATGTTCCATTAGTCGTTCATTTATACAATGGCCCGTGTGGCCGATGTAAATTTTCCACATGTCAGGGGAATTTCATATACAGCCCCGACAGAACACATTAAAAACTGGGTGGCGTAACGCTTCGTGCATTCTCGCACGCATTCCTCGCCGGGGACAATCCGGGGGCACAAAGATGCCAACTTGCGCGGGGCAGAAAATACCACCCGCACACCGTAGCGATTCGCTACATTCTTTAGGTTGTGGGACACCGTATGAATATAGAGGACAACCGCCGGTCTGGTCTTCGGTTGACCGCCACCTTCTTGAAGTGTTCTAGCTTCAAACTGTGCAGAAGATTCTCTGCCACAGCAGTCACCACTGAAACAGGAAAACCAGCTTTCTGTAACCTGCCAACCTGATTGTTGACGCTGTCATTGACAGGTGAACACATTATTCCTGCAAGGCTTCTTTCAGGCACAGCATAGCAATGGTGCGTTTTACCGTCTTAGAATGAGCAGACATAAACGGCAACAGGTCTTTTCCGCCTCGTGGTTAGTACATCCAACACGTGTGATCTGGAGTTAAATTGGTGTTGATATCTAAAAACTGCAATCTATCTTGTTCAGGTAATTTGTGGGTGAAGGTTAGACCCCTCCCGTGTCGTGTGAAGACTGACAAAGTCTCTTGCACGGTAACCGTGTGTGTCAAACCGGGTTGCTTTTTAAAAATCACCACATAATCGTCCACGTATCTAGAAACTTTAGGAACTATCTTGTCGTCCAAATAACACACCAAATCACGATCAATGCTGGTCAAGAAAATGTTAGCCAGTACAGGTGCCGCACAAGACCCGATGCTGGTCATTTGAAGCGCCTCTGTAAGATATTGAGGTCGGAGCTATGGCGCTAAATCAGACTTCTAAATCACTGGCTGCGTTTGTTCGCCTTTAGCACGGACTGAGAGTGGATAGATGAAGCCAGGTTACAGTCCCGTCGGCGGCAGACTTCCCAAGCGGACGAATTTTAGTGGAAGTGCCTTTTGCTGCGCCTTCCAAAAGGCAGGCCAAGGGAAAAAGGTCTTGGCTGTGCGATTTCTCTGCTGGCTTACATGGAACGACCACCCAAGATAGTCGATGTGCTAAAGAAAGGCCCGAAGTTGAGCATGAAGCCTAATGTGCCAGCGCACTAGTTGCTGTCGTTCAATCGACAAATGGCGCGCAAAGCTAGTGAAGAAGACCGGGAAAGGTGTCTCCATGATGGGGTTGATTGCCTGCTACGGACGGCCACCATGCCTCAAGTATTAGCGGGCTGAGGACAGTCAACTGTGGAAAAGGACGCCTAAGAAGTCTCTTTCTTCAGAGAACATCAGCTGATGCTTTTTGCAGGCAGACAAGGAGGGAGGATTTGCCATGCTACCAGCGGGGATGTTTCACGACAAGGCCGTTGAAGCCGTCAGAAGGAACTTTGTTACCAAAAATGTGAGGACTTCCAAGGTAAAGGCTCAAGCCATAGAACTGTGCAAGATATATAGACTTTCAAGAGCTGTTAAGAACTGTAAGCGCAATAGCCTAGAACTGTTTTTTTACCGTGAAGATACACAAATATGACAAGCCGCTCCGGTGCATTGTGAGTGAAAGGAATACGTGTGAGCGGGAGATTAGTTCTGCCCGAAAGACGCGGGTTCGATCCCGGCCGCGGCGATTGAATTTCTTTGGAGAAATTCGAGGCTCGTGTACTGTACGATGTCAGTGCACGTTAAAGAACCCCAGGTGGTCGAAATTTCCGGAGCCCTCCACTACGGCGTCTCTCATAGCCTTAGTCGCTTTGGGACGTTAAACCCCATAAACCAAAGCAAACCGAAATTAGTTCTTTCCTCCAGAAGTGGTTAAAGAACATAGTTATACAAGATACTTTTGTTGTAAAGAATTCAGGTAATGTGGTCTCTTTCCTACAGGGTTCCTCATCTGCAGGTTACGCTGTCTCTTTTGACATAGAAAACCTGTTCTTTTCTATACCGCATGATGCCCTATTTTGTGCATTTAGGTCTTGCATTGACGATAATGGTGTGGTAGATTTTCAGAACACCAGCGGAATAACCCTGGAAAATTTCATGAAGCTACTAGAATTTATCTTGACTCCACCTTAATAACTTTTGACAACCATTTTCATGTTTTCAACGTCAGGGCATTTGCATCGGATCTTGTATGGCACCTGTACTGGCTAACGTATTTTTGGCCAGCATTGATCGTTATCTGGTGTGCTATTTGGACGACGAGATAGTTCCTAGATACGTGGACGATTATTTGGTGATTCTTAAAAAGCAACCCGGTTTGACACACACGGTTACTGGGCAAGAGACTTTATCTGTCTTCAAACGACACGGAGGGGTCTAACCTTCACCCACGAAATACCTGAACAAGATAGATTGCAGTTTTTAGATATTAACATCACTTTAACACGAGATCACACGTGTTGGATGTACTAACCACGAGCCCGGAAAGACCTCTTCCCATTTGAGTCTGCTCATTCTAAGACGGCAAAACGCGCCATTGTTATGCTGTGCCTGAAAGAAGCCTTGTAGAAATCACGTGTTCACCTGGTAAATAGCCTCAACAATCAGGTTAGCAGGTTACAGAAAGCTGGTTTTCCTGTTTCAGTGGTGGCTGCTGTGGCAGAGAAGCTTCTGCAAATTTGGAAAGTTAGAACACCTCAAGAAGGTGGCGGTCAACCGAAGACCAGTCTGGCGGTTGTCCTCTATATTCATAGGGTGTCCCACAACCTAAAGAATGTAGCCAATCGCTACGGTGTGCCGCTGGTATTTTCTGCCCCGCGCAAGTTGGACTCTTTGTGCCCACAGATTGTCTCAGGCGAGGAATGCGTGCGAGACTGCACGAAGCGTCACGACACCCAGTTTGTCAGGTGTTCTGTCGGGGCTGTATATCAAATTCCCCTGACATGTGGAAAAGTTTACATCGGCCAGACGGGCCGTTGTATAAATGAACGACTAAAGGAACATCAGTTTTCTATGAATAACGTAAAAGGGTCAAATTTGCCCTTACATTGCGGCGCATGCCCTTTGGCTGCGCCTCATGAGGCATGCCAGCCTTGGCTGGCTAGAACCAAAACCTTAAGGCGCAGTCGTAACCAGATGGCACGTGAACTTCCAGAGGCGTTTTTCATTGATAAGTAAGGTGATGAATGCGTAAGCGATTCTACTGTCAAATTGTATAAGAAAGAGAAAACTTTCCTGGCATGTGCGCTTAGGCAATGATTGGATAAGCATCAAGGTGTATATATTTATTTGTGTTCATTCTGAATAAAATCAGTCGCGAGTTTGCGCCCGTCCATGTCCTCTTCTCGTCCGTGTCTTTTTAGCCAAATTCCTTTGTTTATGTATGTACGACCGACTCGCCCAACAGCGTGCTCTCTTAAATTCCGTTTCTTTAACCACGTCTCGAAGCACGTGCGACAGCCTCGTGGTTCACAAACAAGGCCGCCGTAGGAGCGCGCGCGCTGGGACGTCACGCTCAAGTTCTGTGCGTGCGCATGATGGAGTGGTGTTTGTTAGCAACGCAGTCCACAGCTTTCCATGTATAGTGCGTTCCACAAAGCTCTTCGATATATGTCAAGTGCACACTCGCCTTCCCACAGAAATTACTTGATGGTGAAAACAGCGGAACGGCTCGCTGGCCAAGTAAAGACATAGCACAACGCTGGCTTACAACTGAGTTTCATATAGAACGCCACCCGTTAAATTGGAGACCCGGCAAATGAAATCAATGTCGTCAACATGTTATATTTTTCATTTTATTTTTATTTTCTTTTGGTTACCCTAGGGGCTTCATCTGTCTGACGACGAAAAATTATAGCGAAATATGAAGTGGAAATTCAGGAAACGGCGTTGCTTTTATTTATCGCAGTCGTAAATTTTAAGCGAGTCGTGCTTCTTCTGATTGTGCGGACGCGTCGCGATTTCCTGGGGTTTCCGGCGAGGGAGCACACCAATATCTTGGTGCCACCATTATCAGGAGAGATCGGAGCTTTCGCTGGTTACAGTGCCGCATTTCTCTGACCAAAAGCAAACTAGGCGCTGAACGAGGCACACGATGGAATAAACTTCAAGGTTGATTTTCGCAGCTCTCACTTTTTGTGCATTTCCTGTCACTCATCGCTTCGGTATTTCGTAACGAATGAATTTATAATGATTCCAGTTGTTGTGCATTAATTATAAAACGTTGAGGATTGCACGAAAACCCTTAGTTTTCTTGTGCACCCGTGCAATAATGTTTTAAAGATACATTTTGTTAGAAACCTGTTCATTAATGCATTTAAAATCAGTAAAAACAGTATTTGCCAACAAAATGTTGTGACCATTCTATGTCAATTTGGCATCACACGCTCTCGAGGACGGAAAAGGGCGGCGTTTTGTATTTGAGGGATTAATGAGTAGTTAGTGCAGTTCACTCCAATTCTCCCAGGGGGTCGTTAACTGTGCGTAACAGTGACTCCATATACGTAGCTGCCTGAAGCCTTACCACACGCAAGAGGTAGCGAATTTACCCAGTGTCCTACATATTGTAGGACAGCTGAAAAGTCGGTTTTCAGAAAATTATTTCTACCGAGTAAAATGATGATTCTGAGTTCTGAAGTTCCGAGCGTTTTATATGAAAATATTTCATTTTCCAAATTTCTGAAGTTTCAGCATATATTGGCTAAACGGGTGGCATTCTGAATAAAACTCAGTTTGTAAGTAAGTGATGTGTTACGTTCGTTTGTACTATTTCACCGTCAGTTAGGATCGACTGCATCCTTCAGTTAGTGTTAAAAAATTTACTTTCCAGGAAAAAAGGATTGGTCCAAACATAAAAGAGAACTTTGCATACATTTATAAAGAACTTTTCCAAAATGTCAATTCCTCAATGAGGTACTTCCCACTTAACATATTTTACGGTATTACCCCACATCGAAGAACATAACTGCCAAAATCGGGAAGATCTCTCTTGACATTGGGACCTGTGTGTCGGGACATTACCGACAGCTTATCTCACAGACCGGCCGATTTTGGTTAAACACATTAGTTACACCTGCAGCAGGGCTAAAAATAGTGGGGCAGACACTACAGACAATGAGCCTAGCTTTCGGAACATGAAATATTATATAAAGTGTTGTTGTTTCTCCTTCCCGTGTTATATCGCGGCGTTGCCGTCTGCGTCGCTGACTTGAGAAATTGCCCCCATGCATTTGCTATGACAGCCACTTTTTCACAAGCACCAAACATCAACAGAAGCAGTAGAACACTTACCTTTGACGCTTGGCTTTGGCGTACCCAGGAGCCTAATGATTTCCTCGTTGAGAGGCTCGTACGGATATCGCGGTAGACTGTCCATTGCGACCGTCTAAATACTCGTCGAGCCGCGAGCCAAGAAGCTTCAATTCCGGAAGGGCGCTCCCGCAAAGACGTCTATACCGAACCGTTCGCCGTGCGCTGCTCGCCGCGTTTGACACACACACACGCACCGGAGAATACGAGCAGTGTTCGACAAGACATCCACCCTGCAGCTGGGAGCGGGCCTACTGAATGTCGGGAAAGATAACAGCTTGCGTGGTGCTCCGTGACCCTTTGCGCTTGGACCATATCGTCTGCTTTGGGACGCCGCAACCGACAACCTTCCCTCCCCCTGCCCCTGCATCTCCCCCAGCCCGGCTTTGTGGAAGAAGCTTTGCACCATTGGAGATGTGCAAGATTAGACCGCTCTCTCCTCCTCTCCTGGCCCCTCACTTCCCCGCGAGCTGTCTAATAACCCCCTGGTAGCGTCAAGGTCTTCTGATTTCGACCCTCGGGAAACAAGCGCGCTGAACAGTTCGTGATAGTGATACTCGCTGCGGTGGCCGCTGGAGCCGACGGCAAGCCACTGTGCATTGGTTCCAGATGGCCTGCACGCTAAGTTGAACGCGGCACGATAATGCGCTCGGCATAGCTTCCTTATTTCAGATTGAAAGCCAGCTTTCTTGGGCAAAAATTTTGAATATTGGAATGTTTTAAGGTACGGCTATGAAAATATTGAAGGTAATGGTGCACTATTCTGATAGGTAGCGAAATGTTTATTTCAAAGTGCTATAGACACCCAATTTTTTGCACGTTTTCTTCTGTCAAACGATGCATTAGGCATTAAAATACATGAATTACCGGCGGTATTTGCCTGCAACCACTAAATAATTTGCAATTTAATTTCTTCTCTCTTGCTGTTTCGATTTCATCGACCGAACGACGACTTGACATCAAGTTGATGCTTTGGTCACGAGATCTACTAGAAGAGCCAATATAATCGCTGATATGTAGTTTTCATTCTATGGCATATAATCCAGCCTCTTCCAAGACCTGGTATGACAAAAAAATAACCTGACAGCAATTAAATAGCCGAATTTGTATGCCTCATGTGACCTGAACACCAACTACACGTCACATTCGTCGTTCGACTCATGAAACCAAAACAGCGTCATGAAGAAATTCAATCATAAATTATTTTTTAGCGGTCGTACACGAATACCACAGGTTCCTCCATGTACAGAAATGTCTAACGCATAGTTTGAAAGAAGAAAACACGCAAGCGAAAATTTGAGGTCTACAGTCCTTCAAAGTGTTTCTAACGATTGTATCAAATAGTTGACACTGCCATAGAAAACCAATGAGCAAGGCTTTTCACAATACCAATTCGTTAATAGAAAAAGAATACAGACTGCCGTAGGATTATCTGCGGATATATAAAATGCAAGAGATATTTCACGTACTTTCTGCTTAGTCTCCTACTCGGCGGACGCCATGACATCAGTGCAAGTAATATTTAAGCCCTTCGTACGCTAGTGGTTTGTCTATCGAGCGGTTTGTCTATATGTATCGCAGTAGACTTCGACGCATATAAGACTCATGGAGGAAACTCGTATGATACTATAATCTATCGCAGGGTATTTGGTTTTTATCTGTCCGGGTTGTAAAAAATTGCCTTGCACAAGCTACTGGACTTTTTGGGCTCAACGACAGACCACAAGGTAGCTTATAATAGTCCTTTTTTTTATAAGCAATTTAACATTGAACTTTTATGGACTGTTCGGAATCGGCGAATAACTGGAGACGTCTGCGCGCAGAATTTTCGTGGGAGCCGCAGATTTGACAGGATGTGCCATTTGAGGCAAGCAATAGGCCTGCTTGGAACTGGCGAGACCTGCCCCAGCTCCAAGCAAGCTTATTGGTTGCCTCTCAGTTCGCAAGATGGCGTAGCCTCTTAAATATGCTTAGAATTACCATGAGGTTGCCCTCAACAACCTGACTCTATATTCTCTATATGCTACTAAAGGTAGCTCTAAATATTCTATTCCGCTCGCCTTGAAAAATATTCTCCCTAGTAGAGAACTGCAGTTTTTCGCCGATTTCAGTAATCCGGGTCAGTTCCGATGGTAATTATCAATCGGAAAACAGACTATTATAAGCTTTGTGTCGCGCAGTAGAAATTTTTACAGCCCAGACAGGTAAATACGGAACATCATGTATACAGGGTGTCCAAGATAACATGGACCGAGATTAAAAAAAACAACCTAAGCGTTCTTCAGAACTGAAATTGCGTGGATGTTGTTAGGGTTTATCTAAACTTACAGTACTATTTTTTCACTCGTCCTATTTGAAGAATTAGTCGAGATAAATAAATTAACTTTTTAATATAGCTTCAAACGTTCAGGCGTCCATAGGGAAGTTGTGGAACTCCACAAATATTGTCCAACCCAGACACTTCCAACGAGATATACTTAGCGTGGCCGTTTTTATTCGGGAAAAACGAAAGCCCGCAGAAAAATGGTACTGTAACCTTAGATAAACCCTAACAACATCCACGCAATTTCATTTCTGAAGAACGCTTAGGTTTTTAAAAAATCTTGGTCCAAGTAAGCTGGCACACCCTGCATATAAACAACAACGCTGCGGTGGCTCAGTGGTTTGGTGCTCAGCTGCTGACCCAAGAGACGCGGGTTCGATTCCGGCCGCGGTGGTAGAATTCCGATGGAGGCGAAATTCTTGAGGCTCGTGTACTGTGCGATGTCAGTGCACGTTAAAGATTCCCAGCTGGTCGAAATTTCCGGAGCCTTTCACTACGGCGCCCCTCATAGCCTGTGCCGCTTTGGGCCTTTAAAACCCCTTTAACCTAACACAGTGACCGTGCATGCCCGTACTATATATCCTATTTTCCTGATTCTATTGGATGAAAATTTACGAAAATCGAGCCCCGAAACAGCATGCGTGCCACAATCTCCTGCAAAAACTGAAACTACGTTACAAACAGCCCCAGCGTCACTGCCATCAAAACATACCATTTAAGCCGCTCTGCGCTGGCAGTGAGGGCACCTTGGAGGCGTTAGGCTGAACTAGCTTTCTACAGCGACAGCTGTTGAATATGCGCGCCTGCGTCGAGCGTCGTCGCAATAGTCGGCGTAACCGGAGGTTGACGCCACTGGAGCGCGGCCATGGAAACTCGCCATGTTTCGTGTCCCCAACCTGTGACGTCACATGTTGCAGCGTAGTTTATCTCCCTCGCAACTCCTCCCACTGCTGTGACGACCTCCAGAAGCACATGCATAGACGTTGCCTTTCAGAATCAAGCATTGGTCCTACGCCTGGAATACGTTTCTTGCAACTTCTCAGATTAAAACGTTCTCTTCATGAGTGTCGAGGAATAGGTAGGAGAGAAGTGCTACTTGAGAAGCGAGTATGGCTGAAAATAAAAATAAGGCTTAATTGCACATATACAAGTCGCTGTCCAGTTATTTACCTCAATATATTGCGAAAGGAAAATGCGTCAACAGCTATCACCGAATCTCGCGTTACACTCTGCTAGCCCTCCTGTGAGCTTTTTTTTTGCAGTCACGACCGTCAGAAATTGCACGACCGAGTCGCAGATCTACCATCCTATGCCCCACTCCTGTTGGGTTGTGTGGTGCTCCATCTGTGAAAAAAAAACTATTAAAAATCGTAGATTCGTATGCAAATGGGTTTCTCTGACGAAAATTCAAACTGCGCGTTATTTATCCGGCTTGCTGTCGCTCTCCTAGCCAAGCGGTAGGTAGCACGCCGGAAACCGAAACTATACAGGCACCGTTGGCAGTCTGGTTTTCCGCTTACCAGGCTGCTCAGGCGGGCTGTACGCGAATGTGGAAGGCGTGCAATCTGCGCTGCTTGCCTTTACAACTGCGTCTGTTGCTTTGAGGTGCGCTAGACGCGGTGACAGCCAAGCACCGTTGAGAGAGCGACCAGGAGTTACGCTCCAACAAATATGAACATCGCTTCAGGCTTCTGCACAAATTGTGCTTTTAAAGCGCAGCGATCAAGGCTGTTTCACATGCCAGCAGAAACGCTAGTGAATCCTGTCACCGCGGAGCAAAACCTTGTTTACAGTCGTCGCGGAGGCTCGAGCGGCCGAGCGGTTGTCCATGGACGGACGGACGGACGGACGGGTGGATGGGAGGATGTGAGGATGAGAGGATGGATGGATGGATGGATGGATGGATGGATGGATGGATGGATGGATGGGTGGGTGGGTGGGTGGAGGGACGGACGGACGGATGGATGGATGGATGGGAGCGCCCCCTTTGAAACGGGGTGGTAGAAATTGCCACTATTCCCAGCTTTCTTTTTCCTTTATTTTTGTTCAACTGTGTTGTAAATTCTATTCAGATTCGCTACCTTCTTTCACTAGTGTTTCCTACGCTTTTAACCTTATGTCACCTCTCTGCTTTTCAGCCACCAATGCTCCAATCGCATCGCTTTTTGCTAACTTCCACTGCAGATTTATTTACATGACCATTGTTAGCTTTAAACCCCTGGTCCTCAGGAAGAGTGACTGTGCCTGCATCGACATCCGGATGGATTCCATCACACTTGAGTAGGAGGTGTTCAATTGTTTCTACCGATCTACCACACACAGCACATGTGTCATCATCCAACTAGCAGAGCGCAGCGCCGCCTGGAAGGTGGCTGCCACGGCAAGATCCTGGAAGGTGGCTAGCAGTGTAACATGCCCCCTGCCACAACGCGTCGGCTTAGTAGGCGTAACACGCCACCTGACCGGTCACAAGGTCACCGTGTCACCCGATAGGTGACAGGTAGTCGCACAGCGAAATTGCACCTGCCACGGCTAAAGCCGATGAATGGAGAGCTGGAAGCTGCCTGCCCCGGGAAGATCTGGCCCGAAGGGTGGCAAAACTAAAATACGCGAAGAGCTGCGCTGAAACTTCGCATTACCGTCTATCGTAATCATCTGTCAATATTTGTTCCACACTTGCGAACATGAAAATCGGGTGCGTGTTGGTGGTTATTAATTACGGTATATGTTCGCTCTCAGCAACATTCATTCCCGACGAAATTTTTGCTTAGCACCTGGCAAGAAGCAAACCTGTCTCGTTTCAAATTGTTCCGCTCTTAGTACTTTCGATAGTAAATATGTCCCGTGCTTTGCTAACTTTTTGCAGTGCTCTCTTTCTCATGCTGTCATCTTCCGGGCATTGATTATAAGCCTTCCTGTGGCTTAGGCAAGCCTCAAGTCGTATCCTATTCTTTTAAATTAAATTATTACGAACTGTTATTTATGCTCACTGCACTCTTTCCGAACTGAAGTTCAGAACGAGCTTTTCACTTCGCTGCTTACATTCATTGCACAGTCTTTGTCTTTGTACCTACTGGTGTCAGTCGGGAATATTGGTTTTTGTAACCTAGTTTTCTCGCTTCATTGTTGTAATTTTTTTCGTGCTGCTTTCCCCCTGTTATTGTTTGTCCTTGTATACACTACAAAACATTTTCTTTGTCGCTCCTCTGCTTTGTATATTTTTATATTTTTACTATTCCTTTGCCTTAGTTTCTACACCAATCAACCCTCGGCCCTCAGTCCTGAGTGACTGTGCAGCAACTGATCAAGGCAGCGGTTAGACCAGTGAAGCAGCGAAGGGTGCTAAGAATCTCTGCCTCCGGACAGGACGCCACTTACTCAACCTGGCAACGTTTAAAGGGTCCCTGAAAAGGGTGTTTGAGGCTGGCGTATAATACGCTTGCGTTATGTAGAGTATAGGCCACCGAACGATCATGCCGTGTATAAGACCTCAAAGGCGAGCCAATCATTTACAATTTATTTTTGAAAATTTGTGCTTCTACGCCTTGGGGTGACCAATGGTGCCGGGCTTTCGCCCGAATCTGTGCGCAACGCTTCATACAGCGCTCGTTACGTCAGCAGCGGAGGGGTTATCATTGGTTCGCCGTGCCAACTCTTTCCGACATCACCGCCGCGGTGGCTCAGCGGTTATGGTGCTCCGCTGCTGACCCGAAAGACGCGGGTTCGGTCCCGGCCGCGGCGGCTGGAATTTCTTTGGAGGAGAAATTCTAGAGGCCCGTGTACTGTGCGATGTCAGTGCAGGTTAAAGAACCCCAGGTGGTCGAAATTTCCGGAGCTCTTCACTACGGCGTCTCTCATAGCCTCAGTCGCTTTGGGACGTTAAACCCCCTAAACCAAACCAAACCAAACCAAACCATCTTTCCGACGTCACGCCGCTACCATGGCCGCGGCGAGAAGCTCCAGAACCCGGGGAACTCCCGCGCGCGTCGTCAGCCGGCGCAGGAGCGCCAACATTCCAATGTGGAAAAAAGACGAGCGGAGAGGGAAAGGCTCGGAAACGCGGAAATTCAAATTTTAACTACACATAACTCTGCTTCCAAAAAACGCTTTAAAAAATTCTTCCTGGGGGATATTTGTCAAGCGGCGTCCTTTAACATCCTAGGCACACCGCAACATTACTGACAGCCCCTTTCAGAGCCCCTTTAACGCTAGAACCTTATCCAGTGAGGCTAGACTAGCAGTGCTGTTCAAGGAACTAGCAGGTCTCAAATGGGATATGATAGGGTTTTGTTTAGGACAGGTGAAGCGTGTATACAGTGAAAAACGAGCACGCACTGCGCTATCGTGGATTAACGGACAGATGAGAAATAAGTGTGGGATTCCTCAACAATCAAAATTGTAGCTAACAGCATAGAATTCCACAGCATTAATAAGATGTGTGGCAGTTACTGTAATAAAGCTTAATACGAGGCACAAACTTAAGGTGGTACAGGTCTATGCGCCTACATCCAGCCATGATGACCAGATCGTCAAAAGCATCTACTATGAAAACTTGGAATCGGTAATGAGCACAGTATAAAAACACAGTACCCTATACTGATGGGTGACTTCAATGCCAAGGTAGGCAAGAAGCAGGCTAGAAACCTGGCAGTAGACTATGGCATAGGCTCTAGGAATAGCAGGGGGGGGGATTATCAGTAGACATCGCAGAGAGAAATAATTTACGGATCACGAATACATTCTTCCGCAAACAAAAGAACAGGAAGTGGATGTGGAAGAGCCCCAATGGCGAGACTAAAAATGAAATAAGGCTTCATACTGTACACTCACCTTTGCATTGTGTGGAGTATGGAGGTGCTTGGAAGGGTGCATTGTAGCAAAGAAAGGATTTTAAGGTCTAGAATTAGCTTAGGCTTGAAGAGGGAACAGAAGAAACTAGTAGCAGGAGACAACAAAAAGTGAGGTGGGCGGATGAGACTAAGTGAGCGGGAATAGGGAGGCCGCAGCTAGCACAGGACAGGGTTGATGATTGGAGAGATATGGGACATGCCTTTGCCCTGCAGTGGGCGTGCTGAGGCTGATGACACATATGATGATGGTTAGACACAATGACAAGTAGCCTGACGCTCACCGGGGAACAATGAGAGGAGAATAAAGACTCTGGAAGCATTGGGGATTGGGGGAAGGGAATTTTCAATGGGCGATCCGTAAGGAAGGGAGGAAGGTGGGAGTGAAAGAAAGAAAGGTGCCGTACTGGAGCTCGGCTGCCAAATAATTTCGACCACCTGTGGATTTTTAGCGAGAACTGACATCACGCACCATGCAGACTACCAGATGAAATTATAAGCTCGAGAATTTTTATTCCTCTGGCTTGTCTAGCGGAGTCAAACATAAAAAAATTGAGTTCATTTACTGTTGTTGGTGGCCAGCGGGCTAACACAAGAAGGCGCTGTTTTTTTTAGAAGTTGTATCCTACTGCAGGCTACGCCGCTGTTTTTTGGAACGGTGATCACTGAGCCCTTTTTAGTCATGACGTCACGAGTTTGAATTGAGCGACAGAAAAAGAGAATTACCTATTTTATGAAGCAGATTTTCTCAGCATTAATGAGTATTGTACTTCCAAGCAAATGTGGCAGCCAGACTGCAACACAACATTAGAAAGGACAAATATTCGATGGACTTCTAATCAGTGTCCCTTTTGACCACTAAAACAAATTTGGACTCAAAGCTGGACTCTGGGCTAAGGTTCGCTATGGTCGATCGGGAGCGTTAACCAATCATCTAAATTGCCTTTTCGTCGAAAATGAGGCCAACGAGTACTAGTGCCAAGCAGCGGAACACCATGACCACAGAGATCTTGGTTTGTTAAATACAAACGCATATGGGGGAAGTTGGCCCCGCAGTGTTGCTTCATACTGCGGAAACGAGTGCTCGATTGCTTTTTCATGTGCTGAAACCCACATTTACACATGGTTCTTGTTTACTCGAAGTTCCACCTAATCCGAATTGACCCTTTGTGATAGTCTACATTACTGTGTTACGAGGATCCCGATTGGAACAAATTTTTTTGCCGCTAGCTCTGATGCTAAACCATAGAGATCGAACTACCATTCTTTCTAACTTTAACGGATCAAGAGAGCTCCTTGTTGCAAGAATTCGAGATGGTAACAAAACCCGGGACCTTAAACTTAACGGCTCCTACCACACTTTTGATAAGGACATTTGCTGTAGTAACAGAATTTCTTCATCACAGCTTTTCCTTGAAGGACCACTCACAGCGCCTCTTGAGCAGCACACCTGGTGAGCAGTGGACCAATCCTTGCAACTATGAACGCCAAATACGGCCATGTTCAACCACCAAGCAGCTGTACAGCTTTCGCATACAGCAGTCAACTCTTGGTCATAAGCCCAAATCGACTGGTACATTGCAGACACTTGAAAGATACAGAATAAAGAGACAAATGACAATCTATGGCTTTTATCACTGTTGCGTCCTGATGCAACAAATTTTTAAAGAGGGGAAGCTGGTCTCTGAAAAATAAATTTTATTAATGAAGTTGCATTTATGAAAACATCAGGGAATATACGTTTGTGTGCCAGTTCCAAATTTCTAGTTTAATTTTATGTAAAACTTTTCCCTGTGCACTTATGTTATGCTGCCTTTTGCTGACAGCTTTCATGAAATTTTTGCAGAAGGGAACTTGCTAGAATTCATGTCATTGGCTTCTCTTGATGCCAAGCTATGCAGTAAAGGTAAAATTGTCCTGCATGTCATAGAAGTTGAGTTACAGGGTTTTGAAGTTGCCACTTCACATACGAGAAGAAAAATTTCTATTCCTGTTCGTTAAGTGACAACTTCAAAACCTTATGACTTGTATGACAGGCAGGGTGATAACTTTACTTTTGCTGCATAGCTTTGCGTCCAAAGAAATGAATGGCATGCAATCTAGCAAGTTCCCTGCTGCAAAAATTTTTTGAAAGCTTTCTGCTAAAAGTTACATATTACAAAAAAGCATAAGTACTTGTTGTACATGAAATTAAAAGACCTATTTTGAATCACCACGTAAAAAATACATGTGCCATGGAGAGTTCATAATTGTGACTATATTCTGATAATTTTTCCAAACACCCTCTTCCCGCTTTAAGTGTGATGGTGACGAATTTCATGGCAAAAATGCAGCTTGGCCAAAGAGCACCTTGATATAAGGTGTTTACCACAACTCAAGATGAAACACACATTCAGCATCTCACCCTAGGTAAGCTGTGCACCAGGCTAGGGTAAAGCTTTTACCATTGTATCACCAGTGTCAGTCGTGAGAGTGGTCTTTTCATGTCTTACCAGTTTAATCTTTAATGGCCATTACAATGGCAAGTTGCAAGGGGCACGCAGTTGAGTACTTCAATGCAGTTAAGTACTTGAAGCAAATGTCTGTAAGCAGCTCGCAAACTTGTTTTCCACAGTGCAGTTTGAAGTCGTCAGGCAACTCAACATATGCCAGTTTCCGGGAGTCTGCTAGATGACCTGGGCACATTCTCTTGTTGCAAAAACTGGCAAATGCTGCAACTCATCTCTGTTCGCGTTAGTCGAGTAGAACCTCCCACCGTCTCAAATGAAACTGTCACATGTTACGACTTTCAAACACTTTAAAATATACCCCTAATACTTAAACAAGTTATGCCACATGCACTCAAATTTTATTTTCGTAATGTGGACTCTGGCACCACAGTTACCAAAGCAATGGCAAGAACAGTTCAGCCCCGGCGATGCAAGAATAAAGATGGCTTTACTATTGTCATGTAGTTACATCCACATTTGGGGCTCCAACTCACCCTTTTCACAAATGCAGCACTGACTGCAGTGCATGAAATTTCACCTGCTGCTCAGACAACTGGTTCAAAAACTCACGTGGATGAAGCAGGCACCATCCGCTTCCACGAAACGCCGACTGCGCATGTCAAGCTACAGGCGCAGTTTGACAGCCGACATCATCCATCGCTGGCGCCTGCCACAAGTCCGAATTACCTATTCATGTGCAGTACAAACTGGTAGTTTGTTGCTAAACGGTGGAGCTTGGGAAAGGGCAGCAAAGAATAGGGGGTCAACCGCAAAGTAGCCGTGTGAAAGAGGTGAAGTGGCGCAGATAGACACTCAGTGCATATGAGATCTTTTTGTCTTCCCCTCCTTGCCTAAACTAAAGCTCCACCACAAAGGCAAAGTTTTGAAAGTCGCAAAGCTTTCACTACAGACACACATACTCCTCTCTCCACATGCATGTGCCACTAATGACTAATGAGTTTACTGTAGACTCCTGTACCATGTCGTCTTGTATGTCCTCAGAATCAACCACTGACAAATGCCTCGCAAGGGCTTCCCTCACATGTTGTCCCCAGTGAAAGGCTTAACCCACAAAGATAATGAACAGCGTAAAATGGCTTTGCAAAAAAATATCTTTTTTTTTCAAACTCTTGCGAACCAAACATCACGCATTTAACATCTTACGCATTAAAATAACAAGAACAGGGAGCAAGAATGCAGACCTTGGTAAACAACGAAATGTCGTTGAAGGAAGTTTAACAGAATTAAAGAAAAAAAAAACGATCTGAACGCATAATCTGTTTAAATGTGCTTGTCTGACAGCTCACCATTCAACTGATCTAGGAAGTGAGCTGGAACGCAGCAAAATATTTCGGAAAATATAAAAAACCTACACTGCCTTTGAGAATGCAAAGCAATGCCGCCATATTAAACAGCAGAAGAGAGGAAGTGCCACAATAGAAAAAAAGGATCTATGGATGTACTCTCGGCAGGCACTTTCCCAAAGTGCCAGGAGAAGCACATGGGGCGGTGGCACCTTCGTCCTCAGTCTAACGTTTCGCTTGGGACTTCCAGTAGCTCTGCGTTGAGGCAGACGCCGGGAATAGGGCGGTCGTCTAGGCTCATCTTCCCGACTGAGTGGCGGCTCGGAGGGGTGAGGCTTGATTCTGCCATAGTGCTGAGGGGTACCATGGCAGGCTCCGAGTCGCCGCCTGCTCAGAAGTTGGAGGTGGCGACTGCACCCATCGCAGAGCTGTCGTCGGCTCCCTCTCGCTGCGTCAAGGAAGATGCGTCGCCGGCTTCGGGAGCCGGGTGTCCCACCATCTCCAGTGCTGCTTGCAGCTTGCCGCTCTCGTGTATTCTCCACGCTG
This sequence comes from Amblyomma mixtum, assembly GCF_055824585.1. Classification (NCBI taxonomy): domain Eukaryota; kingdom Metazoa; phylum Arthropoda; class Arachnida; order Ixodida; family Ixodidae; genus Amblyomma; species Amblyomma mixtum. The sequence continues at coordinate 335,179,586 of NC_143014.1, read as the reverse complement.
ACGGCTGGCATGGTATATGGGACACCCGCTGAAGTTTGCTGGGACATGACTGCTGGCCAAGCTGAAGTCCGTTTGACCAGCAGGAGACTTGGCTTCCAATGCCCCATCGTCAACTGTCTCATCCACGGGCTTTTGGGTGCGTTTTCTTCAGTGACTTCTGTAGTGACACCCACGTGCTCGGTCTCCGCGCTGGAAATGTTGCCTTCAGCCGCTGCGATGTCAGCCGTGGTGTCCAAAGTTTCATCAAAAATACCGCTGTCTACACTGTCATGCCATACCGAGTCTTCAAATGCAGCTGCCTCGCAAACGTCTTCTGACAGGGCGTGCTCTTCTGTTGGCTCAGAAAAATCAGCTTCGTCACAACCAGGTTCTTCAGGAAGCAGATCATTTTCGGACACCCCTGAGAGGTGCGCTGCCTTTTCGTCGGTTTCTTTCAAAAGCACACTGTCCTCAGACACCATTAGCAGATTTGTTGCACTGCCTTCTTGTTCTTCAGGGAGTGTGTCGGCTTCTCTCACTGTTGGTAGGTTATCACTTAGCCCTTCAGAATCATTCGGCACCACCTCCTCTTCGACGAGTGCTGCCTGATCCTTGTCACTGCCATCATTTTTCTCACGTTCAGTTTCGTTTCTTGCCGCATACTCCAAACCTACGGCACTGCTTGACACTTCTCTTGTCGCCTCTTGCAGTTCTAACAGCTCAAATTTCACGTCAGGTTCTGTAGCCTCTTCTTCATCGTTCAAAGCCTCAGCCAGCTGTGCATGTTCGTCACCTTGATCTAATCCATCCTCCTTTATCGCTCGAATCTCTCCTTCGGCTTCTGCATCATCCTCAACAGCAACGTCCTCCCTAACATTGTAGTTAGTTACATCTGCAGCAAGCGCTATGCTGTTCAAGTCGTCTCCATCAGTGCATTCGTTGTTTAGGCTGCTGGCCCCGTTAGTGTCAGGAACCTCAGAAGGTGCCATAGAAATCTCGCAAGGTGCTGCGAGAACAGAGTTATCCTGAACTTCATTGCAGGCAAGACTGCTAGCATCTTCTCCGCTAATATCCTGTGCAGTTGCCTGCAGCAGCCTTTCCAGGACGTCAATGCCCATGTCCAGGAGGCGGACACCGTAGCGGCCGTCCCTCTCTTCGACAAACTCGGCCAAGAGAAAAGTAGCTGGTTCACTCAAAGCCAGCAGCTGAAGCTTCTCAACGGCTTCTTTGCCCAGCTTGCCTTCAGGGACGTCTATCGTGCAATTTATGTCAAACAGTGGAATGTCAACGAGTTCATCTGCCAGTGGGCGAATATCGGCTCGGACCACGGTGTCGGTGTCTCCATAGTCCACGAACTTCACTAGAGCAAGGGCAACACCTGCAAGTGCGCCTTCAACTTCGTCTTTCAAGACTGTGATCCTGTATGGAAGCTCATCAGACCAGTAGACCATGCATGGCAAAGAAGTATCCACTGGCTTGTTACTCTGAGGCCCTTCTAGGAGCTGTGTTGCCAGAATCTCCATAGAATCAAGGCTGTCGCCGAGGTTCACATAGAAATCGGTTGCCGATTCAACGTGACTGATCTGGACAACCACTTTCTGGTGAAGTGGAACCTTGGTGGTGCTGTAGCTCTTTGGCAGTGGCAACTGGGACAACAGGTCAGTTTCATCTGCAGTGAAGAGTCTAACCGCCAATGGTTTCCCTGGCCCCAATGTTTCGACAAGCAGATCAGAATCAAGGGTGAGCTCTTTGAATTTCACAAGTGTGCTCGCGTTGTCGGTGGCGTTAACACGAGCAAGCCGACACTCAACACAGAATGGTTCAACCTGCAGGTCTTCAGAGTCCAGAGGCACCACAGACTCTATTGTATGCTCATTTCCATAGTCCACAAAACGCACCCTAAGGCCATTGCCACCTTCACCGGAGCCTTCCACCCTAGCTCTGTACCACAGGCCATCCTCAGTGTAGAGAACAGCGTAAGGAGTGTTGCTGTCGGGTGTCTCAAGAGCTGCAGCACTTCTCGAAGCCAATGCCTCTTGCAGCTTGTCTCCCAACACATCAAGGTCACCAAGCCTGCTTGAGAATTCGACGTAGTACGAGTTCATGGAATCAACAGGGCTCACAACACCAGCTTCACGACTCACTGCCGTCGCTTCAGGTGCTTCCATTTTTGCAGTTTTCTTGCTTTCCCAAGCCGGAGTTTTGGACGAGATGAACTTCTTCAGTGCCGTGCTGACGTCTTCTCTACCTATGCAGAGCCTCACAGTGACTTCGGGGCCACAGGTCACAACTTCAACCTCCACTGGTTTATACAATACCATACGTCTGAACGCGTCAACCACGTCGGAGATGTCGGCCAGGTCCTTTGCGACGTACAGCTCGCACTTGTAGCAAAACGGTGGCACTTCCAAAAACCCGGCAGCAATGGCTCGAACTTCAGGCAATACGTCAACGTTGCCGTAGTCAATGAACTGCACGCACGAGCCGTCTGGGACCACCTTGTCCCGGTACCAGATGTTGTCGTTCGGGTAGAGAGCCACAAAGGGCAGCCTCGGCACTGGCTCCACGACCGGTTCAGGAGTTTCGTCATAGTGTGTTTGGAGCCGCCCAGAAAGGCTATCCATTAGGGACTCCTGGTCCTTAGGCATGATGTAGAAGCAGGAAAGGTCTTCTACATGCATCACGATTGCCATCATCTTTCCAGAGATTTTTGAAAGCGGTGGGTAGCATGGGACAACCGGGCCTGTGTCGCGGGAAGGTGGGGAAGTTGGGGAGGGGGGAGGGGGAGGCAGGGTCACCCCACAGAGGAAGAGAGAAAGGGGAGAGAGAAAACCATTCAGACAGTTGAACCACCACAGCAAGCGTGCAGCAAGCAGCAATGGCCACTACACGAAGGCACAACGAACCCACAACCCAACGCCTGAACATGCAGCATGCGAGGGCAATATACACCGCTCAATGCAATGACGAAGCCCTGGAAACAAACCAGCAACCGTGAAACAGTGACAGCGTGAAAGCCCAAGTTCTAAGAAAGCGGTCAATACGCAAATCGCTAGCAAAGAGAGCACCGCTCACTCGGAAAAGGAAGTGATAGAATGCGTAAGTTTGTATTGCGATGCATGGAGAAAATACGCCGCAACATATATGTACCGTATAAACGGGTGTAAGGGCCGCATCCCGTTTTCCCGAAGGAAATGTTTAAAAAAATAAATTTTTGTAAGAGCCGCACCCGAACTTTCCATGACCCAGGTGGGAATAGCCTTCTAAAAAAACGCGCCGTGATCTTTGAGTTCAGCTCGGGCTGCGAGCAACAGTGCGCTTGATAGCGGAGGCTACGCGCGCGCACAGGAGCTTTCAAGTGCCGTCCATGGATGGCGCCCGATGCCGTGGCCATTATCAACTTTTTTCTTCGCTGCGATTTCCCGCTATCCACATCCGCATCTATCTCCAGCTCCAGCCATTCGCGGCGTGTTAGCGCGTTCGACATAATAGTTGTCGTTGCAGCTTTCGCGTGCTGCCGACGTGCGTTGCAGTTTTAGCACGATGTACAAGCACTTTAATAGCTACACGGCTAGGAGTTAGCTCTCGAACATGGTAAGCGTGCGGTGGGCAGGAAATTCGACGTGGCCGAGAAGTGCGTCCGATGATGGTGCAATCAAAAAAGAAACACAAGCTGCAAAAAGCGCGCTCTCCGAGGCAAGCCGTGCAAATTTCCCGAACGGGAAGAAAAGCTGCTCCTCTATGTGGGGAGTGCAGAACAATGGCTACGCGTTGACAGCGGACATGCTGCGCGGCTTCTTTTGAGATGAGCCACAGCCACACCAGAGCTGAGCACAGCACCAGCTCAAGAGTGTAAGTACTCCGCGAGTGACGACTAAAGGTATAATAAATGTCGCTTATTCCCTGGTTGGTGTGTTTTACTTTAAAATTTTTTTTTTGTGCACATCGCGTGTATGGGCCGCATTCCGAAAATTTGCCCTGGAATCTGAAAAAAAAGTGCGGCCCTTATACGCGTTTGTACGGCATATGTAAGGTAGACTCTCACTTGACACAGATCATGAATTTGCCCACTATAGTTACAGTGCTGATGCTAGCCACAGCGCATCCAAAGCAACATGTGCATCTTTCACAAATACTGTAATTACCATGGCAAGCTTAGTCCCAGCTACACTCCAGCCCCACCTTCATACTCCATTCCGTTGTCAGTAACCTGGGTATGCTGAATGGTTATATGAATTTTTCTACGTTGCATAGCAGGTGTAGCCAGCTACACCATCACTTCTCGCGCATTCTGGCGATATCATCATCACTAGTGCTTCGGTCCTCGCAGGTATTTTTAGTTTTAGGACTCTCAGAAGCACCTTTATCACAGTCATCAGTGACAACGTGACTATCACTTCCAGTGCCTTCACCACCAATATGGCCGTCGTTGCCGCTGCTGTCGCCAGCAGCGGGGTCATCACTGACTTTAACGTCCCCGCCGACAAGGTCATCAATGCCACCGCTATCATTATGACAGCTGTCGTCACTACCCTGTACCTGATCACAAGAAGTGATCTCGTCATGACCTCAGCCAGCATCTCCATTAGCATTGCCATCGTGATCATCATCGCTGTGCTCACCCCGACTGAAATGGGGCTGAGTTGACCTCAAAGGGGGCGATGTTCTCACTGGTGGTGGCAAGGACTTTGCCGCAGTTCCTCCAGGCTTTGGCACAGCTGCCTCAGGCTTCACTGCAGCTACCCGTGGCACCTCTGCGGTTACCTCAGGAACTGCAACTTCATACTCGACAGCAGGCGGAGCAGCTTCGGCCACAGCTTCGGCTGCGGGTTCGGTGTCCTGCACCGGTTCAACCTCAGAGACCGGAGACTCTGCGGCTGGTGGCAGAGGTGGCGGTTGGGCGAAACTGTCTAGCACATTCAGTTCGTCTTCTCCAGAGGTGTAAAACAGCGACCCAATCACCTTGGCAGGCTCAAGCTGCTGTTCAACCTGAGGGAGTTGAAAAAGCAAGCCTTAAAGTTGCACCCGTGAACAGCTGCAGCTGTGAACAGCTTCACTTGTAAGGACTGAATCACCACCACCGAACCCTCTCTCTTAAGGGGGGACACTTGTCTTAGACCTATATTCCTTACTTCTAGTCCAGTTCTAAGTAAACTATATTACCTCGGTAAGTTTTTATGCTGATTTCAAATAAGAAATTGCCTTTTCCATCAATGAATTAGACCTTAAGATAATTAACTTTAAATAGTCATTGATTAGTACATTTGTACTAGAAAAATGGCTCAATGAAAATTTTTAATTAATGGCTAAAGAGTACAGAGTGCCATAATCACAGCCGTTTTTCCGCTTTGACATTACTAGAAATTTTAAACTGCTTAGAAAAGCAGCAGACAAGGTGTGAATATCATGCACTGATAAACTTTTCAATATCATAAATTTTTGAAGCATGGTTGACGAACTGTGCTATGATATTTGCAGACACTGTGCCATCAGCTTCCGTTAGCAAACAAAATGACATCTCCATCTGTCCTATACACCGAGACATTAACATACGAAAACCGCCAAGTGTCCAAAATTTTTATGCCATCAAATCTTCTACCCCTGTGCAAGCTCAGCCCAAACGACGGTCTAAGTATTGTAAAATATTTATTTCCCCAAGAAAAAAACTGGTAGATTTCGTGAGCAATAGCTGCAGATTCCAAAAGCGCCATTTTTAGGAAATTGATTTTTGGAACCTATTTTGGCCCAAGACTAATGTCCCCTTATCTAATAACTTGTGGCACGCACGCACGCACGCAGTCAGGGACCCAACACATAGCTCACCTGCAGGACTAGATCTTTGTGCAGTATCTTGGCTGACAGTTGGGCAGGGTTGACGGGAAAGTCGCAAGTCAGGACACACGGGAATGCACAGCCTGACCGTGCTGTCAACCCAGCAGAGATTTGCTCGACCTTGAAAGAAGGGTAAAGAAATGTCAGGCAGCCAGATAAACCAGAAGCTGGCTTACAATTTCTGCTTCCCTGTACTTCCTTAGGTGGTTCAGTGCGAATGCCAAAGAGTTAATCAGCATCAAATGTGGGCATCTTCAACTGTGGCAGAAGCAAGGGCATTTCAGCAAGTCATTTATAGGCTAATGAGTACACCTAACATTAAGCAGTGTCGTTTCTAAAAAAACACGAGTACAAAAGCTCAACATCAGGTGCTTCAAGGTACTGCATTGCCACGAAGCTGACGGTCCTTCATGACAGCTGCTGCAGGATCACTGTGAAGTGCAGCTCACCTAACTTGCCTGTCTGTAGAATGCATAGTAGCACTGAGAAACACATAGGCAGTTCCGGCTGGCCGTTCTGCCACAAATTTCAGTCAAACATTTGTTTTTGTCGCATATTTTGGACACTATGAATTTGGCATAAGCAATATTTCATTCTTGCCCCGCAGCTAAATAGCAAGGATTCCTTCAGATAACAAAAATTCACAGGCGACATCATACGATGTGATGAGAAAGATGTGCACTGGGAATACTGGCCGTATATTTTGTTGCTACAGCGATCACCTTCTTGGTATGGCTCTGAATTCCGCTTTGCCATAGCTTTTACGCTCCAGCACTGCATAAGCTTCTTGTGGACGGTGGCGTCTAAAGGTTGGGAGTAAGTGGATGTGTTGTGGGTAAGGGCCTCCTGGAAGGTGGCAGCCCCACAAAACACCCGACGGACAGATTCTGAGCAAGTGACAATAATGCGAGAACGCATTAAAAGGTGTGCTTTTCATTGCATAAAGAAAAGCTATTTATTCCGGAAGGAAAATATTAGACTTTTAAGAAACAGAATACCAAAATACACACGTAGTGCAAGTTTGGCCACAGTCCAGTAACAAATGACAAGAAAAAAGGACCAAGTTGCGTCCTAAAAAGAGGGAAGCCAGAACTCATGCGATGTATGCGGCCTTTGGCTCAGAGTTTTCCGCATCTAAAGAAAAGATTCCAGATGATCGTACAGATAAAGGCAACGCACTCTCATGCACCTACCTCAGTGTAGTGCACCACACTGGTGCCTCCCATGTCGACAAAAAACAGCTCCAACTTGGCCGGGGACGGGTGCGACCTGACTGCAGCACGTGCCCAGGGCGTCAGCACCTTGTCGCCAGCGCCCTCCTTGTCCTTGTTGGGCGAGGGCAGGCGCGCCACGCAGGCCTCGCCGGGGACCGGATTCCGGAACTTGGGTGCCGCCTCACCTGCCTCCTGGAGCGCCTTGGCCAGGGGCTCCACATACTCCACCAGGCAGCACCAGACCTCAGACGCGGACAGCCCGGCTGTAACCTGTTGCCGCGGAGACGGGGGACACCGTATTATCAGCTGAAGCATAGTGTGCAAAAAATGCTTAAAAAAGACACAATCAAAAGACAGTTACTACCGTGGAACGCGAGATTCAGCGACAGCTGTTTGCCGCGGTCAGCGTAACACTGTTTGTTAAAGTGGTATCACTTTGACTCCTATGGTAGAGTGCAGCGATATCACTCTGCTGACCAATCTGTGAGGCGCACTGCACTCGCATCACTCTCTATCCCACATCCCCCTCGTACTGCAAGTGAACGTCAACACCGCAGAACTATAAAGAGAAAGATGGAGAGACACCTGCATAATGCAGAGAGTTCACATTCGGTTCTGATCCCCCCTTCTTCAGATGGCTCAGAAAGAAGCCATAAGGTTTCAAGTGTCAACGCCACACCAGTCTATGAGACAGGCACATCATATTGAACTGCCTCTGGATTGAATGACCACGACCAGAGTCGATTAACTCAGTGCCGAAATCGCAGTGCTTTCCTCTTCTGCCTCCGAGTGAGGTGCGCCTGTGACTGAGCAGATGAAATTGTGATGATGGTTTATTTTGGCAGTGAAAAACTTGTCCAAAGAGTACCATCTTTTCAAGCCTGCAATGATATAGGGTCAAATACCTACACGCCACCAAGTATTTCACCACACAGGAGTCAAGCTTGACACCAGGAGAAAGCCTGCGCCCATGGCAAAGAGCGGTAGGTGACACTGGAGACTTAACCCTGAAAGTGCCACATGAGTCAGGTGCTCACTACCCACACACTTGAGTACTGTAGCCACATTAAATTCTGCTGCATTTCTCCCACAAATCAGACAGGTAGCAGTCATCTCACTAAGCCCTGGAAGTTATTTGGAGCATGCAGCCCCTGGCACCGAAACGGAAGCCAATGCTCGCTCCTTGCAGATGTAACGCTGTTACTCAAAGATCAACAGTGCTGCTTATCAATGCTTCAGAATGCCGTTAATGCCGTAAGTGCGTTTCAATCCGGACTGCAGCATGAAAAGCTTCAGCATGCCTTCCTGGCATGCACTGGCTTGTTGAGCCAAAATGTCATTTAAGAGCCAATGTAAACTGTGTGCAGTTTCAGCTGTCGCTGCTACAATAAATCTGCGGCTTCAGAGTGCATGTGTACTTGACTTTCTAGCTTAAACAGACACCAAGGAAAAACTCCAGTTGCCCTTCATTGATGAATTACCATTTCAGACGACAAGAAAGCCACTTTTGCAGAGAACTGATATCTTACAAGCTAAACAAAAGGCGAAAAATTGAAAGACTCGTATCGCTGCCATTGGCCACACCCACAAGTATGCTGCAAAGCATTCAAGCAAGATTTTTTGCTGACCGGTTTTATGGTTTATGGTTTTATGGGGTTTAACATCCCGAAGCGACTCGGGCTATGAGCCCTGCCATAATGGAGGGCTTCGGATAATTTTGACCCTCTGGGGTTCTTTAACATGCTCTAACGCAGAACACTACACGGGCCTCGTAAGAGTTCGCCTCCATCGAGGATCAAATCCGCATCTCTCTGGTCAGCAGCAGAGCGCCATAACTACTGAGCCACTGCGGCGGCACTAGACTTAACTCAAAATAAAATACCATTCACTTTTACCACCAAAGGCTGATGACTACAAAAGATAAACATGAAAAATTAAACCAATCAAACCCACTATTCTTGAAATGATCACCGTGGCAAGTTTTAATCGTCGTGCCGGGGAAAAGTACTCCATTGTTGAACTTCAAATTTTTCAGCAACGAGAACCTCTTCTGCTGCTGTACAATTATCAAAGGTATCAGGAAAGGCCCAGATATTACTATGTACCAAGAATGAAAACCTCTTAAAGTAGCCATCCCTGTCCGTTTAACAATCATCCAAGCACCTTCTGATACAAACGGAAGTCCTACAGCCGAGCACTCCACAATTATACATCCCCAACATATGCCCACTAAAGTGTGCCAAGACCCACCCCCCACACGCACACTTCTGACAACACATGGTCAGACGGGGCTTTGTAGGAACAGCTACGCATTGACAGGTGCACTTAGCAAGGTGCATGTTAATGCCGAGTGCCAGGCAGGAATACTGGACTGTCACACGTTCTTCGAGATTGAGGATGTGATTCAGCTACCTCTTTTAAGTGCTGACTTGACACCTATGTGTTGTCACGTAGCAACTTGCACACAGCGCAGGTGTAAGTACAAAGGGTATTTAACAGTATCTCCCGGACTGAAAAAGAAAAGCCAGAGCCAGAGGAAAGGCCACAGCGGATTCCTCTTCCTCCTCTTCTAAAATAGTGAATGTCACAGTGCAACCTTCATCTTCTTTCACAAGCAGCCGCTGAGCAGCTAGGGTTGATAATATAGCAGTGTTTGCAATAAATCTTCGTTTATTCGAACCCACTTCATAAAACAGTAGGCAATCCGAGAGTTATTCATGCTGCACAATAAACTACCTCCAGAACAATTCAAGCCTCCGCTATGAAATGACCTGTCTGAATGAAGGAGGCAACTTGGCCTGGCCACTTTGCTGTTCAAATAATGTACTGTGAACACCGGTACGCCGACTCTGCCTGTTTAAAGAAAAGTTTAAGCATTCCCGGTCGCGTAATAATCATTTAATAACAAACATGCATGGAAGGTAAGACGGTTCCTTCGGCAATAATTTCATGCTAGCAATGGGGGAATTCAAGCAACACAAAACCCCCCAGCGCAACAACATAAAAGCAGCCCACACTGACAGCATGCACAGAAGTGCCGCTTTTCTCCTCCGACCATGCAAAAGCCACATCCTCCAATCAGGACTGTGCTCAATGACGTCATCTGTCGCTGTGGTGAGCAAGCAAAGGAACACACGTGCTTGCCTATGTGTGCCAGACTGATCACCGAGCATCAAAGGCGGCTTTGCCAGCAAACGCGGTGCCTCCTAATTTCAGTGCCTGCCAGAACAGGCATCCGCATTTGTCGAGTTCGCTTCTCGCACTTATGTCACCAAACTTAAGTGAACACTCGCTAGGCGATCGAAACAATTTTCGCCTGTGGAATGTATTGCTGAGCACCTTGCGCGCGTGCTGGCAAAAGGCAAGGTTTACCTTAGTTCATGGCACTTATGAAGATGTTAATGACACCACCGATGACCGCGAAGCTGTGAATGCTGCCACAAAGATCCAAGAATTGCTCTACTTGTATGGAGCACACACCAACAGCACATCAGGAGTGACTGCCGATAAATGGGCTGCAGTCGATGACGTATTGATTTCCTCGCAGTTTACTATGCAGGACATTGTGGAGGTCGTAATGAATGCGCAGGAAGCCCATGGTGATGACAGAGTGGACAATGATGCGCTGACTGAAGAGTCTACTAAAAACCCATGAAGCCATACACACATTAATTCTCTACCATTGTTCCATGCATCATTCCCGGGTTGAAAAATGCGTCTTCAGCATGCTTTCATATTTTAAAGCTGCGCTAAAATCTTCAAAACTATACCCACAGTTTCTTCACGTAAAAGAACTAAACAAGAGTGATGTGGCTTCTTGTTGCAGTTTCAAGTGGCAATTACTACTGCAGCCGGCAAATAAGTTCCAAAAATAGCAGCATATACCTTTGTGTCAACAATGGAAAAGTGGTATTAATGTTAGCACTTACTCAAATTATAAGCGAATGACAATGTCTGTTTTTTTTTCTTTTCACAGAACAGTTGCAACTAAGTTTAGAGCCACCTATTCGAAAAACTCTTTCAAATGCGGTAATCATGCAAAATTAATGATCAGAGATTAAAATGAGTTTCACATGAAATTAAAATCCAATACTGAACACTTTGCTTGCTAGGTACATCCCCAAGGAAAAATTATAGTTTGCATGCTCTAAAAACCAAAACATTGCTTGCACAAATCTGCAGCAGCTAATCTGCCTAGGTACAGTTATATTTGCAGGAAGACTGCAGCTAAAATAGCTTGCATAAATTCATATCGACATCCCAAGACATGCCTATATTTTGCCAGTCTCGGCTGTACTATACAGCACATTCACTACGCTGGCCCCTTCATCTGATCCTCTCACAGCTTCCAATTATGGTTTCTCTTTCGTGAGCACTGGATGTCATAAGTTCGGTTAAAATAGAATGCACCTAGGCGAAATGCACAGTGAAAATTGCGAGAGTTCTGAACACTTTGACTTGCCCCAAAGGATGACACGAATGTGGGCGCTGCAATATCATGTGCAAGCAACCTGCAAATGCTGGCAGTGCAATAGTCAGTTGCTCCCTATGCAGCGCAACCACCAAGCAATTACATGCGGTCCACACATAACTGATGCTACCATCGCCAGTCGCACAATACGCGCCGCGGCTAACAAACCACGTCAGCCGCCGCCGCGGTGGCTCAGCGGTTATGGTGCTCGGCTGCTGACCCGAAAGACGCGGGTTCGATCCCGGCCGCGGCGGCTGGAATTTCTTTGTAGGAGAAATTCTAGAGGCCCGTGTACTGTGCGATGTCAGTGCACGTTAGAGAACCCCAGGTGGTCGAAATTTCCGGAGCCCTTCACTACGGCGTCTCTCATAGCCTCAGTCGCTTTGGGACGTTAAACTCCATAAACCAAACCAAACCACGTCAGCCGTAAACATGCTCTTGCGAACATATTTCCTGTGCTTAAGCATGCGGATTTTTCGTGTTTGATGTAATTATCTTTCGTGGTTCCACGAGATTCACATAAGCAAGATTCTAGTGCAAGATGTGACAGGTTATCAATGCGTGAAATGGAAAGCAAAGCAAATTTAAGCGCTTCCACCATAGCATTACACTTTCAGACGACCAGCATATCTTGCCTTCTCTTAAAAGAAAGCCAGGCGGTATAAACATCTAGCTAGGTGAAATCCAGCCTTCCTTCCACCCACCCACACCAAGCTATAGTGGTGCTTCGAAGTTATGAAAAAAAGAGCCATGAATAAAATAAAAATACAGAGCCACACACCATGACAGCAGCCAATTTGAACATGCTGCCATTTTGAAAAATTTTGTCAGTGCCAATGATACATAGCAAAGCTGAGGCAGGTGTTTCACAACATGATGATGAATTCTCATGGCGCCATGGCACAAGGCTTTTTCATCTACTCAAGGAGGGGTTAAAGAGCCATTCACCAAGCAATTCACACTAAGGAAGCCAAGCACCAGACCAGGGGAAAGCTTGTACCTCCGTATCAGCGGTGGGCACCCGGTGACACTGAGGATCGAACCCCGCACCTCCCGCATGCAAGGAGGATGTTCAAACGACTAGGCTACTGCTGCGGTCCAGAAGTTTCACAACATCCACAAGCGGCGCAGGACAATGCAGTTAAGATTTGCCAGCCGCATTCAAACACATAGTAGCTTGTGGGCTGTGAAACTATCAACAAAATGGCAACGTGTGGTCTTCTCTGTGCTCCCCCTGCATATCCCCCCCACAAGTAAGGTGTATTGCGACCCCTAGCAGCAATGAAAACGCGTGGCATGACATTGCACTGGATCACAAATAGACAGGTTATGATGCTGAGACAGGACTTTGGGCAGCGTCGGCGACCACATGCATTGAACACCGAAAAAAGCAACAGGGAGACTCCCAGGCAAGCCACACAAGCAGGCAGACAAAGAGTAGCAGAGAGAGAGAGAGCAAAGCACAGGTGGAGAAAATATAACGAGGCCAGTTTATTGGCAGAATTTTTGAGCAAGCAAGCAAGCAGTGCAGCCATCATGCACGACGCTGCGGTCCTGCCGACGCCGTTGGCAACCGACACGGTCGTCGCTGATTTTGACTGATCTTTAATAAAGTCCTTCGAATAGCTGTGGGGTAGACTGGAGGTAGCGCTGCTTCCAATTCTCGAGGTTCATGGAAACACAGCATTTTTTTGCAGCAAAATTTACCCTTCACAGCACATTACCGCGTCAAATGATGCGAATCAGTGATGCTTTCAGCAGAACGATGAAACACTGCCCACTTGAAATGCACACACGAGGCAGCTAAAACCCGACAACAGTGAACCGAAAAAAAAGATGTGTATAACCCATGCTACGTCTAGATTACCGAGCGGCAAGAATACCTGCAGCAGTGCTGTTCAACATTTTCACCTCATGCACTCATAAGGCATGACATACGCAAGATTGTCACTAAATAAAACCATGTCACTAGTAAGCATCTAGTGATGACATAGCGTATACAACATATCTCTTACAATCAGTTCCTGAAATGAACCACACACAAGAACTACCACACTCGGAGAGAGAAACGTGGGCACTAGAAGCATGTATAAGCGCAGACAAGAGCTTGTGCAAGAAAGGCTACAAACTCGAGGTTGACTGGAACAGAAAACGCACGATAAAGACGAACACTGCGCATTCCAAAAGCATAAAAAGCTGCAAGAGCGTGTGGGTATATTGTGCATTCATAAGTGGTTAAAATGTATCTCTCGTACAATGTCTTTTATACAAATCTTTGATTTCCACTTTGCGCTTTGGTGGACAACAACCTACCCCCAGTTTTTAGCAATACTGTAGCATTTAATGTCACACTTATTGCAAGCCTAGTAGATGAGCAATACCCTTTGCATAAGCTTGTATGACCTTCATGCCAGATGACAGGGTATGGGGGGGGGTGTATCTCTTGCTGCTTGGGCAGGCGTGGTTGTGCGCAGCAGCCGGGGTGGCACAGTTGGATTGTCATTTTCACTCGACGAATACAGAGGGACAGCTGCTTCCAAAACCAAAAGGTGCACAAGGCCAACCATGGCATCACCCCCAAACTGCAGTGAGCTGCATGCCGGCCACATCAACTACTACCGACAGCCCGAACCGCGTCGGGAAATTTCACATCGCAAATCACGGCGAAGCGCTGCCACGAAACAGCACCAGGAAATCACTTTCATGAACGAAGTCATTACGTGCACTGCGCATAACCTAATTTACAAATACGCACTGAAATGCGACCTGCAGGGCTCAACCGTACTGCTCAGGTTTACTATCGTATGCCATGAGCAGCCACTCGGCCTTTCGTGAAAGAACTGCCACCATTCCATTATCGCGGTGCTTCTATTTTCTTTGAGCTACGCATATGCCTGACTTGTCACTGCCCGTTAAGGAGTCGCAGTATGTCGACGATATGAATTTGTAAAAATCCCCCAGTAGAATGCATTGTGTACAAAGGGCCGTATTTCAGGTCTTCAGAACACACTACCGTGCCACTATGAATGATACGAACACGCGAGCCATGACTTCACCCTCAAAGACTAAGTGCTACCCACACGTCAGAGACGTTGCAATCGTTAATCGTGCGATGTGCACTGCAAACAGTCAGTGGCAGCAAGCGGCCCCTGCATCGCGGATTCCACGATTGCTAGACACGCTGTAGGCACCGCGAGCAATCAGCGGCAGAATGTGGCCCGCAATCTGCCAACGTCGCGATCATCAGTCGCGCTGAAGGCATCGCGGCCATGAATATATCCCGTCAGCCGCAAACAGATGTGCGTAAATGCATTTTCCATGCTACCGCATGCTCTCTAAATACAAAAGAGTAAAAAAGAGCAAGCTGTCCTCTGGCGTGCGGCTTACTCTCTTTTTTAATTCCCCATAGGTGTATTCGTGTTTAGAGTATAAACTTTGTTCGTTTGGATGATACGAAACTTCCAATGATATAAATTTTGTCGAGACCCCATGAGATTCATATCATCAAGTTTCTACTCTAATTCAGTCAGTAAAGCCTTTCTGCTTGCACCTTAGCAAGGTTTCATTTTGCTGAAGCAGACAATACAATGCTACACTATTTTTGGTGTTTTTTTGTCATTGAGAGATTATTAACACCTTTCCTCAGCTTCCATATGCCTCACTTCAAAGTTTCTTTGTTGTTCTTTTATAAGCAGATTGCTTGGATAGAGCAATACAGCCTCAGAAAACTGATTTATATAAAGAATGGCTTTCATCGTCATCATCAGTTTGACTACGTCCACTCCAGGGCAAAGGCCTGTCCTATGTCTCTCCATTAACCCTGTCCTTTTTGCCAGTTGCAGCCACCGTATCCCCGCAAACCTCTTAATCTCATCTGCCTACCTAACTTTCTGCCGCCCCCTGCTACGCTCGCCTTCTCTTGGAAACCACTTCAGTACCCTTAAGGACCAGCGGTTATCTTGGCTTCGTATTACATGCCCTGCCGAAGCCCATTTCTTCCTTTTGATTTCGACTGGAATGTCATTAACTCGCGTTTGTTCCTTCACCAACTCCGCCCATTTCCGATCTCTTAAGATTACACCTATCGTTTTCCTCTCCACAGCTGCAGAATATTTCCTGCTGCTTCCAAAGCATCATTTTCTATGTCCCATCATTATGCTATTTTGCATGCAACGTGCAGAAGCTGAGGCATAGTGAAATTGCAAACGACTTCTCTCACACTGTTCACGAAACAATGCTTGAGGAGAAAAGAAGTCCTTGTTTGTGGCTGAAAAATCAGGTTAAATTCCTTTCTGTCTTGGTTGGCACAGAAAAATATAATGAAGCTGCCATCGGCACAGCTACAACAACGAACAACTGTCACCCACACTCCTCCCCCTCAGAGGGTGACCGCCATCCACAAACATTGGTTTACCATAACCATAAAATAAAGCCAATCCATGCCAGCCACTCACCATGACGTCGACGTACTGCCTGGCTTGGAAGGCAAACTCGGCAGGTGCGATAGCGGCCCTCGGCTGCTTCTGTCCCTGGCTGGCCTCGGACATCGAGCCAAGGTGACGAGGCGCTGCGGTCGCATCCATCGCGAGTCCTGCCTTGACAAGGGTCTCCACCAGGGAAGGCCCAGGGGTGCCAGCAGGCCGCTCGAGGTCCACCAGGTGAACACCATCTTTGTGGGCTGTCGCGCGGCACAGGAACTGGCCCTCGAAGGCGTGCTGCAGGGGGCCCTCTGGCACCTCGGAGGGCCACGTCGACCCGCCTCCCGTGGGCGCTACCGAGAGGATCCGGCATCGCATGGCCTCTGCTGGCAGCTGGGAAAACCTGGGGTGGATCTGCGTGTGAAGAAAAGAAAAAAAAAACACCTGAATAACACAGCATTGCACGCCTAGCAGGCTAAACTATTGTATTATTGGCTATATATTTGGAGTAAACTATTTTTACAGACAGCCAGAGCTGCGAGTTGGGGGAGTTGTCTTATACACCGCATCAGAAGAGGTATTTATGTGACGTCATTCATAAAGGAAGCTAATGGCCTCTGATTGGATGGCAGCGGGCGTTCTCAAGAAGACCCCTAATGGACGGTTGAAGGGAGCGTCATTGCAGCAAGTTTGAGGATTTTCAGGCCATGGCGTTCGGTGTCGTGCAACACCATTGCAAAAAAATGGCTGAGGCTTAACTTGGTTAAGCCTGGAGAATGCGAAGCATCGTCGTGTCGCGTAATTTGGAGGCGCACAACCACAGCGACGGCGCGAGGTGCGCCCCCGTTTCTCCACTGTCGTGACGCCATCGTGTCACGTGGTGGGACGTCATGTATCACGTGATTTGGAGGCGCACAACCACAGCGACGGCGCGAGGTGGGCCCCCGTTTCTCCACTGTCGTGACGTCATCGTGTCACGTGGTGTGACGTCATGTATCACGTGATTTGGAGGCGCACAACCACAGCGACCACGCGAGGTGGGCCCCCGTTTCTCCACTGTCGTGACGTCATCGTGTCACGTTGTGTGACGTCATTTTCTGCAATGTCGTGACATCATCGTGTCACGTGGTGTGACGTCATGTATCACGTGATTTGGAGGCGCATAACCACGGTGAAGGGCTGAAGTGGTAGCTAAAGTAGTATGCTTCGCATAAAAGCTTCCAGGTGACTGGAATATCGAACCAGACGGTCGGCACCGAAGAAGACTACCTCTGGGAAGGTGCCCATGAGACGGTCGCTTCAAGTAGCAACCAGAGCGAAAGCGACAAGGAATTTCCTTGACAAAACTATGTACCATCATTTAGCAGTGTTTGTATTGCTATTTACAACAGTCATAGCAACAGTGAAAAGTTTCTGCGGATAGATATAGGCCTGACTCGTCTAAGAGCCACACCCCGTCAAAATCGCAGAAAAAAAAGTGTGGCCCTTACAACCAGAATAACGGTAATTCGGCATGCCTGTACACTTAGCTAGCTTGACATGTCATATCTATCTCCTGAAAGTGACACGTCAGCACTTAATCTAGCGGAATCGCCGCACATAGCGTTGCTGCAAACCGGCAAAGATTCCAGGTCTTGTGCATTCCAAGCACCACTACGTTGCAACAATCAGAATTGCAAAACATTCTCGTTGGGTCTGCCGTTCGTGCTGCAAACACATAACAGTATTTGCTCAGCCATTCTGTCACATAAATAAGGCAGCTGCGATGCTTTGCCTTCCTGCGGAAACACCGTCTGTGAAGCTTCAGCAGTTCGGAGACGACAGCCACTGGAAATACGAGTTTCTCCGACGCCAGTTTTGGAGTTTCGGTCATTATGTGCTGTCTATCCACCATGTGCCCTGCGTGCGTAGCACACAGTTATCAGCTGATAGTAAAAGCTGCATGTAGTGTACATTCCTCTGTGCAATGCAGCCGGCCAGTCTTCCTGCCAAGTTACAGCATAGGGTGGCCGCCTAGCTGAACCACTGAACAGGAAGCTCCGTTGCATCACGGCACAAAAGATTTCCAGAAAGAAAGATGGACGGTGACACAATTAACAACGTGCAAAGATGTTATGGATCTTTAACAATAAAGTCCGAGTATCTCACGGCGTACTAGACACTATGCGAGCTGGCGTGAAGCGACTGCCAACATGGCGTGCTAGCCGCGACAACGCTCGCGCTGCCTTTGGTAGCATGGCTTCAGTGAAATACCTCCTATACAGAAGGGCCATAAGAGACTTGTCAGTACATGTACGTACATATAACGGTGACAAGGCATCAGCACCTGTTTTCATTCTCAAGCTTTCAGTAAGTGTATGCTTGACACAGTTGGGCAAGCCATTGAGATTTCGAAGGCCTGAGAAAAAGAAAGTCTGCCGGTACTATTTCCGAAACAAAGGAGATTGTAGCCCCGGCAAAAAAATGCTGACCCAGCTTCTAGTAAGCTAACCTCAAAACTGGGAAACGCATGAATGCCTTTCAACTGTCATGGAAAAAAAACACAAATAGCTGTAGCAGCCTATGAATTACCGAGCGAATTGGTGGCTACAGGGAACAGTACAGTGTGTTACGGTCCGGGTTAGATCTTCCGGTTTGAGTTCAACTGCTCAAGTTGGCATTAGCCAGATGCTGGAGTTCAGAGTAGAGCAGCTGTTTGGCGTGTCCCCCTACAGCTACATCCATGCAGTTCTCATTTTACTGACAAATTCGGCATTTGGACCGACTGCAGACACGCAAAGCAGGGGACTGGGCTGATACAGCCAGAGCTATAAAATTCATTGCAAAGTACTCACCGGCCGCACGGAACTGGCTGAAACCTCCTCGCAGTTGCCATAGTCTACATACTGCACGCCGAACATGCCGCCGTTGGCGTGCGTCACACGTGCACGATACCAGCTCCCATCTTCGGCGTACAGGGCCACACAGGCCTGTCCTGGTCGCAAATCATTGCCGCTTGCACTGTGAGGGCTGGCATAGTGGCTCTGCATGAGAGGAACAATGCAAGAGAAATATGCAAGGATTACTGCTCCCTTACTGACCAGGAGAGACATGGGAGAGGTTTTTGCCCTGCACTGGGCGTAGTCAGGCTGATGATGATGATGATGATGACCCCCTTAAAACAAGATTTTCTCAGCTTCACGCTTTTGCGCCAACAAGATTAGCCTTACGGAAGTTTTATTATGTTTTTAGCGTGAAAATTCAATTATTCTTATAACACTGAATTCAGAAAGAAGTAAACTGTGGAGCTATGCTATTTCTTTTTTTGCCTGAGTCGAAAATTATAAATTTTGTGAACCAAAATATCACCTAGCTATACTTCATAATTACGGTCTCTGGGAATAATTGAACATTTTATATAATGATATATTTAAATTACAATATAAATAGTGTAGCTGTGCATGGCAACCCTTTGGCTACAGCTTCTTTTCAGTCTAAAGCAAAACACATTGAAGGAAAATGTCTTCATTACCCGTAAGAAATGACCTAATTAAAATTAGGCTTGAGTTATTTTTCCATAACATGGAACCAATTGAGATACATACTGAAACTAATAATATTTTAGAAAACAGGACGAATAAACGCATATCAATACCCAATTTCATTACGATATCTTTTATATTAAAGATTTTCATTTCAAGACCCATAGTCCCTCACAGTCCCCATAGTCCACAGTCGCTCAAGTAAAATAGTCCCTCAAATATTCGAGCAGTGTTGTACTTTCAAAACAATTATTGCGCTAATTGAAATCTATTTCAGGACGGCGGTTTGAACGTACAGCGAGCATTTCATACACTGATTAAATTAGGAGAAAAAGTCGGCAAAAACAGCACTGCGGAGCGTTGATACGAAGTGGTACACCGCCATCTATACGCGTGGCGCCAACCAAGTCGACAAAGTCGCCTGCGAGCAGCAGCTGTACAGCGGTGCTGTTTTCTTCCCAGGGATGGAGCCACCAGTTGCGGGGCGAGGGGCGCTGACTGCTGTCCTCGCAGTCACATCGTTACGCACTCTTTGCTTCGAGCCGCGCACTGCGTGATGCTATCCAGCGGGAAACTAGAAAACAAAGTTCACCAGAGGCAGAAAGTGAGGGGGCGAATGCGTCGTCTTGTATTTGCTGCGTCGTTTCGTTTTTTGGCTAGCAAAGGCTACATTTTAGGGTTAATTTGAAAGCACGAATATAAGAATTGCACAGTTCGTGCAATAAAGGTAGTATGTTCCCGCGATTAAATTTCCTGTATGGGTCCCATTTTCTTGCAGTTCTTGATTATTTCTAGATTTTTAACAGCCCCAGTGACTCCAAATCAACGAGATTTCACTGAAAATATTTCTTTCAACCCTGTGGGAGGGGGGGTGTTCATGTCATCGACATTCCACTGTACTCTTTCAAGTCCACATACCTGCAGTTCATCTATGAGGCTGTCCAAGGCACTGCTGGTCTCAAAGCGCTTCACATAGACCTCGACAGGGCTCAGCCCCCAGGAAACCTCCACGAGGACTGCGACACCTTCCGTCAGGGTCGGGTACTGGTAGCCACCCACGTGCTCCGCCTGTGGACAACCAAATGGCAGCACTGACGGTGTCGTTTCAATGGTAAGGAGAGCTGGACGAAAAAAAAGGGCACGGCCAACAGGTTTTGGTCTCCGCCAGGTAGACGCATTTTTTACACCCCCGCACCACACCAGTGGAAAGCCTACGCCAGATGGCAAACAGGTGGGTGCACGGCGGCACAGAGGGGTTGAACCCTGTGCCTCCCGCATGTGAGGCAATGAAATGGTGACGGACTCCACGGGGCCCCCAAAATGGTCCGAATGTTCGAACAGTCCGACAAATCTGAAAATAGGGAACTTTGCCGCTCCCTACGCTCCACTTGCAGGCGACAGCGTTAGAGTGTGTCTGAGTCATGCTTTAGTCACGTCTGCACCACCGCGAGTCACGATACCAACCAGTGCAATGCTGCTACAGGGCATGCCGCGAAAAAATGTATGTGCAACGCGAAGTAAGAACAGTCAGGACACAATATGCACCTTCTCTTTATGTTTAGAATGTATCATGCTCTAATTACAATGTATTAAAAAAGTGCGCGCCTAAATCGTACATCTCAGACTTTCTCAGTACAGACCACATTTCAGTGATTACAACAAAACAAACAGGGTAAAAATCCATGCACCCATTGCTGTGCTACGCTTTCCCGTAGCAGGGTATTAAGCTTAAAAAAAGCTTTCGAGAAAACAATCCTGAATGTTCTAAGCAAGCACACCCTGTCTATGTGTAGATGAAGACAAATATATGTACATCAAGAATTGCTTCGGCGCGGCAGAGAAGGACAAAACGTAGAAAACTACTCAGAGCGCCAACTAACAACTGACTTTATGGAAACCCGCGTCAACGAATATATGCTTTGCGCTCATCAACGAGAAAAAAAAGACGACATGCAATGAAGAGAGCACTAGGTACAAAATGATTAGCCCCGATGGCACGTGTGACAAGCGAACATCGTCATGCCCCAAATGTTATCATTTTGATAAAAATTCTAATTCCCTCGTGAGGATCGTCACAGATGGATTGAGCACGCATGTGGTTGACCCCGAACGAAGAATGACTGCTGCTTCAAAAATTTGTCTTTGAAGCTGGTCTTTTGTGCTTCCTAAAATAACTGTACCGCTGAAGAGCGGGAAACAGCCGCATTCTTTGCATTGCGCCGGCAGGCGCTCCCCAGTGTTGTTCTTGAGAGAGTTTAAGTGTTCTCTTAGTCAGTCATTTATGCACCTGCCGGTTTGTCGAACATAAAACTGACCACAGGTGAACTTGATTTTGTAGATCACGCTTACTGCACATGGGATGAAAGAATTTTGGTGTTTTTCCGCAGGCTATTCTTTCCGATTGCACCCTACCAACCATAGGGCATAGTGTTGAGAGTTTACATGGTGCCGTAAAAAACATGCTGACACCATGCTTCATAGCCGCCTTTTTAATGTTGTTTGACACCTTGTGGATGTATGGCGACCTCAAATTTCTTTTCCCTTCATGGTTCCTGTGATGTGCCCGTTCTGGAGTATGGATCACCAACTGGCCTACAAAACAACCCTTCAAAAATATATTTATTTGGAGCGCTTAAAGTTTATTTTTGGGCAAAATATTTCAGTACAACCGAGAAAGAGTTTTGGAGATGCCAAAAAGTTTACTCTTCAAAAATCAACTTTTTTGTGATTTTTGCGACCTGATCCCCACATCCCCCCTTAATTTGCTTGTGGTATCGATGAAAAGTAGAGAAGTGCAGCTCTTACATTTCTCGCAGCTGCATACCAGCCCTTTGAGGCCACAATTGGTCTCCTGACGAACTGGTCGAGGACGTTCGCCCCGTTAGAGAGGATAACGTCCACGTCATGAACCTTGTCAGGGTCAGAGCTGTGATGGACCTTCAGGATCACAACCTGTACCAAACAGAGAAAAGAAAGTTTTCGCGGACGGAAAGTTTTAATGGGGGAAAGGGTCTAAGAAAAGATATTCACTACTGAAGTAACAGTTATGAAATTTTCAAGAAACATATCTGCGTGCTGATTTCATGTGAAGCAAGCCACTGTGCACGTACACAATGTTACCATATAATCCTGTGCAAGGGCCGCACCTTCGGCATTCACACCCATAATAATAAAAAAGTACAGCACTTACATGAGTCTATATGGCATGTAGGTTTTTGCGAGAGCTTTTAAGGGGGATCACTGGTCTTATCCATCCTTTCCTTACTTCTCTTATGCTTAATTTCCCTTACTTTCCAACCAAAATTAGAAAAATTCGGATGCTTCTACAGTTGTTTGTGCAGATTTAAAAAAATGCTGCTTATTTTTAGCGAGCACAAATTAGTTCTTAAGTTAATTACGAAGCTCTAAATGTTGCAAAAAAAGAAAATAGCCGCATAACAAAAACTAATTATTAATGCCCTGCCATATAGTAGGGATGCACGAAGAGAGTTTCTTGGTTTGAAGCGAATACGAATAAGACAATAATTTTCTTCGAATAATTTCGAAGTAAATATCTCAAATATTTCTAGTACACAGAAGGGTTGAACCACACAATAGGCATTTCAGGAATTGTGTACTTTTTGAATCCACAAGGCCATTAAATGACAAAAGCTCATTGCAAGACCATTACTTGCTGAGGAATACGCGAGGATGCACCGGCACGTGGCGCAGAATGGTTGTGCGCATTCCGCGTTGCTATCCCGGAGTACAAAGCCAGAGTTCCAGAAAAGCTATTCGCTCGTGACGTATACTTCGAAATTTCGAATACCAAATATTCCGTTCCAATCTAATGTCAAACACACTGCTATTCGACCGAATATTAGAAATTAGAGAATATGTCATAAAAATTGCAGGTAATTCAGCCAAATTTCCAGTAGCAGAGCATTAGTTAACGATAATCGCCATCGCGAGTCTGTCATCTTACGGCTGACCGCTACAAAGCCCTCGTTACACGGAGTCCGCAAATACACATGCCTCAATAAGGGGCAGCACTTAGGGAATTGAGAAACTTCGCTATATTGAGAAATTCACAAAATGGAGGTTAATTACATCCAGGCTTAATTTTACTGCAGCTTTGATACCCAATCGTACACGACTCGATTAGAGATAGAACCGAACCAAACATTTTTATGAACATCTGCAACTAGCATGAATATTTGTACAAACCGAGCAATTGTGTGAAACAGCTAAGCGCTACGGGGGGCGCCGTGGTAAAGAGCTTCAACATATGGAGATATAGCTCTAGCTGTCAAAAGACTCAACACTGGTCTGCACTACGGGGCCACCGAACACGAATTCCTTAACTCTGTCCTTCCTATGATGCGTTAAAAAAAAACTACCTCTGGTGTTGGTGACGACAGCGAAAAAGCAAAGGCATGTACCAGTACTAAGATTAGAGGCCATATACGGGAGTTACGAATGACAAAACACGAATGGGCCACTTCCCAACACCGAACTCTCCATTTCGCGTAGGCCGACATCATAGCAGCGTGTTGTACGGCGTCGAAGAACACTATACAGAGCGCCTTATTGAAACTTCTTGTCAGCTATTGGATAACTGTTAGAATAATTCCCAACAAAAATTAAATTCGTTTCGAATAATTTTGAACATTCACTGCTTAATTCGTTGAATGAATCCAACAGGAGGAAATGAGATTCGCCATTAGGAAATTACCTCATTCCTTGATGTCGGGAGAAAATAATGGTATGCATTTTAAAAAGCAAGTTCTCTAGAGCAAAATTTCTTAAAAGCTATCCATGAAAAACTTGCAAAAGATATTAATTACATAAGCGCTCAGGGGCTCTATTTACAGGTCAATTAGGGTGACCTGCTTTGATAGACGAGCGCGTTTACTAGATAGACAGTGCAACAAACCCAGGTACTGCTACCACTGGCCATCATTGCAAGCAAACTGCAGCAATGCTGAGGAAATTTCAATAGAGATCTCGCACACCAGGATACACTGCCATTCATTTGGTAGTAGTGATCATGCGGTTCCTCTCATTACTAGCATATCGAGCATGAACTGAGTGGTAGGAAACATAAAGCTTCACATTTGAATCCAACATTCTTAGCAAAAGGTACGTTGTCTGCTGCCGAACAAATATCAGCATAGTTGCCAAGAGCCAGGGAACCAGTTTCTACCCAAATAAAAACTGCAGATCTGAATTCCTTACTCAAGTGTTAAGGATCACGGCTAAGTGCGGAATACCCAGTGTAAGCAAAGCAAGCCAATGCGCTTTCGCCAACCTTAAAACGGCGACAACAGTCAGAACGGCACCTGCTCCGCAATTATGTCGTCGAGCTTGGTAGTGGCCGACGGAGTATCCAAGGGGGCAGCTCCGATCAGACGGCATGCCACGGCTTGGCACGCCACCAGGGCCAGACTGTCGGGAAGCTGCTTGATCGACGCGTCCGCCACAGTCTCGCCGTTGCCATAGTCGACAAAGAACACGGTCACACTTCCCGCCTGCAGCGGCTGGATGATGCCCCGGTACCAGCAGCCGTCTTCGGAATAGAGGGCGCAGCAGGCAGTGCCCACCTGAAACATAAAAGCAATGATCAAATCTTTTTAAGGTGGAAGCTTTTAATGCCTCATCGCTGTAAGCAGGAGTTCTCGGCAGAAATGTCACGCTTTTCAATTGGGCGAAACGGTAGTGACGTCACAGTGCGTGAATTTCAAACGGGGATAATTGTACTTTGGCTAGTAACCATGCAACCAATGAAAGGAATCGTATAGTGATGCTCCAAGTCAGTGGGACTGAGTTTATTTAATTGCTTCATTACCCAATTACCCTAATTAACCTGTCTATTCAGGCCAGATAAATAAAACTGAGTAGGAAATTGGTCGAGTTCGGGAATCGAACACAGGTCTCCGGAGTGCGAGACGAGCATGCTAACCAGCCCGCCATGCCAGCACGATGGTATGGAACGAACAAAGGCGCGTCTAGTGAATACGGTGCCTTCGTTCACTCCCATCTTCCTCCCTTCCCGTTACGCCGAGGTTTAGGTGCCCACCGAGATATGCGAAACATACATTTCCTTTCGTCAAAAACCAGGTTACCGACGAGCAAGGCATAGAACCCAACGGGCGATGCCGTTCTACGAACTCCCTAGCAGCGTTGCAAGACGCTGTCGCTTTTCACTTTTAGAAGCGAGGCCCAACATCTTAACAACGCTTCAGTGACAAGCAGCAACACCGCGCTTAAGGCTTTTGACTCACCGCAGTTTAAGTCAACAAAGTGCCCCCCTGAAATTTTTCACACATTAGAAAACGAGGTTGATGCTACTAATCGCAGTGTCAACTTTCAGGACAGTTGGCAGTTTGCACCTGGAAGTTTTAAGTGGTGATGAAGACGTTGGCAAGGGCAAGAACACAACGCTACTCTACTCTACGCAGCTTCAGAAGAGGCCTTGTTTGTTCTCGACTTGCTTGAAATCAACGCCCCACTAAGGCAGCCCTGAACAAACAGAAGGATGATAGATGCGAGCGAAAATGTGTTACTTGATGCATAGCGTGTGAGGTTCACAACCACAACTGGATGCTGCTAACAGAATTTCACCATGAGAACAAACCAAGGAGCACCATCACAAGGACTGCACCGCAGTGAGGATCTGCAGCTCCTAAAAGTCATTTCGAGAGTTCTCGAATGCCAGCTGGAAAGACACAAGAGCTTTACAAACAGGAAATCTGTACTAGAATGCTTGCAGGACATTCAAAATGGGACAGCGTGCCCCAGGATTACCTGAACTGTTGCCCAAAGACTAATATCTGCCTATATTGCTTCCATTACCAGTGTGCCACACTGATCAATGCCTTCGCTTGTAGCAATGCCACTGCAGTTTACATACAAGCCCTCACTAGAAAAAAATACAGCCACAGTAGAAAGGCTCTGTGAAAAATTCAACATCACACAAAAAGGAAGTTGCGAACAGTCACAGTCAGTCAAGACTGCTCCAAAACAGAGACCCTTTCTCCCAACTGCTAGAGCTGACTACACAATCACCAGGAGAATGAGTTATGCCAGCAACCAACTTGTCTAGTTAAGCGAGGTACAAGTGAAGGCAATATTCTGCTTGCCGTGTTTCTTGTCAAAGCACCATTGAATAGGCATCTAGATCACCTTTGTTTTATGCAGTCAAAGGAATCTTGGCGATTCAGCAGCTATAGCCTCTCGGTAACACAAGGCTACAGGCTTATTCAGGTCGCAGCTGCTGCAACAGGGTGCGAGTAAAACCCAAAAATGCTTGTGCACTGGCATTTTGTTGCGTGTTAAAAAGACCTCAGGACATTGAGATGGCCACCATGGCGCCTTCTAGTACAACAACCTGAAAGCCAAATAGCAGTGTTGGTGTGGAAAAAAAAAGACCCCTTTGTATTGCAATGACACAATTCCTGCAGGCAGCCAATTCTATATCCATAGAGTTGGTTCATCTGGACTTGCAAGTGCCTTAACACAAAGTGGTCTACCCTAACACATCGCTCCGCCCATATGACTAATGGTTCGCACTATTCTACCACAAACCAAGTTTTGCACATGAGTATGTCAACATAATAAGCGCTTGTCACTGCAGTGAATAGGGTATCAGGCAAGAAGAATAAGGGAGATAACACATCGGATGTGTGTGCCGTTATCTCAACCCTCATTTGTCCCTGACCCCTGGGGCAGGGCATTAAAGTTGCCAGAAACCAACTAGCTTTCAGTTTTATCTTACTGTTGAAGACATACACGCTTCCTTACTCATGGCAGCAACGAAACAACTGTTTTTTTTTTGGCTGGTTCAGCTGTTTCAGTCAGATTTTTTTTACCTTTGTCACTTCCCCATTATCGCAGATATAAGAGTGATATACCTACACTATTGTTGTTATCAGCCACTAGAAAAGAGGGATGGCAAGAATGGCACAAAACTGAAGTGAAACAAATGCATTACATTCGCTGCATTACACAGCTTTGTCCAACTCCGTTCAAACAAAAGCTACAAAGAGAAAACTGGGCGCTCAAAATGTCTCCGCTAAGAAGGCTAGGAGCTGACTCTGCTTGCCTTTTTTTTCCTTCTGCAAGAAACACCAGATCCCTACCGCAGGGCCCTCATTATACGACTGATGAAGGACTGCATGAAAACCATCCCATTATTCTTGTGTCACGGAATCTCTATTTTATGCGACAGCGCATACAGCTCGTTCGGTCGCAAAGCCGTCGCCGTGGTCAACACCGCGTGACGGAAATAATCGGGGCTGCATAAAAAAAAACGTTATATGCCAAGCATTTGCCACAGAATGTTCCCGATGGTGTCATAGGTTTCGGTGTTTCGTTCAGCAATAAACTTACTAGTTAAATTAGAGCCTTGCAAGCGGCAGGGACTCGAACCGGCGACCTATAATCGGGGGCAGCGTAAAAAAATCGTATCATTGTAATTTTTGGTTGTAGTGACTGATGACTCATTGGTGTGTGATATGCGATGACAACTTAATGAAATCATTGCAATTAATTGATTAAAGAAATGAAAAAAATTGGACATGGGGGGTTCAAACGGGTCAAAATGGTCAGAATTTAAAGTCGATGCTTCGTAATGCGAATGACCAAAATTTGGAGCGTAACTTTTTCAACAGTCACTCGACACAGCAAGCCTTCCTAACGACTGGAAAATTGGGAAGGTGGTTCCACTTCACAAGTCCGCTGGAAAGCACTCCCCTCAAAACTTTCGTCCCCTTTCGCTCACTAGCACATGCTGCAAATTTCTAGAACATAACATTTTCAAGCATGTCGTTACCTTTCTCCATGAGAATTCATTTTTCACACCTGCGCAACATGGTTTTCGTCAACCATACTCGTGTGAAACTCAATTACTTGCTTTTACTGATAAGCTATACCGCATCTTGTGCTGACTGCATTTTATTTATTTTTCTGAAGCCTTTGATAAGGTATGTCATAAATTGCTGCTACATAAATTGAGTCATCTTAACCTCAATCTTAACGTCTTCGACTGGATTAAATCTTTCCTTCTTAACCGTTGGCAATTTGTGCATGTATAATAACACCAATTCACCGATTGCTAACGTGCTATCTGGCGTTCCACGGGGATCGGTCCTTGGACCACTTCTATTCTTAATCTATATTATTGACCTTCCTTCTGCCTTATCTTCTATCATTCACCTTTGTGCTGACGATGGCGTAATATTTCGGGAAATAAATAATGTTAACGATACTCACACTCTCCAGTCAGACCTCAATTTGGTGTCAGACTGCTGAACTACGTGGAATATGGAATTAAACATTAATAAATGTAAAGCTTTGCGTGTTTCCCGTGCACCTAACGCTGTTCCTTCATATTATCTTAATGGCACTCCTCTTGATTGGGTAGAAACATGCAAGTACCTAGGTAGTCATATCACTCAAAATTTAACATGGTCTATTCATATTGACTACGTTATCAATAACGCTTACCGCATGTTAGGGTACTTACGTCGCAATTTCTCAGCCACTCCCCATCTCTTAAATTTATCCTCTATAAAACACTTATACCTCCTAAACTAGAATACGCAGCATCAGTATGGGACCCTACACATGAAAACCTCGTATATTCCTTGGAACTAGTCCAAAATAATTCCGTTCGCTTCATTCTTTCAAATTACAACAGTACTGCAAGCATCACAGCCATGAAATCTAAGGTGTCACTCCCACCGTTACAATCTCGCCGTAAAATTGGTCACCTAACACTATTTCACAAGCTATATCATCACGTTGCGCTTCACGACTATTTCATATCACAACCAGAATACATTTCACGACGCATCGATCACCGCCACAAGGTTGGCATCCCAACATGCCACACCAAATCTTCTTTTCAGTCATATCTTCCTCGCACATCTGTGGAATGGAACCGCCTTCCCCCCGATATTGCAGCGATTGTAGACAACAAAACCTTTCACGACGCAATAGCTAACATTGTTTACTCAGAAGGAAGTTGATCATGTGTTATATCTGTTTCCACTGTGTTGTACATTGATTTTATGTTATTTACGTTTTGTGAATGTTGTTTGTTTTATTCTGGAGAAAACTTATTTCGTACTACCTGTTTTCACTGTATTGTATTCATTGTTCGTTATCCTAATTAACCCACTCCCCTCTGTAATGCCTTTGGCCCTGAGGGTACAATAAATAAATAAATAAATAAATAAATAAATAAATAAATAAATAAATAAATAAATAAATAAAATAAATGGAATAAAACAAGTAAAAAAATGAAAAATGCACTCAATAGAGTCAAATTGCTCAGAATGGAAAACCTAACTCACTACGCTATCTCGTCATACCCGTAAAGGTGCACTAAAGAGGATTCTGAGCTCATCTTTTTAAGACGGGAACACGATCTGCGCACTAGGAGCATTCATAGAAGCTTTGAATTATGGTTCTGTGGCTCATTTCCCTCTTAAATCATATTAAATTTTCCGTCTCCCGCCATTTTTTTTTAAATCACCTCTCAGAATTGGAGGAGTCAGCCAACGCATGGAGTGTTTCAGCAAGCCGCGTGGCAGCTTGCCGCTCTGCCATCGGCGGACTGATACGTAGCCATTTCCGTGGGACTAATTGTTGGCTATGTTGTTTGTGACAGAAAATTTTATTCGCGGAAATTAAAAACAAAAAACAAAATAAAAAGCGAAAGCGAAGCCGACAGGCGACTACCCCAAAGGCACTCTACGAGTTGCCTGACTCTTCTTTTCGGAGGAGGATCCAAAAAAGGAAAAAAGCGGCACCTGGGACGTTGAATTCAATTTAATCGGGAAATCGGCCGCACAGGACAATGACTCGAGGTATCTAAGAATGCTCGGACGGGATAGGCCGCTTACGCTCCTTTCCCTTCGCTGAGCAAAAATTCCTTCTGCCAAACATTAAAAGCAGTACCTCCTTCGTCTAGGTGCGAGTCATCTGTGAACACACGTGCAGCTCTATATATCGCCAGCGAAGCTCTTCATCCATGCAGACGAAGGACACTGAGTCTTCTTGCTAGACGTCGGTGCATGCGGGGACCACGAGAGCATGTGCGTGATCCTAGAAAGTGCTAGCATAGCGCCTAATCAACAACTTGCAAAGCTCTGTAAGTCACCTCCTCCACAAGGATGTTCTCAACTAAAAACTGTCATTCTCAGATGGCATTCTTCTATTCTTTTGAAAACGAAAGCGAGATTCCCCTTAATCAGCATCAGTAAAAAGTTGTTGAACGGACACGCTAGAGCAGCGAGAAAATCTTTTACCCTCTCCCCGCCTCAGCAGTGATATGCCGCCAGCCCCCTGTGAAAAAATTTCTGGCTATGCCGCTGCTGAAGTCTGCCGGAGAGAATTTTGCCAAGAGCTTCCTTGGCTCTCGTAACTAGGAGGGGTGAATGAGAACTTGCCTTGCGCATGGCTCGTGGAAGGGCAGGCAGAGAGTTGGCGACACTCGCCAAGACTTCGGGCACACCCTTGAGCTGGTCCTCATTTCGCAGCAGCTGGCAGTAGAACTCGCACAGCGATTTGACAAAGACCGGAGTGGCTGGCACCTGGCTGCCACCAGCCAGCTGGAGTTGGACGAGGGTAGGGGCAGCGGCAGAGCAGGGGAGAGCGCTGCAAAACGCGTTCACGTCGTCTGCGGACGATGCCAGGGCAGGCGCAACGACAGCAGGGGGACCTGCGGTGAAGAAGATAGAACATGCAGTTCACCCAGCCACAACGGGCACTTGCATCCCTTTGCATTTTCTTATCCGCCCCGACCTCCACTGTTCCGCTTGTAGCCTTTTGTGCCGTGTTCGTTTTCGCGCATTTCCTGCACCACTGATCTCGCACTTGCTATGCTTTCGAAATGCAACGCAACACATGCTAAACACTGTCATTTAGGAGATCAAGATGTTGTACACACTACGCTGGTAAACCGTTCCAACCAGAACAGGTCTGTGCAAGGAAGGAGTACCGAAATGAGTGCGTATTAGCAAAGTGCAGGCCAAGAGAATGGGGGTGAGAGTATTGAGTATGTCGGGTTCTCAATAATGTTGGTACGTTGCAGAATTTGATCCTGGTTGAAAAACGGGTGGTGGTTTAGCATTGTTAAGCACGAAATACTGTGCGAATTATCTGTTTTTTGCAGGTTGATATCAATGGCACATACCTGAAAGTGCGATTGAGGTGTCCACTTAACCCCTGGGTGAGTGGCCTGTTATGCGTGTCGTCCACTTTTTCATCGTCAGTGTCAATTTACCCAATGTATGCCGGCTGTCTGTGTCCCAGCGCTGCGTTTATGCAGCATTGTTGTCAATTCCAAACCGTATTGCTCGAGTTCCATGCTTCCGCCTCGTTTCCGCCAAGTTTCTTACGCCAACGCATGCGGCACCTATCTTTGTCACTACCGCCACATTGTTAAAAGCATGAATATCAGTCTGATAGCAGTATTACAGTATTCGATAGCAGTATACAAATCGGCCGCCAAACCTGAACTAACACAGCACTGCATTCAGACAGGAATGGATAGTTAAAGGCTTGATGATTCAGCCACGAAACAGTCGTGGCATGACTGTCACTGCCTCCAGTTTCATGGTGTCTAGGTTTATATTGATCAACTAAACTGTAAAATGTAAACCACAGCACTTTTCTGGCCACCGCAGGTTCTTTCAATATGCACTGAAACGTTGGCACACGGCGGCGTTTTTCATATTGTGCCTGAAGCGCAATGCGACTTAAAACAGAAGGCATGGATGAGCAGCAGAACGTCAAAGTGTGCCAAGCCATTGGAGTGTGGGAGTGGCAGGAAAACTTTAAGCAACTGTACATAGGCACTACAGGCTCTAGAAAAAAAAAAACAGCCCCTGAATGCAGAACCGGCCCTTGTGCTGTTCTGGTGCAAAATGCCATTTGTCTGAACGTGCACCACAGAGACTTCCTATATAACGGCTATGAAAAAAACCACACAGCCTTCCTAAATAATGGCCATTAAAAGTTTACTGTCAAAAAACTGAATACAATTACACACTGAGCAAACTACTAGCAGCAGAAAAGCAACGGCAAAACTTGTGGATTTCGCAACAGCCCGGGTTCATGCTCAAATGTAACTCAACAAATTGTTTAAGATTACAAATAATACCCCACCATGTTTAATAAAAAGCCCGCGGTAAGTCTGAATATCATCACCACTGCTCTTAAGGTCTTAATATTGTCACTGCAACAAAAAATCTTGCCTAGTGAACTAATACAATTTAGATTCCAAGCTACTCAAAACCTTTCCCACTAACATTAAAATATACGGCCTTCCCTCTTATTAATGTCCTCAGAGGGACCATAAAATACGTTTCTCAGACAATACGGCTTCCTTATCTCCAGGTGCTGCAGATGGCTTGCAGCTCGTCCCATGGAAAGTAATCAGGTAGTTTAGGATTATTTTATGATTTGAGAAAGTAATGTGATGCAACAGTCTGAACAACTTAATTTCGTGCCACATGAGCACAAGTGGCAGTTTTGCACTCAGCACCTATTTACGAATTAAGCATGAAGCTCATAATCTGAATAAAATGTGGTCAGCAATGCGAAGGTGCCCCAGGGAGCCCGTTCTGGTGCATGACCCAGTGAAGCACACACATCGTCCCATGACAGCATTGTCTTTCTCTACTCTTTTGCTGCACAGAACCCAATGTGTGAGAACGGCACCCCTGAAGAAGGAAGACAGACAAACCAATGGCTATGTCCTGTACACTCCGAAGGAACCTACAGGACGTCCGACGAAAAAGTGGAGAGAAAGTCAGGCAGTAATTCCAAGAAACAAACGACAGCAGGGAGCCATTTCAAAGCCACTTTCTACCAGAGAAAAACGAAATAAAAGAACATAAATATGTCGCCGAACAATCTCAAGTTTTACTTTTAAAATCTGCTTATAATTTTCTTCCCGATGCACTCCGTACTTACACCTCTCACCAGCACAGCGGGTTAATGCAACACAAAAGCAGGACGGAAGAGGTGAAGACTGGTGAAAACTAGTGCATGGTCAGTGCTCACGTTCACGTTGTATCTGTGCTGCATTCACCATTTCACCATTACACTATTACATCATTGCATTACATCGACAAAACCTAATTGCTAGCGCAGTTCAAACCTGCCGAATAAATATCTTTTCGAGAAGATCAGATGCTTTATGTCAAGAACAAATCTTCTGAGGGCTCCTGTCCAGAGCCACCGAGCGCCGCGGTGTGCACGTCGCCGTGGCATGCCAGAAGGCGTACGTCCACTTGAGAATCAAGCAACGCGTCCGAGAGTTCTCCTGAATGCAGCTGGAAAGGCATACCAAACAGAGAAGGAACAGCAAACTGTGGTTCCAATGGCAGCACATCCTCAAATGATACAGTTTCATTGTGGCCGTAGTCCAGGTAAACCACTTCATACTGAGAGCCATCGAGTGAAGCCCTCCCAACTCTAGCCCGGTAGAACCTTCAATCCCCTGATCAGCGGCAACAGACATGATCTCTGGGCTGCGGTTGGAAGGCCGAGTCTGGCGCATTCGCGGCTTAATAGTTCACTAGTTCGTGCTGGAATGCGTACAGCTCCTCGACGGGAATCCTCACAAGCTGACCAAAGAACCTATTTGGGAGGCGTGACGTGTGTGAACAACGCTTTCTCCACTGGACACACAGTCGGGGAGTGTGCCTTGGCTGTGCTCACAGGCTGGCTGCTTGCAAGGCCAGACTGTTGCGCCCTGACTACAGACTGATCGGCCCTGACAAAGATATGAACAGAGTGCGTGCTTACGGGAAGGACGCTGACAATCGAGACGCTCGGTTCCGTGTCCAAGACCAGACTTTGCAGTACGGCCATCAGCTGGTCTGAATTTTGGTTTGGGCAAGTAAATCCATCCAAGGTCAAATTGGTTGCATAGGTGGGCTGCAACGTGTATTTGAAGTCCAGCTGTCGGAGTTCATATATCTCCACTGTTGCGGTGTCTCTGTAATCTGCAATCCAGACCTCTCTCTGAAGGCCTGGCTTGAGCACTTCAGCCCTGTACGATATCTGCTGGTACCTGCAGGCAACAGCAGAGCCTGGAGCAATGTCCGTGAGTGCAATCACCGCAAGTGAAGGAGACACCGCCTCCAGCTGCGCCGAAATCTGCTCAGTTTCTGACGCCATCTCCTTCAGCTGTCCGTACATGACTTCAGCAGACTCGATGTATGCAACATACATGACGTGCCGGCAGCCCAGATCTAGCTTCAGTCGCTGCATCTGGATGTGGTTGGTAGCCTTTGGTGGAGGAAAAGCTCGACGCTGCTGCCACTGGTTGCGGCGTGATGCCATTCAGACCTTCAAAGTGCGCCACATATGTGCCAGAAGGCTGCGCCTGTGAAAACGTGCACGACAGCTCTCGGTCTTTGGTGACCTCAAGGAATTCCGCGCACTTCAGCCCTGTGTCCGGCGCGCAGCAAGGAAGTGTGAACGCGGGCTCCTCGAGCAGCTCCGGAGGAATTGCCAACAGCTCCTTCGTGGACTTGAACTCACAGTTGCCGTAGTCGACAAAGAGGACGTCACAGGTCCCTCCCGTGCATTCGAGAACCAGAGAAGGTACAGCAGGGAGTCCTCTGTGTAGCGGGCCAGGCAGATCGTTCCCACATTCACGCGCGACGGGTCGAGCGGGGCGGCGTTGGCGCACTGCTCCTGATTCATATCCGAGAACGGCATGGGGTCCCTGGTGGCCAGGTGCACATAGACTCGGTTCATGTTCTTGGCGTGCGCCACGTAGACCCGGCAGGGAACGGCCAGCTTCACGGTCGGGTAGCGTAACGTGAGCGGCTCTTCGGAGACGGCCGCCGCATAAACAGAAGCAGAGCGGAGCACTTCAGCAAGGCTAGTGCCGTGAGACAGGTGTATGCTCACGAGCGACCGCACGCAGTTTGGTTGCACCGCCTCCTGTCTACGGATCGTCGCGGTAACCTCCTCGTACTGAAGGCTGTTTCTTGTCAACGTGGCCAGTTCGTCGGCTGCTGCGGGCAACACTAGGCCGAAGTCGATTTCATCCAAAAAGCGCTCGTAAGCCACGGGCGGCGTCCTAAAGATAGCGTCGTGGCCCTGGAGAACTTCGGCGACGCTCACAACCTCCACGTTGCCGTAGTCGAAGAACGTCACCTCGACCAAAGCGTTATCGCTGCGCGGCCAGACGGACACCACGGCGCGTTACCACACATTGTACGTGAAACGAGGGAAACACGGCGTTCTTAGTGGTATTTGGCTGTGGTGCAAAATGCCAGGCTTCGCCGCAAGCGTCGGCTGGAGGCCTTCGAGGTAGTGTGGTATGAGTTCATTTAATTCGTAGTTCCTCTGCACTTATTGCTTCAGCCAGTGGAATTCGGACGCCACGTGCGTTTGCACAGCCTTTAAAGATTCCCGCACTCCCGAGTGGTTGCCGCCAATCGAAGAACGGTCCATGGTCTCAATTTGTTCGTTGCTCTGCTCTTATTTACCTGAGGCTCATGCTCGGCGCAGTGCACGAAACGTTTCTGCGGGCTTCCGTCAACCGCCGAACTGTCAACCAACACCGAACGCGGGTTTGAACTGCGACAAAGGCTCGCGTGCGTTCGGAAGCCTGGGAAGGCCTCTTTCCCGCCTCATTTCGTGACCGATAGTCGGCCGATAGCCAATGTAGTACGTACCAGCCTGTAATCTCGTGGCCTCGAGCAGAGGTAGAAGTGTGAACACCACGTTCCAATGACGCATTTCCGCTTAAATTTCCTGTCACCATGTGTGCAAATAAAAGCTATGGGGCTGCCTACACACGAGTGAGAACGCACGAGAAGGGCACCTAACGCTAAAATTGGCCCCTGCGCGTGCTCTTTCGCGTACCTTTAGTGCACTACAACGCTTTGGTCAGCCTGCTTTAAAAGCTGAAATAAGAACAAACGATGTATCAGCTGCATAGTGCAGCTTTTTACGTGCCTCACGTGATTTAAACACCCCCCACACGCCACAAACATTGCTCGGTCGAAGAAACCGGAGCAGAAACAGCATCTAGAAGAATTTAATTATAAACTATTTTGGAATAAGCAGCGCTTGCAGACGAGTATAGTGAACGGAAAACGACACACACAACTGCGCTGATTGTGTGTGCAGTTGTGTGTGTAGTTTTTCCTTCACTGTCCTCGTCTGCAAGCGCAGCTCATCCCATGATGTCTGAAAATCGGCTAGGCTAGCACTTACCCTTCCATAAATTATTTAACGACCGTAGGCGAATGCCACCTGGAGAACCATGTATTGTAATGTCTAACGGGGCGTTTGCAAGAAGAAAACATGCGACTAAATTTATTATCTGTGGTCTTTTAAGAGCCGCAGAGGCGTTGCCGTATTGGCTGTCATCACGGTCAGCAAAAATACGGAAAGACTGTGCAGGAAGCGCTGCCCATGGAATAAATCTGCTGAACCTAACACCTCTTACCCTTGGCGAGCGGGAATCCCCCGAAGGCCTTGACCTGTGCGTCGCTGGCGAACTGGCGCAGTATGAGCTCCAGGTAGTATATGAGGCGACCCACGACAAGCATGAGCACCATGTACGGAACCATGAACGCCCCTGCAAGAATTTAAATCTCCTTCCAGGCTTTGCCAACGTGGCCTGAAGTGGGAAAGTGTAAAGCATAGGCAAAGGATGGGCCGAGACAGACACGGAGAGCAGGGCAGCGTCACGTAAAGCAATGATGCTATTCATTGAGTCAGCACGGAGGTGGTAAGCACGGCCTCGCCATTCGATGTCATCATCATCAGCTGATTACACTCACTGCAAGGCAAAGCCCTCTCCTGTGACCCTCCAACTAACGTTGTCCTATGCGAGCGGCGGCCCCGTGTGTTCGCAAACTTCCTAATCTCATCCGCCCACCTAACTTTCTGCCGCCCCCTGCTACGCATGCTATCCCTTGGAATCCATTCCGTTACCCTCAACGAGCAGCAGCTATCTTGCCTTCGAATTAGATGTCCTGCCCAAGCCCAATTCTTCCTCTTGAGTTTAAGTATGATGTCATTAACCCGCGTTTGTTCCCTCACCCACTCTGCCCTCTTCTTGTCTCTTAATATTACACCTATCATTTCCATTCCATAGCTGCCTGCGTTGCCCTTAACTTAAGCTGAATCCTCTTTGTTAGCCTCCACGTTTCTGCCTGATAGGTGAGTACCGGTAAGATACAGCCGTTGTGTACTTTTCTCTTGATGGATATTCGTAAACCGCCATTCATGATCTGAGAGAACGTGCCAAATGTGCTCCAATTCATTCTAATTATTATAGTTATTTCACACTCGTTATTTCACGCTCGCTGTAGTACAACGTTCTAAACTAAAATTTCCTAAAAAATGACATAAATTTCAGAAATTCCATCGCGCTTGCCCTGGACGATAGACCTCCCCCTATTG
Source organism: Amblyomma mixtum (assembly GCF_055824585.1). Classification (NCBI taxonomy): domain Eukaryota; kingdom Metazoa; phylum Arthropoda; class Arachnida; order Ixodida; family Ixodidae; genus Amblyomma; species Amblyomma mixtum. Next base: position 335,141,719 of record NC_143014.1, on the reverse strand, counting down.
TGAACAACGTGACGTCAAAGGAGCCCGGCCTGCTGAGGCTTACGCCCTAAAACAGTAGACGTAGGTCACATGTGCTACTGAGTTGCTCTGCACTTACAGGTTTCATCCCCTGTACCATCACGCCATCCGTTGGCAGTCCATAATGAAGGCGATATAGCGAGCCTGTGTATTGCGATGTCGAATGCCGCCATTAGATAGCATTCACATCCTCAGTTGCGGTACCACTTCGTAAAGCATTGATGCCCAGTAAGCACACCTTGACTGTCGTGCTCCTTCATGGAAGCAGAAAGTATCACTCACCGATTCCGATTACCCTCCGAACTAGTGCGAGTTGCCAGTGCAGCGTACGAATGCCTGAGCGGAAAGCTCGGTGTGGAAAGCTTCCGATCGTGCAACGATTGCGCTAGATGCCTGCAAGAATTTTTTACCAGTAGGCCCACTCGTTTATGAGTACCGCTATTGTAAGTACCGCCTGGAGGTGCTATAAAACGGTCTATGATGGAACCATGCTGGATTTGTCCTCCTCTTCGAATACTGTCCGCAAAGTGGCAGTGGTAGGTTTTAGCGAGCGTTAGAGTCTACAATGGCAGTTTGTGCACCGCCACTCACTCTAGCTATGCAAACACACCGCACTCATAAGCACACACTAGAACTTTTTAACTTATCTCTACTGCGTTAGAGCTATCGTTACATGGCCCCCAAAGAGCTACGCATTCGCGTGCTGCACACGCGCAGCTATAGCGGGCCCCAAGGCGGCGTCAGCAGGAGCAGAAATATCACAAATGCAGTACAAAGGGCCTCTCGCAAAACATTCTCCAATTAACCCTGTGCACTGCCAGCCGCGATCCCCTTATCTCCGCAAACTTCCTAATCTCATCCGCCCACCTGATGTTCTGCCGTGCCCTGTTACGTTCACGTCTACGGTATCTCAGCACTAAAACTCTGAGTGAAGAACAAATATGGCCACCGACCTCCGCAGTTCTCGAAGACCACACAGACACGCCGAAGACACGCCGATGGTGGAGATGATGTGCTCCAGCTTGCTGACCCACTTCTCGCGCCGCGGGCCCGCCGGCATGGCGGCCATCGCTATGGTGCCAGGAGCCGACGACGCGACCTCGGTTGCTGCTCCTGGGCCGTCCTGTAGGCACTCTTGTCGCGAGACTGCAGCGATGATGGCGAGCAAATTTCCGGTCTTGCTTTTGATGCAACCGACTACCGATTTCTTTGGTAACGGCGATTTGCATAGCAAGGAACGGTTCGACCGAACTTCTTCTTCTTCTTCACCTCTTTATAATGGCACATACCCACGTGGGGGGATTGGCCAAGGTGTAGTGGTATATATAAGAAAATTTTCATAGGATTAAACGTGAATTTTGAAAAATGTATTCATGAAAAACGACAGAAGAACAGTGTAGAGGCTTCTTCTTCTGCATCCTCTTTATAATGGCACATACCCACGTGGGGGGATCGGCCAAGGTATAGTGGTATAAATAAGGAAATTTTTATAGGATTACGACAAAATATCGGAGCCAAACGTGAATTTTGAAAAATGTATGCATGAAAAACGACAGGAGAATATTTGAAGTGAAATAACAAAAACATTTTCGCGAAAAAAAAAAGAAAACTCCAAGACTTTTAAAGGATTTAGCAAATCAACCTACCAGTTGCAATTGTGTAATCATGGAGATTGTCACAAATTGAACCCAATGCAAATCCTTTGGCGCTCGCACCGAACGATAACAACACTGGCAGAGATAAGGGGAGCCCTAACCTGGAGAGAGGGACCTCCAGGTAAATCTTTCTCTGAAGTGCGAACTTTGGACAGTAGAGAAGGAAATGGTTCACAGATTCAACGTCCCCGCATGAGTCACATAGATTTGTCGGTGACCACCCACGTCTCCATTGGTATAAATTTAAACTGGGAATCCTGCACCGCAGCCGCGTCATTGATACCTCGCACTGCCTGGTTTTACACGAACGGACGTTCCATTTATACGCTAAGTGCTGATAATCAGTAGTATTTAATAAGGGATCGCGTAACCAGGCTGATATGTGTTGGAACCGCTGAAACCTGGAGATCGCCAGCAGACTGAAATTCGGGACGGGATGCGTTACTGACCCGTCAAGAACTGATCTTGCTAAATAATCAGCCACCTCGTTTGAATGAATGCCTGCATGACCAGGAACCCAGACAAAACGGACCTCCTTTAAAGTGGACGGGACAAAAAATCGCAGGAAACGACACAAAAATTCTTTTTGGGAAGTTTCAAGGGAGACTAAAACTGACAAACAATCAGCCAGGATGATCACGTGAGATACATGACACGGAATGTTCTGCAGGGCCATTCCAAGAGCCAAAAAATCCGCAAAGAATATAGGGATATAATCTGGGATGCGGACGGAATAGCTTCATGCCAAATCCTGCGAAAAGGTGCCAACTGCTGCTTTTTGGCAGCTGACGGAGGCATCGGTAGAAAGCACCACATGATGGGGGAATTCCGCTATATGAACAGAAAGAATACCGTTTAAAATGTTTGTGGGCGTGTTTCGCATGAGATGGGAAGATGTGGTCAAAATGGAATTCTACTGCTGCCCGCGTGTCGTCAACCCACTGCAAAGAACTCAGATCAACACCAATCGGTGTTAAAAGGTTCTGCGTTAAGGTAATTTCTGGCATTTGATATCGTGGCCAATGATGGTAAAAAAATAAGGCCGGCTGAGACACAAAAACAGAAGTACTGACATTAGTCATCGGGTCCAACGACCTGAGGACAGTTCGCACCGTGAGTAGTAAAAAGCGCGAAATTAAATCTTGCATACTAGCTTCGAGATAAAGCAGGGCGTTTGAAACTGATTTTGGGAGACCAAGGCAGAGACGTAGAGCACGCCTTTCCAGTCAGATTAAGGGTTGAACCTTGTAGTTTGCGCTACCAGAGAACAGAATACAACCGAATTTTAAGTATAGGTCTTACATAAGCTTTGTATAGTAACAATAATGTGTCGCCGCGCATCCCAAACCTTTTATTGGCGATTCGTGGCAGCCGGCTTAGAGCGCGTACTCCTTTACGCACGTTGTTCTTGATATGAAGGCTCCAATCTAAGGTTGGATGGTAAGTAACACCTAGAGATGTAACAGATTCCACTTGTGGAATCAGATTGGAGTGATGGGCTAATGAAATGTGCAAAGGCGTGTCTGGAGGAAATACCAGTATGCCACATTTGCTAACATTCAGGGATAAATTAATACGGTGCAACCAAACTCCAAGAGCATCCAAATATCCCTGCAGAATGTGGTAAAGGGAATGGGTATCCCTGGCCGAGGCGAAAAAAGCTATGTCATCTGCACACACAAAAACTGTAATATCAGGACGGATGGGGATGTCACTGACCAAAATATTAAAAAGCAGCGGTGATAGCACCGAACCTTGCGGCACTACTCTTGATTGATGATAAGTATTAGAATATAGGGTACCCTCTGCGCAGTAAAAGTATCTGCCCTTTAGAAATTCAAATATCCATGCATAAATGTAAGTTGGAGGATGTAAACTGCGCAAGTCTGTTAAGTAAAATAGTATGTTCTATACTATCATAGGCTTTTGCTACATCAAGAGTCACCAAAGCTGAAACTTCTCTTCTGCGTATCGAAAGCCGGATTCTACTCTCTAGATCCACATGCGCAGTCCATACAGAGCATCCGCGACGAAAGCCAATCTGTGCTGAGCTAAGGCCATTAGCATCCTGAACATGTTTTGCGAGACGACTGTGCACTAACCTTTCTATTAATTTCACTAAATTCGAAGTTAGCGCAATTGGCCGAATGTTATATAAGACGTACCCTTTACCTGCATCTTTCCTCAATAAAATAATTTTCGCTATCTTCCAAATGCTTGGAATCCATGCATTTTTCAATGAAGTATTGACAATATCTAAGAGGTTGCTTGTAAAATCCTGGGCTAAAATTTTAATCATACCAATAGTGACACCATCTTATCCGGGAGCTGCAGGATGCAACATTGCCAGGACTGAGAGGAGCTCTGATGCGTAAACCTCGGTATAGCCCGAAGAGGGTGAGATTGCGCGCAGAGGGACGTTTCTTTGAGTCTGGAAACGTACCGCTAGTCCCTGAGAAATACTATCCAGGGTCTCCTGAGCCTGTTGTGGTGATAACACTGTTGAGGAAGTAAGGTGAGGGACTGGAGAACTCTTGTTACGTTCCATGAATCTATACAGGGCCTTCCCATTACGAGGATTTGAAAGATAAGTGTTAAAATTTTGGTTATAGTCCTCCTTGGCTTCTGCAATTGTTCTTTTGAAAGATGAATAGAAAAATGTGTAATTTAATCAATTTGCTGGATTCTGGTTGAAGGATAGCGTCTTCCAGGCCACTTTTCTGCAACGATAGGCCTTCTCATATTCTTGTGTCCACCAGGGAGACGGCTGTTTATCAGAGGCTGTTGCGGGCACAGTGAATATTGCATTGTCTACTGCACTTTGCAAAAATGAAACCGCCTGCTGAGCTCTGTTATCCCGGCTAGTACTGACTATAGAGGCAAGTGAGGCGGACATCAAACTTTTATAAATATTATGATTGACAAATTTATGGGTTACACAACTATTTTTGTACGGAGATAACCGGATAGTGAAAGTTACAGGAAAGTGGTCACTAGCTGTACCCGAATCTTCTGTCAACCAATCAGTCACCTCTAGCCTACCTGCTGATAATGTTAAGTCAATGGCTGAGCGAGCACCACCTCGCATAAATGTTATTTCTCTTGAATTAAAGCAGCGTACACCATTTGCAGACAGCCACGACCAGAGAAGCTGGCCGCAGGAATCAGTGCGACTCCCCATTCACTATGGTGCGAATTAAAATCTCCCGCAATGAATACACTGCTTGCGCCAGCCACCAAGCTGTCTAAGCAGTCTGTCCTGTGTACACCTAAAGGAAAGTAGGTATTAGCAATTGTAATATCAGCACACTGCGGAAATGCAATTTTGAGCCCTAAAAGCTATAGGCAGGGAAAACAATTTTCTTAGGGATAGATGCCTGATGACATATGTGTTTTGAAAGCATGATTACCAATCCGCCTCCCCTAACAGAATTTCCATCTAATCTGAAAATTCGAAAGCTTTTCATTGAAAATGATTTATGAGGTGATAACCACGTTTCTTATAAAAGCACTATATCAGGGTTATGTTTGTGAATAAGTAGTTCTATATCTGGAAGAGAAGAGAGTATGGAGTGGCAATTCCATTGTAAAACTTTGATACCTGCCATGATTACTGCCCAATTGAAGTGGCAGACACCGCCTCTTTGAGGATATCAACATTGGGAAGAAATTTTGGTTTGATCCGTCTTCTTCTTCCACAATGTGTCGCACGTGCGTCGGCACAGCAGGGGTAGCCTTTTCTCACAGCGTGGTGGTGTTGGCGAAAAACGTTTTTTAGGAACTTGGACTTCAGAACCGATCGTCAGGGAATCCCTGTACTCCGATACTTCTTAAAGCGTGCTATACCTAGCAGCGATTTCTTTGTTTCAGACGAGGCTAGCTTCCTTCTTGGCTCAAAGAGAGTGTTTCAGTAATTTGGTGAGTGCAGTATGTTTATGCAAACGATAAGCTGACTCGCCGCGATGCCTTAATGGCTATGGAAATCGGCTACTTAACCCAAGGTCGCCATAGCCAATGTTAGCAACGGTTGTCGTTTTTCTGTAAGTTGTATCCTACTATAGCCTTCCAGTGTATGCGGAAACCGGTTTGCGTAGGAAACGCCTAAGCTCTCGCCGCGTTTCATGGATTCTGAGATGACGGCCGCTATGCAGTTGGGTCAAATCATATG